>NW_023144626.1:7127260-7727260 GCF_012932325.1 Thrips palmi | reverse complement strand
AAAAAGCGACGGTGACAAGGCGCGCGGGCCACGCCGTCTTCGGCGGACGTCATCGCCGTGGTCGCGTGCCGCGGGTCCGACCGACACACTCACCGGTGATGTTGAGCCCGACGAACGACTGGAACTCGGAGATGGCCTTAGAGACGGACTCCTCCGACATGAGGTGGCTCATGGCAGGGTTCTTCACTGAGGGGCTCAGGTAGCCGTACTGCGACAGGTAGATCTGCAACCAGACAACGGCGAGGCGGTCAGTACAGGTTGATGTCGTGACGTGATACTCACGCCTGGACCGCTAATTTCCGGCTGGCCAACAGTTTTTGGCGTGTCCTCTCCGGCCGGGCGGGCTGGGTCATCTGGGACCCCATCTCCATGCAACAATGGCTTGATGGCCCGTACCGGACCCGTACCGGACCCGTACCGGACACGGCCCAGCCCTTCTGCGGCGGAACTGTTCGCCTTGATTCGACTATATGTACGTCCCTCGCAGCAGCAGGGCTGGGATTAGACAAAGGGCCGGAGGGGGAAGGGGTTGAGCCCCGGCGAGGGAGGCGAGGGCAGGCCTGGGGCAGGCGGCCAGCCTCATTGTCACCGCCAACAGGTTGCATTGGTAAACGTGTGCACCACACCAGCCCAGCCCCCTCCCACTTGACTACCCAATCGCCCAGGGCAGCCCGGGGCAGGCCAGGGCAGTCCGGTGCAAAGAGGGAGCACAATAAACACGTGGAGCCTTTTGGAAAACGGCGCCGGGTCCGACGCCACGTGTGGGGCCCTGGTCCTGCCCGGGGTGCCCCCAGGCCGTGGCGGGGCATGGCGGGGCATGGCGGGGCATGGCGAGGCATGGCGGGGCATGGCGGGGCATGGCGGGGCATGGCGGGGCACAGCGGGGACGTGCTCGGCCACTTGACTGCCTCCGTGTCTATCGACCCGCGGCCCGGGACACAGGCCGGGACGAGCGATATCGCGCAGTGTGCCTTTCTCTCTTTCCTGCCGTGATGAGCCTTTTGTCCCGAGGCTGGCTGCCTGGCTGGCTGCCTGGCTGGCTGCCTGGCAGGGTGCAGGCTTTTTCGAAAGCCCCCTCGTCGCGCTGTCTCTCCCGCACTCGCGGAGCGGCCCGCACGGGTGCGAGGGAGGAGGCGCCGTTTCGGAAGGCGCCTGCACACTGATTCCGAGAGTCGTTTTCGTCGCTCTGTCTCTCTCGCACCCGTACGGGACGCCCCATGAGTGCGAGAGAGACAGAGCGACGAAAACGACTCTCGGAATCAGTCCGCAGCTGGCGGCGCAGCCATGGCGCAGCCTGGGGAGTGAGGACGTCTCGCCGCCAAGTAGCGCCTAGGGACGGGCGATTTCCAAATTTTAGTATCGCGATTGCGATTTCTCATATATCGCGATTTCATGCGATTAATCGCAAAATCGCAAGAATCGCAAAAATCGCAAAAATCGCAAGAATCGCAAGAATCGCAAAATCGCAAAAATCGCAAACAAACGCAACAATACTCATATACCACCCCTTTATGGCACATATTTTTAAAAAGTGCAAAAACAAATTCCTGAGTGGTCAAATGGCAGACTAGTGGCACCGACCACACGCGCAAACCTCGTTCGGTGCAGTGGTCGCGAAATCCATGCACGGTGCGATTTTTGCGATTTAGCGATTTTTGCGATTTTGCGATTTTGCGATTAATCGCCGAGGTTCAAAACCGAAATCGAAAACGCATTTTTTGAAAAAATCGCATCGCACCTGCGATTAATCGCAAAATCGCCGTCCTAGTAGCGCCCCTGCGCCCTGGCCGCCCTGGCCCTGGCCGCCCTGGCCGCCCTGGCCGCCCTGGCCCTGGCGCTGCAGGCCAGGAGTTCGTTGCCTCGCGCGTGGGCGGCGGGGCCCGGACGGGTCGGTCCAGGACGGTCCTCGCCGGACACGGCACAGCCCGCGTGGCGTGCAGGTGCCGGCCCGGACCGCGGCGCGCCATGGCGGTGGCGGCGCCGCGTGCGGGGCCCTCTGCGGGCCGTGGCCTTGGCGAGGGCACGCGGCGGCAGCGACAGAGGCAGCGACAGAGGCAGCGACAGCGGCGCCATTTTCTGGACAAAAGCTGCTGCCGACCGCCTGCAGCAGCTCAGCGCAGCAGTCTCATCCGGACCACCTGATGCATGTGAGCCAACCTCTAAACCAGCGGTTCTCAACCTTAGGGTCGCGACCCCAAGTGGGGTCGCGAAAAAATTTTAAGGGGTCGTGGCGAGGTAGCTGGGGTCGTGTTTTGGGCCGATTTTAAGCAGCCACTGCGTCTGATCCGAGGCGGGCATTTTGCTCCCTCAACCGGCAATTGGTCTTTGAACCTTCTTTTAGCATGCCTTTGTTACGGAGTGTGATTATCAGTCTTAGTTTGGGAGCAGCATTGTCTCAAAGCTTACCAAAACGGTCAGAAATGTCTTTGAAAAATCGTGTTTTGGGCCGATTTTAAGCAGCCACTGCGTCTGATCCGAGGCGGTATTTCGTCCTCCTTCAACAGGCAATTGGTCTTTGGACCTTCTTTTAGCATGCCTTTGTTACGGAGTGTGATTATCGGTCTTAGTTTGGGAGCAGTATTGTCTCAAAGTTGGCCAAAACGCTCAGAAATGTCTATGAAAAATCGTTGTGCCTGTTTTGGTCAACTTTGAGACAATACTGCTCCCAAACTAAAACTGATAATCGCATTCCGTAACAGAGGCATGCTAAAGGAAGGTCCAAAGACCAATTGCCCGTTGAGGGAGCAAAATGCCCGCCTTGGATCAGACGCAGTGGCTGCTTAAAATCGACCCAAAACATGATTTTTTAAAGACATTTCTGAGCGTTTTGGCCAACTTTGAGACAATACTGCTCCCAAACTAAGACTGATAATCGCACTCCGTAACAGAGGCATGCTAAAGGAAGGTCCAAAGACCAATTGCCCGTTGAGGGAGCAAAATGCCCGCCTCGGATCAGACGCAGTGGCTGCTTAAAATCGACCCAAAACATGATTTTTTTAAAGACATTTCTGAGCGTTTTGGCCAACTTTGAGACAATACTGCTCCCAAACTAAGACTGATAATCGCACTCCGTAACAGAGGCATGCTAAAGGAGGGTCCAAAGACCAATGCCCGTTGAGGGAGCAAAATGCCCGCCTCGGATCAGACGCAGTGGCTGCTTAAATCGACCCAAACATGATTTTTTAAAGACATTCTGAGCGTTTTTGGCAAAACTTTGCTACTGCTCCCAAACTAAGACGCATCGCACCCCGGGTAACAGATGCATGTAGGGCCAAAACCAATCCCGTTGAGGGAGCAAAGGCCCGCCTCGACAAGGTGGTGCTTAAACGACCAAAACATGGTTTTTTAAAGCATTTCTGGGCGTTTTGGCTAACTTTGAGACAATACTGCTCCCAAACTAAGCGGGATAATCGCCCCCCGTAACAGAGGCATGCTAAAGGAAGTTCTTTAGACCAATTGTCCGGAGTGTGAAATGCCCGCCTTAGTTCAGCAGCATGTCTCAAAGCTTACCAAAACGGTCCAGAAATGTCTTTTGAAAAATCGTGTTTTGGGCCGATTTTAAGCAGCCACTGCGTCTGATCCGAAGCGGTAATTCGTCCTCCTTCAACAGGCAATGGTCTTTGGAACGTCCTTTAGCATGCCTTTGTTACGGAGTGTGATTATCGGTCTTAGTTGGGAGCAGTATTGTCTCAAAGTTGCCCAAAACGCTCAGAATGTCTATGAAAAATCGTTGTGCCTGTTTTGGTCAACTTTGAGACAATACTGCTCCCAAACTAAACTGATAATCGCATTCCGTAACAGAGGCATGCTAAAGGAGGTCCAAAGACCAATTGCCCGTTGAGGGAGCAAAATGCCCGCCTTGGATCAGACGCAGTGGCTGCTTAAAATCGACCCAAAACATGATTTTTTAAAGACATTTCTGAGCGTTTTGGCCAACTTTGAGACAATACTGCTCCCAAACTAAGACTGATAATCGCACTCCGTAACAGAGGCATGCTAAAGGAAGGTCCAAAGACCAATTGCCCGTTGAGGGAGCAAAATGCCCGCCTCGGATCAGACGCAGTGGCTGCTTAAAATCGACCCAAAACATGATTTTTTAAAGACATTTCTGAGCGTTTTGGCCAACTTTGAGACAATACTGCTCCCAAACTAAGACTGATAATCGCACTCCGTAACAGAGGCATGCTAAAGGAGGTCCAAAGACCAATTGCCCGTTGAGGGAGCAAAATGCCCGCCTCGGATCAGACGCAGTGGCTGCTTAAAATCGACCCAAAACATGATTTTTTACAGACATTTCTGAGCGTTTTGGCCAACTTTGAGACAATACTGCTCCCAAACTAAGACTGATAATCGCACTCCGTAACAGAGGCATGCTAAAGGAGGGTCCAAAGACCAATTGCCCGTTGAGGGAGCAAAATGCCCGCCTCGGATCAGACGCAGTGGCATGCTAAAGGAGGGGTCCCGTGGGGTCGCGAAACTTTTCCTGGGGGTCGCGGAAATTTTTGGCTACAAATTTGGGGTCGCGAGCCGAGAAAGGTTGAGAACCGCTGCTCTAAACTAACTCGGAACGCCGCACAGCACAGCACTGCGGTCTCACACCGCCATCACCACCACCATCACCAGGAAGCGCGGTGCACGCTTTCGTTCATATTGACCGATTCCGCTTTTAATGATAAGCACAGCTACGCCGCGATGCGCCGCCGCGCCGTGGCGAGCCGCGGAAGGCGCCGGAAGGAAGAGGCGGAGGAAAGGCGGAACGGAGGAACGGGGTCGAAAGAGTAAGCGTCTTGGGGGCTGCCATGTTGTTGCACTTCTTTTTCGCGTGCAGTGTGCACGCTGTGGGCGGGGCAGGGGCCGCGGCTTGAGCTGCAGGCCCTAACCTAGCCTTCCCACAAAGCTTACAAAAAGCGTCTTGATCCCCTCCCCCCCCAAAAAAAAACAGCCGTCATGTTGTTGTTTTTCTAAGGATGGTGCCGCCGCTGCACTGCTATCGGCATTTTAAAACTTTACTCCCACTGAGCGCGCGCACTGCACAGAAGTGCAAAAAAAATAAAAAAAATGACGTAACACGAACCGTATGCGGCCAACAAAACACCAACAAAAACAGCGACAATTTGCTGGGCGACTTTCGCGAACAAACATATCAGGGGAACTGCGCCGTGCTGGCCGCTGTCCCATCCAGCCAGCCAGCCAGCCAGCCCGCGCCAGCCGGTGGCTAGTCCGGGAAAAGAATCCATAATGTGGCGAATAATGAGAAAAGGCTTCCTCCTAGGCCGAGTCTGGCCGGGTGTGGCCGGGTCGCCGGGTGGGGCGTGAGCCACACTGTGAGCCGGGGCTGCTGCCAATAAGACAGTTATCGACAGAAGCACAGACACGTTCCCGCCAAATTCCCGCCTCAATTCTGTCAATTCTGTCACGACAGCTCCCGGCCCCGTCGGCGCAAACAACGCGGCCACGGCAAACACGGTGCGAAGTGTGAAATGCATTTTTCGGGCCAGCAGTGGCAGCCACGGAGGCAGCGCGCGGGGGAGGGGGAAACACCTGGCTGGCTGCCTGCCTGGCTGGCTGGCTGGCTGGCTGGCTGGCGGGGGCCCCGCATAGCAGGCAGCAGTCCCAACCGAGGACCTTATCGTGGACAATAAGGTGCGTCTGCCTCGCCTGCCGGGGCGCTGGGCTCTGGGCTCCCTCCTCTAGAGCACCGGCTCTAGAGACCCGAGGCGGGGCGGAGTGGCAGCCGGCCCGGGCCGCGGTGGATTAGGCCTCTATCTGCACCTCGTGATTCATGCGGGTGGGCAAGTGTGTATACGTGCGTGTGTGGTGGGTGTGTTTTCTGGCTGGGAGCGCGCGCGCCAGGCCGGTGCCGCGCAACTGCGCCTATGCTGGGTGCGGCCGCAGCCTCAGGGCTTGCGGGCGTGTGATTTTCTGGGGACTTGGGGCCGAAAGGACGTCGGATTGCAGGTTGCAGTGCAGGGCGTTGCGGCGCACCCTGCAGGGCCTTTGCAGGGCCTTGCAGGGCCGGGCCCGAGGCGCAGGGCCAGCAGACTGATTCCGAGAGTCGTTTCCGTCGCTCTGTCTCTCTCGCACCTATATGGAACAAGATGGAACGCCCTATTAGTCCGGGCGAGACAGAGCCACCGAAAACGACTCTCGGAATAAGTCTGCTTGTAGGGCCGCAATTTTCTTTTACAACAATTTTGTAAAAATGGAGTTAATTTTTTAACGGTGTGGGTGGGTCAAACGAGCGCTTTGATACTACTTGACACGGTCGTGTCCCGGGTGTCGCGCTGTCGCGGGGAGACGACAAATCTGGATGAATCACTCCGGATGTCACGCTCGCGTGCCAATGCCCGCACACGCAAAACACGCACGCACACACACACACCACACCCACACACACTCTCTCTCTCTCTCACGCACGTAGTATCGCCGCGACACGCAAAACTGATCGGTCTTGGAGACCTGGCGGCGGCGGGTTCGAACACCAACTCGGCGGCGCGCAAGTTTTAATAAAAAGTCCTTTGTCGGTGACGAGGTCGAGGAGGTCCAGGAGGTCGGGGAGGTCGACGGGGGAGGAAGGGGGATGTAATGAGGTCCCTGATTGGCGCGGCTTCCCCAGCAGACTGATTCCGAGAGTCGTCGCTCTGTCTCTCACGCACGTCGTCGGAACGGTCCACGAGTGCGAGAGAGACAGAGCGACGAAAAGGAGTCCCGGAGTGAGTCTGCTGGCTACGCGGCTACGCATCGACTCGGCCCGCCATTGGCCGGGAACAAAAAAGAAGGCGGGCGTCTCATTAGCAACGGGAGAAAAGGCGAATCAATCTTTTCCCTTTTCGTGTTTTTGTTTTCTTTCTCCACTTTTGATCCGCGCGCGCTGTATGCCGAATGAGAGGGCCCGGAGGGGGGATCTCTCGGTCCCTTGCTGGCGCCTCGCGGCCCCCGCGGCCCCCGCGGCATGTGGTGCACGCTTGTCACAATGAAACAGGACGGGGAAAACGGACAAAAAAGTTGAACATTATTGTGTGGAGCGAAGTCTGGGGGATAACGACGACGCTGAATGCGGTCCTTCCCTCTGGTGCTGTAAGAGTGGCACGCCACGCCACGCCACGCCTCGCCACGCCACTGCAGCACCCTTTCCTTTGAGTCACCGGAGCGCCATAAGGCGACCGGGCCGCCAACGCCTTGGCACCTGTGGGAGGCTGGCTGGCTGGCTGCAGACTGACTCCGAGAGTCGTTTCCGTCGCTCTGTCTCTCTCGCACTCATGGGGCGTCCCCTACAGGTGCAAGAGAGACAGAACGACGAAAACGACTCTCGGAATCAGTCTGCTGGCTGACTCACTCACCTGCCCTCCGTCTGCCTCCGTCGTCGCCGTGAGCAAAGCCTTGGCGAAAAGCTGAGACAGGTTTGACGGCAGGTGTGTCATCTCCGAGTCGTCTCATTTTTAAGTGTCACTTTTTTGCCGCAGTGGGCGGCTGCGCGGCTTCGCTCCCGGATGACTTGCAGCGCCCTGCACCACTGTAGTCGCACCGGCCAGCCCAGCAGCGTCTCGGGGAGGGAGGCGCCACTTTCAAGAGAATTGAAAGGAAATCAGAAGAAAGGCGTGGAGGAAAAGTTTTCAAATCATCCCCTCGGGGCCGTCGCCCATTCAAACTGAAACACTCCAGGGAGCGGCAGGGGCCCCGGGCGGGCGCCGCCGGGCACAGCCGGGCACAGCGCCCCGCGGGGGGAGCGACCGGAGCCCGGGGGCAGGTGACTGTGGCTGTGTTTGGCCCGGAAACAAAGCCGACGATGCTGCGACGCCGCCACGTGGTCCACCTTCGTCACCTGCCACTGTCTCTGGCCTGCACACGACACGCCACACGGCGATCGGCAAGGCTTTCAGTGTACGTACATAATCGCAGGGAAAAGGAACAATTTGAGGGATACAGCCATGCAGCCGCCAGGTACGAGTGTGCAGGCGCAGACAACGACAATGGCGGGGGCGCAATGGGGTGCCTCTCTCTCCTCTCTCTCTCTCTCTCTCTCTCTCTCTCTCTCTCTCTCTCTCTCTCTCTCTCTCTCTCTCTCTCTCGTCAACACCGCCGCCGTTCGAGAAGGACAAAACTAGACGCGCATTTCGCACAGGGGCGGAGTGAGGGAGGAAAAAGGCTGGCGGGGCGCGGAGGCGCGGACGGGTGCTTCTGTGTGCTTTGGAGGGGCGTCATTGGAGTACACCCCGGCCAGGCCAGGCCAGGCGGGCCAGGCCAATCGGGTCGGCGGGTTGCTGCCCGCCTCCCCCTCCCCCTCCCACCCCGCGAGCCCCTACAGAGCTCCAGTTATTCAAATGCAGCCGTGCCTCTGTACTATATTGTACAGGCCCTGCAGGCTGGGTCCGAACGGTGCTCTCGTCGCCCTGTCTCTCTCGCCATCACCATGGGGCGTCCCGCGGGCGCTCTGTAAAGGTGCGAGAGAGACAGAGCGACGCGGCAGTGTCCGGAATGGCTGGGCTGTCCGCAGTGGGCGTGAAGCGAGGGCACCGTCCGCAGCCCCGCGCCGCCCTGTGCCCCGCATTCGATGCACTGTGAATCTTTCGCATGGCCAGCACCGGCCTCCCTCTTTGCCATCGCCATTTTCCGATGGGATTCGCGCTCGCGTGTCGACCGGCTCCATGGACCGGGCTGGCGCTGCGGCGCTCTGGATCCCAGCGGCGACATGGGGAACATGACACGCACGGCACGACACGGCGCGCTGGGCTCGCTCTGTCTGCCGGTCTGCATTATTAGGACACCGGCATCGGCCTTGGCATTGGCCGTGACTGGCCGGCCTGTGTCACACGGGCACAGGCCACAGGCACAACACGCGGCGTCGCGGCACTCGAAAACAAAAGGTCAGCAGAGGACGCCGTCAGGCTCGCCGTCAGGCTTTCCAGGAAGCTCCGACAGCAGACTGCTTCCGAGAGTCGTTTTCGTCGCTGTCTCTCTCGCACTCATGGGGCGTCCCGTACAGGCGCGAGAGAGGCGGTGACGAAAACGACTGTCGGAGTCAGTCTGCAGGCCGTGCCATCCAGGCATGGCATGCATTCAGCTGGACTCCACACTCGGCGAGCCTCCGGCGCCCCTAGCTGGCTGAGTCACTCTGTCCCTCTCGCACCCATAGGCAGCTCTCTGTAAGGGAGAGAGGGGGGGGGGAGAGACGGAGACAACGCCGAGCAAGACCCCAGACAACGTTCGGGACAAAAAAACGGGTGAGACTGCTGGCGCGCGCTGCGTCGCTGCGTGTTGGTGGCTCTGTGCGCCGCCGAGTGTCTGACGTGAATGCCAATCCAATCTGTGCGGCGGCGGGACGCTGCGCCACGCCACGCCACGCGTCTCATGAAATTAGCCCGTCTCCCAAATTAGAACTGCATCCCCGGGTCGAGATGACAGGGGTCCGGGCCTCGGCCGGGGGGCCGCGGTGCGCTTTGTCGCTCCGTCTCTCTCGCACCCCTACGGCACGCCGGCTCGTCCCGCGAGTGCGAGAGAGACAGACGCCTGCAGGCTGCCGGGCCCACGCGGGGTCGTCCACCTCGCGGAGCCTCGCGGACCCTCGCGGAGCCTCCGACTCTGTTCTCATGCATGCACGGCGAGGTAAACACGAGTCTACGCGGAACGCATCCCCCGCGCTGTCTCTCTCGCACCCCTACGGCACGCCGGCACGCCCCACGAGTGCGAGAGAGACAGAGCGCCGAGAGCACCGCCCGGAGTCAGTCTGCAGTCCCCCGCCCCGCCGCGCCCACACTGTGCAGGCCGGCCGGCCAGACGCACCGTTTTATTGGACAAGGACCGGACGAATAACCGCGCCATTTCCCAGTGCGCCGAACATGGGGCGGACGCCGAGGCAGAGTATACTCTACAAAGTGAGTGCACAGATTCCACTTGGCGAGTACACACACTAACAAGTGCACAGTGGGCCAGAGGACCGAAGGAGGCGGCCAAAACTCTTGACACCTTTTTCGCTCCAGACTCGCTAAACAGGACTCGAACCAAACGTGTGACCCCACCAATGGATTCCTCATTCGGAGAGCAATCCATTGGTGGAGTCTCACGTTCGGTTCGAGTCCCATTTACTGAATCTGGAGCACAAAACGCGTCTGCACGAGCTCATTTGGATTTTGTAGAGTAAGATAGTACAAGCTGCTCGTCAGGTGGCCTCACCGTATCGGCGCGTCCGCCGCATCGCCGCGCGACCTAGACCTAGACAGACCTGGGCGGCCCGGGCGGCCTGGGCCCTGGGTCCCCTAATCTGCGCGCCGCCATCTGAGCGTCAAGAAGTAGAGCGTGTCACTTTCTGGCGGGGACCGCCGCGGACCGCCGCGACCGCCAGGGACCACGTCCACGTCGCGTCGGCTTGGGGCAGCGCAGCGCAGCAGCCATGGCAGCAGCGCGGTGACCTGATTGATAGCAACACGACGTGCCTGCACTGCCCGCAGTCCGAAGCCGCCACGATAGCGAAGTAAGGTGTGCGCGCACTCTAAAAGTCTCGAAGTGGGGATTCTGCATATCGTGTACCTTACTTCTGAAAATTCATTGCACCACCTTTTCGTCGAATTTTCGTATAATGTGGAAAATCTCCACCACCATAGTACTGAACGTGGATGCAGTCTTTCACCGTGGAGACATTTAGAGTGTGGCGCCAGGCCAGCAGGCCCGCCCACTCGGCCGCCGAGGTTCCAGAATCGCGACGCTCGTGTATTGCTCTAGTTTTTGTTGTTGTTTTTTTGTTGTTGTTTTTTGTTCGGTACCGGGCCGGATGAAAACGCGGAAGCTGCAAGGTTGGCCACGGAGATTACTCGGCCGAAAGCGACATCGCGGATATCGATTCGCAAATACGGCGGGGTGGCGGCGAGGGCGAGACAGCGGCAGAGGCGGCGGCAGCGCGCCGAACGGAACGGCACAGCGTGGAGGCACGGCGTGGAGGCACGGCGGGTGCACGGCGAGGCGACGCAACGGCCCCTTTGCAGTGCGTGTGTGCGTGGCGTGGCGTGGCGGGGCGGGGCGGGGCGTGGCGGGGCGTGGCGGGGCGGGGCGGGGCGGGGCGGGGCGGGGCGGGGCGCACCCCGGGCACACCGCGTTTGTCGTAGCGCTGAGCCTCTCTGAGGCTGAGGCCGGGGCGAGGGGGAAATATCCAAAATCGCGGCTTTCGCGGCCTGGCTCTGCCCTAGTACGGCACCGCGGCGGCCGCGCCACAACCACACGCACCGCCATCCTGCGGTGCGCCAGTGTTTGTGAGAGAGAGAGAGAGAGAGAGAGAGAGAGAGAGAGAGAGAGAGAGAGAGAGAGAGAGAGAGAGAGAGAGAGAGAGAGAGAGAGAGAGAGTGATGCCAGCCTCAGCCAGCAGCACACCGTACCGCCCGGCTTACGTATGCACCATGCATATGGATTAGGCTATGGCCTGACCAGACCCACCATCTCCACCCCGGCCCCGCCCCGCCCCGACACGTGAGGAGGTGTCCAAGTGATGAACCTCCGTGACCCCATCCATCCACCATCCACGCAGCCGCCGGCGGCCGAAAACAACAATGTGAGGTTTTACGATGCCATCCGCCCGCCGCGCTGGCGGCGCCGTGCCGGGCCGCTTCGGTATTCGAACCCCGGACGTGTTAATAACGTGCGCTCCGTGTGAACGAGGCGAACGAGACGCGAGGTGCGACGTCGCTCGCTCATCACCAGGCACGCCGAACGCACGCCGAACGCACGCCGAACGCACGCCGAACGCACGCCGTGCCGTGCCTGCCTGCCATGCAGACGGGGTGGCTGACCCCAGCCAGCCCAGCCCAGCCCGGCCCAGGCCAGGACAGGCCCGCCCGGCCCGCCGACGACCAACGGGGAGGAAAGTCGCAAACTTCGCAATCAGGGCGTCCTTGTCTATTTGCCCGAGAGCTCCTTGACCACGGCCGCACTTCTTTCTTCGGTCCGGACGCCCTTGCGAGCGAGCGCGTGTGTGTGTGTGTTGGTGTGTTCGTGTGTGTGTGTGTGTGTGTGTGTGTGTGTGTGTGTGTGTGTGTGTCAGTGTGTGTGAGGTTCCATACACGTCGCTGCGCCGCGCGCCATGTCATGCTGCGGGCTGCGCCGGGCTGCGGGGCGAGAACTGGCGGCGGGCCAATCCTTTCACTGTCGCACTGTCGCACCGACAATAGTAAAGCTCTCGCTTACCGGCCGAGCCAAGAAAAGAAGCGGGCAGGAGAGGGACTGCACGGCGAGGATGAGAGCCTCGGAGAGCGAGCCAGGCAAGCGCCCGGCAGGTAGGCAACAGCAGGCAGGAGTGCGCCGCGGGCTGCCTACCCTGTCATTACCATTGAGGGCTAGACCACACCAGAGCCGTACATTGAGCCCGATGTACGGCTCTGGACCACACGTGATCGTATGCCGCCTGCAGGATGATCCCGAGCACTGCTTGTCGCTCTGTCTCTCTCGCACCCTTTAGAGTGCGAGGGACAGGGCGACTCTTTGGAATGAGCCCGCTGGACACCGACAGCGGCCACCACACTGGGGGCGCGACGCGGCGACGGCGGGGTCGGCGGGGCCGCCCCTGCAGCCCCCTCCCTCCAAGACCACCAAGACGGCGCACCACGCCGGTCCAGGCGAGGGGCGGCATGAAACTTGCAGGCCCTTCAGACGACGACGCCGAAAACGTGATGAAAGAGGCGGCTCTGCCCCGCTCTGCCCGGCCGGGCCGTGCCGAGTCGAGCCAGAATAATTTGGAGCCCGGCGACCGCGGCGAGGCCGGCGGGGCGTCGGCGGGGCGTCGGTCGGCGTCGGCGGCGTGCCGGAGCCAAGTTTACCCGCCAAACATGGCCGCATGGTCTCCACTCTTTGGTTTGGTGAGCCCTCTTAGGACGAGGCGAGGCGAAGCGAGGCGAAGCGAGGCGGGACGGACGGGCTGGCTGATTCAATGCGCAAACGGGGGAATGAATGAGAGCGCCACCCCGCCAGGCCCCGCCAGGCCCCTCACAGTGGGCCAGAAGACTGGAGGAGCGGCCAAAATCCCGGACGAATTTTGAGCTCCAGTCGCTAAATGGGACTCGAAGCGAGCGTGTGACCCCACCAATGGATTCCTCGTTCGGAGAGCAATCCATTGGTGGGGTCACACGTTCGGTTCGAGTCCCATTTAGCGACTCTACAGCTCAAAACGCGTCTAGAGTTTTGGCCGCCTCCACCGGTCTTCTGGCCCACTGTGCCCCGCCCGCACACTGCTTCCGAAACGCCTCTTTCTCTCTCCCTCTCCAAAGGACGCCCCGTGAGTGCGAGAGAGACGGCGGCGCCGTTCCGCACCAGCCCGCAATGGGGCGCGTCTTATCGCCGCCTTCCTGCCGCGACACTGTGACACACGCCGCCTTCGGGGAATTTCGTAACCACCTGGCGCTCCCTCGCGAGGACCGACGACCTGGGGAGACGCAGCGCGGGCTTTTCGGGAGTACAGCAGACTGATTCCGAGAGTCGTTTGCGTCGCTCTGTCCCTCTCGCACCTGTACTGGACGTCTCCTGAGTGCGAGGGAGACAGAGCGACAGAAACGACTCTCGGAATCAGTCTGCAGTGTCGCCGGCACGCTCGCGCCGCATCGCCTGCATTTGACAGCCAGCACAGCCACAGCCACACGCTGCGCGTCTGACGCATCCCTACGGCCGTCCCGGGAGTGTTCCTGCAAAAGCAGACGCCTGTATCGGGGATAGTGCACCCCCGTGGCACCCACCGCGCCCCACCGCGCCGCGCCGCGCCCGGCCTGGACAGAAGCGGGGGCCACGAGTCGTCCTAGGCACCGCCACTGCTAATTGTCCCTCGTCTCGCTTCATTCTTGAGACTCGTGAGGTCGTGGGCGGCGAGTCGGCCGGCGACGCCGCGTTCGAAGCAGTGCGAACTGGTGCCGGCCCGCGGCCCGCGGCACGCCACTGCAGTCGTCGCTCCGTCTCCCTCGCACTCCCAGAGCGGGCCGCTGGGTCGCGAGAGAGACAGAGCGACGCACAGTGGGCCGGAAGACCGGTGGAGGCGGCCAGAACTCAAGACGCGCTTTAACCTCCAGATTCGGTAAATGGGACTCGGACCGAGCGTGTGACCCCACCAATGGATTCCTCGTTCGGAGAGCAATCCATTGGTGGGGGTCACACGTTCGGTTCGAGTCCCGTTTAGCGACTCTGCAGTTGAAAACGCCTCTAGAATTTCGGCCGCCTGCGCCGGTCTTCTAGCCCACTGTGCGACGAAATGTGTTCGGAATGAGCCGGGCCAGGCGGGCCTGGCCGGCGCCGCGGTCCGTCTGTTCGCTCGGCCCGGCCGCCGCGCTTCGCCCGCCACTCGCCCTTGCGCGCTGGAAGGGCACACCGAGGCGCCCCGCCCCGCCCCGCCCCGCCCCGCCGGCCCGGCTGGAGCACGGCAGCGCGGCAGTGGCTGCAGCGCGACACGCTTGAACGACCGTGTCACCAGAACCATCGCGCCTGTCGCTCCGCGTGTCGCTTCGTCCGAATTAGCGACCGTGATATCGATTCCTGAATTAAATGGCCGCCGCTTGCCGGGCTTGCCGAGTCACTGCGCTGCCTCCGCGTGCCCGAGGGCCGCTCCGTCTCCGTCGCACCCGTGGGGCGTCGCGCAGGGCCGCCAGGGGTGCGAGAGAGACAGACGGACCCTTCGCAATCAGCCCGCCGCCTAGCGCCACTCTGGGCGTCAAGGTTGCCGAGGGGAAAACGACCCAGTTTGCACCGCGGGCCGCGGCTCCGTTCCATGTTCCATTCAAAGTGGGGGATGGCGGACGGAACGCAGTGCAGGCACGCAGAGGGAAAAGGGGGAAATGGGAAATTGGGGATTAGCAAAGTTAAACCGGGAGCACATCATCAAGTTTGGCCTCGGGGGGGAACCGAGACGACAACCCTGCACTGGTGGATGCGGATGCATCGCGCTAACTACGGCGAGGGATACAAAGACCATTGCGCGGAGTGTGCTGAAACTAACAGCGACTGCGCTCTGAGAGGGGAGGGGCCCAGGGTGAGTGTGTCCGTGGATGTTTCCGGGATCAACGATGAGGTCGGCTGGCCTGCACAGGGTCTCAAAAATCCGCAGTGCTCCATCGACTTGCGCCCTTCCCGCGCGGCGTTTATTTATTTTCGCCGCTGGGAAAGGGAAGAGGGGGAATTCCAGGAAGCGGCGCGACGGCGTTCGGCGGTTCAGTCGCGCGGAGGTAATTCATAATGGCGTAATTCATGTTGGCGTCATTTTCAATTCGAGACGAGAAGGGCCCCGGCACGGCGGGCGGCGGGACAGCGTCGCCACGCCTGGCCTGGCCGCGCGACGAGGTCGCGGTCGCGGCACCACAAGGTCTCGGTCCTGGGCGAGGTCCTGCACGAGGTCCTGGAGGAGGTCCTGGACGAGGTCCTGGACGAGGTCCTGGACGAGGTCCTGGACGAGGTCCTGGACGAGGTCCTGGACGAGGTCCTGGACGAGGTCCTGGACGAGGTCCTGGACGAGGTCCTGGACGAGGTCCTGGACGAGGTCCTCGACGGGGTCCTCGACGGGGCCCTCGACGGGGTCCTCGACGAGGTCCTCGACGAGGTCCTCGACGAGGTCCTCGACGAGGTCCTCGACGAGGTCCTAGACGAGGTCCTGGAAGACTTCCTGCACGAGGTCCTGCAGGTCCTGAACTGAATGCCGCCGCCGTCCGGCGCGGCCGGCGCCTGCAGGCTGCTTCCGCGCACGGTGGTCGCTCTTTCTCTCTCGCACCCTTCGGCAACGCCCGGCAACGCCCCGAGTGCGAGAGAGACGAACGCTCCAGGGGACGGCGCGCCGCGCGCCGCGGTCGTTGGCACACGAGACAGGACTCACGCGAAGCGACAGGCGACGCAAAGCGCCAAGCCACGGCGAAGCCCAGCTGATGACAGTCCTGCCATACAACGCCGCCAGGAGGTTCACGGCCAAAGGACGGCCAAAGGACGGTCAAAGTTATGCCAAAGGTAATCTTACTGGAGTTCCACGCTGGACGCCCGGGACACTGAGACAGTGCCACCAGGGCTTGGCTTCGTGCAAATGCACACAAACACGTACACAGACACCGGCAGGCAGAAGTTTGCGCGTCCTTGGCGCGGATGCCGGATTGGTTTGCCTCGGCTCGAACCTCTCCGGCGAGCATTGAGCATTACGTAGTCCGCAAGCACGTGGAAAGGCATGCCCCGCCACGCCACGCCACGCCGATACAGAGAAGGTATACTCGCCTACACCAACACGCTCGGCACGCAATGCGGCGCGCACGCGCAGGGCTCACTCACACACAGAGAGTCGCACACCTACACACACACACACACACACACACTAACACGAGCGTAACCCAACTCCTGCATGCGGATGAGGATGTGCGGACACGAGCTGTAGACTACGCGATGCGCAAAAATTCTTGGCCTGCCTCAGGCTGGTTGGCGCGGAGCGTGTCTGTGTGTGTGCGGCGAGTGCGTGTGTGCGTGCGTGTGTGCGTGCGTGTGTGGGTGCGCTTCCTCGCAGACGCGCGCGCGCCGGATGATTTGCATACCGTGCTGCACGAGGCCTGGACGAAATGGGCGCCAGGACAGGCACGCTCATTCCGAACAGCGCCGTCTCTCTCGCACCCACGGCGCGTCCCACAGTGGGCCAGAAGAAGACCGGAGGAGGCGGCCAAAACTCTTGACGCGTTTTCAGCTCCAGAGTCGCTAAATAGGGCACAAACCAATCATGTGACCCCACCAATGGATTGCTCCCCGAACGAGGAATACATTGATGGGGTCACACGTTCGGTTCGAGTCCTGTTTAACGACCCTGGAGCTCGAAACGCGTCTAGAGTTTTGGCCACCGCCGCCGGTCTTCTGACCCACTGTGCGTCCCGCCCCGCAGGGCTGTGAAAGAGAGAGCGACGGGGCTGCCCTCCGTACCCTCGTACCCGAGCCCTTGTGGGACTGCGCCCGGCTGCCCACAGGCACGCCGGCCAGGGCGGCCAGGGCGGCCAGGGCGGCCAGGGCCCTGCGGCCGGGGCTACGCCACGCTAGGCCACGGCCTGATAGGCGTCCAAGGCTGGTCATTAGACGCAAACGGGACCGGCTAGACCAGCACGGCCAGCATGGAGCAGCCGGCAACCCGGCCAGGACGACGCCGTGCTGCTGCGTCCCTTGCCGGCTGGGTCCACGCGCAGCGCGCAGCTGTGGGCCCCTGCTCCAATCACGTGACAGTATCGAGGCGGCGCGGCGATGTGGAGCCGAGCCGAGCCGGGGCTCCCACGGTCCGTGCCCGCCGTACCTGCGTGGGGCCGGGCCGGGCCGGGCTAGGCAGTCGATGGCAGGGCGTGTGAGCACGGCCCGTCCACCGAGTTCACCGCCGTCGACACTGGGCCAATTGGCGACCTTGAGCCGAGGGCCCAGGGCCGAGAGGCAGGGCCCTGACCCCGCTGCTGACCCTGCCGACCTTGCCGGGGCTGGGTCGACGTATTTTCAGGCGATACACGCAGCCGAACGCGCGGCGAGGCGCGGCGACGCGAGGTGTTTGTTGTTGTGATGGCCGGCGTGGCCGCGTGGCGTGGCGTTGTCGCGTGGCGGTCCACTAGGTCCACTCAGCCTCCGCGACGTGGCGTGGCGTGGCGTAGCGTGGCCCGCTGCTGGAACCGGGCCGCGCGCACGGCGAATAGGCCCGGTGACTCACCAATCAGCTCTCCAATGGATTGGCTTCCCCGAAAAGATTTGCCCGATTCCTTGGAGTTCCGGCGCGGCCAAAACCACGCCCTCGTGACCCGACCGCGGTGCTTCACCGTCGCGTCCGTCTCCCTCGCACCTTCACGGGCCGCGCGGCACGCCCGGCGAGTGCGAGGGAGACAGAGCGACCTGCAGCCGGGCCACTTGACACGTCCCCAGGGCGAAGGGCGAGGCAGCAGCAGCGCTGTCCTGAGAGTCTGAGAGGGCGAGCGTGTGCGATTGCAGGCCGACCCAGTCGGGCCGCCGGGCCGTCGGACGGAGTAGGGGGGCTGGAATGGCCTAGTGAATATCTCGATGAGATGATCTCGGGCGATCTTTTTAAGGTGCTGCTTCCGTGAGGGTTCGCAGACTGCGCCAAACTGCTGCGCACCTCTCACCCCGCCCCGCCCCGCCCCGAGCAGCGCGAGCAAAGCCGCGAGTCCTCCCCTCGAGAAAGTGTGTCAATGAGCCGTCTGGCGCCGGGACGCGAACCGCGACCCGCCCCTTCAAGAAGCAAGGGCGCACCGCAGTGACTTGCGCCGCGTGCGCCCTCGGCTGCTACTCTGCCGACTCTGCTCTGCCGGCGACGCGAGCGGTGCGTCGGGCCGCCCCGGCCACAGTGTGGCCGCACGACGTCAACGCGTTTTATCTTGGAATTCCCTGCCACGCCGCCACGCCCCGGACGACACCGCTGACGAGGACGCCGCCCTGGACCCGCCCGGCGATCCACACGAGCGCGCGCCACAATCCAATTACGATTTTTAATTTCTCCGCTCTCGAATCACGAGCAGTGCCCTCGTCGTGCTCTGTCTCTCTCGCACCCCTGAGCCAAGGACGGCGAGTGCGAGAGAGACAGAGCGACATTGAATGGGGCCGGTGGCCGGTCGTTACCCCATTCGTAAGGTAACGCGTCTGGTCCACGGTCCACGGTCCATGGAGGCGCGGCGGCCGGGCGAGCGGACGTCGCGGCCCCGGACCGGGAAACCCAACGGGCCATTTGGCAAGGCGTCGGCGGGGCTGGGTCAGAACGGCCTGAGCTGTCCACCGAGGAGGAAGAGGCCGCCCCGCCCCGCCCCGCCCCGCCCCGCGGCGGTACCGTGCCGCCACACTCGCCGCGGAACACAGGATGTGGCGGGCCGGCTGGAAGTGCGAGTGAGAGAGTGAAAGGAACGGCAAGGCGGCGGGCCGGCTGGAAGTGCGAGAGAGTGAAAGGAACGCAGGAACGACGGACGGCCAAGGCGTGCAGTGAATAATTACTCCAGTTGCAGCCCAGCCCACGCCCCCCACCACGGTGCACCGTGCCGTACCAGCGGGCTGGTCGTCGCGCTGTCTCCGTCGCACTCGCTGGCCGTCCCGTTGCGGTGCGAGAGAGACAGAGCGACGAAACGCCTCGGCGGGCGCCGCCGCGCCGCCCATTCAAGCGGCACTCTACGCGGCGGGCGGACTCTCGCCGCCGCGACCATTCAGCTTCGGCAGCGCGGCGGACGAGACGAGTCGTCAAAACATTGCGGCGATGAGGCGATGAGCTGGCCGACGCCACGCCGCGCCACGCCACGCCACGCCACGGCCGGTCGCAAACCGAGCGTGATTCACTCACTCAATGGCCTTCCTTACCTTAGAGCCGCGCGGCCGCGCCACTGGGCTCCGTTCGGCTCCGTTTCGCTGTTCGGCGGCCAGGTGCTTATTGGCGAACAGTGGTGCTGGCTGGTCTGCGTTTGGAGCAGCCGGGCTGGGGTCCCACTTCTGTTGCCCCCCCCCCTCCCCTTCTCCGTCCCCTTGGACCAACACGGGGGCACGCGGGGCAAGCACCTCGCCATTCAAAAGCCCCCCGCCTAATGGGTAGGCAGCACACTGTTTCCGAACGAACCTTTCGTCGCTCTGTCTCTCTCGCACGCATGGGGCAGCCCGTAGGGATGCGAGGGAGACAGAACAGTGCGGAATCGCTCTGCAGTGGCGTGGACACCGCCACCGCCGGTGCGGTCTGCGTCCTAGACCCTTGTTCCTGACGGGAAGGGTATTGCTGCAGAGGACGGAAAACAGAGTCCTCTCTAATCGTCACATTCCAGGCGGGGCGGGGCGGGGCGGGGCGGGGCGGGGCGGGGCGGGGCGGAATCGTGTCGGACGGCGGCGGCGGCACCGCGGTCCGGCGAGGTGGAGAGTGGGAGGGGGAGGGAGCGGTGTGTGAGTCACGGGCCACCTCTTGAACCCGCCGCCCGGTGCCTCCATCTCACGCGAAACGACGCCAGTGCGCCAGTACGCCAGTCGTGCCCCGATTGTTGTCGTTCCAGTGTTGTTCCAAAGTCGTCGTGCGGAAGCGAAGCGAAGGGGCAGGGGAAGGGAGGCGGACCTCGTTCCAGCAGCAGCGTCCAGCAGACTGATTCCGAGAGTCGTTTTCGTCGCTCTGTCTCTCTCGCACCTATGCGGGACGCCCCATGAGTGCGAGAGAGACAGAGCGACGAAAATGACTCTCGGAACCAGTCACTAGCGTGTTTGTGTCAGCCGCATTCAGCGCCTGCATTACACACTGCGCGGTTCGACTGAATCTGCTTTTGCGGAAACGTTCCAAACACAAATGGATTCCACTTGACCACTCGCCCGTTGCTGGCCGCCTCGCCGTTGTCACCCGCACCGCGCGCCTGCAGGCTGCGATTCCGAACGGCGCTCTGTCTCTCTCGCACCCCTACGAGACGCCGCATCATGGCGAGAGAGTGAGAGAGACGGAGCGACGAGACGATCCTGGCTGCTGCGCCGCGCTGCAGTCCGCACTGCAGTCCGCGCTGCAGTCCGCGCTGCAGTCCGCGCTGCAGTCCGCGCTGCAGTCCGCACTGCACGCGGGCTTCCTGTGCTCGGCACGGGTTGGCACGGGTTGGCACAGGTGTAGACGGCGCGCCGCGGCGCGGTCTGGCAGGCTTGTGGATGCAGTACCGCGCCCCGCCGCTCGGAACCACCGCCGCCGCCGCCGTCGACTGCCTTCCGGCGTGGCGGGGCGGGGCGGGGCGGGGCGGGGCGGGGCGGGGCGGGGCGGGGCGGGGCGCGACGGCGCGAGGCGGCGGTGGCCACAGCACTACACCGCAAGCTCCGCAAGTGCCGGCAGCCGGATTAGCGCAAGCAGCGATTTGCGGCGTAAACAGCGTCACAAAAAGGCTGGATTATCAGAGCGAACCAAAAGGACCCAATGGCGTTTCGCCGGAAGGGGGAAAGGGGGGGGGCGTGTGTCGCCCGACGGTCGCCGCACCTGTACTACACCAGTACAGTGTAGTACGCTCGGACGGAAAAGTGGCCGGCCACTGGCATTATCGGAAAAAGAAAAATAAATTAGCCGGAGGAAGATGCGGCATTTCCTGCACTTTGGCCTGCCGGCCTCCAGGAACGGCGTTTTCGTCGGCAAAACGATGCCGGCACTTCCAGTGCCGCAGGGACGCGATGATGCACATTTCGGTGTGGCATTGGCCTGGAAATTTCCGCGGCGCCACACGAAAGGCGAAATGCACGGCGAGGTCGCGCCGCCCATCCCGGCCCAGCCCAGCCCACGCTCTGTCTCACTCGCACTCATGGGGCTCTCCGTAAGGGTGCGAGAGAGACAGAGCGACAAACCGATCCTGTGAATCGCTCGGCAGGGACCGCGACGCCACGGCGACGCACAGCAAACGGCCTGGCGCGGCCGGCACGGCCCGGGATGCACAATTGCAATTGTGTCCGGTCCTCGTCGTCCTCGTCCACCACGTCGCCCAGAGCGATTTCCAACCGTGCTTCGTCGCTCTGTCTCTCTCGCGCCCTTACCGCCTGCGGGACGGTCCGCGAGAGGGAGAGGGAGAGGAACGGACGGCGTCCGCGGTCGTGTGACACGCTGTACAGCGGCTGAAGCTTCACCGGCCTGCACACTGTACCTCACGCCAGCCGCTCCGGCTCCAGCCGCCGGGTCTCGGCTGCAGCTGGCCCGCCACTGGCTCGTTCCGAACACGTCGCGCCGTCTCTCTCGCACTCACGGGGCCTGCCGCAACTTCCGCAGCGGTGCGAGGGAGACGGCGCGACGAAGCTCCGTCCGGAAGCAGCCTGCTGGCGTCGGTGATAGCGCCGCGAGGATCCAGGGATCCAGCCATTGGGCTCGTTTCAATTCCCACTGATGCGTCACACTCCGCGGCGCAGCGCCGAGCGAGCGAGAGAGAGAGGGGGGGGAGACGGACCTTTCATATTTCATCAAAGCCGGTGCCCCGCGCTCATCGCCGCAGCCCACGCCGCCACTCGGGTGTTTTGGCAGCGCGAAAAAAAGAAAGGGCAACGTGAAACGCGCCGCTCCTGTCCTTTGGTCGGATGACGGTGATTGTTCTGCAAGGACTTTTGTCTCGCCGTGCGAGGGAATTGATGTCGTTCGAGTCGTTCGCTCTGCACGTGTGCCGCGTGTCCTAGACGGCTAATAATCGACCGCTACGCTGCCGGCAGCCGACTCATTCCGCGAGACGCACAGTGGGCCAGAAGACCGGTGGGGGCGACCGAAACTCTAGACGCGTTATTGTCGCCCTGTTTCACTGGTACCCACAAGGAACGCACTACGAGTGCGAGAGCGACAGGGCGACGAAAACGACTCTCGGAATCAGTCTGCAGTGCCTCGGCCCGCCAGACGAGACGTGCGCCACCTAGGGACTTCCCCCCCCCCCCCTCCGCGCGGCCCAAATGAGCGAGTCACTGGAGCGGCTGCCGAACGCGAAACGCCAACAAGGGGGAAAAGTCGTCTTGAAATCAGGCCAGCGGTTGGAAGTTGGAACAACGACCAAGGGCTGGCGGGCCTGAGCCAGTCAAGCATGCGGCCGCGCGCCGCGCCCGCCACCAGGTCCCCGTCAGGTCCTCGCCGGGGACAGGGGACGCAACCTTCTCTGTTCATTGAATTTCTCAACGTGCCCTTAAGTGCGGCCACCCCGCCCCCGCGCCCTGCTCCGTGCCCTCGCCTCAGCCATGTTTAATGAAGCAGAAAAGTACCCAAACTGGGTGGAACCGCCGCGACCGCCGCCACCGCGTCGAACGGCGCACGGGGCCCTTCGAGCCCCCGATGGCCCCCAGCCCCCCACCTGCTGCCGCGCGACCCCGACCCCAGCCAGGGCTGTTCCGCTGGGCCTGGCGATGTGCAACCTGTGCATAATGGACTTAATCAATCCAGAAAACGTTTTGTACACGGTGGTGGCCCTGCCGGTTTTGTGGACGGCCGCCGAGAGTCGTTTTCATCGCTCTGTCTCTCTCGCACTCATGGGGAGTACCGTATAGGAGTCAGTGTGCTGGTTCGGTTTGGCGGCCCTGCCCTTGCAAGACGACGCCGTCCTGGAGGGCCTTGCGACACATCCTGAGGGCAGCAAGCGGGCAAGCAGACAACGGCTGCAAACAGTGCGGGCGTGGCGCGCGCGCTTATTGCGTTAAGTATCGTCGGGTGTGTTCCCTTGGTTCCCTTCTCCTCCGCGCCAGCCAGCAGCGCCAGCCAGCAGGGGACTGTACCGGGCTCGGGCTGTACACTGGAATGGTGGTCCTTTAAGGTCAAAAAGCAAACTTCCTCGCGGCGCCCTTCCGCCCACCCGGGGAATGCCCGTCCGTCCCATTTGCTATCTCTCCCCGGCTGCCGGGGCAACCCGCCGGCCCGTCGCCCCGCCGCCCTGCATGCACTACTGGGTCCCATTCATGCCCGCGAGGCGCACGTCTCACACGCGGCCGGTTTCATTCACACACACTCACCATGGCTTGGGTGTCCGTCGTGACCGAGTCCGCGTCGTAGCCGGAGGCGGACAGCGCCGACGTGCTGAGGGCGGCGACGCACACCAGGAGGCCGCAGCCCAGGATGGTGACGGGGTGCATGGCGTTGGCGGTGGTGCCGCGGTGGGCACGTCGCTGCTCACTGTCACTGACGCCGCGGACGCCGCGCCCAGCAGTGCCGCGATCGGCTCTGTCCCGCGATAAGATAAGATCCACCTGCGGACGCGCTCCGCAGTGGGTTCGCGGTCCTCGTCGGGGTGCTCGCGATCGCTGCCTCGCTGCCTGCACCACGGTAACGCTGCACTGCAGCCCACTGCAGCCGCAACGGCAAAGCACTCCGCACGCTCCGCACTCGCGACGGCCTGGCGGTGCGGCGGCTTGCCTCTGGCTGCCTCTGGCTTGCCTGGCGATGACTGCGACTGACTGACTGACTCTCGGCGGCTCGGCTCGGCGGCTTGGCTCGGTGCGGCTCGCCGCGCTCCGCTCGCTGCCCGCTAGTCCGTCCGCTCAGTCGGCTGCTCCACGCCGCGATCCCGCTCCGATCCGGTCCCACGGACTACAGGCACTACAGGACGGACGGCCGCTAGAGTAAAGCCCAAAACCACGGTGGTGGTGGCCGTGCTCCAATCAGCTCGGCGTCCGTCTGTCTGTCCGTCTGTCCGGCTGGGTCCCCCGCGACGCGACGGCGCCTCGGCTCGGCTCTGCAGCTCGGCTCGGCTCGGCGGGCTCGGCCTGCGGCGCGCGGGACGGCGGGACTCGGGGCCGCGCGAAGCAGCGCGATGCGACGAGTCACTGAAGCGGCACGGCACGACGACACCCGCTTTTATAACATTGGCAGGTGTGTGTGGGGGAGGGGGAGGAGGGGGCACCCTTGGCAGCGTGTTGGTGTGTGTGTGTGTGTGAGTGTGTGTCTGTGTGTGTTGTCTCCCGGGAGCCTCGCCACCACCAGGCTGGTAACGCTCGGCAGGCAGCACCGGTTCAGGTCTGGACCAGCCCTAAGGTGCATCCGGCGGCGCGCCCTAGAGCCCTCGAGAGGGCCTGCCATCTGTCCTCCCTTCCTTCGCACTCCACACCATCTGTGTACTCGCCTTTGTTTCGAAGAAAGACGGCACATCACCGTCACAACCAAACCAAGCCTACTTCGTACTCGAGTACACTGTATTGTACTCACCAACAAATATCCATCACCTGTAAGATTGTTGCCACCGGGAATGCTAACGCTGTGTACTGTCGCTTAACGACAGCACGTTGTGCTGTGTGTGACCACCAATCCCTGATCAACAATGCCAAAAAGACACGCCATTTTGTCTTGCTTCGAAATTTTTAGCAGTTCGCTCTTTAGAGCTCGATTATCTGTGAAGCTGGGAGCGCATCCGAAGCACAACATGGTAAGTGATGCATGAGACAAGCGACGAGCCACTGCCTCGGCCGCATGCCTCGGCGCAGCAGTGCTTTGCTTGCGTTTGCTTGTGATTCGGAGCGATGCGTCATCGCAGCGACCCGTCACCATCACACACTCCGACTGCCACTGCGCTGTGCGCGTTTGTTCGCGCTTGTTGCACGCTTACGTCCGGAAGGCCGCTCCGGGCCGAGATAGACAGTTAGTTCGAGGGAAATAATTTTGAGTGTGTGTGTGCACCGTTGCGCGTGCGGCTGACGAGGCCCTTGGGCATGTCCCCGCTGCAGCAGCTGTGCTCACTCAAAACTGTCCGAACGTTCTTGAAAGGCGTTGCTGTGCTCAAACACAGGTGTCTTCGGGCTCGTCTTGTTTTGAATCGATGTAACCAGGGAGGTCCAGCACTGCACTGGCCGGCTCGACGCCTTGCTCGACGCCGTGCTCGACGCCGTGCTCGACGCCATGCTCGACGCCGTGCTCGACGCCGTGCTCGACGCCGTGCTCGACGCGTAGCCCCGCGAGGGAGCTGCTGCCCCGTCTCATTCATTTCGACAGAATCGCTTGGATGCGGTTCGAGTCGGCTCGACTCGGCACGGCCCGGCACTTGCCCGGTCATCGGCCACCTTGACCCCACCCAATCTCGCGATCCAGCGGCTTGAGCAGAACCAGCCCTCTGTTCCGCCCCGCCGCTCCTGCCGGACACACTGGGCCAGAAGACCTAACCTGTTTGGGCGGACCAAACTCCAGACACGTTCGGGGCTCGTCTTCCAGTCGGACCCGAATCGAACACATGATGGTACCAATGGATTGCCCTTCGAACGAGGAATCCGGTGCCGTCATGAGTTTGATTCGAGTCCTATTTGAGGTCAGGGCCCAAAAACGTTTCTAGTTACGCCCGCTCCAACAGGCCTTGGCTCTGTGAGAAACACATGCCAGCGGCTGCCCCCACGCTCACCGATTCCAGGAAACTTGGAGAACGCCGACACCGTTCGGCATGGGGCCCGCGGCCGCGCGCGGGTCTGCGGACCAGCCTGGTGACGCAGCCAATCGTGGCCCGGCCGCTGATTTCGGGGATTTCATTGAGCGAATTTGTGGCATGGAGAGCAGATGCCTCTAGCCATGGGACGTGGGTCGTGGGTGGCTAGCAGCAGCTGCGGTGGACCAATGGTCTCGGTTTGGATCACTGGCTGGAAATTCCGCCATGTGATGAACTCGTCGAACTAGAGAGGGGGAGAGAAGAGTCGGAGTGGCTCAGCGGAGGGAAACCGAAAGAAGGAAAAGAAGCTCAACTTGGGAGATTTCTTTTTCTGTTTTGGTGTCTTAAGTTTGTTTGCAAGAAGGGGGAGGAGCAAGAACCCCGCGAAATTTTACAGCTAGGCGCCACTGCTCTCGGCATCTCCGTATTTGCAAGGAGAATGTTGCTCAGGGGCACGCCAGGCTGACTCCGAACACTGCCTTTTTTTGCGGCGGCCCGTAGGGTGCAGTAGTTGTTTGGGGTGCCAGGGAGACAGGGCGACGAAAGCACAGTCTCAAGTCCGCCTTTACAGCGAGGACAGCAGACGGGTTGCAGAGTTGCAGCAGACGGCAGCAGACCACGAAACTGAGCCCAGCCCGCTTGTCAGTGGCACAGTGTTCCCTTTGGCGCGCCAATTTTTCCAAAGCTCTGCACAACCACAGCCACAGCTTATTTTGTCGGAAGGGCTCAGGTGGGGCACGGGACGGGACGGGCTGGAACGGCCGGCGCCCCGCGGCCATCGCCACCACCGTCACCTAATGGCCATGTAACTGACAGGGGCACTTTGGCTCCGGCAAACCAATGAGCTTCAAGGGGCTTCCTCTTGGCACCAGCATGGGCATCATCGTCCTACCCCCGCCCCGCCCCGCCCCGCCCCGCCCCGCCCCGCCCCGCCCCGCCAGGCACGCCGCAGGCTACACGCCGCTCGCTGGCTGGCTGCCTGGCTGGCTGGCTGCGCCTCGCCGTGCCATCCCGAGCAAAGCCTTCCTCCTCTCGGGGCTCTACTCCGCACGCTCCGCACCGCACCGTGCGCGCCGCGCGCCGCGCCGGGCCGGCGGTAAGGCCGGCGGTCCCTCACGCGGAAACGACGCGACACGCCAAACAAATGCATCACGCATCGCACGCGCGCCTGCCACAGTGTGCCACACCGCACGGCGGATGTTGCTTTTATTTTCGCGTCGTGCCCGGGGCGGCTTGTCTGTCGCAGGCGGTGTTTCGATAGTATTGATAGCAGTCGATATCCTCTACTCGACAAGCGAGGATTCAGAAGAGCGGTTTGTCGCTGTCTCTCTCACACCCTCGTGGAGGGCCAGAGGGAGAGCCCTTGCGACAGTGCGGCAGAGGCAGGGCGACGAGACGACTCTTTCGAATCGCTGGGCGGTTGCACTACTGTGCACTCGGTTCACTCCCTTCTCGCCCCGACTTGTAAAGTGAATCAGGGCCGCTGAGTCACTCCCGGCGTAGATCTCGGGATGCTTATCGCTGTCAGCAGCGTTTTCGGGGCTTGCCTTTCGGCTGCTTCCGAGGTAGGTTTCGCGTCTCCCCTTCCGGAGTGCGAGAGAGACAGCGACGGCACCGCGTCCATGCGAAGTGACGGTGACCGGGCTGTCCCATCCACGGCGGCCGATGAGGCTTCGGTCAAAGTTTGGGCGGGAGTGTCGGCACCGCGCCGCCCTGCCCCGCGCCCCGCCGTCCCGCACCGCCCTGTCTCTGTCGCACTCATGGAGCGTCCGGTAGGGGTGCGAGAGAGACCGATTCTTCGGACCGGGCCGGCTGCCGGCCGCAGCCACCGCGCCCAGGTCGCACACCGCCGGGGTGGGCGGGGCCGGGCCCGGCGTTGGCATCTATCTTCGTCACCTTGGCACAGGGCTGGCACAGGGCTACACGACCGCGGCTCGGCCGCCCAAACTATCACGACATTGTCGCCGGGGCCTGCGAGTCTCGCTGCGCTGCGAGGGAGGCAAGGCAAGTCAGTCCCACTGATAAGACCGGCCACCTCAAGTAGCAGTGGAGCAGTCGCTCGGCAGGAAGCAGAAGAAAGCCGCTAATCAGCTTAACGCCGCCACGCCGCGCGCTTTCTATACCGCCGTTGTCAGTTTCGGGGACTGGCCCGCATTGATTTTTCTCTTACTATCCTCTCCCCGACTCTGCCTCGGCCGATGGGCTCGCCCATAGGAAATACAGTGCGCGTGCGCGCGCGCGTCGGCGCCGCGCTCCTCTCTGGCGGGCATTCCAGAGTAATGGAAGCCACAAGGAACACACTCACACACACGCACCCAGGTGTGCACACACACGCACACACTTCACGGGGAGCCTCCGAGACGCACAACCTGCGTCGTAAAAAGCTACGGCAGGCGTGTTACAGTGTTACGCCGCGGCGGCGCGGTGACGTGCCGACGGTGCCGAGCCGGCGAAGCTTTGGGGCTTCCCTTGTATTCCGTCTGTTATGGGGTGGCGGCGGCGGCGATCTGGGGTCGCGGAGAGGGGGGAGGGGAGCAGGGGCAGGCTCGCGTCCTTGGAGGCTGGCTGGACGGGGAAGAGGGGTGGGGGGGCAGGCGACGGGGACCAGGCTCGCGGGGGCGGGGGCGCCGCCCAAGCTTTCCAGGTTAGCATCCGTAGTTACTCATGCCGGTGAAAACTTCCGGTGGGACGGCCGTCCTCGGAGGACTCAGGGCCCTGCAATGCGGCGGGGTCGTCGCCTTTCGGCGAGTGTGTGTGTGTGTGTGTGTGGTTTTTTAAGCTCAAAGTGGCCTTATTTTTCTTTCTTTTTTTTCGAGCCGATGACGGATTGTGGCTGGGTGTGACATTCCGATACCGGACGGGTACCGGACGGGCCCATGCCGCGCGGGGCGCGCTGGGCCGGGACGGCACCTTATCGTGGGGACCTTCGCGTATTATTGGAGGAGGCGACACGTCACCGCACTGCCTACTCAGCCCGGCGTCGACGCAGCGGTGGGCCGTCTCGTCGGTGTGGCTGCTGTCGCGGCTGTCGCGCTGGCTCGCTGTTCGCGCCGTTTGCGGGGCCTGCATTGTTCTGCACTGCAACAGTGCGACACTTGCATCACGGCCACGATGGCCATCACGCCCCTTTAGCTCGGTTTAGCGCCCCTCGTCAAATTTATGTAACTTTGCATGTCGCGCCGCCGCGTATTCCGAAAGGGTCGTTCCGTCGCTCCGTCTCTGTCGCACTCGCGGGGCGGTCCCGAGGACCCCGGGGGCCCCGAGGGGAGCGAGAGAGACAGAGCGACGGGGCGGGCCTCCGGACCGAGCCTGCCGGTGGCGCTGGCCGCGCCGGCCGCGCCATCCCGGTCGCTAAGTGGGTCGAACCTGAGCTGCATAAAGTGCAAGTCGCACCGTGCTGCACTGTGCCGCACTCGTTAAACACTTTTTATTGTCCGCCGCGCACCGCGCAGCGTTTGCAGCGAGTGGCGAGTGGCGCCCTCCCCGTCGCTGCGTCCCTCCAGGTCCCTCGGCCCCGCGCGGCCTGGCGCACAGTGGGCCAGAAGACCGGTGGAGGCGGCCAAAACTCTAGACCAGCGGTTCTCAACCTTTCTCGGCTCGCGACCCCAAATTTGAAGCCAAAAATTTCCGCGACCCCCAGGAAAAATTTCGCGACCCCACGGGACCCCTCCTTTAACATGCCACGGCGTCTGATCAGAGGCGGGCAGTCTGCTCCCTCAACGGGCAACTGGTCTTTGGACCTTCCTTTAGCATGCCTTTGTTACGGAGTGCAATTATCAGTCTTAGTTTGGGAGCAGTATTGTCTCAAAGTTGGCCAAAACGCTCAGAAATGTCTATGAAAAATCGTGTTTTGGGCTGATTTTAAGCAGCCACAGCGTCTGATCCGAGGCGGGCATTTTGCTCCCTCAACGGGCAGTTGGTCTTTGGACCTTCCTTTAGCATGCCTCTGTTACGGAGTGCGATTATCAGTCTTAGTTTGGGAGCAGTATTGTCTCAAAGTTGGCCGAAACGGTCAGCAGTGTCTTTGAAAAATCGTGTTTTGGGCCGATTTTAAGCAGCCACTGCGTCTGATCCGAGGCGGGCATTTTGCTCCCTCAACGGGCAGTTGGTCTTTGGACCTTCCTTTAGCATGCCTTTGTTACGGAGTGCAATTATCAGTCTTAGTTTGGGAGCAGTATTGTCTCAAAGTTGGCCGAAACGCTCAGAAATGTCTATGAAAAATCGTGTTTTGGGCCGATTTTAAGCAGCCACTGCGTCTGATCCGAGGCGGGCATTTTGCTCCCTCAACGGGCAATTGGTCTTTGGACCTTCCTTTAGCATGCCTTTGTTACGGAGTGCGATTGTCAGTCTTAGTTTGGGAGCAGTATTGTCTCAAAGTCGATCAAAACGGTCGCAAGTGTCTTTGAAAAATCGTTGTGACTATTTTGGTCAACTTTGAGACAATACTGCTCCTAAACTAAGACTGACAATCGCACTCCGTAACAAAGGCATGCTAAAGGAAGGTCTAAAGACCAATTGCCCGTTGAGGGAGCAAAATGCCCGCCTCGGATCAGACGCAGTGGCTGCTTAAAATCGGCCCAAAACACGATTTTTCATAGACATTTCTGAGCGTTTCGGCCAACTTTGAGACAATACTGCTCCCAAACTAAGACTGATAATTGCACTCCGTCACAAAGGCATGCTAAAGGAAGGTCCAAAGACCAACTGCCCGTTGAGGGAGCAAAATGCCCGCCTCGGATCAGACGCAGTGGCTGCTTAAAATCGGCCCAAAACACGATTTTTCAAAGACACTGCTGACCGTTTCGGCCAACTTTGAGACAATACTGCTCCCAAACTAAGACTGATAATTGCACTCCGTAACAAAGGCATGCTAAAGGAAGGTCCAAAGACCAATTGCCCGTTGAGGGAGCAAAATGCCCGCCTCGGATCAGACGCAGTGGCTGCTTAAAATCGGCCCAAAACACGATTTTTCATAGACATTTCTGAGCGTTTCGGCCAACTTTGAGACAATACTGCTCCCAAACTAAGACTGATAATTGCACTCCGTAACAAAGGCATGCTAAAGGAAGGTCCAAAGACCAACTGCCTGTTGAGGGAGCAAAATGCCCGCCTCGGATCAGACGCAGTGGCTGCTTAAAATCGGCCCAAAACACGATTTTTCATAGACATTTCTGAGCGTTTCGGCCAACTTTGAGACAATACTGCTCCCAAACTAAGACTGATAATTGCACTCCGTAACAAAGGCATGCTAAAGGAAGGTCCAAAGACCAGTTGCCCGTTGGGGGAGCAAACTGCCCGCCTCGGATCAGACGCCGTGGCATGTTATAGGAGGGGTCCCGTGGGGTCGCGAAATTTTTCCTGGGGGTCGCGGAAATTTTTGGCTTCAAATTTGGGGTCGCGAGCCGAGAAAGGTTGAGAACCGCTGGTCTAGAGTTTTGGCCGCCTCCACCGGCCCTCTGGGCCACTGTGTGGCGGCCGGCGTCCGTCCGGGGCAGACTCGGCCCAACCGAAACAGGACAGGCGTCCGGGTACCTACACCGGCACGGGTAGAGCGCTCTGCGCCCTGCTCTCTGCGCTCGGAGTTTCTTCGCAGGATTATTCCGCTGCGGAGGTGACAGAAAGTAATTGCTCGGCCAGCCGTTGGGGTTTTAATTAACGGGCCATGCTTATCACACATTAGCCCAGTGCGTTGTGGGTCTGCCTTTCCGCCCTACCCCACCCCACCCCGCCCCGCCCCGCCCTGTCACAGCCCGCCCCGCACCACCCCCGCGGCCGCCGTGGCGTCTCCGTCTCTCTCTCACTCGGCGAGGCCCCCTTGACGAGGGCGCCGCACAGCGGGCCAGAAGGCCGGCGGAGGCGAACAAAACTCTAGACGCGTTTTGAGCTCCAGAGTCGCCAAATGGGACTCGAACCGAACGTGTGACCCCACCTATGGATTGCTCTCCGAACGAGGAATCCATTGGTGGGGTCACACGTTCGGTTCGAGGCCTACTTAGCGGCTCTGGAGCTCAAAACGCGTCTAGAGTTTTGTCCGCCTCCACCGGCCTTCTGGCCCACTGTGCGCCGAGGCGCCGCGTCGTGCGGGGTGTGGCAGGGCGGGGCGGGGCGCTCTGGCAGGGGAGGACGGAGAGGCTGTGGGTGGTCCGGGAGGATTCCGGTAGTCCGGGGGGCGTCAAGGTAATCTCAGCCCGTTGCGTAAATAACGGACGGCACTGCCACTCGGTCCGGTACACCGTACACACCGTACACACAGTGGACCACGCCTTGCCACGCGGAAGCACGTCGTCCTGTAGCATCTGGCATTGTCCGCGTGCCTAATGCCCCGCGCGTGCCACTGCCGCACTACCCGCGCACTGCCTGTCTCTCTCGCACCCCTACGGCACTCTTCATGAGTGCGAGAGAGGCGGGAACCCCCACGGCCGGACGCGGCGAGACCAAGGAAGCACCTCGTTCCTTATTCGGCCCAATTCGTTTGATCTTGACCGGCCGCGGCCGCGGGGTGACTCTGCAGGCCTTGGGGTGCAGCAGGCTGATTCCGAGAGCCGTTTTCGTCGCTCTGTCTCTCTCGCACTCATGGGGCGCTCCCTGTAGGTGCGAGAGAGACGGCTCCCGGAATCGGACTGGTGTTAAAAGAGCGTTAGGAATGCAAGCCCAATGCACGCAATCGAGTGGCCGGCCGTCTGCGCCGTCTGGGTACCCCGTCGGCACATTGACTCGCCCTGTCTGGGTACCCCGTCGGCACATTGACTCGCCCTCTCTCTCTCTCGCACCCCTACGGCACGCCCCGTGAGCGCGAGAGAGACAGAGCGACTGTTCGGATTGAGCCTCAGGCAGTGTGCTCACGCTAGCGCGAGGCACGCGCCGTGAGTTACATTGGTGTTCCTCTTCCAGCGCTTCCAGCCGCCAATCGCAGCGCGCTTTCGCTTTCTTGAACGCAGCGCGCAGTGCGCAGTGCGGGTGGCTGAACCTGGCGCGGCCAGCCTCAGCAGACCGATTCCGAGAGTCGCTTTCGTCGCTCTGTCTCCCTCGCACTCATGGGTCGTCCCGCACAGGAGCGAGAGAGACAGCGGCGAAAACGGCTCTCGGAATCGGTCTGCGGGCCTGACGTAAAACAGGTGTTCTGTCATTGTTTGCCGGCTAAGCGCGGTGAGCATTGACGCGGTTCATGTTGTTCGGGCCAGCGGGCAAATAAGGCCTCGCTTGGAAACAGCTGCAGTGGAGGCGACTCGTCGCTAGACGTCGCTAGACGTCGCAAAACCCGAAATAGAAATAGACGAAATGAGTGGAGGCCTCGGTCGAGTCGAGGCCGTGCGAGAGGTGCTGAAACTCTGCGCCTTCGCCCTGCCGCCTGCGGGTGGAGGGACTTCAGCATCATTGCTCGCGACATTTTCCCGCGCTCGTAAAATTAAAATTATCGCGGCGATCATCGTCAACGGGGAATCCCGCGCAATACGACTCGAGTGGTGGCAATTTTTCGCGTCGTTTCTGCTTCCCTGTTCTGTCGTTGCCCCGCCATAACAGTCTCTTCTAATTGGTGCGTCGCTCTCGTCCACGCGTCCACGCACTGCACCGGGAGTGGGGGCAGCAGGTCGAGGGTGCGATATTGCGCGCGGGCTGTTCGTTTATATCCAGGAGCGCATTTTCCAGCCGGACGGGCCAAGTGGATTCCAAACGCCCATTCATCAAGTTAGATTGAGAGAGGGGGGGGGGGGTCTGCACCTGCACTTCCCAAAGAGGCAGGAATTTCCGCGCCTGCAGTAGGGCTTTGGCCTGCAGCGCTGTCTACTCGCTCTGCCTCCCTCGCACTCATGGAGCGTCCCGTATAGGTGCGAGAGAGACAGAGCGACGAAAGCAGTGCTCGGCATCAACCTGCAGGCGCCGCCTTTGTCCCTCCACGGTGCCGCGCTGCCGGTGAGGAGCGGCCTCTTCAGCTACTTCAGTCGGATCTGCAACGAACGCAGCACTCGTGGCTCCACGCGTTTTACTTTTGCAAACCCACCGTAAAAACGCACCCCCTTTTTTTTTAAATAAAAGACTCGTGGCATGAGGGGCAGTTTCCGCCCGGAAAAGATTTAGTCGTGAGTGAGTGGTGCATGTCTGTGATGATGTATGCAGCTCTATGTGTAAGAAGGCCTTCCCCTCTTTGTGTACGTACTCTGGAACCAACTTCGCAAAGCACCGCTGCCGAGGGGGAAACGACTGAGAAATTTTGTGTACATCGGATAGGGATAACCCCGGATAACCCGCGGATTACCTCCGGATTACATCTAAAAATTTCCAGGATTACAGTGGATACGCCGGTTCCACCGGATTACCTCGAATTTCCCGGATTACCCGGATTACCTCAGAATTTCCACGGATTACTTCGAAATTTCTGGTTATCCGGATAGCGGATAACCAATTTGCTGTACATCGGATAACCGAAGTCGTTTCCCCCTCGACCGCTGCAATGAACGCGGCGAGAGCGCGCAGTGCCGTCCCGCTTTGAACCGCCCAGGCTGGAAACGCACCTCACAGCCGAAAATAAAAGTGAGAGAAAGAAAACAGCGCGGAGCTCTGTGCATGTGCGGCCGCCTGAAGGTAGGCAAAAATGCCACACCAAAGCGTTGCGGGCTAGCCTACCCGCCCCCCTGCCGAGCCCCTTGTAGGTAGGCAACGGTGCCACACCAAAGCGTTGCGGGCTGGCCCAACCGGCACGGCGTTGTGCGCACCTGCGGCGCAGTTTCTATTGCAATGGTGAATGGGAAATGGAATGTAACATGCCTGTTTAGTATCACAGCTATGTTTTATTGATGAACAATCAACAATGAGTAAAACAGACGTATTTGCTGAGATTACTGACAATAAATTATAGCTTCATACCAATGAATGTTGATCTACTCCTAAGAAAAAAATTGAACATAGACTCTTTATCACAGCTAAAATGTATGTCAACGAAAATGACTAGATTGTTTTTTGGTTGAGAAAGATGGTATGAGAACAGGAACAGTATGTTCATACCACAAAAATGTTAAATGAGAAGACAAAGACTTTGGCTTATAACATGAAAAGATTATAATAAAGTAAAAAGTCTCAAAAACGTTAAAATACTTTGAGCTGGTTACTTACACTAAATCAAATACTGATAACAAGATACCAACTCTCAAAGTTTATTACTGAATAAAATAGATCAGTCACTACAACCAAGAGTTTGGTACCCAGGAATGCGAATATATCCATCACGAAACACTGTAGTCTGATTGGCTATGTTCATTGAAAGTAAGAGAAGTTTTTCAGCTGATAATGGATGCCATACGCCAAACGTACATGACATATCATCTACATGATCGTAGTAATGGCAACGTTTTGTCATGCGAAAGGAAGGAATAAATTCAAACATATCCACATGGGTGCAGTGAGGAAGAAGAAGTGCTAACCCTGTAAAAGCCATAAAATAATTTAGTTAGACGTTTTGAATAGTTTATTTAAACATCGTGCCTATTGAAACTGTATAAACCCACCGAGAAATCCAGATGATGGGGGATTGCGCCTGACCCGAAGAGGCATCAGAGCTTGAATATAATCCCAAAGATCCCATAAAGATGATGGGTTCAGGAGAAACGAGGGTGTGTCGGGATTCAAAGATCGATGTTTGAAATAAGAAGTGAATATGTCATGGTCCGGATTCTTGTACCACTGAAAAAGAAAATCAATGTAACTAGTACTAATGTTTTAAACTTTACTTTTAATGCTCAAAACAGAAATCTGTGTACCTGGTCCATAGTATGATTGTACTTCGATGGGTCCCATGCAACAATTTTTATGTCCTTGTAGAGTGGTGAATCAAGAAAATTATACTCGGGCTTTGAAACGACTTGAGAATTAACCACTCTTATTGTGGTCTTTTGCCCAACATCAGCTTCATACCCTTCAGTTGGTGCATGGTTGAAGCGTAGGACAACATCATGGTCATCTATAAGAGAGGAAAAAACATGCACTTATACAGCAGTTCAAGTAAGTGTGGTTGACATCAATTACACAAGTACTTAAATAATTTACCAATGGTTCTTCCAAGATCAGATCCATGAAGTGACCCTGCACTACTTACAACAGCACAACTCTCATAAATTTGATCATCCCCAAATAATGGCTGTTGAGGGAAACTGTCTCCCAGATCCATAGACTTAAATGGTTCATCATCCTTCACAACAGTTCGCACAATGCCAGATTTTTTAAGGGCACACACAAGTTCTCGAGCAGTCTTTTTGTCATACGACCCCCTTGGGCCAAGGTATTCAACATTATAAGGGTTGCTTCCTTCCCCTCTCGCTTTGAAAACACTGCTTTCATCATGCAGTACTCGACGCAACTGAATCATCAAATGGCTCTTGTGTTTCGAAATTTTCTCCATTAATTTGCTATTAGGCCTTTCTGTGTGGGTGGTCAAAGAAGTTTTGGCTCCTTTCTTCTTATCTTCAGAATTTTCATGCCTATCTCGAGCTAAGGGTGATGCACGTGCTTTGCGTGCCAGGTCGTCTTTGATTGGGCTGTCCAGTAATTTCTTAGCATGATCCAAATGATTTTCTGCCTCTGTATAATACTGGATGTGATGTTGGCCAATATTGCTTTTCTTGTTGGTGTATGCATCCATAAAAGCATGTCTACGCTCTACGTAACCCCAATATTGGGAGCAGAGTATATAAAAGAAGCCACACATGCCAAGAAAAACAAAATTTATGAACACCCATACTGACCAAGCTATTGCTCTCATTTTAATTCAATCCCAGGAACTCTTTCAAAAAGAAGTAATGACAGTGGAGATGGTCCAGCCAGCTACCAAATCAATATATGCCAACATGCTTACAGGAGCACTTCCAAGCTGACTTATCAGAAGCACTTAAGAAACACCTTTAAAAATTGAAAGGGGTTTATTTCACTACTTTAAGGTCCCTTCAAAGTCTATGATTAAATTCGAATTTTGACTAGGTGCCTGTCAGAGGTGCTGCAGACGACAGATGAGATGCAGACGACTTTTCATGGCTGTGAATACTGACCTGCGAATAGCAGTGGTAGTTGTTTACACGGCGTGTTTGGGCAATAAGAGGTTAGGTTTCGCATCGCGCATGTGTTTTTTTGAAAAACAAGTAGGGGGAATATTGACATAACTCTCTGGGCAAACTAAGAAATTGATATGTCTCCCTCGACTTCATCAGAAGCTGTTGAAGACCAGAAGCTCAGACCTTTCTTCTGTGAATTGGATGTTTTGAGTAGACCTGATGGAAGTGCCATAGTATCTCAAGGTACAGTATATTTGAAAGCACTTTTTGTGGTCCTAATTCACTTATTTATTTATTGCCTATCAAAAAATAATTATTCTTTTATGGACATTTTCAGGCGACACTACTGCTATTGCAGGTGTTTATGGACCCATTGAGGCGAAACCGAACAAAACTTACATTGAAAAAGCTGCTATTGAGGCAATTTATAGACCGAAAAGTGGACTACCATGTAAGTTCGTGTTCTATAATATAAAAAATGTCACCACATTTTTACTTGCAAACCAAGCAAAAACTCAATGTGGCTCCTTTTACTTTTTTTTAGGTGTCCCAGATCGAATGAGTGAAAGTACACTGCAGCATACATTTGAAGCTGCTATACTAACCACAGCACATCCCCGGACACTCATAACTATTTCTATACAGGAGATGCAGGATTCTGGTGGTGTAAGTTCTTCAGGAATACAGTCCTTATAATCCCCTCAGAATAATAATAATCAAATTTTGAGACTTACACTGGTATTATTTTCTAGCTATTAGCCTGTGCTATAAATGCAGGATGCCTGGCCATAATGAACTCTGGGCTGCCTATGAGATTTCTAGTTGCTGCTGTTAACTGCATGATCCATGAAAATGGAGACATCATTTTGGATCCTGATGAAAAACAGCTCAAGGTAGGTTGCTAGCTTAAGATTACAAATTCTTAAAAAGTACAAACTGTCATTTTTAAATGATATTTTTTTTTCCAGGAATCCTGTGCAGTTATGACATTTGCCTTTGATAATGTAAATAAGAATATTGTGTCATCCAGCACGGATGGCAGTTTTTCTGAGACTCAGTACCAAGAAGCTATTCTTAAGTGCCGCTCAGCGTGTGATGAAATTTTCCAGTTGTATCGTGATATAGTAAAAAAATATGCTCCCTCAATGGGCTAGCATACTGTTTTTGTTTTATTATTATTATTTGCAATTGAACTCAAAATTTTCTTGATGTAATTGACAACTATTGCTGTTATGCTTAGCTCCCAATTATAAGCCTATTTTAGTCTTGAAATAATTTAATTTTCTGTCACCTGACGTGGCAACAATTAGGAGAGCCCACCCTTCCCCACTGCTTCTGCTTCAACAATGTCTAACCAGTAGGGTGGGGGTGGTAGTGGCACCAGGTCCACCAGGTGGTACTTGGAGGCAGTCCCAGCATGTCTCTGATTTGCGAGGAGTCGCACCTCTGCTTCGGCGCGGAGGCCGACACCTCACAAGGCCACAGGACTTCCCCGTCACACCTGTGCTTTGGGCGGCGGTACCGGCCGCAGCTCGACGCCCTGGAGGCATGCGCCGTGGCCTCGGTGGTGCAGGACGCGGTGCACCAGCTCGCCATCCTGGGCAAGGGCCTGCCCGGCCTGCCCAGCCAGCCTCCGGGCGACCACGGCGCGGGCGGCGCGGGCGAACCCTTCGACGAGTCCTTCCGCAACGTGGACGCGCGCTTCGGCCGGCCGCCGCCGTCGGCGAGGATGTTCCCTGAGATGGCGGGCCGGTGGTCCCCGCGCACCACGGCCATGCTCAGGGTGCAGCGCCACCGGTATGGCCAGCGCCAGCGGCTAGGCAGACTCATTCCGAGAGTCGTTTGCATCGCTCTGTCTCTCTCGCACTCATGGGGCGTTCCAAGGTGACAGAGCGACGAAAAGGACTCTCGGACCCAGTCACCCCTTAGTCCAGTGTGGGCGTTCTGTAACCGCCAGGACCCTTTGCGCAGAGGGTTCGCCGAGAGCGTGCTGGACGAGGTGCTAACGGAGCTGCACCAGAAAGGCAGCTTCGGCTCCCTGCGCGTCGCCATAGACTGGCAGAGCGCGGCCATGGCGGACTCTGACCGACTGATCGAGCAGCACAGAGAAGGACTCGACAAGAGGAGGCGGCTCGCCCAAGAGATTGCCAGGGACCGCACCAACATGCTCAAGCAGTACACCTTTTGGGAGGAGAAAACAGAGCTCCTCACGGTTGGTGGCTTCGGAACCTTTACGTCACAGAGTTTTGCTTTTCTCCAGGCTCGAATTCTTTGTCATTTCTTGTGCCTTGCTGTAGACCAACTTGCACGACACATACCTTCTAGATGGGCTCACCATCTCTCATGCACATGCCTGGGAACATAACAGGCGAGAGCAGCAGGGCTTAGTTCTAGGGCGTAAAGAGGATGCTCTCCATGAGGCTATTAATAAACTTCAAGATCCTGATGGTCCAAATGAAGAACGAGTCCATGCAGAAATCATGAAATTTCTAGCCAGAGATATTGAGGTTGGTTCAGCACTGAATTACAGGTATCAAGCATTAAGGACAATTGTTGAGTTAGTTTTGTCCGTCATTAGATAGTGAAGAAAGACCTAGATCATTGGACCGACTTGTATGATGCTGAAATGATACATCGTGAAACTGAAAATATGCAACTGCGAAATGCTCTCGAGCAACAAAAGGAAGAACACAGAGAACTTAAGGAAGAAGTATGCCATGTCAAAGATATTCCCTTAGACCAAAAGATTAACAAAGTAGTAATTGTCTTGTTTTTGCCGTTTCCCTTAGGCATGGCAACAACAGCAAATTATTAACAATTCTGCTGCAATACGAGCCGCATATGAGGCAAAGAAAAAAGTTCTATCCAGTGTTGTTGCTATCCAGGCATGGTGGAGAGGAGTCAGTTTCAGAGCTGGGATATCAGTTGGCAAGTCCAAAAAGGGAAAGAAAGGAAAGAAAAAGAGAAAAGGCAAAAAGAAAAAGAAGAAGGTTTCAAAAACTACAACAAAACCAAAGAAGTAACTTACGAAAAATCGCTCCAAGGTATGCATGCCAAACCAAGCAATTCAAATAAAGACACAACAGGTATTAAGAACACAAATAACTTCCATGTATTCATTCAAATTGCACAAATGGTTAAATCTGTCATGAAAAACATTCAGTGGTCAAAACACGTGGAATGCACTTTTCTTTTACTTTGCACTGCCTATTCATAATCAATCAACTCCGTTTCACAATACTGTTGAAAAGCCACTTAGACTGGAGAAAAAATAAAGGGCTTCGTGCACCCATAACAAAAATAAATAAGGTAACATTTCTCTTCCATGTTATATCCGACGAGGTTGTGCAACAATAAAATGCTAAAAATTCATGCCAATATACAAACAGAAATGCATGGCCATCAACAAGATAAAAATGACCTAGTTGGTGGTCATCCAATATCATCCAATATCCAACCATTGTGGTTAACAACATGGATTATAACAAATAAGACAGAGTATATACATCACAGTGAGTTTTTCCTTCAAGAAATCAGTAAGTCATTCTGTTAACACTTCAATTAAAAATGCAAAAACAGTAACATTCAATCATTGGCTCAAACAACTAAAATAATTATCACTTTAGTAGTAGAAAAATACACTTCCTTTGCATTTTAAAACTACATATTTGTTAGTTTGGGGCTTGTTAGTTTGGGGCTTGCAGGTGATCTCCACAAACCACACAAGAAAAATATGCTAGTTCCGTATTACTCTTCAGTTTTAGAAAAGGGGGAGTCAGATCATTTCTTCCTATGGTCAAAGAATTGATGAGATTTTGTTGTGAAAGAAAAGGGGGCAGCTACTGAATTAAAATAATTATGACAATTCCTTTTGTTTTTACAACAATGGCAAAATACAATGATAGCAAAAACAAAAAGTTTATTTTCAACTAGGCATTCTGTTACTCTCCTGGTAGAAAACTGCACACAGTGCGAGAAAAGTTGCAACCCCTAAAAATCTGACACAGCAGTTATACACTGACATCTACAACATCATATGAAGTACAATTCACTGCTATCACATTTCAAAGAGTCTTACATCTTCTTTTTCACAAAAATGTAATTACTAACCCACTTTAAAATTACTTTATTAAACCAAGCCGTTCCATTTCTTCAATAACCCCCGACAGTCTTTGACGAGTCTTCTTGTTATTTTGACAAGCACATTGAATCAGTGTTTGAAGATGTTTGCTTGAATATTGCTGGAAAAAATGATTTAAAGCATTTATTTGGAGGGTGAAAGCAATCAAAATTATAACAGCTTTTTTATACATTAGATGCTCACTGTATGCTCACGAATCCACTTCTCCAATTGCTCTTCTGGTATGTAATAAGCTTTAACATACAGCTCTACATATTCTTTATGGGGAATTGGCCTTAATGTGGTGAGCTTTTCAAGCTTAGAGATGAATTGGGTAAAGTCAAGCTGCATTAAAGCCCGGCCTCCAGTTGCACATTTCTTTGCATTGGAAAAGCTGAACAGAAAATAAAAATTATCATTTGTTTACATTAAGTCCCAACAATGGGCTCTGATCACAATGTCTTACCCTTCGACAAATGTACTGCAGCAAACAATAACAAGAGCTTCCCACAAAGTATTGTGTACGTCTTTGGAAATAAATAGGTGAGAAGCAGCTTCCTCCAGACGCATGCTAAAAATTTGCATATCCTAAGAAATTTTTAAAAATAAAGTCAGTTAATTAATAATGGTGGTTTGGGTGAAACTCTAGTCAAGCCCTGTCAAGCTGTTTACTTACTCTTAACACAGAATCCACATAGGGACTATGCTGACTTGAAACCTCTTTTATCTCCCAGTTGACACGTGCCATCATGTTTAACATAGTACGTAAATCAAGTGCTCTCCCAGATATGCAGGCATATACAGGCAACCGTAAATCTGATGCCACACTAACCATCTGAGATGAAAATTAATTTTGAAATCAGAGTTGTAACAGAAAAACAATCCAGTGAAATAATCTCAGTTATACCTGTAAATAAAACTGTTGAATATAATGTTTCCTAGGCTCATGACGAACCAAATGCTCCAGGTAAGGTCTAATAGAGTCCAATTGATCTGCTAAAAATACAAGGGATTCCACTGCTACTACACGCTCTGATAATCCAAATAGGCTTTCCGGATCATTGATGTTGACTATAGGTGATATATGAGGCTGCGGTACCTAGACATAAAATTCAAAATGTTTTGAGAGCCATCACTAACATATCTTATCTTATCTAAAAAAATATACAGTATAAGTCAGAGTACTTTTTTCTTATCATCTTGATTGATTTGCACCATGGCACTTGGTTGTTTCTCAGGTCGAATTAATTCAGCATTAATCCGTTTCAAAGCTGCTTGGAGCTTCACACTATACAGATTTGGTTGGCTCACAGCCTAAAAGTATGGAGAAATTTAGAAACATAAGATTAGTTACTACTCAATCAAGAAGCATTTATAAAAAATTTTTATTGATTAACAAATTTTAATTGAACTTACAAGATCGGTGGTGAAAAAAGCATGGACAGCATACAAGTAATACTGGAAGAGCTGAGATAAACATATTATGACATCCATGGCAACTGTACGTAAAAGTCTGCTCATTTGCAAATATTTTCCACAATGTCGTAGGACAGTTAATGTTGTGTTTGTTAGGAGCGGTCCCTTGGGCAGAGAAGAGCGACCTTTGCTTCGAGTTACTCTGGAATAAAGAAGTATGTGAAACTCTTGAAGTTAAAAGCAACATGAATTATAAAAAGCATAGACTCTAAATGTAAAGAAGAATGGATAAAAAAATTGACAAACAGCAGGAAGCATAAGAAAGATGATTACAACTGGTTACTTGGTCAACACAACATGCACATCCAAAATATTACTGAGTGAGAAAATTCTAACAGGAACACAACTCACTTTTTTTGTTCAAACCGTACACGCCCACAGTTCTCAAACCGAACTGCAACCTGGCTGTTAAGAGCAAGTATAATGAAAGATTTTGTGGACAAAAGGTATTCAACAACGAACCAAACCCTAGTCAACGCCAATATATCATTATAAACCGATTTGCTGTGCAAGCATTGAATTGAGTCAAGAGGATATGCAATTCAAGAGGAAGCATTGCCCGGAGAATAGGTGACTGATACTAATAAAATGTACACAAAAAGGCAACACAAACCTGGTGTGAACAGAAGGATCGCCATGCCCTTCATCGACAAAATCTCCTTTCAGTTCCTCTGGCACTTCTTCATCACTGTCATCACTAAAGTAGCCCGAAGCTTCATCCTAGGTTTACAAAAGACCCAGGCTTGTGAGGATTTTACACGATTTTGAGACAAACATGGTCCAAGTAACAAACACTTACGGAAATATTTGCTAAAATATCTTCTTCTTGTAGGTCAAAATTAGCTAAATCAAAAGGTGTGCCAGACTCTGAAAATCGTGAAAAGTATCCGCCAGCAACTGAATTGCTATCCTGTGACTGATTGCTACTATCAGGGCTCTGCTGAAGCTTTTGCTGTTCATGAAGACCAATATTTTGAATGACACCTCGTAGGGAACGAAATTCTTGAAGCTGAAGGCAGGTGAAGTCACTTTTTACTGGGCAGTGTGTCCAGCTTTCATTTTCCAAAAATATGCGAAGTTCTTCCAAGCATCCAGCATGGTACTTAGCAAAATAGTTTTCACTCTGCAGTCTCACAGACTTCTGCAGTTCTTCTGACTGGCTTCCACAGAACTCCTCTCCAACTTCCATTAACCTAAACAATTTAGAAGGAGAACATAATTAAATTTTAAACAAAACTTGTCACTGGTTTTTTATACTAGGCAAGGGGTAACTTCTAATAGAATTCCAATCATACCTGTGCACAAAGCCCAAAACTTGCAAAAAATTATCAAATTTGAATGAGGCTAGATCAGTTGAGAAAAGATAGGTTGAGAAGCGAGCTTGAACATCTTGCCATATTCTTGCTTGCATACTCTCCAACTTCTGTCGAATGTATTCATTTGTGAAACTGACTTCCAAATCAGCGCCTTTGTCTTAAAGAAAAACAAACAATACAAATCACAAAAAAAGCTGATATATGTCCCAACGAATATCCCTGATAAAAATATAAAAATACAATGATTGTAACAATGCTTACTTGTGCCCTTGTCAACAGTATGCTTCTGGTGCCATAATGCCACTCTATGATGACTGCAAACAATTCTCCATAAACTTGAGCATAATTCTTGAAGACAAGGAATGAAATTTTCTTCCTTCACTTTCTAATGACAAGAGGCAACAATGATAAATTTTTATGAGGAGGATTACCTCCTCCTACCTCCTCCAGGAAACCAGATAGAGGATGAATATGATTTTAAAAATATACTAACTTTACACAGCTCGTTGTACTGCTTTCCACTGGTAGCAACAACGGATTCAGATTTACCTACAAAACTCTTGATGACCTTCAAGGCTGTATTTTGAATGGCTGAAGTGAAGTGCATGTGTAATTGATCCATAGCAGCTTGAGTTTTGCCTAATAATGCATAAGCTGCCTGCAGTTGTCCATATAATGTTTCATCAAACTTCTCACAAATCTGTTCAATCACAATAAAAGATATTTTTTAACATTGTTTTTGGTAATACAGTAGCTTGTTAAAATATTTATGGAGTGTTTGTTTGAAGTCTTACCTTTCCTAGAGCTACATCTAACTGTTCTTCGGTCATCACCAAAGTGTCAACAAGTTTTCCACTGAGAGCGGCCACACATGCAAAGCGTTTGAGTGAAGTAGCAGCAGATTGACACTCAAGTAGTTCACTTATGGCATCTTCATATCTGCTCTCACTCAATAGAACCTGAATATGCTCTTCTGAGCGTTGCTGGAAAGAAATAATATTTAGAGTATACAAGATAGTTTTCCCTCTGTAAGCATCAGCTGCAAGTAACAAAAAAAAAATTACTCACCAGTGTTTTGATGGTATTTAATGAATGCAATATTCCCCGTAGTAACTGTCTCTTGCGGTAGTTTGCGAGTATTCCTAAACTTGTAGTTGTTAGCTGTTGTTTGCCTGTATTGAGTTTTGATCTGCCATCTCGGCAGATGGATAAGGTCTCACGTAATATAGATTGCAGATTCTGAATCCTTGTCAAGTCGAGAAAAAAAGAATAATGGTTATAACCGGTGGCAGATGACAATGAATCTTATTAGTCAAGTATTAATACCTTTCAAATTCTTCATTACATGCTCTTTGATTTGTCAGTATTTGAGATAAGACTTTCTTGGATACAACTTTCTGCTGCCTGTGCAGTCGCTCTGAATGGCTTAAAATTTCATCACAAATTAATGTCTCGCCTATTTTCTACAAAAAAAAAAAGAAATTGGAATTTGTTACTAAATTTTGAATGTTTAATTTACATATAATTTCTCCCAGAGTTTGCAAACCTTCAATTCATGTCTACTTGGGTCAAAATCGAGTTCTTTGAAATATTCTTTTTCCACGGATTCCAATATTTCATCATCTGATAAAATTTCTGCCGGCTCTTCTGGAGGTTTCACATCTTCTTTAGAGGGGGTGGATACAAATCCTTCATTCGAAATTGGTTTCAAAACTTCTTCAGACGGACTGCTCAATGATAATCGTGATTGATTACCCTGCAACATAGCAAAATTGCGTACACATAATTTTTTTAAAAAAGCCCAAAAAAATGTGTCGTGTTGTAAGACAAAAATTGAAATCAAACTTTTATTGAAATATTATAAATTATTTATATCTACTAGAATACTTCAAAACTAGACCACTCAAAATAAATGTACAAAATGGTCATGTTCCGAAGACCATATGGCTACAGGCTTGGTGGAATAAATAAAGACGTTGAGAAAAGAAAAAGAAAATGTGAGATCGATTACAAAGTAGGACTCTTAGTATTTATACTACAAGATAGTTGAAGTTTTGACAAGTGACAACTAACCAACTTATTGAGGAGACCAGAAAACTTTTGCTTGAAGTCTCCCATTACTGCCATTGTACAAACACTGCTTGGCACTAAACCTCAAGCTGCATTTTATCAATAATTTTGTCCCTGTTCGAACTTTACTGCAGTCTTCACAAGGATTGACATCACCAAAAGAGAGCACAACAGAACCTAACCATAAAAGTTGTTTTGAAACAGACTGTGTGAGTACCACGTGACCTCCCCCTTCCCCTCCCCCCAAATCGTCTGCTGCTGATTCGCGGCAAATTTGAACGCACCGGCTACACCTGATACCACCCCTCATTTACAGCCACTAACGTAGTCTTCCGCTTGGTATTTTTTCCGCAAATAAGTTGGAAACAATGTTGGGTCGTTCATTGTATCAATGAATGGAAGCACATATCTTTGGAAATGCTGTTAAGCTTCTACAGCGCGAAATGGGCCTCTTGGATGGGTCGAAAAGGGAGAAAGAAAGACATTTTTCGATCCATCATCACAGCAGGTGACAGGCCCATGGCTTTCGGTTTTCCGATTGCCTTTCTGCTTCTCTTTCGTTGGGCCTGTCAAAGGCTTTCTCATTTTTTTCCTGTCACTCCCATCCGCTTCGCTGGACATCATTTTCTATTTTCTATTTTATTTTCGATTCGTCCTTCACCCCGCAACTGTATTTTCCGATGTTTTCGAAATAAATCTGAAAAGAGCGGCAGATGGACAACGTGTTAGTATGCAAGTTAGAGTGTAGCAATTAATAGAGCACGCAGCAGATTTTTTTTTAATGTAAAAGGAAGAAGTGCGAATTTATGGGGATTGCAATTTGCATGCAAATGAGGTCCTTCTTTTTTTTTATTCCTCTGTCCGTGTCTGCTGAGGGTGGTGCCCGCCTGGCCTAGCCTGGCTGGGCTGACATGTCATGCAGACACTTCCATTTCCTGGAGCAGAAGGGGGCGATACGCCAGCACGCGCGCGGGGCGGGGCGGGGCGGGGCGCACTGCATCGCCAAAGTTGCGCCCCCGCCCCTGCCCATTTCCCCGTGCAGCATTCGAAACAAGAACAAGCCGTCGGAGAGCTGCGAGGCTTGCGAGGGGACGGCCAGCAGGCTGATTCCGAACAAAGCTTTCGTCGCTCCCCTTCGCCTCTTCGCAACGCCCCACGCCCAATGAGTGCGAGAGAGACAGCGACGAAGCACTGTTCGGAATGAGACTGCAGGGACTCGAGACGACCCAGGTGCCCTGCCCCGGCCCTGCCGGCCTTCCAAGGGAAATCCCACACGCCCGCGCACCGCGCACGCCCTTCCCTTCCCTCCACACCGACGACACCCCTACACCGTAACCGTGCTCAAATCCCCGGAGGCGCCTAGGAGGCACCTTGCCGCCGTGCCGCCCAGCGGAAGGACACCTGCGGGATCTCTTTCGAGAAGAGGCCCTGCACGGTACGGTTGCACGCAAGGCGACGCAGGGCCATTCCCAGGGGCAGGGTAGGCCACCGTCTCCGCACCTGTGCGTCGCGGGCCGGGGTGGTTGCCTGTCTGTCGGGCGCTGCAGAGGCCACGCATTTTGACAACCAACGTGCGGTTACCTCTTGCCGTGCGGGTAGGCTCAGGCATTCTGCACTCTAAGGGGGGGAGGGGTTTGAACAGTCTTGCGTAGTGGATTAATGCCGGTTCCATGCCCAATTAGCACCCGGATGAAGCTTCATTCAACCCACAGCTTTGGATCGGTGACTTCGGCTACGACAACCATCAAGTCTCCGCCTCGGTCTCCGCCTCGGTCTCCGCCCACCAAACTAGTTCGAAAATTTTGGTCGAGGGGCTGCCCATGTTTTTCTTCCCCACTTTGTGCACTTCGTACGCTTCGTGCGTTCGTGCGCTTCGTGGGCGTAACTTGGCTTGAATCGGGCGCCGAGCCATGGCGAGCCGCGCCAGTTGGGGTTCACGGCGGGGCGGCCAGGCAGGCAGGCAGCAGCGCGAGCGCGAGCGCGCTCTGGCGGCAAGTCAGTGGACGGCTGGCCGCCGAACAAGGAAGTTCTTGTGTCGCCAGAGATAAGGTTAGGGGCGAGTTTGTTGTCATTTCGCGGGGTCGCGCTGTGAATGTCACCGGCCGGCCGTGTGTGGTGATTCGGCCTTCCCCACTGCTGCTTCCCCCGCGGATTCGGCCGGCCTGGGTCCGCCCGGACGGCCAGGACGCTGGCGGGGCGCGAGACTGGATGTGTTGTGCAGCACACAGAGGAGGCCCTCTCCGACTTGAAGTGGTGACGCGAGCGGTGCAGCGTCGACATGTCATAATCGACATGACGGGCATTGTCTCGCCCTGACTGCGGGCGCGGCGAGGTGTGGAAACGTCCTCCCGGCTGCGCGCGGCGCCGCGAGGAGAGCAACGCTTGGAGGTTATGGTCGCCCAGTGTAGCAGGAGCATCAACATCGACATTCCTGGCCCTCGTCGCGGCGGCGGCAGGGGCGGCAGCAGCAGACTGGTAAATATTGATAGCTCGGCCGTGTTCTTGTCGTGTCTGCCGGCACTTGCTGTTCTTTGTCCACTCTGCTTTTGTTATTTGGCGTTAATTATCCATCTTCGCTCTGTCTCTCCGGGAGCCGTGTTTACTTTTAACCCCCTCCCCCCCTTTCCAGCTGCCCCTTCCTCATGGGGTGAGTGCCTCTCTTTGTGTGCGCGCCTAATTGATAGTTCTAGACGAGGGGAGGGGTGGGGGGCGCCGGTCCCGGGGACCTATTAATTTTCTGGTAAAATAGGCATCAGGTGCCTCGAGCGCTGCCAGGCCGCCTGGGGGCCTTCTCACACAAAGAAGGAGGCCCGTGGCGCCCGTGGCCCAAGGGGGGGGGGAGTGGAGGGGGAATTCCAGACAGGCATTTCTCGACGCCTATCAGGTGTAGCGTATGAGAGCGTGGCGCCAGGGGAGAACTACGAGTCTGCCCCGCCGTGCGACGGGTTGCCAACAGTGCGGGGGTGTTCCGAGACGCGCTGCGCCCCCGACGCCCCCGCAGCCCCGCAGTGTGCGTGCTATTTTGGCCGCACCTGCCTGGAGCACCCTTTGTGGCTGCCGTGTCGATTTCACGCTCACAGCCTGATGCATTATGCACCTCCCCGTTGCGCGACGTTCGCTGGCGGCCGGGGCTTTGGGCTTTGTTGCGGGGCGGGGCGGGGGCGCGGGGGATGGGCGACGGGGTTGCAGTGAAAGCCCGGATTGCCCAGCTGTGGCCAGCAGAACAAAACCTGGCCGGTGGCTGCCGCCTGCCTCCCCGCCCGCGCCATCCGTCGTCCGGCACCCCCCGCCTCGCCCCACCTGCACCCAGCGGGGGCTGCGGGGGCTCGTTATGCGGATTACGGCCCGGTCTAAATACGAGACAAGCCGCAGGGATGATCCTGAGACTGGCCGGCAAACGGGCCGGCGCACAGTGGGCCAGAAGACCGGTGAAGGCGGTCCAATTCCCGGACGCGTTTTGAGCTCCAGAGTCGCTCGAACCGAACGTGTGACCCCACCAATGGATTGCTCTCCGAACGAGGAATCCATTGGTGGGGTCACAAGCTCGGTTGGAATCATCCTGGCCCCCCTCAGGGCCTCGGCCTCGATGACGACGGACTTGTGGAGCCTCGGCCGCGCGCGGTCCTGGGGCAGCACACTGATTCCGAGAGTCGTTTCCGTCGCTCTGTCTCTCTCGCACTCATGGGGTAGCCCGCCCAGGTGCGAGAGAGACACAGCGACGAGAACGACTCTCGGAATGAGTCTGCTGGAGGGCGCTGGACGGTGCCCTTTTGGTCCGAACAACCGGTCCATGGTCCACCCAACCCACGCTACGCCACGCTACGCCAGCCCAGCCAGGTCGAGCGCCAGCTGCCCCGGAGTGCGGCGGAGCGGCGCGGGGAGATACCGCTCCCCCTCATCTCCCATCCCATCTTCCCGTCCCAGTCTCCAGCAGCGTGGCATCGTCGTCCACGGCGTCGTCGTGCTGCTTCACCGGCCGCGCCGCCTAGCCGCACCGCCCTCCGCTTTCTGTCCGTTTTGTGCCCCCCTCCCCCCCTCGTCCTTGGTCCTTGTCGGCGCGCTCCTTTGGCCAATCACTGCGGGGTTTTGTCGCTCATCACTGATTATAGGAGGTTATTATGTTGATTATTGAAAAATATTGGGGATTATTTGAGCGCCGACCTCGGAAAGCTGTTAAAGTGTCAGAAATTAAATACTGGTGACTTTGGGCAGCCACTGCGTGAAATTTAGTTGCGGTCAAAGGCCTCCCTCGACGCCTTACTATTCTGAAGACCCTACTCTTTTATGCCCCGCCTCGGGAAGGCTTTGACCGCTGATAGTTTGGGAGCAGTGGTCTCGCAAAAATGGTCAAAAAGTGAATGAATTTCAGAAAATCACCGTTTTTGCTGACTTTGAGCGGTCACTGCGTCCAATTTAGTTGCGGTCAAAGGCCTCCCTTGACGCCTTACTATTCTGAAGACCCTACTCTTTCATGCCCCACCTCGGGAAGGCTTTGACCGCTGATAGTTTTGGAGTAGTGGTCTCGCAAAAATGGTCAAAAAGTGAATGAATTTCAGAAAATCACCGTTTTTGCTGACTTTGAGCGGTCACTGCGTCCAATTTAGTTGCGGTCAAAGGCCCCCCTCGACGCCTTACTATTCTGAAGACCCTACTCTTTCATGCCCCGCCTCGGGAAGGCTTTGACCGCTGATAGTTTGGGAGCAGTGGTCTCGCAAAAATGGTCAAAAGTGATTGAATCCCCGAAAGTATGATTGTCATTTCACTGGATGATGTTGATTATTTCACTGATTACCAACTAGAGTCTAGTTACTAGACGTGCAATGATTATCTTGAGTTGGGTACCCCTTGGCTCGCACTGCGTCCGCGCCGAGGCCTAGCGCCGAGGCCTAGCGCCGAGGCCTAGCGCCCGTGCATAGACAGCTCGGTTAGCGTTCCGGAAATGTGGCCAGCACATTCTCTAGCCGCGCCGAGCGCGCTGCCGGGCGCTGCGCTGCAGACTGATTCCGAGAGTCGTCTTCGTCGCTCTGTCTCTCGCGCACTCAAGGGGCATCCCTGAAGGGCGCGAGAGAGACAGAGCGACGGAAACGACTCTCGGAATGAGTCTGCAGCCCTGGCCAGACACGTTGCGCCGCAGTGGCTCCCCACGTGTTGTGCCCCGTCAGCCTTCGGCCCTTCGGCTTGGCCTCGGCGCGCAGACTGCAGGAGGTAGATTATACACGAAGCGATGCAAAATGTAGCGGCGCGGAGGATTGGTGTCCGCCTCTGGACGCCGTATCGAGAACCGAGCTCTCTTCCACTCTGGAGGAAATATTAAATTCATCGAGTCAGTCCCGTCAAGTCGCCGCCTTCGCCGACTTTCTTGTCGGCGCTTCAGGCACAAGCACTGCCTGTGTTCCTGCCGTTGGCTGCACGTTTTGACTGCACTGTCTCTCTCCTTATCTGTCTGCTGCCTTGCCGTGGTGCGATTCCTGGCGGAAATGCAGTTTTTCCTGTGGCACCGTGGCTTGGTGGTTTTTCACAGTGGCCGCCGCACCCTCTTCGTGGGGGGCGACCAGCCTTGCGTCCAGCCGAGCCAGGCCAAGCCAGGCCAAGCCGCCGGCCGATTACGGAAAAGCGGGACGCGTGCCACACCACGTGCACCACGCGCGCGGGCGTGTGTGGCGCACACTGATTCCGAGAGTCGCTTTCGTCGCCCCGTCCCTCTCGCACTCATGGGGCGTCCCGTTCAGGTGCGAGAGAGACACAGCGACGATAACGTCCGTGTGCTGGTGCGTGCCGGTGCGTGCGGCGGAGGGGCGGGAAGCCTGTGGGTGCCGCGAAGGGTGCCGCGGTGGCGCCGCCGTCCGCGAGGCCCTGGCCTGGCCGGCTCGGGTTCGAATCTCCTCGACGGCGGTGACTTTTCCGCTGCACAAACGCGACCCAAGTCGCGTGACCGTCGTGTCGTGATCGTCCGGTCCGCGGCCCGGCGCGCTGTCCTTCCTGTCCGCCGTCATCCACCGCGGCCTCGACGGCCTGCCGAAGCCACGCCTCCGCGCGCCGTGTCATTTTGTCATTTTAGCGCCAAGAGAAGAGTGTGTCGCGTCGCCACGCCCGCCCACGCTGGAAAATGCATGCGCCGCCATGCGCACCGCCGCACGCCGATCGATTTGGACGTGTTGGCACGCGGCTCGTGGCGCGCCGCACGCGCGTGACTGCACCTGCACTGCATGCAGGCCATGCAGGCTGCACGTGGGGCTGAAGAAGAAGCGTCCTTTTTCCCTGCGCCAGCCCCCCCCCCCCTCTCCCAAACCGCCTGCACACATGACGCGCGCTTCCTCCGATCGTGTGCAGCTGTCCTTGCCTCTTTCCCGTCGCGTGCCTCGATTTAACTTTCTGGATTGGACCCGTTCCGCGCGTGCGGCATCCGTGCGCCGACCTCCGCGTCGACCTCCGCGTCGACCTCCGCGTCGACCTCCGTGCCGACCTCCGCGCCGACCTCCACGTCGACCTCCACGTCGACCTCCACGTCGACCTCCACGTCGACCTCCACGTCGACCTCCACGTCGACCTCCGCGCTGACCTCCACGTCGACCTCCACCCACGTTGACCTCCACCCACGACGACCTCCACCCACGACGGCCTCCACCCACGACGACCTCCACCCACGTCGACCTCCTCGACATGACCACTATATGACCTCTACGACGACCTTGGCTCGATTGAAGCGGCCAACGGTGTGTGCGTTGCTGCGCTCGCTACAGTGCGCTCATCATGCAGTGCACCAGCCTCACGTGGGTCTGCTGCAGCAGAGCAGCATCCCGCGGCGGGGTGTACTGTACTGCACTGTAGGCGGTCACGCGGCCACTCTCCGGCCGCGCGCGCTTCCGGCGGAGAAGCCTGCTGCTGCAGTGGCGGTGCAAGCGGTGCAGGCCGCGCAGGCACACCGTGTTTTCTCCTCCTTTTAGCCTCCCTGCCGGCCGGGGGCGGCGGGGCGGCCGGGGCTTCCGCGCGTGTTTATCCCGGCTTTGGTGTGCCGGCAGTGCCGCCCGCAGACTCCGTCGCTCCGTCTCTGCCGCACTCGGGGGGACGCGAGAGAGACAGCCTGCTGGCCGGTGGCGTGGCGTGCCCGTACAGTGGCGTGGGCGTCGCGACGGCCAAAAGACGAGCCTTCCCGTCATGTTTTCCTCGTCAAGAGTCGCCACGCCAACTCTTCCAGCGAAAGGAAAGGGAAAATGGCGGGGCGGAAGGGACGCCGGGATTGCGACCGTGCCTTTGTTGTTGTTTTCGGGTCGCGAATGTCACCGCCGTTTGATGCTGGATTAGGCAATCGAGGCAATCGGCCTTGCTTGGAGTGCACGGTGCACACGGCTGGGTGGAGTTGGACGACGGGTCTCCCGGGGGAGGCGCGGCTGCTGCTGCACTGGACTGCCCCCGACTTTTATTGGTATTGGTCCGGGTCTGGATCATGCCCCCCCCCCCTTTCCCCCCGCCACCCGTCGTGCGCCATGGCGCCATGGCTCGGACCGGAAACACCGGAAACTCGTAATCAAATTACCGAGCCAGAGAATGAGAGGTAGGACTGGCAGGACGGGGCGGTGTGCGGTGTATGCCCCTATTTCGGCCGTCCGTCGGGCCGTCGGGGTGTGGGGGTGGCAGGCCACTGGCGGGGCCCGTTGCCCGTTGTTGCAGTGCAGCGGCGCAGCCCCTGACCGCGAGGCGCCGGGCCAGCCCGGCCGGACGGAGAGGGGATTATCTTTGCAGGGGGCTGGACGTGGGCGTGTTGGGCCGGCAGACTGATTCCGAGCGTCGCTTTTGTTGCTCTGTCTCTGTCGCGCCCTGACGGCACGCCCCGTGAGTGCGAGAGAGGCAGAGCGACGGAGGCGACTCTCGGAATCAGTCTGCTGCCGGGCAGCCGTGAGTGTTCAGGGAAACATGCGAAAGAGCGGCGGGCTGCCAGCCCTGACGTTTTGAACGTGAAAGACAGGCAACCCACCGCTCTGTCTCTCTCGCACCCCGCGGGACGCTCCGAGTACGAGTCCGGAGTGTGCGAGTGAGACAGAGGGATGTACACTATACCAGTGGTTCTCAACCTTAGGGTCGCGAAAAAATTTTAAGGGGTCGCGGCGAGGTAGCTGGGGTCGTGTTTTGGGCCGATTTTAAGCAGCCACTGCGTCTGATCCGAGGCGGGCATTTTGCTCCCTCAACCGGCAATTGGTCTTTGAACCTTCCTTTAGCATGCCTTTGTTACGGAGTGTGATTATCAGTCTTAGTTTGGGAGCAGTATTGTCTTAAAGTTTACCAAAACGGTCAGAAATGTCTTTGAAAAATCGTGTTTTGGGCCTATTTTAAGCAGTCACTGCGTCTGACCCGAGGCGGTATTTCGTCCTCCTTCAACGGGCAATTGGTCTTTGGACCTTCTTTTAGCATGCCTTTGTTACGGAGTGTGATTATCAGTCTTAGTTTGGGAGCAGTATTGTCTCAAAGTTGGCCGAAACGCTCAGAAATGCCTTTGAAAAATCGTTGTGCCTGTTTTTGTCAACTTTGAGACAATACTGCTCCCAAACTAAGACTGATAATCGCATTCCGTAACAGAGGCATGCTAAAGGAAGGTCCAAAGAACAATTGCCCGTTGAGGGAGCAAAATGCCCGCCTCGGATCAGACGCAGTGGCTGCTTAAAATCGACCCAAAACATGATTTTTTAAAGACATTTCTGAGCGTTTTGGCCAACTTTGAGACAATACTGCTCCCAAACTAAGACTGATAATCGCACTCCGTAACAGAGGCATGCTAAAGGAAGGTCCAAAGACCAATTCCCCGTTGAGGGAGCAAAATGCCCGCCTCGGATCAGACGCAGTGGCATGCTAAAGGAGGGGTCCCGTGGGGTCGCGAAACTTTTCCTGGGGGTCGCGGAAATTTTTGGCTACAAATTTGGGGTCGCGAGCCGAGAAAGGTTGAGAACCGCTGCACTATACACTGCTCGGGAGCAGCCTCTGTTGTCCACGCCCGCTGTGGTGCTTTGCATGCGGGAAAAAGATGACCCATTCGTGTGTCGCGCTGGCTTCTATCTCCGTGGCTCAGCCCAGCCGCGTCGCTCCCGGATGAATCCGCCTCCAAGCCGTGGAGAGCGGTTACGCGGGGCCCGCTGGGTTTAGGGGGGGGGGGCTGAGCGGCTGTACGTTTCTCGGAAGAACACACAAACCTGACGCCGTTGGTGGGGGCTGGAAGCTTACCCCTTCCTTCTGTTTGCTGCGGGCTGATCATCGGATGCAATGGCACACACGCACGCACACACTCTCACACAGAGTGAATATACACCTCCCCCGCGCCGCGCTGGTGCATACGTACCCACACTGGCGAAGGATCAATGCATTGCGTCACCCGTGTTCCTCGCGTCGGTTTCCTTGGTTTCCTCGCGCCATTCGGAGTGGAAACTGGGGACAGCGCTGTCAGGCGGCTTGCATGAAACACCCCTGCGAGTTAGGCAACTACCCATTGGCCCCGTTGGCGCTGCCTTGGCGCTGCCTCTCCGCCAGAACCTTTTTGAGGCAGTCAGCTCCTGGTATCTCGCTCCTTCATCCGTCGCACTTGAACGTTGTACACTACTGGTGTCGTCCGCACCTGTACACTGTATACACGCGAGGCTGAGGGTGGTCCATCACCATCACGACGCGCGCGATGCCGGGTTCTTTTTATACACCGCGCGCTCTTCGCTTTTCGAGCGAGTAGGTTCCGCCGGCTGGCCTCTCAAAATACTCCCCGTGTGTCCAGCCCGGTGCACAAGTTCCGTCATTTCCATTTTTGTTGTTTTTTCTTCTTTTTTTCCGCGCGCCCCCGCGATGCCGCGTCCTTTGTCCGTCCGCCCCACTGTGCGCGCATACTTGGCGTGCCCCTCTGCCCGCCCCGTCCGCTGGAATGGCTCCGCGCTCCTCTGCGGACTGATGCCGAGAGGCGTTTTCGTCGCTCTGTCTCCCTCGCACTTCTGGGGCGTCCCGTACAGGTGCGAGAGAGACAGAGCGACTCTCTGGATGAGTCTGCTGGTTGCGCGCTGCTCCGCGGGCCGCGCGGCATGGCCGTCATGGAAACGGATGGCGTGGCCGGCATGCGGCCCGCGGGCTAGCCGAGGGCTTTGGGGGCACGCCGTGGGCCAAGCCGAGGGCCGAGCCCTTAGCCCTCCTAAGCCCTCTCCTCCCCGGCTCGGCCAGGCCGGGCGGTCCGCGGTCCATGGCGCGCGCGCAACGCCCCGCTCGCCCTAAGCTCACTGTGTGTCATTTCGCCGCTGTGCCGCGGCCCCGCGGGGGGTAGGGGGTCGCGGGGGCTCTATCTGTTCGTGACGGCCGCCGTGATGTGGGTCGGGGTTGGCCGCGGCGCCCTCTGCTCCTCCTCTGGCACGGCGTCGCACGGCGTCGTGGACCGGGCCGCCGTTCTGCATGTTCGGGGCCGGGGACTTCCTGGCCGTGCTGTTGGCGCCGCCCCGCCGTTTTTTGAGCGCGCGGATCAACGCGGCGGCCTTGCTCTCCTTGGCGGCGCGATGCGTCGCTCTGTCTCTCTCGCACCCCTAAGGGAAGCCCCATGGGTGCGAGAGAGATCCCTCGGATTGAGGGGGCGGCCGCTGGTGCCCCGCCGCCGTCGACACCCTCGCCGTGCCGCCATGCACCGCGCCGACGCCGTGTCGACGGCGTGGAGGCAATTTCCTGGCGCGTGTTTACGACCGCGGGTCGACGCCGTGGTCGCGCCCCGCGCCTCGCGCCCCGAGGGCGGAGTGGACGACATAATGACGGCGACTCGATCGATGCCATGACGATGTTTGCCCGGCTAGGCGTTCCGCGTTATCGGCCGCCAGACGGCCAGGGCGCCGCCAGCACCGCCAGCGAGGATCCTTGCGACAGGGAAGGCAGGGCGGGGCGGGGCGGGGCGGGGCGGGGCAGGGCCGAGGCGCCGGCTGGACGCCACTTGCGCTGCCTGCCTGTGTTTTTGTTCCCTTTTGTTTCAGACTGTTGACCAAACAGGCGTGGCGAGGAGGCGACTGTATGAGCGTCGCAGCGTCGCCGTCGCATCGAGCAGGCGACATTGCCCGGGGAGCGGGGGAAGGGGGAGGGGAGGGGGCAGTCTGGTCTGGATTACCTGGCGCGCGCGCCTGTCCAGGTAAAGGATGGGCACTGCCACGGCACTGCCACACTGCCACGGCACTGGCGGCGCCTCGAGGGCAGCGCGGCGAATCTGCTTTTAGCTACGCTGTAAAGGGCCTCGGCGGGGCCCCAGTCGGTCCTTCGGCCTGCAGGCGACACTACTTGTGCCGCTTTGCGCACTCGCGCTGGAGTGAGTGGTCCGTCTGGCAGACGAGGGCGGGGCACGGCACTGGAGGCTCGGCGTCGGAGGCACGGCGTCGGAGGCACGGCACCACACGGCACTGGAGGCTCGGCGTTGGCGTCCCGTCGGGGGTCCAGTCTAGCCTGGAGCCACGCTGGAACCGAACCCAGTCGTTGAACGCATCATTAGGGACGGTGCGGAGTGGCCGGGAGTGGCGGGGAGTGGCAGACCCCTCCCCCTCCCCCTTTTCCCGTGCCGGTTGTTGGTTGGGGGTAACGCTGGGAGGGCCGCGGCCGGGGCGGGCTGGGGCTGGGGCCCTACCGGAGCGCGGCAGTGCGACATCTGTCTATGTCGTTATCGGAAAGCGCTCAGCTTCGCTCAGCACAATTCGACGTCGGCCGGCCTCGGCCAGCCGAGCGAATCCGAGGGAACGTTTCGTCGCTGTCTCCCTCGCGCCTTTACGCGGCGCCCCATGAGCGCGACAGAGACAAAGCGACGAGACGACCCTTCGGAAATCCCTTCGGCCTCGCTCGGCTGCTGCCCTTGCCCCTTGCCGCGCCACTGGAAACCGGAAACCCGCGTCTGAATTTGCTCCGGATCTCGTCTGACATGGCCGGCTGGCGCGGCTGGCGCGCTCGCCTCTGCGGGCTCTCGCTCCGGGTCGAGAAGAGTTTCAGGATGTTCCTTCCGCCTTCTTCACCCTCTTTCCGCGGATCCTTACGGAGTGGATTTTGAAAAGCGTTGCGGAATGGAATGCGTTTCGGAGGAGGTGCGCCGCCGCAACGCTACCGTCGTCCCTGTCGCGTTTGCTTCGACTTCTCTATCCTTTTCTGCCTTTCACCTTTCCGCTCGTCTTGCTCGCCGAGGCGACGGGGCGCGACGGGGCGGCACCATGCAAGAAAATGCAATTAATTAGCGGGCCGTTTGAGAAAACTTGGCTGCCGTGATCAACTTTGGCGGGGAGGTGGTTGGGGGTGCACCGAGGGGTCGTCAACTTCCCTTGGCCGTGTACGAGGGAGTATACGTATATTACCAGTAATATAGGTAATATATGTGTAATATAAAGTAATACAAAGTAATATATTGTAATATAGGGGTATTATAGAGGCGAAATTGTGGTAATATGCAAGTAATATATGGTAATATACAGGTAATATAGCCACCGTGTACGAAGTAATATATGAGTTGCCGACCCCTCGGGGTGCACTGTCGGTACACTGCTCAGTGGGCCAGAAGACCGGCGCAGGCGGCAGACCCGTTTTGAGCTCCAGAGTCGCTAAACAGGACTCGAACCGAGCGTGTGACCCCACCAATGGACTCCTCGTTCGGAGAGCAATCCATCGGTGGGGTCACACGTTCGGTTTGAGCCCCATTTGGTGACTAGCTCAAAACGCGTCCGGGATTTTGGTCGCCTGCGCCGGTCTTCTGGCCCACTGTGCACTGTTAGGCCGTGGGGTGGGTGCGCGGTGCTCGTGGTGCACTCTCCCCTCCCCCGGAGTCTACTTCCGGTTTGGCGGTGCGTCGCTGCCCGGGGCCGCCCGGGGCCGCCCGGGGCTGCTACCCTCTGTTGAACGCCCACCAGCCCCTCGTCCACAACTCGCCGTCTCCCGGAAGGTACTGGAAGGGGGCAGCGCAGTCTGTCTCTCTCGCACTCAGTGCCTTAGTACCGTGGGGGTGCGAGAGAGACAGCGCTGTTCGGAACCAGCCTGCAGGGGTGGGGGTGGGACGTCCCTCCTCCCCTCATCAAGATCGCGCTCGCGTTGGAAAGCCCGGCGGAAAGCCCGCACGCCGCACGGACTTGGACTGCGTGGCGTGTTGGCATGCCTTCCCTTTTCTCTCCCTCTGCGGCGATGTTCACCGTGCCGTCGAACACAGCTGTTTGGCGTGAACCGCGTGTACACTGCCCGATGCCGCGGTGCCCACGGTCGTATCCCTCCTCCCCCTCCCCTCGCTTACTTCCGATTTCATCGAAACAAAGGCCCGGCCGTCATTTTCCGCGGCCCCGCCATTTTCCGCATCTCGCCCTTCAACGCGAATGTGCTCTCGCTTTACCGCCCCCGCGGCCGCCACGGCCACGGCCCACCAGCGCATTTCACTTTGGGTCGTTTTCTTTTTCGTATTTCCGCTCCGGACTTCCGGATTTTCGGCCATCTATTAATCATGCCGCGCCGCGCCGCCGCGCCTTGGCTGCGGAATATTCGATAACCTCGGTGCTGTCGGCCGGGGCCGGGCCAGGGCGCCAGGGCTGAGATTTATCGCCGGCCCCCTTGCCCCCCGGCCCGGAGGTGCGGATGGACGCGGATATCGCAAAGTAGCTATAGGTCGGGCGGAGTATCCGTAGGGGCCGTCCCGCAGTGACGTGGGGGTCAAACACATCATTACTAGGGGGAATCGGGTTGCCTCGGCCCTCGGCCGGCCCTTGGCTGGCTGGCTGGCTGGCGGGGTCTGCGCTCGTGAGCTGCTACACTGCCCGCAGCGGGGCCGCGGACGGTGATGATCGCGAAACGCAGTGCACTGTGCACTAGTGTTGTGCCGGAGAGTCTCTTCGCCCCTCTGTCTCTGTCGCCCTCATGCGTCGCACGGAGGCGTGGGTGCGAGGAAGACAGCGACGAACCGACTCATCGGGGTCTCTGGCGGCCGCCGCTCTCTGTACTGTACCTGGGCGCGGGGCGCGGAGCCTGTCGCTAACTATTGCTGGTCTCTTTTTGACAGTTGGGGGGAGGGGAGGAGGGGCGAGGCGATACTTGGCGACATCTTCCTGATACGTGTTGTGGAGCGACTTTGTGTGTACCCCCCCCCCCCCCCCGGGCGTCCGCGCCGTGCCTCTGGCTCCACGTTGGGAATGCCGATTGTATTGCGTATTGCGAGCGCGTCTGCGCGAACTCGCTTTTTGTTCTTGCGGCGCAGAGACGAATAGTTGTTTGTTGACAATGCGTATTGTGAATCGCCCCCCCCCCCTTTTCTACCGGGGTTAACACGCCCGGTCCGGTGTGCGTACGTACGGTTGGAGTTGGGAGTTCGGGCCTTGCGAGCTCCAAACTTCCAGTAAACGAGCCGGTCAATTTCGAACCGGCATTTCTTCAGTCACCTTTCACTCCACTCGATGTCTTCTTTCTGTCTTTGTCTAGTTTGGCAGTGCGTACTACGTTTGCACCGTTTTCGTAACTTTCTCTTGGCGTCCACCGACTTGTCCTTCCCTCTGCGCGCCGCGCTGCGCCGCGGACGGGCGGAGTGGAGGGGAGGGCGTGGTCCTAGGATTATCGTCCATGTCGTCCACGTCGCGTCGCGTCGCCCCGTGTGTCTTGAACAAACAGCTGTATGTGCGTTGGAGGCCCGCGCCGGCCCTGCCGCCCAGCCGCTCGCTAGCCCTGCGCTGGGCCTAAGCCGTTTGCGGAACACTGTGTCGCTCGGCGTGTGGTCCGAAAAAAAAAAACAAGGACGAAAAAAACACACGGTTTGGTCCGGTTTGTTTTGCAGTGGTGGTCGACGCCTCGGTGGTGGGGCAGACTTGGGTGGACTTGGTCTGTGCCGGACCCCGCCCTATCCCTTCACCACCCGCGACAATACCGCCAACGCGACCAAGGCCAAGTTTGACCAGCCGCCAAATGCCGCTCTGTCTCTCTCGCACCCCTAGGGCGACCCGTCGGGGGCGAGAGAGACGGAGTGACGAAACGAGCCTTTGGAATCGGGCGCAAGAATGGACCAAGGGCCGGGGGCAGCCCTTGGGGCCGCCAGGGCACAGTGGGCCGCAGACAGGGGACGGGACGGCCTGGAGGGCGTCGACGTCGAGGGCGGTACAGCAAACTTTGCACCGTTGGGTCCCCCCCGTCCCCGTCGGCCTCCCTCCATTGGGTCCCCCTGGCGATGCCATGGCATGGCCATGGCGAGGGGGACCGGGGTTTGAATATGAATGCGTGTTAGCGGGCCTTTGTAGTGAGAGGCGTGCTTTGCTGCGCGGAGTGCGGAGGGCCGTGGCGGGAGAGAGAGAGAGAGAGACTCTCGGTTTTTGTCCGGCCTCCGCGCTTAGCGCATAGTGGCCCGGGGCAGCGACGGGACGGGGCGGAAGGCGCTGTGTGCTGTGTGCGCGGGAACATTTAAAGTTGGATATGGGGGTTTTCCCTGAGGAAACCCTCGAGAGCTCGGAGAGCTCGGGCCGGATTTTGCAGCTAGAAGGAAGGTCGGGGAGATGCCGGCCTCCTCGCCCCTCCGCCCCCGAGCGCGATACGAACCCCCGAAGGCGCAATCTCCAGCAAGTTTCTTTGCGCCGGCGTGTCCCGCCGCAGCGGGGACACCGGGGCGACTCGGTCCCGGCGCAGCGGTGCAAGTGCGCGGGGGTGGCCGCGTGGCCGATTCGGAGGCGGATCATCGCGCTCAAGGTCCTGCGGCTGCTCTGCGCCCTCCTGTACCACGGCTGGCGCGGGGGACGCGGTTCTAGGCCGTGAAGGTGGCGACCGATGGGGCTGGCGTTCCAGGCCTCAGCCCATCTTGTCCAGGCGGCATCTTTTTGCTGTCCGTGGAAGGCCTGGGGGGGGAGATTTAGGACAGTGATATCACCCTGTGTCCGTGCCAAGTTGGCCGCGGCGTCCGCCGCTTCATTGGGGGCCACGCCCTTGTGTGCAGGGACCCAGGCTATAGCGATGCGGACGCCAGACTTCATGAGCGCCACCGCGTCGCGGCGCGCGACCACCAACTCTTCGGGGGTGGCGGCTGTAGGGTGGGGATTGTTTAGCGCCTTCACGGCGGACAAGCTGTCCGTCAGGACGACGGCGTCTTCGAACCGCTCTCGCTGGATATATTGAAGCCCCTTTGGGGGCCGTGGCGGGGCGAGCGGGCCCGCGCCGCCAAGTCGACCAGGCGATCCACTCGTCCTGTCCCGCCAACCGGAAGTACCGGAAGCTGGACGTCTGTCTCTGTCGCACTCACTGGGCGTCCCGTGCGGGTGCGAGAGAGACAGAGCGACGAAACGATTCCTCGGAAACGGGCTGGTGGGTGCGTCGCTGACGCTGCCCGCCTGCTGCCTTTTGCCCTGCTGGCCCCGCTGGGGAGCGGCGGAGTGGCGCCTCACGGCCCCACACTGGAAGGGCTGCAGGTAGAGTCCTTGTCCTTTGTCCTGCCAGGCTGCACCTCGCTGCACTAGTGCTGCATGCTGCACCTACGGGGACCACGGCACTGGCTGCTGCTGCAGCCGCTGGCCGACGCACGCTGCGCGCTGGCGCCCTGTGCACGACGCCCCCTTGTTGGAAGGGGGAGTACCTGGCGCCTGGCTGGGCGGCGCTCGGCGGCGCTGGGGCGTCCCTTTAGGCTGATTCCCAGAGTCGTCTTCGTCGCTCCGTCTCTCTCGCACTATAAGGGACGCCCATGAGTGCGAGAGAGACAGAGCGACGAAGACGACTCTCGGAATCAGCCTGCTTGTCGGCACGTACGCGGAGCGCGGAGCGGCACGCGGTGCGGTAGTGCGGTGTGGCGGGGAGGGGAGGGGGCTCCGGCGTGCGTGCCGCGCCGCGCTCCGCCCAGCCAGGCCCAGCCCTGCCGCCACTACGCTGCTGTCCGTCCCGTCCCGTCCCGTCCGTTCGTGCTCCAGTGTTTGGTCTGCCGGCCGGCCGGGCGCACGGTCGCCTCCGCCCCCGCGTGGCACTCTCCCAAAAAATGTCCTGTAAATGCCGTTAATTTATTACCAGTTTTCACTGAGTCAATTCACAGCGTTTACTGTGATCTGCTCACGGGATTCACTGTGATTTTGTTCGGGGTGTTCACTGTGATCTGGTCCCCAGTAAACACTGTGAGGATGACGCCGGAGCACCGACGTACTGAAATCAGGCTCCAATTCACGGCGTTTACTGTGGCCAGATCACAGTGAACACTGTAACTGAGAACACAGGAACGCCGTGAACTAGTTCACAGCAAACGCCGTGGTTGCATACGCAACTTGGTAATAAATTAACGCGCTTTGCGGGACATTTTTTGGCCCCGTGGGGCTGTAGCGTCATGGCGCCAAGCTACTAACGGAAGGGAGCGCAGGTTGGCCTTCGTTTTCCTGCCAGGCTGCACCTCGCTGCACTAGTGCTGCATGCTGCACCTACGTGGACCACGGCACTGGCTGCTGCTGCAGCCGCTGGCCGGCGCACGCTGCGCGCTGGCGCCCTGTGCACGACGCCCCCTTGTTGGAAGGGGGTACACGGGCTGGCTGGCGGCCGGCGGCGCTTGGCGGCGTCTTGTCGACTGACGACTGGAGCGCGGAGCGTTCGGGTGCGGTAGTGCGGTGTGGCGGGGAGGGGAGGGGGCTCCGGCGTGCGTGCCGCGCCGCGCTCCGCCCAGCCAGGCCCAGCCCTGCCGCCACTACGCTGCTGTCCGTCCAGTCCCGTCCCGTCCGTTCGTGCTCCAGTGTTTGGTCTGCCGGCCGGCCGGGCGCACGGTCGCCTCCGCCCCCGCGTGGTGCTGTACCGTGTAGTGCCTGCGCTCAGGCAGGAACCTCGTCTGGGGTTGGACAGGGACGAGTACCTCCAATACACGCGGTCCAGGCCGTGGCATTCCCCATCCCTCCTTGCCTTGTCATGACTTCGATGTAGGTCTGCAGCACTTCTTTCGCGCGATCTTCCCCTTGTCGACATTCTGTCCTGTCCAAGTTAAACTTTGCCATATTTCTCCTTCGTCTTGCCGCCAAAACCTTACAGAATTTGTGTTTGTTCCAGGTGTTGCTGTGTACTCCAGTGGCCCTGGTGTGAGAGGGTGCATTCATGTGAGATGCCCAAGGCGAAGAGTGAAGTATTTGCTGAAGTGAGCCACCATGCCTCCCCCAAAGCTGGTCAACACTCAGAGGAAGCACACCAAATGGCGTCAAGATGCCAAGATCGACAGATAAAAAGAAACGGCCTGCTGATGTGCCAGTAGTCTGATCCCTGTGTGACTGTCTTCATTGCAAAGAAATGTGCATTCAAGTGCCATAGTACGGATGAAGTGTGTCAAAAGCCATTTTTATTAGAAAGACTCAAAGTGTGTGTGTGAGTGTGTGTGTGTGTGTGCGCGCGAGTGTGTGTGTCTGTGGAAGACAATAATTTTAATATGAAGATGCTTTCATCTGAAAGTCGGAAGAAGCTGGGAGGCTCAATCAGAGTCGGTGGGAACAGCGAGGCAGCGTTGCTGTTGCCTGGTTCTCATGTTGGAGGGAGCAGCTCTTCACTAGCGCGTCAGTCTTCCCGTTTAGCTTGTCTCACCAGACTTGTCACTGTGAAGCGCTGTGTCGCTGCTCTTGTTCTACTCTCAACTATCTCCATCCTTTACTACACCCATTACCTTGGCAATCATCCCTTTTCCAGGTAGGAAGCAATTTGTAGTATTTGTGTGTCTGCCTTCTTTAACGTGTCAGTGTATTAAAATGGTACATTGTATTTGTCAGTCTCATTAGGCGTGACACAAGGCCAGAGCCTGCCATTCGCTGCTCTGTGGCTGGGGGCCCATCTCGGATACCAACTCCAGCCCATGATCATCGCTCTGCGGCTCGTTTGAGAATAGATGCTAAAGTTCTAGTTTTTGTTGAAACAACTTACTCACGCCTTGGAAGAGAAATTGCAGAACTTCTAGTGTACAACAGGATAAAGTGCGTCTTCACCTAGTTTTTAAAACGAATAAATTCGGTAACAAATTTGTTAACTTATTCCTTTTTTTCCCATCTGTTTTCTTTTTAGGTACAAAGTAGAAGTGGCTGGAAAATCCCTTCCAGTTCTCACAAATTTAGATAAGGGAAAGTATGGAGTTATAGTGTTTGAGAACATCAACAAGTATTTGAATATGGATAAGTGGAACCGAGAACTTATAGACAAATATTGCCGGGAGTACAGTGTTGGTGTGGTTGCCTTTCAACCTGCCTCAGAGGAAACCCTTGTGGGTGCGCAGTTAAAGGGATTTCCATTATACATTCATACAAATCTACGACTTAAGGTAGCTTTTACTAATTTCTGTGGTGTTATAGATGTCGAGAATTCCGGCTCATTCCTTTTATTGTTTCTCTCTATCCAGGATGCTGTTTTAAATGCTGCATCACCTATTCTGAGATTGACGCGAGCTGGTGAAAGTGCCTGGGGTCAACTGCCTGGTGAAGATTGGACAGTGTTTCATCCCAACCACTCTACATACGAGCCCCTTGCTTGGGCATTAAGAGATGGTCCGGGTGGTCAGGATAAGACTCCTCTTACCACCATTGTGCAGGTTTGTCTCCTTACTAAACTAAGTTGTTATTGTCAGTTGTTTGTTCACCTTTTCATTTCATCGTATTCTATTGCTTTCAGGACCATGGATCAATTGATGGCATACAAAGAATACTGTTTGGAGCAGGTCTTCGTTTCTGGCTCCACAAACTTCTTTTCCTTGACTCTCTGTCCTATTTATCTCATGGACAGTTGAGTGTAAGTCTTCAAAGGTTCCTTCTTGTAGATATAGATGATATATTTGTGGGGGAGCGTGGCACTCGGCTCTTAAAAGACGATGTTCATGCACTTCTCAAGAGTCAAACTCGAATCCAGCAAATGGTACCAGGATTTCGATTCAATTTGGGCTTTTCCGGAAAATATTTTCACCATGGAGCTCCAGAAGAAAACCAAGGAGATGACATGCTACTTGGTAAGTTGGTCTCCCAATTCCAATGTCATTATCTTTAACCTGTAAAATATGTTTTAATATTGTGTTTAAACTTATTTTTTTTCTAGAAAATGTTGATAAGTTCACGTGGTTTAGTCACATGTGGAACCATCAACAACCACATCTCTATGATAATGGCACTCTCCTGGCCACAGACATGATGTTGAATAAAAACTTTGCAAAGGTAAGGCCAAAGGACTTGAAATTTGACTGCCTCAAATTTGTGTCATTGACTAGAGAAGGAGTTTATACATTCCAAATAATCCTTTCAGGAGCATGGAATACCAACAGATACTGGATATTCTGTTTCCCCACACCACTCCGGCGTTTATCCAGTGCATGAACCTCTTTATGCGGCATGGAAACGTGTATGGAATGTGAGAGTGACGTCTACGGAAGAATATCCTCATTTGCGCCCGGCTCGCCTTCGAAGGGGTTTCATACACCGTAACATCATGGTTGGTTTGTTTGAATCTTCGTAAAAGTCACAAAGCTACACCATTATTATTCTATACTTGGACTAGAGGATCATCTTATCTGACCATTTTATCACAGGTATTACCAAGACAAACATGTGGTTTGTTTACTCATACAATTTTTATTGAAAGATATCCTGGGGGCAGAGAAAAATTGGATGAATCTATTCAAGGAGGTGAACTTTTCCAGACAATAGTCTACAATCCTGTAAGTACTGACACTTTCCCCTTAAATGTTATCTTTTGCACCTTCAAACAACACCTGATTCATTCCAAACTGAACTTTTTATTATTATTTCAGATGAATATCTTTATGACGCATATGTCAAACTATGGGAATGACCGCCTAGCATTGTATACTTTTGAGTCTGTCATTAAATTTGTACAATGTTGGACCAATCTGCGGTTGATATCTGTTCCTCCAGTTCAACTAGCAGAGAAATACTTCCAAATGTATCCAGAGGAAGCAAATCCTGTTTGGGGAGTAAGTAAATTTTTTCTTAATACATGTATGCTGTTCATCAACCCATTATGATGGAAATTACTCATTATTGAATGCATTTCTTTCGTTCATGCAGAATCCCTGTGACGACATGAGGCATGAAAAAATTTGGTCCCGCAATAAAACATGTGAACAATTACCCCGATTTCTGGTGATTGGTCCCCAAAAAACTGGTACAACAGCATTATATACATTTTTGTCAATGCATCCTGAAGTATCATCCAACTTTCCTAGCCAAGACACTTTTGAAGAAATTCAGTTTTTCAATGGAAAAAATTATTATCGGGGACTGGATTGGTCGGTACCTGTGCTGTTCTTATAATATGCCTCTTGTTATTCACAAAGTAATTCTTTGTTTCTTGTTTCTGCACCTTAAATAGGTATATGAGCTTTTTCCCAACACCAACAAATTCCACTTCTCGTTATTTGTTTGAGAAAAGTGCAACCTACTTTGATGGAGACCTTGTTCCTCGACGTGCACATGCTTTACTCCCTCATGCCAAACTGGTCACCATTCTTATTTCTCCTGCTCGTCGCGCCTATTCATGGTACCAACACATGCGGGCGCATGGCGACGAAATTGCACTCAATTACTCATTTCATCAAGTCATTACAGCAACAGACACTGCTCCTAAAACTCTAAGGGAATTGAGGAACAGGTACTGTATAGTGTGCAAGTAGATTTTATTGTCACTACCAGAAAACAGGAGAAACATCATCAACTTTCTTCTTTCAAATTTGCAGGTGTCTGAACCCTGGTAAATACTCTCAACATTTGGAGAGATGGCTTTCTTATTATCCCCCTCAACAACTACTCATAGTAGACGGTGAACAACTTCGTAACAATCCTATAGGAGTTATGAATGAGCTGCAGCGGTTTTTGAAACTTACCCCACCCTTCGATTATTCAAAACATCTTAGGTATAATATTATATTCTAGATGTCCTTAAAGATTTAATGTGATAGAGCGATGAGGAGATCTCATACTTTCCACCTCTGATTTTTTTTCAGGTATGATTCGAAGAAAGGTTTTTATTGCCAAGTAGTAAGTTCTGATCATACCAAGTGTTTGGGCCGAAGTAAAGGACGTCAATACCCCCCAATGGAAGAACGATCTTACAAACTACTGCAGGTATATATTAACTTAAAAAACAAAACAAAAAGAACTTAATCACCCACATTATCATTTTATCTTTCCTTTGTTCCTTTTCTTGCAGCGGTACTACTTGTCACACAACACAGCCCTTCTGAAACTTTTCAAACGATTGGGAAATCATGTTGTACCACAATGGCTGAAGGAAGATCTAAGTGCTCTTTGATGTGTCTATCAAATGACAAGTATGATTAAGTTATTATCACTTGAGAAGGCCATAAGCAAAACTTTTCCACAATGACAGGAAAAATTGTCTCCAAGTCTATTTTGGATGGAAAGTTTTTATTTTGTTATGGAATTTAATAATAATGATTTGTTTCTTACGTTTTCCTAATTTTAAGGTGTAGATTCTTGTTAGTTCTCTTTAAAATTAATATGAACTGTTGTTAAATGTCACTATGACATATCTAAATTGATCTTTGTATATATGAAAGAGATTTGTGTACAAATATCAATAAATTTACTGTACAGTGTGTATATATCTTACTAAGGTAAGCAAGTTGCAATGTAGTAAATATGACTCATTAATTTCTGCTGTGTTTATAGCAGCATTATTGATTTAAGGCTATTTCTAACTGATTGTTAATTTGTTTAAAAAAATTGATTGTTTCATTAGTGTTGTTGCATGAAAGTGTTGTTAAAAACTCTGAACTTTATTGGCATATGTCACTCAGTGAATTCTGAATATATCTCAAACTATGAGCTTCCAAGGTGTTCAAGAATAATGTGAACCCTCAGAAAGTAAATTAATTGTTATGTATTAAGACATGTTCTCATAATAGGATTAGATTGTGTACTGATGTACTCATAAATTAATTACTTGTCTGTGATATTCTGGTTGGTGAAACTGATAATGATCACAATCATAATCACCTGAATTTTTCAAGGCTTTGTGTGATCATGTTACCTCCAGTTAGTCCGCCCAGTTGTTCCAAGCTTTACTCTTAAGTTCTAATTGCTGTGCAAACCTGCTACCGACCATTGTCTCCAGTTGTCTCTTTAATTTAACACTTTTTGTCTTCTGCATTTTTTTTCTTTAGTTTTTAAATCTGTTTATTGATGTTGCTGCTTTCATTATGTATTCTCATTTCAGACATTAATTTACGATTGGCAGGATTCTTACAAAATGATGTGATTCTTGTAGAGTAAAAGCTAAAAAATTTGTTGTGCCATTTAGCACAATACACAAGTGATTTTGTATTCAGTTATATTTAAAGTAGAATGTCAATCTACACTGTGTTGTCAATTGTTAAGCCTGTTGCATAATCAATTTCAAGTCAAATCAGCCAATTGATGTCATTGCACAGTTGCTATGTCCGCTGTAATATTTACAGCATTTGTTTGTACCCTTCATATTGCAATGGCAAAGCTGTATACAGATGTGATCTAAAGTGATGGTGTTTTCATTCTTAGGAAGCATTAAGAATAAACAACAATGAATGGACTATACCTCTGAGTTAATTTTCCCATTAGTAGTTTCTCTCAACTGCCCTTCTTATCCTTTTCCACACATTGCCATGCATGTGCACTTGAAACGCTGGACTATTCAGGGTGTATAAAGTATGCTGCCATATTCCCTATGGGAGTTGTAGCTTTTTTCCTAGCATTAAAAACAAAGAGCAGTTCATAGCAAATGCTTGCTCATGCATAAGCTGTTTTATTCTGAAATTCCTCTCAAGTCTTACAATGTTGCAAAACCTTTCGTGCTTATGCACTTGCAATTCTCATAAGACAAAAATATACTAATCGACTACTAATAGAATACATCAGTTCAACAATCACAGACTAATTAGTCGTAGTAAATTGCACTCCAATAGACCTGTAAAATCTAAAAGGAAATTTGCACCAGTGTCCCTTGAAAAATATATTTACAACGGCTGATGTGAAGCTGTATAACAAAATTACACTCTATTGATGCACAGTGTACAGAAAACAAAACAAATGTGAAACTCATGCAGCTAGAAAATGAATGAAATATGTGAATCGAATCATTATGATGTGTAGGTGAACGAATCATTGCTACTTATTTGCATTAACTGATATGCAACAAGAGAAAAAAACAATAACAATTTTGAAAGTTTTGAACAAGCTCACAAAAACAATAATTTCATTGTTTCCTTATAAACCTTTAATCTTCTTTCCCCTAACTTCTTTTACCCTCCTTTCCAAATTTATCTATTTACACAGAAGCGCATTAGAATAATTCATAATTCAGTCCTGTTAGTATCAAGCGTCACTTGAATTGGCAGATATAACTACTGATCACCTTCAAGCTTCAGTAATGACAAAATCATGACCAACATCACCCCGAAACATAGTTTGCTATTGTTTGATCAGTCTTCACTGTCGGACCCACTTGTGTTTCGTCATGAGTCCTTTGTCACTGTGTATAAACTGACATTTAGGACGTGTGCAGTGGGTTCCAAATTTGCACACCTGCAGAAATAAATAAGGGGAATTAGACTTTAAATAAAAGTTGCAAATATCTATGGTAAGGTATAAAAGGAACACTCACTGTTGGATGAATATAAGGGCAGCTGAGGTTGCTGCAGTTAGGAAAATATTTACAGGCTTGCTTGATGGGTTGACTAGTCAAAGGGTTTGGTCCTAAAACAAAGGTACAAATAATAACTTGCAAGTTAAAAAAATAACAGCTATCATTGGCTTTAAAAGATATCCTACTAACCAACAGTCTGTGTGCTGAGACTTGGTCTTGGACCAGTGTGAGTGTATGAACAGTCTGCCCTTGTGCACATAGAATTGAAGCGGCAGTTTGGATGAATGTATAGACAGCGGTCGACAAATTTACAGTTGGGGAAAGACCTATAAAGTATAAATTGAAAGGATATAGATAGTAAGTATGTTTTAACTTCAATTCCTCGCATAGTATGAATGAAAAGCTTACTTGCAAGGCACAGTTGGATGATGGAATTCACACTTTTCTCCATTTTTACAAGAGGGCCAGAATTTACATCGTTCAGAAGTAGCAGGCTTGTTCTGAATTGTTGATACTGCAAAAGACAAAGCTATATATTGAGACATTTCTGGTGAAGTGAGTTTAGGTAAGTTCAACCATTTTAAAATTAAATTCACCTTTTGCAGGTCGAGTTTCTAAGAAACAACTAGGAGAAGCAGGTCTCTTAACAGGGGCAACTACTGATGACACAGTTGATGCATTGTTCCGATTTGCCTTTTGTTCTCTGATTGCTGCCTGTTGCCTCAGTAACTCTTCACGCAGAAGCTGCTCCTTTACCAACTCCTCCCTTATGAGACTTTCCCTATCATCTTGATGGCATTCAGCGTCGATCTGTTCCTTCATCTGAACCGCACATCCGTCACCTTCCATTGCAAAAGACCGTAATAATCGAGGGTCAAGCCCATCCAAGGTAACTACAAACTGGGTATTAGCTGGTTGCCTAAAATGGGTTCATTAATATTAAATATTTTTAAAACAATATTTTAGATTGAGCAGTTAAAGGAGACACTTACCTCAAAGATCTATCATCTGAGATGACAACACTGTGAATATCTGATGTCTTCAGAGAATTGGTATCAACTTCTAAAGTGTCTTCAAAGTCCTCATCGCTCACGGGCTTAGAGGCACTCTCTAACCCATAATTATCAACCTCAACCCCTGCATCCGTTGTTAAGTCTGTTTTGGTATCGAGGTTTATGGTATCAGATTTGGTTGCCTCCTCTACATCTTTAATCCACCTCCGAACTTTTTCAGTTTGAATAGGATCTGGAGGCTCATGAGCATCTTCAACTGGGTTCAAACAACAAGACTGTTTAGATTGTGAATACTTTGAATATACTAAAATTAACGCAACCAGAAAGAGATGTCTACTAACCAGGAGATGCAGGCACTTGAATAAGAATGTTAAGAGAGGGGTCTATGATGATCGAGCTCTCATCACTAATGTCACCAAATTCTGCAAGAGCAAAATTTTAAAAAAAATTAAACAATTTAAAAAATAAAAAACCACAGTAAGTACTGAAAAAGGTGTTGTTATCATTACCTGCTCCTTGAAACTCTTGAGATGGTGCTGCTTTTTGTCCAAGCACAGTGAAGGACATTTTCCTCAGAGCGTCTCTGGATGGAAGGTGAGCGGACTGTTTTGAATTAGACTGACTTTTCTGTTAAATAAAGAAAGGTGTAAAATATAAATTACATGCATAACAATCATAAACCAGTAGAATAAAAGAGGTAAACTATAGAACATTACAGAGCACTGTATTGTGTACCTTTAATGAAGATAGTGTCTGCACATTTAGTTGCTTACGGATTCGACCTTTGTCCATCAAAGATCGTTTGAGTTGCAGCGGTTTAATTCGAGTTTTTACATCAGCCAGCTCAGGGCGGACAACAGGTTTAGAAACAGACTTCTGTGCCTCAGCTACTGCTTTGAGTATGAGTGATCGATTCGCTTGGAGAGCAGCCGGCATCTGTGGGCGCGGTGTCACTCGAACAACACTCAACAGAGACGGATCTGGGCTGTTTTCATCCCTGTGAGACGAAAATGCACGGCCTGAACTAGAATCTCCTCTAGCCTGGGCCTTCCGTGCTCCATCCCCGGAACGTCTACGCTCTCGTTCCCGGTCTCTACTACGCTCTCTCTCTCTCTGCCGCTCTTTACGAAGAGTTTCTCTTAGGTCCTCGCGTTTTCTATTTCTTTGGTCAGTTCTTCGAGAGTGATTATCATTAGAATGAGATGAGGAGCTCCGCCCTAGAGTCCTGTCTCTGTCTGTTTTTTCTTGTGCATTCCTCAAGCTGACAATATGGGACTGGAACACTCGCTTTGCTAAGCCCTGTTGAAAAACAAGAAATACATTGTTTTAAGTACAAGAAATGTTTCAAGAAAACATTTGCTATATTTTTAATTGAAGACTTGTAAAGGCTTTAGTAGGAATAATCGGAAGCTAATTGTGACTGTGACATCCAAATGGCAAGAGTTCAAACTCAGTAATCAATTTGTAGTGGGGTTAGTCAAAATAAAAGTCTTACAATGTTACTAATTTGCATTTATTGTGGAAAAAGTATCACAAATCTTGAGATGTAAGAAAAAGAAATTCCATACACAAAATTGACAGAACTCAAGTTCCACCACAAACAAAAACAAGAAATAGGTAAAGATGGAAAACAGAGATTGGCTGTCAGAAATAAATAAAAAAGTAATCAAAATCTGATGTTAAAATGGGAAGATGAATAGATGGTAGATGGTTTATGTAGTTACTCAGTTTGATTTGTGAAATATCACATGGTGATGCTGGCTCTACTCAAAGGACTAATGAACAAAACAAATTGAGCACTATGGGTTACAGCTTGTAACTACACTGCTCACAGTTCTCGGAGGAGTGGGGCTTTCATCACGCACAAATGATCGAAACTTATCCACTCTGCTCGATGAATTCGTAACTCTAGTCCTACTTAATGAAGGTGAATCCATCCTGAGGGGTCCAAACCTAACTGGCAAAAGTCTTGCATTATTTCCATTTTCCTCTAAAGACATTTCTAGCCTGTGGCTAATTCTGTCTAAGTTGGTGTGGCTTGAATGATTCAATCTTCCAATAGCGACTTCAGATCTTTTTTTCCTCTTTCGTCTTTTTTCTTTTGATCTGTCCCTGAGCCTTTTAGATTTGGGAGCAGCTTTCTTCTTTGAGTCATTTCCTTTAAGTGGCTGTACTGTGATCTCATGTCCTTTATGTGGAGTTCCCTGATAATCGATGATGTCCTTTGAGGACAAGAGACAGCATAATTAAAGATTCACAGAGTGTTACTTCTACTTCAGGAATGAATTGTCTTGTACACACCTGCTCAATCTTCAATTTAACTAACTTACGAAGTTCAGGTGACATTTTCCTGAGTTCACATGCTATGCGCCTACCAAAGATCTCTGAGTCATCTTCAATTGTCTCTGACGTATTGGTAAAGAAAATTGGGGAAGGTGGTCTTCTATCCCCCTGCAGCAGATGTATTCATTCACAACATTCACACATGAGCAATAAGATTGTAACCAATTTTCTTTCAAGTGAAAGCTTCTACTAGATGGGTATAGCTTCTCTGAGAATGGAGACTTGCCATTTGGTGTAGTCACAGAAACAAGAAAAAAAAAGGCTTAAGGCACATAGCAAGTAGATTTAAATACTAGCCCAAAAATGTTTGCTGGGCAAAGAAAATTTAACCAGATATTATGTCAAGTAAAATTCTAGTAGTTGATCACTGGGCTAGTAATAGTTAGTTTCTGGTTCAGACCAACATAATGTAAAAGGATAATGTTTGATTGAGGCTTACCTGAGGGTCTCTGACAGCCTTAGAAGATGGCTTCATCGTTTCCTGTTCTTGCCGAATTGTCTCCGATATTTTTATTATACGTGGAGCAGGTCTGGACTCAATATTCTGCACAACAAAAATTAAAATACTACTATCTGGCTAACCATTATTTAGTACTCGATGAACAAAGTATAAAGAATACCTTGGAAGGTGAAACACAAGCTGATACTGAAGCTGCATCTGGTAATATTGAATCTGATGTCAATTTCTCAGATGCTGCTGGGTTCATTTGATCTCTGTTGAGTTCCTGCTCCTTTGGTTCCTGTTGTTTAGATTCCCTTGAGGGGGGTGGAGCAGCTACACTTTTATTCAAATTTTTAGCTGCAGCAGCTGTCTCATCTGTTTCACCCCACATATCTACAATTCCAGAATTAGTTTGCAAGAAGGTTAAAAGATGAGATATGTACCTTAATTGGCAGGGGAAAAAAGAAAGTAAAATGAATTGCATGTACCTGCTTCGACATCGGCTTTAATATTAATGAAATCATCATCATCCTCCTCTTCATTGGCCCTTGCTTCGGAGGAATTTCTCTCTTGAATTGTCGAAGTAATTGAACTAGCTGATTGATGATTGACATGAGTGGAAAGTTTACTTTGCAGGGAAGCTGAAAATGAAGACATCAATTATTATAATAATAGAATTAATTATTATTATTATGTTAAATCAGATATGAAGTAGAGCAAACAAACATGATACCTTCAGGAACTGCTCGGTCAACAGGCTCACTTTTGATTTGCTTGCCTTGAATTTGTGAACGATTTGTGTCCTCGGTTTTGTCTTCACCAGCACTGTTCTTAATTTTACTCTTCTCTTGAGCTTTTCCAAGCTTCTCGGGCTTCTCTTTGTCCTTTTCTTTCTTTAGTTTTTTTCTTTTGTCCTTTTTCTCATCATCAATGGAGGGTCTTTTCTTCTCTGAACCTTTCTTTAGTTCTGAAAGGGGAAGTGATAGGTTTAAGAAATATGAAAAAGAGGTGGCAGGAAGAGATTATCGAATAGAATTGTAATTTTGAAGTTACCTGTGTTATTTACTGTAACTTGCTGCAGCTTATTTAAAACTGTGTGTAACCAGGCTGTAAATGTAGATGTACTATCACCTAGAAAGAGCTGCAAGTCGTCCTCCATCTGTTGCCTTGATCTTTTGTTTGCAACCATGACCATGATGTAGTCAGGAAGTTCGTCATCTGCACAAGATAAATGCCAGTAAGAAATAACAAGGATGTAAGTTACATAAATATTACAGCCAGTAGACAAGTTGTTTTTGCAAACACGCAAAAGACACTTTCTCCTGTCCATTTCTTCTTACCAACATATGCACCGAGCTCCATTAATTTCGCCTTAATAGCTGACTGTAGAGACAAAATACCCACAAAAATATGGTTAAAATTAACACAGAAGTAATAGAAAAATTGTCGTGAAGTAATAAAAAGAATGACATAAGATATGCACACCAAATATTTTTTTATGGATATCAAAATGAAAAACTGGGCAGGCACCCAAAGAGAGACTTACTCTTATTTTGTTACTGACTTCTCCACGAATTCCGTCCATTTTGTTCAGCAAATAAACTTAATAACGTTAGGACAACATATAGTATAGGTTACAGTTGGGCTAACCACTGATCCGTGAACTAGGACACTTCGTACAGTTATGCCTGGAGGCCAATAACTGAGGTAGTTATTTTTGAATTGCAATGGAAAAAACTTCTTGGCCCAAAGATTTAAGAAATCCAAGAGAAATCTCCAAATAAATACATTTGACGTGAATCGTTTTTCGTTGAGACTTGACAGAGTAGGATGAGGACGACCACTACTGCCATCTTCAGGAATAACGGGGAACGACAACTTTCCATGCGACCAATCAGGAAGGAGTATTCTGCCCAAAACATCAAAACTTGCAAGATTTCAAGAAGCATTTTCTCGAGTTGAGGATTTACCTCTACATGTACGGATTTTGTCATATGTATGCATGTGAAAGATCACGTTAATTTTCGGGGTAAGTGAGCACTTTTTCCTTATCCTGCCCTGCTGGTTCATGGCGAACGAGAAAAAAGACTGTCCCCTCTCAGGGAACTCCTAATTAATTGAATGTCGTCTGCATTTGTATGACTGTATTAGCTTTGGGAAGACGGGCAAGATTGGTCTGGAACATTGTTATGACTTTTCATCGCCCACCGTGATGGCAGGAACTTGTTTCCTCTAGTCCCATTCCTTAGTTCACCCATTGCGTTAACATTAACCTCTTTTGTTGCCCTCGTCCATCTAACCACAAGTGCAAGATAGGCTGATGTACATTGTTTGGTTTGAGCATCATCTTTGTTTCATAGAATTATTGGGAATGGAAGAGCTACACATAAATTTTGACTTGTAAAAATTGAGGTGGGATCAGCCTTCTCTCTGAAACTTTAAAATCTTTATCCGGTGTAATTCTACATTCAAAGATGAAACAAAGTTATGTTATGTGATGCGATTATGTGCTCTCTAAAAACCACATGAATAGTGTGGGGTTTCTAGTTTGTCTTGCCTTAACCCTTCTGTTTTCCTGTCTTTTTTTTCGATCTATTTTTTGTTGTTCCATACAGCTTGTATTGATTGTAATTTTATGGTTGCAGGTTCGCTCCTTCACTTCTTAAATGATGCTGTAATGTAGCCGGGTCTTAGGTCGCTGGTGCCCGCAGGGGGGTACCCCTTGGGTGCCTAGGAATGGGTAGTGCACTCAGCAACCTCTTCAGCAGCAATGGCCTGCTTGTATCAAACCATCGTGGCATTTCGGATTTGACAAGAGACCATGTGAGGCAGTTATTTGAAGTCTTGAGAGCTAACCCCCGCATAAATATTCAAAGACTCGAAGGGTTTCTGCAAGGAATACCAAAGGTTCATTATCTTCACATTTTGTTCCATCTCTATTGTTCTATTGTGACTGTCAATTTTTTGTTAACATTAGGCCATTTTGAATTACAGTGTGATAATATCTTATTAGCTCATAATGGAGAGGGTTACAATTTATTACAAAAATGTATTGGCATCAACAATGTAGACTTGGTAAGATGGATCTGCTCAAGAAATCCTGATCTTAATCGAAGTGCATGCTCTTTCCCACTGCATATTGCATGTCTGAAAGGGTAAGATTTCTCAAAGGTTCCTGGAAGTACATATAGAAACCCTCATAATCTCAACATGGTGTTTTCCTTTTTTCAGGCATGAGCAAATTGTAGAGCTTCTCCTTAAACATGGTGCAAGGGTTGATGTGGAGGCACGCATGTGTTGGCCTGGACCTCACAGCCAAAACTGTGAAGAGCGGGGAAAGTATTGTAAGTTCTAGATATTACGAATGAAACCTTTCTTCAAAATCGATATTCATTGCTTGGTTTATTTTCTTGACAAAGGCATGTATCACTTGAGCAATGTTCTGTTCTGTTTTTAATTTAGCAAGTTCATATGGTGACCATATACCAGCTGAAAGAACAAGTGACAAGCTTCAAAATGCAATTTCCTATGCTATTGATGGGGACCAGGTTGTTATTTGCCTCTCTTCTTTTGTCAATAAGAAGTATTTTCCTTAATACTTTGAATTAAACCAATATATTTTGTTGTAGGTAGGAATACTGGAACTTCTTATTCAAACTGGAGATGAACATTGGTTTCCATGGCAAGCCAAGCGTCCTTTACTTCACATTGCTTGTGATAGAGGTGCTCTGAATTGCTGTAGGTACCTAGTGGAAGAACGACCTGAAGAAGTAAACTTGTGTTTTGATGAGTACTACCCAATACATCAGGCAGCTCTCCATGATGTCCGCTTTGTTGAGCTTCTAATATCGTAAGTTTATCTAAAGTCTTACTTTGTATTTACCTAGAGCCTCACTAATTTGGTCATGTTCTTTAGATGTGGAGCCCAGACCACGGTCCGCACAGCAACTCAACAAATGACTGCTTTACATATACTGTACCTTATTGGGCGAAAATCTGCTCAAGATACCTTGGCAACAACACGTCTTCTGTTGGATAATGGAATGCGAGAGTGCATCAATGAAGCTGATTCCCTTGGCAATACTCCACTCCATGGTCTTATTGTAAGATATGCTTTGGAAGAAGCAAGATTTGGCTATGATCATGATAATCAACCCTGGAACAAGTGGGATGTTTTACATTTGGTAGGGTTGCAAAGGCATAAACTCAATTGTAATGAGAAATTTGAACATCAAATCTTATCTTTTACATTTCCTTTTTTTTTTCTGTGAAGGTTCGCTATCTTCTTCAAAATGGAGCAAGACCTTCTATTAATCAGCCAGGAAATTCAGCACTAGCTTGTGTTCTGCGTCATGTTCGAGATTGGGAATTCCGATATGAGCTTATTAATATGCTTCTGCAAGAAGGTGGAAATCCAAACTTTGTTGGTCGTGATGGTTCTGTCCCTCTTATGGTCTGCCTTGTCCCCTTAATCAACAAAGATCCTTTACATCATTTCAACCACAACATGAAGGTAATTAATTGAAAACTGACAAAAATATGGGGATTGTATACAGTGTGCAATGCACTGTGTTCGAGATTGTGGTATAGGGTCTGACACACCCCTGTGTTTGTCGTTTTGCACCTTTTTCCTGCTCAATAATAATAATAATTAAAAATGATTTCAGGTGTGTTATTTAAATTGTGTTCGAATTTTATGCAAACATGGGGCAAGTCCGAACTGTTCCTCACGGTCCAACTTAACGCCTTTACATGTTCTCATGTTTACTGCCAGTGAGAGTATAGCCCTTTCACGTCAAGATGAAAAAGCTCAGAATTTCGAGTTCATTCGTAGCTTACTGGTAAGAAAAGTTTTAACCTTTTATTTTAAGTAATCTTCAATAACTTAAAAAACTCAATTCCTAAAAAGTGTCCTGGAATCATTTATTTTATGCTTTTTTTGTTTGTTTAGATAATTCTTCTTCAACATGGGTTGGATCCTAATGTCCGATTTTCTCAAAAGACACCACATATCCTCCCAGCAGTAATGGGGATGGTGACTCAGGCTCGTTCACCTGGAGATCTAATTCATGTGCATTCCCTCACCCTGGCTCTCCTTCAACATGGTGCAGATCCCAACATAATTGTTCCACCCCCAGACCACATAACAATTTGTAATTCTCAATCTTGTGTTTTAAAGAGAGCATCCAACCATGTAGGTTTGCTGGTCTTTCAAGGAATCTTGTGATCACAAGAAACACTGCTGTATTAATAATTTTTTTTTTCTTCTGCAGGTTCTCTATTACTACATAGTGACAATATGCAGAAAAGAAGACATAACAATGGACCCAGCCCAAAACTTTGTCACAGTTATTATGCTTTTCTACCTTTGTATGGAACATAGACCTCTTTTTTCTTGTTTGAAAGTTATTTTTACCGCTCTACATTCAGGCATCATATCAGTGAAGGGTACAGCTCTCCTTAATGTGATTCGTGAATTGTATGCTACACCTCGTACACTCAAGCAAATTTGTCGAGTGACTATTTATAAGGCATTGAATAGGTGTCCTGGGGAGCATGCTAACAAATTGCCTCTTCCTCCTGCACTGAAAGATTACTTACTGAGTTTTGAACCTTAGAATGACTTATATTTCTTATGTTTGTTGTTTCAGATTTTCGATTTATCAGATAATTGTTTGTTGTTTTCTTATAAAGTTATTATTTTAAAATTTATTTTAATATGACCATTGGTGCTGCTTTACCAACTACACCACCTTCAGATAGTTAAGACTATCTTCCTTAAAGGAAAGTTTTTCTCACAGTTTATAATGATCTGAACAATGGGTGCTCTCTACACCCACCCTCTCTCTTCAGCTCTTGAGATTTTATTAAATTTTATTAGATTTGTTCCTTAGATTTTTTAAAAAGTAATTTTTGTATTTGTTTATTGGTGCTGCATTACTTAACTACTGTATTCAGCTTTAATCCAACTTCCATTCCTATGTTAATTTGATTTTCTTGGTGGAGTCTCGTTTCTAGTTACCCATGCTATTGTTATATGATTGTATTGTAATATTTATGACCTAATTTCATTGTACAGTACAGCAGCTGTAATGTCATGAAAATAATTTCCAATGAGAGTGTGGACATCTCACAATTTAAACCCGCTTTCAGCTTTGTCAAGATGAAGATGAAAAGATCATTGCAACTGCAAGATAAGTATCTTGATGACAAAGATGGTTTCTTTTGTCCATTGACTGTGATTGACTCTAGTTCACACACAATTATTAATATTGCCTGTGGAAAGTTCACGCTTAATTTAACAGAAAGGAAACAGTAATGTGTTCTATTTGAGAGGCAATCTTGTACGATTTTCCCAAATATTTTCACTGGCACATTGTGACTTATTGTATTTGTCTAATTTAATTGTGACCAACACCTCATAAAAGCAGAGTAGATTTGAAGTAGTTTTGTACTTAAATAAGGCCATCTGTCTTGTTTGTATGTGTGCTGCTCTTAAACAAAAGGCTTATACATGAGGTGGTTGCAGCACCCTGTACTGATGTTAAATTACACATTAATGCATTTGCAGGAAAGACTGGTCTGCATCTTAATACTTTGTTGATAAACTCCCACCTCCATTATTTACCCTGAATGTTAAATTTTTTTTCATGTTTTTTACCATGAGAAGGGGGTTTTGTGTTTATACAAATTCCTCATACAATCAATAAATGGGTATTGTTCCTCTTTGGAATATCTTCCCTAGATGCCTAATTCATTCTTTAATTTTATTTTTTTAAATATTCTTTTGTTTTAGTTATATTGGGGATGACATGTTTGAAGTTATCCCCATTATAACAATTCTGTTGCCCTAGCAGTTTTGCAAAGAAAATTGGTTCTGCAGGTGCACTCTTTGTTGCCATTTCTTAATTGGGGGAGTGAGATGACATGTTCAAGATGTTCGCTGAGTTTTACACTTGATATTTTCCATATTCCATTTATGTTTGTATCTCAAGTTTGTTAATATTGGACAGAATGTAGTTCATCATCTCAGAATACAGGAGGAAGTGCCAATAGTTCTTTCAAGAGGGCTCATTTTGAAAGATTTTAACTTCAAGGTATTGTTATAAATAAATGCATTTTGAAAAAATGAATTGTTTGCAACTATTTTTTATTGAGTTGTGAATCACATTTGTACCATCTTCATATAGTAACTAAACCATTCACATTCAAGAACAATCTTTCATAATCAACTATAATTGATGTAGGTGTACACAATTTAAGTAAGAGGTAGTAAAGCTTTGATTTCTCACTGAATTAATGTACATGGCCTAGATTTCACATGAGCTCCGCTGATTCACAATTTCATAGTTTTTCTACCATCACCGATGTTCTGCAAAATAGGTTGCATTAATAAATTTGCAAACTCATTTTTAAGAATACACAGATTGAGTTGAGCTACCGCCCAAAAAGAGATGCAAATCAAACAAATCAACAATATAGGTCAGTGTGCACGCGTGGTTCACTGCACAATTGTCTAAGATCAAAGTGAAAGATCACAGTGAGAAATTGCTCATTGGGACTTGAAGTCAAAGAACACAAATCAATATGTTTTTCATCATCTTGTTGCGTAAACAACTCAACTCAAGATACACAGAAAATACTTCTTTGCCAAACTGTGTCTGTGTTTAAAATTGTGGTGCTTGATTTCAAACAACTACAAGCACACGGCAAAAGCACACCTTATTTAGAAAAAAGAAAAAGAAAAGGGAAAGCTAAATAAAAATTCATGAACATTTATTCCTGGAGACCATGCATACTTTTTACAAACTTGAAGTAAATGGAGTGAAAATAATTACTCTGAATTGCTCGCTGATGACGTCACCTTAATGACATATCAAATTGATTAAGTTAAATAAACATAAAAATACAGTGCATCTACTGTAACTATTCATATTAGTGATAGCATAATGCTATTTAAAAGCACATATTATTTATACAAGAATCTGCATAATCATAGGCTTGACATTGTCTACAATATAAAAGATGTCATTATATAAATATAATGATTCAAGTTTGATTGCAATACTAAGAAAAACAAATTAAGAATGTAGAATTTCAGCGACCATTTAGTGAAACATTACCCATGTATCCCATGCCTCTGGATGAAGCAGAATATTGATTGCTGTATGCTGATGAGTTGCGATCCATGTAATCATAGCGTCCACTGGACATCATGCCACTCGAGTAGTTACCCGAAGTTGCAGATGCTGTGGGTTGCGCAGCTCGGCCATAATTGTCGGACCTGTATTCTTCATTGCCTCGGTATGTCTGAGCAAAGGCAGCAGATGCTCCATAGCCAGACATGGCGCTTCGCTCCCTGGAATAATCATTCCTGTTGTCGCTTTGCAGATCCCTCATATCATTGTTGCTGTAGCCTCTGAGATCAGCCATGTCATTCCTTGCCAAACTTCGCATATCTCCCGCATCCACAATGGGACCAGGCCTTACATCTGACCGTGTGTCCATGTCATTGAAGGTTCTGAAGTCAGCCCGGGAAGACTCAGCAGGCATCTCCCTATAAAAACCAGAACGGAATGCAGCATCACCCCTGTTCCCGGCGCTGGTATCAACATTGCGTATGTCACGGATGTCACGGACGTCGCGAATGTCACGCACATCACGCACGTCAGAGCGGAAATCATCCCTCACATTGCCTCGGAAATCGTTCCTCAAATCAGCGCCAGGGTTCACGTCCATTCTCATATTTCCACCAAAGTTTGCAGCTCTGTAGGCTCCAAAGTTACCACCAGCATGTAAATTGTCATGATGAGGTGCAACGCCTGCGCCAAAGTTCCCAGCTGGATTGCGGAAGGCAGCAGCTTGATTCTGGAAACCCATCTTCGCAGCCTGTTGGTTTGCAACAAATTTGTTGGGAGCATTTTCAGCTGGTTTACCAGGGAATCGTTGTTGATTCGGACGCCCAGCAAATTGTGGCTTGTTCTGCACTGCAGCAGGTTTGTTGGGAGGAATGTTTTTCTTTGGCCCGGCTGCACCTGCAGCAGGGACCTTCCTATTGACTTGAGGACCTGGCTTCTGGACAGCAGCAGCATTAGCATTTGGGCCAGACACGATATTGTAAGTGACAGAAGGGCCTGGACCTGCAGCATTGAAATTTGGTTTTGGACCAGGTTTGTTGACACCTGCATTAGGACGATTTCCTGCATTGCCAGGAGTGAATTTCCGAGCAGGCTGTGCTGCATTAGCAGTAGCTGGCTTGTTGGCGGCAGCAGGCTTGTTGGCAAACTTTGCAGGGCTCGGTTTGGCTCCCTCTTTCATCAAACCTTTCTTCTTCATGTCAATTACAGCAGCCTTGTGCTCGGCAAGATTCATGTGTGAAGAGAGCTGGTTATCAAAGTTGCATCCAAAGTTACAAGCATTGCAGAGGTACAGCCACTTCTTTTCAGACGCCACAACAACTGCAGCTGCAGCAGCTGGCTTGGCTTCAGTTTTTCCATTCACAGCAGCAGCTGGTTTAGCAACAACAGTACCTGGATTCTCCACAGTGCGCTTGTGGCGTTTGCTGGTTAAGTGTTGTTCGTATTGCTTCTGACCAAGAGATATCACTTTGCATATTTTGCATTCGAATTGCTGCTTATCTTGCTTTCTATCAGCAAGATTCTTCTTGTGCATTTGAGAGTCCTCATGGTCACTAAGATCGGTTGGAGAATTGAAGAACAGCTTGCAGATCTCGCAATAAGATTTGCCTTGAGCTCTGGTGACGTTCAGCATGTGGCGCTTACCATTCATATGTTGCTCGTAGTCCTGCTGTTTCAGAATAGACAACTTGCAGATGTCACAATTGAACTTTTCATTGGGGGCATTTGAAGCATTTTGATTTTTCATCCGTTTCGGTGATGGAGCAGAATCTTGATCCCCACTGCGCTTCTGAGCCTGGTTGGTAGCAGGCTTTTCAGCACTCGTTTGCGTATCAGTCTTCAAAGGGGAATGGCTAATTTTAGACTTGTGCGATTCACTGTTCATGTGCTCATGATAATTGGTGAATGAACAGTTGCACACTTGGCAGTTTAACTCAATAAGTCCTGTGTCAGACTTCCTGGGAGAGCCGCTGATTTTGGATACTTCATCTTGCTTATCCTCTCCAGAAGTTGCATTTTCAATTGTTGGGGTCTGATTTTCTTCTGTTTTCAGCCCAGCGTTATCAACCTTGGCATTGTCAGCACTTGTATCTTCAACAGCTTCACTACCCTTCTCTAAATTGTCTTCCTTCTCAAATACAGTTTCCAAACTTGCTTTAACAGACTTCTCCTCGTCTCCTTTTACTTCTCCTGCCTGGTTAGCGGGCTCATCCTTCTGAGGGGTCACACCGGACCTTGACCGCCTGTAAAAGAACACAAATTCAGCACAAGGGAAAAAAGGTGGTAAAATTAATACACTGGACTGGTTAGAAGTTCTGAATTCAAGTGTGATTACCTAGTTTGACGCATTTTCAGTCAAAATGTTAAAAGCGTTTTGATGATGCCACTTTAAATTTGTGACGTTTGCTTTCCGTGTGCTCTCTGAAAGACTTTTCAGAGTTCACTGTAGTGTTACAAGGACTGCAGTAAAATTGTCCTGAAAGAAGAAGAAGAAATAGTCGATTCAACATTAACAGATAATTTAACAAACCCTAATTGGCTGCAGTTGGAGTGGGACACATAAATAACAGAAAATTTTTAAGAGTTCGTAGTGCTTAATGCAGAGTTTTAATAATAGGTGATGCTGTAGGAAGCCCGAATGACAGATAATCTATGTGAAGTTATGAAACATTGGGTACAGCATCAAAATTAACCATGCCTCTCCATCACATAACAAGAAACATTTTATGATCCAATTTAAAAGAAGAAAAACAATAAAATCACTATTTAATCAAAACTGAAACAGCCAGGGCAAAACGCCAAATCAAACAGAACGCGCTTTGAAATTAACCAGAAATAACTGATAAGGCAATAACACAAAGGAAAAAGGATGGAACATATTTAGAACAATCTTAAGCTGTGAGCATCCAAGTTACGTTGAAGGTAGCAACACTACAAACAAAACCGCATCATATGCAGATTCCCAATGGGTCCCTAACCTTCAAAAATAACGCTCTCGAGTTCTCGACCCAAACTATGGATAATATACGACAAATAGGAGCGCGCGCACTACCCACACCATCTTTTAAAACTACCGCACCCTCTCGTCAGCAGCAAACAACAGGAGTAGGGGATAAGGGCGTTCTCGATCAAAAACAATTTAGGCCACTCAAGCCTGCAATAGCATTGGCGGCAAAGCGTAGCCGAGGCTAAACGAAAGCAACGGAGTTCCAAGAAAAGACCTGCCGCGAAGTAACGCTATCGATTTCGAAAGTACGCACCTCACTTCCACGACACGAGGAAAGGCTAAGGCACTCTTAAAGCGATCAATTCAAGTTTTGAAGTAAGGCGAGGATGCGTCAAACCCGACGAAAAGGAGCTTGGGGATGCCACTGCCACGAACAAACGCTTCCCCTTCCCCTTCCCCTCTTCCCCTTCCTTCCTCCTTCCCCTTTCCCGTGCTATTTGCCACGAACAGGTGAACCAACCAACGAAGTCAAATGTCTCTCCAGCCGGATCGGACCGGAAGGGGCGACGGGGCGACCAGCGACCAGAGAGCGACACTAGCGCACTCTACCAGCCTGGAGTATCGGCACGGCGGCACAGCGCTACCCCCCGTCCCCGTCCCGTGCTTGTGCGTGACACAAGAATGTCAGAATGTGTTGTCTATTTCTTAATTCTCAGAAGCCAAAACCGAACCGATGCACCGGGCAGTGCTTACCAGAACTTAGGAGCTTATGTGGTACTCACCTGATGGGGTGCGATAGATCGACATGTCAGTGGAAACTGCATTAGTTCTGGCCATGTTTCCATCCGTAATGACACTTGCCAAAATAGACTCTGCATGTTCGACCGGTGGGGGAACTACAGACGCTTCAGATACTATTCCAGATCTTGCAGCATTTACCAGAGCTTTGCGGTGTTTAGTTCCAGCGTAGTGAGATTCAAGATGCTCTTGGGAAGTGGTACTAATTTTACAAAGTTCACAGACAAACCTGTGGTACGAGAAATTCAAATGAAAGCGGTTTACGGCAAATTTTGAGAGGTTTATGTTGTACATCCCTAAAAACTAATCTACGTAACTTCATAGGCATGCCAGAACATTAATAAATTTTTAAAAAAAGAAAAAAGAACTTACTTATTGTTAAGTAGTGGTGGTGCTTTTATTGTTGGTAAGAGGTTTAAAGGGTCTTTACTCATGGGGTCAGGTACTGCTTCATCAGAGCCAGGCTGAGAAAAACTTTCTCCTATACCAAACCGGTTATTTGGGTCCGCGGGGGCTTCAACCTTTTTAGCTTTTCTGGAACAAAAAATTTGTTTCATCAAATTATTTACACTGTAAAATATTTTAGTTGTTTGGTTTTAGAATTAAAATATTCATCTTTGAACATAATGTACAACCTTGATGGGTTGTAACCAAGTCTAAGAGCTTTCTGATGAGGTTTTCCCATTCTATGCTGCTGTCCATGCTTTACTGAGGTGAAAGTAACATCACACAGTTTACAATAAAAATCCTCAGGGTTAATTTCAGTCTGGAAAGTAGAAAAGAATTAGTAGTTTGTACATTAATATCAATTCATTTTTATTTAAATGTTGCACGACAGTCTTACTGGAGTGTCCAGCTTTGGTCTCTTAATTAGAGGTTCTCCAGTTTGCTCACTCCATGTTTGCAGCCATTGCCGGACCTTTTTTTCATGGGGTTTCCCAGAGTAATGAACTTTGGCTTGCACTGTAGAGCTTGACTGAATAAAGAGAGTCCAATTCAGAAATAATTACAGAAACACTTTTAACCAGCTGACAGCTATTAGTACTCACCAAAACCTCACACAGTTTACAAGTCAAAGCTTCAAACAGATTAGTTAATTCTTTGGGTAGTTTTGGGTCTTTTGGATCTAAATTCTGTTCTAATTTGTAATCTTTGTCTGAAAAAAATATACTGTATTAAAGGGGGAATTAAGGGAAAGAGAAGGCAAGTGTTTAATTTACAGCAACTTACAGGAAGTGGTCGCAGGAGTAAATTTAGTTGTTGTTGGAGCTTTAGTTTCCATTTCCATAGTGGAGTTTGGGTCTGCAAGAGATGTTAGCTTGCTATCTCCTGGTCAGGTGAAGATTAAAATTTATTTGTAAAACAGATTTCTGTAACTATCATTCCTTGACAATAATTGTTATTTGATGACCTATACTAGGCTTACCAGTGTATTGTTCACCAGGAACACCAGGTGGATGAAGCTGTTGAAAGACTCCAGTTGGACCTGCAGCAAAATTGGTTGTAGTGACATGATGAACTTTACCTCTAGTCTGAAGCTTATGAGTGAAACTCTGCACTTACGTTCTGCATTTGAAACTTGCCATGGCCCTTGGAGACCTGAAGGGGCATGTTTCACAGGTGCCCAATGTGGTGGGCCTGGTTGAAAAGGCTTTCTATGTTGTTGGAACTTGGGATTATTAGGCCGGGGATAGATAGGAGCTGAGGAATTATGATACGGAGTTCCATAGCGGTGCTGTGTGTTGGACGATTCACCAAGTGGAGGTGGAGGTGGTGGAGGTGGAGGCAGACTTAAATGACTTCGAGGCAGCATCATCACACCTCTTGGACTATTTCCCGGAGGCATGGATGAATGGTGGGGAGGCATGGACGCCATGGGATAACCAGCTTCCTGGCGGAACTGACCACTGTGATGAGGCACTTGGGCATCAGGAGCCTTAGCTCTTCCTGACTCTACGGAGTGTTGTGGTGGTGCGGAGGACGGCGGGGGAGGGGGAGGGGGCGGCGGAGCAAGAAGCAGTCCGGATACCTCATATGGGTACGAGTTCATGACTGCAACAAACAAAAACAAAATAGAGACATTAATTTTACAGTTTAGAAAGTATAATTTTCACATCCAAGAAAACAGCAGAAGCAGTGTAGAGATGGATGCAGATTAAAACCTTCAGTTTACTAGTATATTTGGGGTCATTTTAAAAACATCATCCCATTATCAGAGTACTTGTCAGCTGAAAGCAGTAAACTGGACCACAGTGACGAATCCTAACCTGAATGTTTGACATAATACGGTCCAAATGATGAAGGGACATGACAAAAGACACATGCAATTTAACTATTTTCAATGAAAACCATGAGGAACTATTGTAACGAAACAGGAGGAACTGAACACTGGAAAATCCAAACATGCCCGGACCTCTTGAACGTTTAACGCAACCTAAGCATCTGATAAGGAAAAATCAGGGATGTTAAGTTTATGGTTATTAATTTTAAATGACGCACCTTGAATGGGTAGATACAACTCCCTTTGACAGACATAAAGACACTGCGTCCTAAGATGAACGGGCCGGTCTTAACAGTCTTTCTGCTTTGTTGACACACAAAGCAGGAACCCAGCGATTTTGTCATGACTTCCGTCGGCTGCCAGGACCACGTGACTCCTCCCCCTCCTTGAAGGTATTCACATTCACCTGTCCTGGTAAGAAACAAAAAGATTCAACAACTACATGCTTTGTTCTCAAACAGCATAGGAAAATGACCATTCTGTTTTCTCATCACCCTTTTCTTTCAATTTATTGCGTCAAACTCGACGCAGTCCTCCTAATCTCAGCGGCGGCATTCAAATCGTGTATCCGGCCCGCCTTTATTGCCAACCCCCGTGTGAGAAGTAACAAGTAGTAGCGAAATACCTTTCGGACAAACTCACGTTTGTAAAAATCTTTAGCTGCTTTTTACAATGGCAGTTCAATGGCCATTCGCACTTCCATCTGTTTCACCTGAGATTAATACCTAAACCTAGCCAAAACAAAATTTTACTGCAAGAATTTGCATCTGAATTTTTCATTCAACGGGCATAAAAACATGAAGGTGGGGGGCAGGGGCCGGTACGTAAAGAAAGATCTGACGCATGATTATCGGTCCTTTTATCTTTGGTTTGTTTGTGAGTGTCGGAGGGAACTGTGAATCTCTTCGATTTCGTCACAGTGTCGCTCCTCGCGAGAAAGTGTAACGCTATCCCACTAGTCAAGCATCTGCTTTCACTTGCAAGTCGCAGACACACGTCTCAAGGACAAAGAAATGTAAGGGTTTCGTTCTGGTGCACATTGAGTTTTCGATGAAAAGCGGATTAAATCAAACTAATTTTACTATCTCATCGTCTTTTTCATAGATTATTTTTCTCAACATATTTTTAATTTTTTTTTTTTTTTTTTAGATGGCGCTGACAGAAACATCCAGCGCTAAATGTTTTGGAGGATGGCAGAAAGTCTTTGCTCATGAAAGGTTTGTGTGATTTTCGTAGCGATGACATTCTTTCCACTACATCGGCAAAAAAGATAGCAGTCTCCCACTTAGTTTTAATATTTTTCATCTTATCGTCTTCTTCCTTTACTGCCATATGTTGCCTGTATGGCTTGCCAATTTACATCGGACATGTCTTCTGATTTCAGCAAAGAACTTGGTTGTCACATGAACTTTGCCATCTATCTCCCGCCCCAGGCAGAAGATGGGAAGGTACCATTAATATTCTGGTTGTCTGGCCTCACTTGTACTGAGCAGAATTTTATTACTAAAGCTGGAGCCCATCGCTATGCCGCAGAACATGGTGTTGCAATTGTTTGTCCAGATACAAGTCCTCGTGAGTAATGTGATGGTGTAAGCACTTTGCACCCTTTGCATTTTTATTGGTCAGTGGTAACTCCAATAGTAACTGAGTTTTCACTTGCATTTGATAGGTGGCTTGCAAATTCCTGGTGAGGATGATGGGTGGGACTTTGGTTCTGGAGCCGGTTTCTATGTCGATGCTACTGCTGAGCCATGGAAAAAGAACTACCGCATGTACTCCTATGTGACTAAAGAACTGCCTGCACTCGTTTTTGATAACTTCCCTGTCTCATCTGATCGAGTTTCAATCATGGGGCACAGGTATGAATTGATCGTAAGGCATTCTGTTTATTAAAGTTAATTTGAAAGAGTGTAAAGATACATGCTTAAAATGTTGAATCTTTGTTTTTAGTATGGGTGGGCATGGTGCCTTGATCTGTGCATTGAAGAACCCTGGAAAATACAAGACTGTTTCTGCGTTTGCTCCCATTTGCAACCCCACTGAAGTGCCGTGGGGACAGAAGGCATTTGCTGGTTATTTGGGCCCACGAGGAAGTGGAGACAGCGACCTGTGGGCTCAGTATGATGCAACCCTTCTTCTTAAAAACTACTCAGGTCCTCCGATGGACATACTGATTGACCAGGTAAACCATATATTTTTAGAGTTCAGCACTGGTGCATTTAGATGCAATACTTTTTCCCTATTCACTTCTCCACCCCTTAAACTTCAAAATTATTGATATATTAACTCATTTATTATTCATTCAATCCTTGCTTTCCTTTGTTTTTGTTTTTTAGGGTACACAGGATACATGGCTTACTCAACTCTTACCTGACAACTTTGTGAAAGCATGCCAAGCTGCAAACATGCCTGTTGTTTTACAGCTAAGAGATGGCTATGACCATGGCTATTACTTTATTTCTACTTTTATTGAAGAGCACATCAAACATCATGCCAGGTACCTCAAAGCGTGATGGCTATTCAACAGCTTTTCATGATAACAAAATTTGCCATTTTCCTTGAAAAATATATTTTTTTTTGAGTAATTTCAAAGAAAGTAGCCCGGTTCTTTACCTTCTCTCCAAACCAAAAAACAAAACAAATTCCAAAGTATATTTTAGTCCAAACAAATACTGCGCCTCATTTGCCAGAAAGCGTGCCCAGCAAGTGGGATGTGAACATTTCAACACTTTTGGTGAATTCGAGAGTCAAAAGGGAAAAGAACTCTACTTGCTATCTCTCGTGAAGCTGTCGGCATTTCGGCGACTTGGTCGAGTTTTTCGGAAGCAGCCGACAGGCCGTGTCAGACACAGTGCACAGGCAGAGCACAGAAAGAACTACGTGCCCTGAGATAAACAGCGATGAAATGCCATCACTGCTAACGCCTGCAGACTGCAGCATAGGCAACCACCACACATCATCTGGTGGCGCGTTGCCTAGGCAGTCGGGCGTTTGGCGCCTGTGAGGTAGTCCACCAGCCCGCCCCGCTACACACCGGCGTTGAGACGGTGGCCTACCTTGCCCCTGTGGCCTATAGCGCCTGTGAGGTAGGCCACCAGCCCGCTCCGCTACACACCGGCGTGCAGACGGTGGCCTACCTTGCCCCTGTGGTCTTCTCTCATGTCATTACTGAGAGTTGAGAGGTTTAAAAATCCTGTCGCAAAAGAAACAAACGAAAACAACAGGTAATGCCTCGGCGTTTGTAAGATGTGCGTAGCGAGTTAAAGAACGGCCCCTGAGCCCCTGCCCCCCTTACCACTTCCCCAGTCTAGACGTGCAGCTCATAAAACGCTCTGTCCGTCGCGATAAGTAGAATGTGCCAGTGTTCTTCTCAACTGTCTACACAACCCTGGCTCTGACCTTTATCCCCTCGAACTGGAAAATTTGGGTGCAAGGGGTATCTTTGCCTAGATCCTACACCCAGAAAGAGCGATGTCAAATCGACATCCATTTGTCGGAAAATTTCTGTTTACATTTGACGGTTTAATAATGCTCGCTGCGGGTGCACCTTCGGTCCTTTGGTGTTTCGTTCACGGATGAAACCGTGTTCCGCGACGCGTGATCGGTGCAGAGGCAGGGAAGCCTACTAGGCCACTGCGAAACGGCTGCGGCGAGTCTGCTGAGTCGTCAGGCCAAACTCCGATCGCCTGTAACCGGCATCGCCAAAGGGAACCGAAAGTCTCACTTCGCATCGTGATAATCAGCACAACTGCCTTTTTGTACGGTCCAAAGTCGCCCTGGCGTTGCGGTATCGGGTCGAAGCATCAAGATGGCAATTAGCTATGAGGCGAGCCGCGCGCGCGTACGTGCGGTTACAGCGAAGAAGATTCGGCAGCGAGGGAAGGACCAAAGGGACACCTTCTCGGCCGCAGCGGCGTTTCTATTTTCTGTTTCTCCGCTTATCTGGCCTATCTCCCTTCACCTCGGCTCGCCGGATGTAGACGTCTTCCCGCCCGGAAGCAGCTGGGCGTGTGTTCAAACCTGGCCCTGCGCACTATTTGCCGACACCCCCCCCCCTCAACAGTGGGGCCAGAAGACCGGTGGCGCAAAAGAGGACTGGAACCAAAAAACGACCTCGCTCCCGCGGAACGGGGGCGGCTTCTAAAAGTCGATGAAAGTGTGGGCGAGAAAGTATGATTCACACCAGGACACCACAGAACCAAAAGGACTGTGCACTTTGGAGCGGCCCTGCAGGGCTTGCCCTATCATCACTCTATCTTTACTCACACACACATGCAAGCACGCTTGTAACCACGGCAGCCACGCCGTCGAGAACCAGACCTCATTGAACCATAAGCCTTCAAAGCCTACTTTCAAATTACTGTTTGAATTCGCGGAACGCACCGCACCTGCCAACCGTCCGACCATGAGGCCGGAATGTATTTAGTGCAAAAGATAGGATTGAGGGGTTGTAGGTCAGTTCGGCTTGGTTTACCTATCTTTTTGTTACGGACCGCAGTTGGTGTTGGACGCACTCGGCACTGCAGTCTTGGATTCGTTCGGCGCCGCGGTGACTAGTACACAGTACATAGAACGCAGTACACCGCGCCGGCCCGTGCAACCTCTGCAGTGCAGCGAACCGGTTAGAGTAATCTGGACGCGTGGAACGGGAGGGGCCAGGCCAGGCCGTCCTGGCCAGGAGCCCTCGGGCAGCCCTCGCCGGCCCTTGGCCCTTCTGTCCTTTTCAAAGAAACCGCCACACAGTGGCCCAGAAGGCCGGTGGGGGCGGGCACGCGACCACGTGACACCCCTTCGTCGCGCAGCACTACTATTTGTGGACAATGACGGCGAAGCCGGAAGCGACTTTCAGGTCACCCAAGTCGCTCCTTTGGCAGCCGCCTATAAATAGGCCCGCCGTGACGTCACGCACCGGGCGGAAAACGAAAATGCATTCACCGGGACCCCTTTTTATTCCGCGGCCGTCAAGAGTGTACACTCGGCGGCCGCCAAGCAGCGATGATCGACCCTGCAGACCGACTCCGAGAGTCGTTTTCGCCGCAGAGTCTCTCTCGCACTCGCGGGCACCCCGTATAGGTGCGGGAGAGACAGGAACACGAAAACGCGACTCTCGGAATCAGCCTGCTGCTGGCTGGGGTACACAAGCCATTCAATCGAGTCGATCGAGTACATCGCGGAAAATGGATGAATGACCTCCAGCGGCACAACAATACCCGCGGCCCTCGCGGGGATGCACGGCGAGGGAATGACCCTCGACAACGCACCCCGCCGGGCCCGCCGCTCCGCAGTACAGCGCAAGCGTTAACGACAACAAGGCGGTGCAAAAGTGCTGCCGGCAGTCCGGCTGGCAACTTCTTTTTTTCGGGGTGAGTTTTACAGTGCAGGCTGTGTGATACGGCGTATCACGGAGCTGCCCGCCACGGCTGTGGCAGCGCTGTCTGACTCTAGCGTGGCGGCCGCGACGTGCAGCGTGCGTGGCGCGCTTTTGTTGACCAGACTACATGGCTGTTGCAGTCGTTGTAGTGCACAGGCATGCACAGGAGTATCGGCAACAATGGCGCAGCGGGCTGGTTCGGTCTCTCTCGCACTCATGGGGTGTCCCCTTCGGGGCGTGAGAGAGACAGCGGCGAAGCACTGTCCGGAATCAGCGACAAAGTCACAAAGAGAGATGGCAAACGGGTCGCGCGACGCCCAGACGGCAGGATGACGCCACTGGCCGCGTTTTAAGGTGTCGTGTCGAGGGGTTGCGGGGCCGCGGGGCCGCCGTCGCGACGTGGACTTTGACCCGGTGGCCCCGGCGGCGGCGTCTTCTCGGATCACGCGCGCCAAGGAGCAAGGAGCAACAAGCCCTTGCCGGGCCATGCCATGCCGCGGCGGCCGCGGCGCCAGCGGAGTCATTCCACGTAGGGCCGTCTCTCTCGCACCTGTTGGGCGCGTCATAGAGTGCGAGAGAGAGAGGGAAGTCTCCCGCGGCATCAGTCCGCGTCAGCAAGGACCGCGGCGGGGGGCGGGGCCTCGGGCGGGGCAGGTGGGCCTGCGCTGCGTCGCTCCGCGTTCCGCCCGCGGGGCAGGGCGGGCAGGGCAGTGCACCGGACGATGCACCTGAGATGCTCGCGGATCGTCCCCGCCTCCATCTCCTCCTCCCCGCGGGAGTTCCCTACCCCTTTCCCCCGCCTCCACTCCACGTGCTCGCCGCCTGCTCGGCAGGGATCGGGCTCGGGTTCGGGCCACCGAGTGGTCCCCGAATGACTGCGAGCTGACGAGTCTCACCAGCTAGACAGACAGCCCCGCCGACAGACGGCATATGGAACTTGGACTTCGAGACCGTCCCGCCGCCCCGCCCCTCCGCCGGCCTGCCTGCTGCCTGCCTCAGCCTGCCTGGCCCAGCCTGGCGCGCAAGTTCCAAGTGAAGCCCTGGCCCTGACGGCTGGCCCTGCCTGCCGACTGCCGACCCGGTGCGTCGCGTCTTCAGTCAACCACAGACCGGTCTGCGCAGAGCGGCGCAGAGCCCACGGCGTCGGCGTCGTCGCGAGTGAGCTGCACGCAGTGCCCCGCAGTGCCACGCAGTGTTGGACGCAGAGCGCGCAGAGCAGCTGCAACTGCACCGACGGACTGCGCGGTGCGTCGCCAAGTCGCCAACCTTGCCGGATTTGCTGCGGTGAATCGAGCGAGCGACGGCCAAGGCCCGAACAAGAATGGTGAGTTTTGTGGTGTATCAAGGCGATAAAGGAGTCGAGTCCCCTTCTCCCAATTAGTCGGTTGTTTTGCGCAACGCGGGAGCGCCGCGGCGTGGCGGAGTTGGGCGGAGCGGACTGGCCCTGCCTGCCCTGCCTCTGGCCTAAGGTGCCCCTTGGCGCCCCCTGCCCCTCGCGGACCGCCCCGACCGTCCCGGACTGACTGGCCGGTGGCCGTAGCCCCGCAGCCCCGCCCCATTGCCCCGTCCGCCAGTTTGTTTTCGGTTGTTGCGGCGCGACAGTCTGCGACAGTCGACGCCGCCCCGGCCCGGCCCCATCACCTTGCCGTCGTCTCCCGGCCCCGCCCCGACCCACCGCGACCACCGTCCCGCGATCATGACCACCAGCCTAGAGGCCACCAACGGACTCGTGAGTAGAGTCGGCGGGGGGCCTTTGCACCTGCGCCCTCGGTTTTTGCCGGCGTCTCTCTCTACCCTACAAGGAGCTGTTTTGCGTCGGGGGAATGGCCGACGGCCCGGTGACAATGGGCGTCGAGGCGGTCCAGGCAGACGGCCCTGGTTAGCGACACGCTGCCATGGCGATGCTGGCAGCGGGGTTGCAGTGGCCCAGACAAAGGCCCGTCCAGGCCCGGGCCAGTGGCAGCCAGCCGCAGCCAGCGGGGCCTCAAGTGCGCCGCCTGCGCCGCGCGGTTCGCACTGCTGGCACTCGTGATAAGGAAGGCTTTTGTGCGAATGTTGCACGAGGTTAGTTACTGTGGGGCTGTTCGTTCTTCGTTGCGAGTCGCGCGGAACCCCGCGGTTGCCCCATTCCACCGCTCGTGCAACGATTCGGAAACCGCCCCTTCTGGAAAAGCCAAAGCTGGTGACCGTCCCCACCTCCGTCCCGAACTCCGCGGTTCCGGTGCTGCCACGGCCCCGCCCCGCATTGCCGTTTTGGGCCGACTTGGGCTTGGCGACCTTAACCGTGAACGCCTCGTCGGACATCGCCGCCATGACAAATGAAATAATTTATCTGGGACTGGACGGGGCGCGCTATTGGAGGGAGATAAGCCATGTTTATTTGCGAGCCGCCGCCGCCTCCTCCTCCTCCTCCTCCTTCGTGGCCGCCGTGCCGCTGTGCATTTTGCCATGACCTGACCTGGGTCACTCTTTTGCGTTGCCTGTGTTGCCCTAGGGCTGGTCTAGAACTCGCACCTTGCCTGGCTTGTCGAAGGCAGCGGTGCGGGGTGCGCGCCGGAGCAGGCATGACCCACAAGTACTCTGGTTTGGCGGAACTTTTACTGCTTTTCTCCAGATGACGTTCCGGAGTACGTACACATATTCTACCGGTTTCGATAGGAATGTGTGCTGTCTAACCACCCGCCCCCACCCCACCACCATCCCCTCTGCCAAAACGGGAGGATGCTCGCGATCGCGTCTATCATACCTGATTCCGAGAGTCGTCACTCTGTCTCTCTCGCACCTATACGGGACGCCCCATGAGTGCGAGAGAGACAGAGCGACGAAAACTGTCTTCAGAACCAGGCTGCAGGGCTGTGTGCACCGGAAGGCACTGATTTGAGTCGGAGTGGGGGGTTCGGCTGCGTGGAAATACAGTCCAGTCACTCACCCTTTTCGGCCCGCTCGCCGCTCGCCTCGCTATCGTGCACGGCGCTATTTGATCTGCCGCGGGCTTATCACGTGGCGGCCATGTGGGCCGCGGTGGGCCGCGAGGGACACCCCCTGCCCCTTCCCCGGTCCAGTCTTCTCTCCACGCAGGGCGCTGGCTGCCCCGGCTGCCCCGGCCGCCCCGGCCGGCCGCGCTGAGGGCGAGGGCGGCAGACCGGGCCGCAGGTCGCAGGCCATCGTCGCAGGCCGCCTAGCAGGCCAAGCAGGCCGGGAGCCATGTGGAGGGACTCGCTGGGCACGCGCCAGCGGTCGAGGCGGAAGTGCGCCCCCGTGCCGCTGCACCTGTTGATTCGAGGGCCAGTGAGTAGTCGCGGCGGGGCGTCATGAGTTGCAGCTCATTCCAAGGGGTGCAGTTCTATGTTGTGTCATTTTGCAGTTCGGCTGATTTAATCATCCTTCCCTTTACTTTCAGTAGCACTTTGGCAATGTTAATGGACTTTTTACGGTAATGCACGGGGAATTTGCAATTTATATGCAGCCTGTGTACGGAGTGTTACGCGAGTTGATGCTCTCTTGTAGTCCATCCAGTCAGAGTCTCGAGCCTCCAGTCTAGGTTGCAGCAGTCGACTGATTCCACATCCGCACAGTGTTTCGTCGCTCTGTCTCTCTCGCACCCACGAGTGCGAGAGAGAGAGAGTACGCAATCGCGCTGCAGCTGGCCATGCACCACGAGTGCGAATTTTGTTGGGCCGCTGGGTGCCTGCGCTGGCAGTCTCCGTGAGACATTTCCCCGGTTCCCCAGTGAGTGGGGCTCGGCCTGACCGGCCTCTGCCGGCCCGGGGGCCTATCTCAACGGAGGTCTCATAATCAGCCGCGCTGTCGCGCACGCTCGCCGCCCCTGACTGCAGTCCAATCGTACTTTTTGCTTTGTCAAAATTGTTTGCGGCGGGAGGTCGCGGCGTGGCGGTGGAGCGCACGGGGACATTTTGGTCTTGGACTTCCCCACCAACGGCCACGCCGAAGGCGTTCCGAAGGCGTCCCGTGCTGGGCGGTGATTTTCTGGTCTTCCCTTCGCGGTGGAACCCTTCAGGGCTTTAAGGTTGAGTGTCAGTCTCCCTCGCGCCGCGGCCAAGAGGCAAGGTGCGACCTCTCCCGCCCCCAAACCCGCCCCTGTTTTCCCGAATCCTGTTTTTTTTTCGTGTCGCCGACAAAATGAGTCGTTTGGTTCCTTATCGGGCTGTGCTTGGCTGTGCTTGAAGCCGTTATATTGAAGATGGGTGCAGTGGCCAGTCGTTTGGCCCCAAGCCACGAGCCGGGCCATCATGCCATAACGCGCTGGAAAGATTCACTGACTCTGTTTCCTTGTTTTCCTGGCTCGCCTGGCCGCCACCCTGCCGTGGCCACACTGTACTCCGCCTTCGTCGCTTTTTCTCTCTCGCACCTCTACAGGACGACCCGCGAGTGCGACAGGAACAGAGTGACGAAACGATCCTTCGGAGCCAGGCTGAGGCTGCTGCCATGCTTGGCCGTGCTTTCTCGGCCCGCTGGAAGGGAAGCTGGCGGTGCCCGGCCCGGCTGTGCCCGGAGGGCCCGGCTTGCCGCGGCCGAGATGACCCTGGCCTGTTGGCTTTGACGCCGATAGCCTCTGCGGGTCCGCCAGCCGGCCTTTGGGCTTTTAGGCTCGTCTTTAGGGCGGCATTGTAATCGAGATCGGCGCCCCGCCCCGCCCCGCCCCGCCCCGCCCCGCCCCGTCCATGGCCGAGGCGTTCCCGGCGTAACGTGGCAGTGACAGCTGCCTGCCGGGCCGGCAAGTCGAAGCTGTCGAACCCGAGACGCCAAGACGCGCGGCGCCGACTCGCGCGTGCACCAGCCCCCGACTCCCCCTAGTCTTTCGGTCCCGCCAGTCGTATGCACACTGTACGGCACTGGCTGTTCGTCCAGCCGTTCGGAGAGTCTCCCGCTCATCGGATGCTTTGTTTCTTTCTCGGCAGGTCACCATCAACGAGGAGTTCGTGGCCAACGAGCAGATGAACAACTGCTCCGACCAGATGGCGCCCACCATGATATCGTCCACGCCGTCGTCGTCTCCGCCCGTGGTCGCCCCGATGGCCCTGGCGAATGACTTGGGCTCGTCGTCGGAGGACGAGATGCCGGACTTGCCTGCCCCCGCCCCCGTGGAGCAGCCCAAGTCTGGCAAGAAGGACAACCACAAGAACCAGAAGTCCAAGCAGAAGCGCCCCGCCGACGCGCAGAAGCCGGCCGCTAAGTCGCCTCCCAAGAACCACGTCTCCAGCCCCGCCAGCCCCGCTCCGGCCCCTGTTCCTTCCGCCCCGCCGGCACCAACCCCCGCCCCCGCGGCCCCCGCGGCCCCCTCAGCTCCTCCAGCGCCGGCCGCCACCCCCGTGCAGCCCCCGCAGCCCCCGGTGTCAAACAACTCGCACGCTGGCGTGGCCCACAAGCAGAAGCCGACGGCAGCCTTCCCTCACATGGAGGCAGTGTCCCGCGTGCTGGCGCTCCCCGTCGTCGAGTCCGGCGTCAGCATCGTCTCGGGCGTCTACAGCAAGGTCAAGGTGAGCGTCCCCCCCCCCTCTCTCCGAGCCGTAATCCTTGGTCCCTGCTGGAGCACGCCTTGACCCTCGTGACGCTCTGTTGCAGAACGTGAACCCCGTGGTTCAGTGGGGCCTGGGCACCGCGGAGGGCGCGGTCAAGTCCTCCATCGGCCGGTCGCTGTCCCTGCTGGGCCCACTGAGCGGCCCCCTCGCCGTCGTGGACTCCATCTTGTGCCGCGGGCTGGACGTCGTGGAGCATAACGTGCCCATCATCCACATGCCCCCCGAGCTGGTGAGGCGATTTAAGTGCTGTTTTGGTTTCCGTGTGTTTGCTTTGCTCGCCCTCACCGCCGTGTCCGTTGCTCTTTTGCAGCTCATGACCGTCGGACGGGACTACATGTCGATGCGGGTCGTGGCTCCGGTGCTCCGCATGACCGCCACCAACGCTCGCATTGCAGACACGCTGGCCGCCCGCGCGCTGGACTCCGCCGACCAGTACGTCGACAAGTACCTACCGGGAGACGCGGCCACCGAGAATGGGGATGGTAATTCTCAATATTTTGGGGGATGGTTTTCCTTCTGGTGGGTGGGCGAAGTGCTTTAAGCGGACGATCCGTCACGGTTTGCATAACTTACGCTCTTTTATGTGGTCTAGCCAATAACAACTAGCCGACAAGGTAGGCCACGGCCCCACCCGTGTGCCCTATGGGCTGCCTACCCTCAGGCGTTCCTGTTGTGCATCAAAGTGATTACGAGGGAAACATCTCTTTGACAAGGTATTAATGTTTTGATTATTATTGCAATTCTAGCAGTTGGAGCTAATTTGGCCAAAGGAGGAGCAGCCCTGCAGCGTGCTGATAGACTGTCTCGCAAACTTCAGAGGAGGATCACCCGCCGCACCCTGCTGGAGGCTCGTGCTCTGCGGAAGGACACTGAGAATACCCTTCACACTCTTGTCTACTTTGCTGAAACAGTGAGTGGAGGATCGGGTACTTTTTGATCACCAACAATCTGTTTTTAAAACCATTAATGTATTTTTTTCACAGCTTGTGAAGGACCCACGTGCATTTGTCGAACAGTGCCGTGCTGTATGGAAACATCTTAGTGAAAATGAGCCAGAAAATCAAGTCCCTCCAGAGACCTTGGAGGAGCGTTTAGCATTGCTGGTGCGGGAGGTGGCCCGCCGGGTGGTTCACCTTGCCAACTACACTGCGGCTGGTGCCAACACCAAGACCGTCTCTGTCGTGGCCAACAGTGTCCTGAAAGTAAGTGTGGTTGTTTCGTTTAACATCTTATGTCCAGCTGCAAGTATGTGAAATGTGATACATTTTTTTCTAATTTTTAGTCAGTGCGGGTGGAGGGTGACAAGGTATTGACCTACGCACAATCTCAACTAGAAAGACTTCACATGCGTCAGATGCTGGGGGATGTCAACACTTACACTCACCAATTACTGGTAAGTATTTCTCGATCGTACATAAAGGCTACAACTGTGTGCGCCAATTAATGTGTTTTGTTTCATTACAGGAGCGGCTTGCCCTTTTGTTGGCTGGCCTGAGAAATTCTTCTCACAGCATGCGTCAGCCATTCCCTCATGCAGGCACCAATAACATCGCTATTGTAAATTAATTAGGAATCTTGTTAAAAATAGAATTCCATCACATTGTTAACTGATGCATGTCTCTGTGGTGCAATCATATCCATTTTAATTTATAGATGTGCCCCGTTTGAGTGTCAGCTTCAGATAACTTCAGTAAATTTGACTTCACTAAGTGCAAGTCAATTTTTTATGGACTGAAGCACAATTGTGTAATACTTTGTGCTATTTTAGTTTTAGTTAGAATTTTACATTGTAGTTTTCCTTTTTTACTGTCAAACCTGTAGTGGTGCAATTTTATAAAATTTTTGAAGAGCTAATTAATTGTCAATACTCCTACCCAAGAAATGTAATTACTGAGATAAGGAGTCAAGATTTGAGTACTGGCTTTAGAGTACTAAAATGAAGCAGTATGCTCCAGGCTTTGGAGACTGTATACTTAATGTTTAAAGTAAAGAAATTGAACATTTTTATTGTACCTGTATCTTCAATGATGAAATAATAAAGACTAAACTGGACTATTAGTTTTATTACAATCATCTTCCTTGAAAATATGAGAAAAGTTTTACATATTTAGCTAAAAACTGGAGAGCAAGTTGTTAGGTGTTGGGTATTGAAAAGAGATCGAGCAAACATAATTTTATCAACATTTAATTTACAAATTAAGATACAAATGTATTATTACAAAGATTACTCCTTTGGTGTCGCACCAGGTCTGACCGCCTCTGGATATTTGGCTGTCAAAAAGCTATTCAGCTCACCATACTTGGCCATAAGCTCATACTCATTAGTTTTAGCCCCACGTCTTCTCTCTGTCCTCTTCAGATGAATTTCCCAGCCCTTCAGCCTGACGAAGAAAGGTGCCCTTTTGGGCTTTTCAAACCTAACTTTGCCACCCAGGGCATGCTGATTAAAGTCAATACTCTCAGATGTGGGGATTTCAACATTACTACGGCAAACCTCAGGCGATGCCAGAACAGAGGGATAGTTGCGGCGCTTTGGGTCAAATTCCACTACATGCAATTTCTTTTCTTCAGCAAACTGCTCATATTTCTTTTGTTGGACTAGTCCAAGGAGAAAAGCTTTTGCAATGTTCATGGGCATAACTGATCCTTCAACTGTTGCTTCTAGGTCTTTGATACCAATAAGCCTGCACATCAAAGCAATAACTCGATGACAGTTTAGGCCGTAACCTTCCGGTTTCCGAGTGACAAAAATTTTTGTTGCATAGTACTGAGAAAAGAAGTCATGCAACACTGTTGAATTGTTGTATCTCTCAACATGAACAAGCCTAATAATAGCTCTGTTGGCTGCTTTCTGGATAGATGAATTCCTAGTCAATGCCTTGCCGGCTCCCAGTCCAATCACTCCATTACCATTTCCACATGCTACAACAGTTGCCGCCTGTTGATATCTGCCAAACATTCCAGTCATGTGAGACACGTTTCTTGAGTCTATAACACGAAAGTCAAAGTCCTCATGAAAATTTAAATTTGTAGTGTTTTTCAAGTTGCGCCCACACACATTGACACTGGTGAAGCCCCTGTCCAATGGGTGCAGTTTGCGTCTTGACTGCACCTCATCCTTTGCCTCTTTCACTGCTGCATTAGGGTCTTCCTTCTCTTCCATCTTCCCCTGCTGGACCACTTGTCTTCCCCTCAGAACACTGGTGTTCAGTCCGGGCCACACCATTTTGTTGTCACCCTGTCCTGTTCCTAAAGCAACGCCCTTGTACAGGTCCTTGATCAGGCGAGAGTTGGTCTTCTTGCCTCGTCCTCGCCGCGCTCCGTTCTTGCTGACGATGGTGATACTCTTCCAAAGGCTGTCGCTTCCTTGGGAGTTGAATGCGCCGACGGCTGTGCGCACTTGATGCAGGTTTGGCGAGGTTAGGTTGTGCTGCAGGAGAGGCAGAGGCGCTAGAGAGCTGGCACCGTTCAGCCTCGCAACGACGGCGCGCAGCTGGCCCAACATCCTCGCCATCTTCTCAATCACTTTCGCTCAACGAGCTACACCCCAAGTTGTTGCGATGAGGCGAAAATTGAAATCCAACTTGGAACCTTCATCACTCCCACCATCAGCTGCTTTGGGCCTGCTCTCTTTTGTTTTCTCTCCTCGTCTGTCGTCTGTCTGCTGCTGTCTGCTAATCTCACATCCGGTTCCGTTCCTCTGCCATCTTCATTTGACAACAACAAAATTAACAACAAAAACAAAAACAGTCTCGCATAAAAACATCAAGTGTTGCTGTGAAAGTGGGCAAAGCGCGGACGCAACAATTTTATATTTCATCGTGGCACATTTGTGGAGGTTTTAGTGCCATCCGTGTCGCTTTTTATTTGCGCCTGTCGGTCTTCGTGATCTGACAGATTGTTGATCGCCTGTACGTAAGGTATGTCAATCTTTTCTTTATTTTCCTCTAAATTGAAAGCTTTTTTAAACAAACACTACTTTTTCGTTTAAGTTTCTTGTAGAAAAATTGTGAGAAATTTTCGGTGGTGCCTCTTGCGTTTTGTTGAGTTAACTATGTTTTGATCAATAACCTAAGAAATTGCTAATACTTTGCATGAATAGCCCAATGACAGTTGTATCGGTATGCATTGCAGTATTGTTTTATCTTTGAATTACATCTTTTACAGGTTATTTATCGCCTAAAATGGTTAAACTTTATGCCATGAGTATTTTGTACAAAAATCCAAACAGTGCCGTTTGGTTAAAGGCTGCCTATGATCTGCAAACCTTTAGCTTTTTCCAACGTGGAAGTGTTCAGGAATTTATGGCATTTGTAAGCAAGACTATTGTTGAGCGGACCCAAACTGCAGCAAGGCAGTCTGTGAAAGAGGGAGGTGAGTCTAATCATTACTGATAGTAGAATGTATGCATCCTGAAGTATATCCACATAACAGGGTCATTCTATCTTTTGAGTCATATCAAGGCTCACTCTGTTTATGTTCCTAAGTGCACCCTTAACTGTTGTTTTTCAGAATATATGTGCCACGTTTATGTTCGAGGAGACAACCTGGCTGGAGTTATTATAAGTGATCATGAATATCCTCAAAGAGTATCCCATACTCTCTTAACTAAGGTACATGGAAGAGCATGGATATTCAATAGGGTTAACTTCAACACATTGTCATTCAAACTGTTATATGCACAGGTTTTGGATGAATTTGCCCAGAAATATCCTCCTCACGTATGGCCTACATCTTCAGAATCCAGCATTGCATTCAACCAGATCAACACATACCTGGCCAAATATCAAAATCCCCGAGAAGCTGATGCCATGACTAAAATTCAAGAAGAGTTAGATGAAACTAAAATTATCCTGGTAATAGATTTATTCCTGATTCTCTTTTCTAATATCATCTTTATTTGGTCATCATTTGTCTCACTTGTGTTATTAACATTACAGCACAGTACTATTGAGGCAGTTCTGGAAAGAGGAGAAAAATTAGATGACCTTGTTGCAAAGTCAGAGGGCCTAAGCATCCAGTCCAAAGCATTTTACAAGACTGCAAGGAAGACCAATTCATGCTGTAATTTTGGTTGATTGGGCTTGAATTTCAATCTAATTGATATGTTCAAATGATAAGCTGCAGAGCATTGTTAATTTGTTTGTGTCCAGTATTCATTATGTGTGATAAAGCAGGTTTCTATCAAAGCATGTCTAATTTGTTCACTTAGAAATACATTCCAGGCTTATTGTTCTTGTGGAGGTGTACTTGCATGTGGATAACTATTAATGGTCTTGGTGATCTCTTAAGTAACTTGACTGCAAGGTTTCCATATGGGAAAAGTGACCCACCAGCTTTACAGTTCTATTTGGACTCTTATTGAGTTTTAAGCTTTCTGAATGTTCTAGAACTTGAGTGTGTTATATATAAATTTTAAATAATCTTATTGTAAAATAATGACCTTAGCAGCATGTTATCCCAGGCTATGTGTACAACTTTATGTAAGGTTGGAATGCAATTGCCAAGTCATAGATTAAATTATTATTATTATTATAAAGAATCATCTGGAGGATGGTGTACTAAGTTATAATACATGAAATAAATTTTAAATACTGGCTCGAAAGAAGGTGTTTGGGTACCTTGCTTACAACCAGCTGGTTCTGCTCGGCCTGATGTATCCTTATCCTTTTAAGTGTCTTTTTAATTGGAGTCTGGGGGTTTCAATGTGGTTTTGATTTCCAGTGTGCTGTGTTGTATTTATGATCACTAAATTATATCAGTTTATAATTGAATTTGATTGATCAGGTAAGGGGGTATCAACCCTGCAATCTCTTAATTTCTGAGTTAAGTACGTAGCTACATCTGATTAGGGAATGAGAATGGAAGAACTCATCTAAATCTCATTTCACTTGTTAAAAGCAGCTAAAAGTATATATAATCTGGTCTATTTTAGGGTTGCTACTCCCTGCAGAAGAAAACCAATGTTCTGATACCATCTTTGCAATGGCTCCCTACCGGCTGTGACAAGAGCCTCCTAATTTGCACTAAATGACAACTTTTTGTATGGTCTCTGTTATAGTAAATTTCATTATTGTCACTACGACTGTTCCAAATTAGCTATGTATCTATTTTATTATTCTGTTGAAATTAAAATTATTTTTAAAGCTCTGTTTGTATTTATAAAGAACCATGGACTTTTATTTGAGATAGGTTATTAGCAGAACTCACAAGTAAATGATATCTACAGTGCTCGCTCCAAGTAATTTTCTGCTGCGCCTGATGTCACTAACTCAGTGTGATTTGCTACTGCCAGATTGCAAGGTGTTCCTCTCTTGGCCAAAACTTAAATAGTAATCTTAGGATTGGTCTGGCTATTATCTCTTTGTAATTTTGCCCTTGAACAGAATGCTTGTATCAGTTGAAATTGTCTTGTTTTCAAGATTGTTTATTTTATGGTGGTAGATGATAACTGTCACTGAATTGTACCTTGAACTTGGAGCCAATTCCTAAGCTCCTTTTAACACATATGTATATTAAACTGCATTAATTAAATTTGTCCACATTGAGACTGCCACATATCCAACATGTACTTATTTTTAAGAAATGCTTATGAAATTAAACAAGTGTTGGTGAAAATTGTGATGATTGCTACTTTTCCTGTACCACCCTTCTCATGTCCCCGCGAACTTTCACTTTCATAGTTTCCCGCCGCTAGGCCTCAATTTCCGTTTCCGTTCCTCAGCGCGGCGCATGGTCGTCGGTCGTCACGTTGGTTTATTGACTGAACACAACATATTTTGTACTCAGTTTGTTTCTTAGGAGTTGCTGCTATCTAAGGTGGCTGATTGCGTAAATTTTAGCACTATCTACCTGAAGCGCTTTTATGTTTTGAATGTCAATCAATCAATTGCTACTAGATATACAAGTTTTCCGTTCTTTTGCAGGTTATGGTGATTTGATTCTCTTATTTTCACCTGTCAAGCTACTGACATTTTTTCATCGGACCTTTCCTTAAGTGGACAATAATTTCTCCGATGGAAGGATATAAAATAGGAAGCCTTGGGGATTTAATATCCGGAAATTCCAATGGCCTTGCTAATACCAAGAAAATTATATTCAAGGAGTTAACTCCTCGACCAAAGAATAATACAAGGTTTGAAATTTAAACAATACTTGATTGAACTGCTCAAATCACGTTCAAAATGCTACTCATCTCTTTCTTTTTAGCTCTGATGAGCAGCCTAGTTCAAAGTTAAAAGGTAGTACATCCATCAACTTGTTAGCCCAGGTGGCCGACAACTGGAGCTATTTATTGTGTTGGCTTTTACATCAAAGTTATGTTTTGGAAATCAATTTAACACTGCAGACTGCTTGACAACTATTTAAGCAAGCTTCTCTGTTTTCATGTCACCTGGGCTACATTTTTCCTATGCACGAATTATAAATTTCTTCTAACATGTTATTCTTCCTTCCAAATTTATTACGTTTTTCTTTCTTCACAGGTAAATCTGATGTCTTTACTGAATTGAAGAAAGGTCTGAAGATCAAAGATAAAATCAGATCCACAATCTCAAGAAAACGGAAAGCAGAGATTGCTGGCGATGATGTGTCAGACACTGTTGGTGTGTCCTACAGCTTACACAATAGGTAAACCTTCCATTATATCTTGGGCAATGAATTACGTACTTGAGGCCTGCTGAAGTATAAATTCCTGTTGTCTTTTAACTTCAGTGAAGACTATGTTCCTCTTAATAATTCTGAAGAGCACTCCAAAGCTGGTGAAGATAATCCCCAGGATCAAGATACCTTTAAACGAAATGCTGCAAGAAGAGTCCACATTAAAAATAACACTCGTAAACATGTTGATAATTCAGAGAAGAATTCTAGGACAATATTTGTTGGCAATATTCCCTATGCTCACAGTGACAAAAAGAAACTCATTAAGTTCTTTTCAAAGTATGGTGAAGTGGAATCAGTCAGGATAAGATGTGCTCCACTGAATGATCCTCGTGTGTCTAAGAAGGTACTGAGGTTATTTGATTCTTTTATTGCTCATCACCTTTTCAAATCTTAAGATTTTTAACTAGTATTTAAATTAAAACCCCACAGGTCGCTGTGATCAAACATAAGTTTCATCCCGAACGATCAAGTATTAATGGTTATGTGGTGTTCAAGAACTCTGAGAATGCTGAATCAGCTTTGGAAGCAAATGGTTCTGTGTTTCATGATCATCACCTTCGTGTTGACAGTGCAAGTGCCAAACCACAAGTGGACCCTAAAAAGTGTGTCTTTTTAGGGAATGTTCCGTTTGGTAATTATTGCAAGTGACCTTTCCGCTCTGTATGGTATGTGGGTGAAGCACATTATCACACTGTTCCCTTTTGTTTCCTCATTTAGTTACCGAAGAGGAGGACTTGTGGCAATTGTTTGCTGAGTGTGGACCCATAGAAAGTGTGCGTATTGTCAGGGATCCTATAACTTCCGTGTCAAAAGGAATAGCGTTCGTGAACTTTACGGTAGGTCTTCTTACACATCTAGCCTGCAAAGCGTCATATAACTTTATATAATTTATAATTTTTTATTATTTAAATTTCAGACCTCAGATGCTGCTGAATTAGCTCTTCACCTCAATGGAAGCGTTTTAAAGAAAAGAACAATTTCTGTCACAAGAGCGAAACCCTCTGCAAAGTCCACTCTAGCAAAGCCTCTGTCAGCTAAACCTGTTCGCCATGTAGGTACCGATGCCAAGGCTAAACCGAAAATAAGTGCTAATGAAGAAAAAAGAATGGCAAAAAAAGCAAAAAGGAAAATGAGAAGAGAAGGAGAAGCAGCTCTTGGCATTCAACGCAAGAAAAAGAAGAAGAATGATGCCTCAGAAGAAATGGGAAAGCAAACTGTTGTGAAACCGAATGTTGGAGGCACAGAAACCGAAGAGGCCTCCAGTGGATCTGAAGTGAAAGAAGGAAAGAAAAATAAACATTTAAGATTCCAAGAACAATCTGAAGAGGCTTCCAATGAATCTAAAGGAAAAGAAGCAAAGAAAAATAAACATACAAGATTCCAGGGACAGACAGTTGAGGAATCCAAGAAGAAAAAGGTAAAAATTTAATTTTAATTTTGAACATCCTGTATGTTTTTCTGCTTTATTATTGATACTATTTTCTTTCTACCAGAGGAAAATTAACAAAGGCGCTCAAAGGAAGAAGAAGATTGCTCTGTTGCTCAGTGGAGGAAAGAAGAAAACTTAGCATTAAACTGTCACTCATTGCCACTGGATTTTTTTCCAAGAGCATAATAAATAAAAAAAACTGTTGACCAAGTAATTTACTTGAAAGACTTTGTATTTCTTTCACACATGCAATAGCCATGTTGTTTTCCCTCCTCGTCAAAGCTGCTCCTTCTCTTGGATGGCTCCGGATGGCTCTCCCTTTATTACATATCTTTATTTGGGTGTGGTACCAAATTTATCTGCTGCTAAGGGGCAGGCCTGCGCATCGTCATCTCGCGAGAACGACTCTCTTAATCTCCTGCTAACAGAACGATAAGGAGGATAAGGGGGGGAAAATTTAATAATATCCCTATGCCCTGCAGGTAGGCAACCAGCAACCAAGTTAGGCAATTTTTCATAGGCTCAGTATAGCAAACCTCTAACATTATACATTCCACTATAATCGCTCTTAAATGTAATCGTTTAAGAGCAAGGAAAAAAAGATAAAAACTCAAAATTGACAATTTTTTAAGAAATTCGTCACTTGGCTTTACAAAATGTCATACCATCTGAAGCCAAGTTTAAAATATGAAACACGCAACTCGTGAAGGTACGCAGTTCATGTTTTCCCCTAGGTTGGCAAGGAATAAGGCGGAGGTGGAGGAGGGAGGGTCCTTCAATGGCGAAAGGTATGTTTGTGCCACCTTATTTTCGCATTTTTGGCCTTTGTAGCGCAACATCTGGCACCTTTCCATGCCGTCTCCCCTTCTCTGTTGCTCAGTTTACCTATTTCCGCTCATAGTCGCGAGGTCTGACCCGGCTGAGGCCTGGAAATGCAGATTGTCCGTAGTGGCGTCCCCGTCACGTCGATCCATTTTTCTGCCTTCGTGACCCGCCCGCCCGCGCCACTAACCTCAATGGCGTCAAGTCTGTGGGGAGCAATTTGAATTTATCTTCCTTTTCTTTACTGACTTTGAAATGATGTATGAAATAAATGTTATTTTTCCTCGAACTTTTCACTTCTTTTCAAATTTACTCTGTTAAGTTGATCTTCATCAATGCTAATTTTGTAACATGTCTATTTGTTTAGATTGACGTTTATTTTGTTGTTGTTTTGATGATTTTGACAACTTTTTGTTGTTTGAATCTGTGGAGCTTACATAATAATTTCTGTTTTCTCTGTACAGACATGTTCGCCAAATCACAATGCACCTACTGCCAAGAAGACGTAACAGGACTACGTGTAAAATGCGTCGAGTGCACTGATTTTGAAATATGCCTTCAGGTAAGGCAGGACTTCAAAGTTGCTTTTTATTTATTCCTTTTACTTACCTTATGGAATAATTTTTTTTCCCTGATTTAGTGTTTTGCAGCAGGTGCTGAAATTGGACCACATAAAAATAATCACCCTTATCAATTTAAAGTGAGGATTAATCTGGTTTTTACACATTTATATGAACTATTTCAGTGTAAATAAATATTTTACCACTGACATGATTCTTTCAGGACTCAGGATCTGTCGGACTTAGTTTTGGTAAAAGTGGTTGGACAGCTAAAGAAGAACAGCACCTTCTTGATGCTATTGAGCAGTATGGGTTTGGAAACTGGGAAGATATTAGTCGTCACATTGAAACCAGAACTCCTGAAGGTACTTAAGAATTAATTTCAAAATTATTGTGCCTATTATCTGATATTTTTTACATTTTTAACATTTCTCTGCAATTTACCATTACTGTAGAAGCTAGAGAGGAGTACATTTCTCGCTATTTAGAGGGTAATGTTGGCAAAGCTACATGGACTTCAGCTGCCAGCTCGCGCCCTCTTTTAGCAGAAGTCTCACTCCCTGATGAAGGTCCGCTTGCTCCTGAACAAATTAACAAGTTACCACCATTGGACATTACTGCTGAAGAATGTGTTCAGTTGGGCTACATGCCTCTCAGGGATGATTATGAAAAGGTCTGTTGTATACAAATTGATGATTGTTATCTTTTTGGCTTGTCAGAATCTAAAGAAATTCTGTGTTCTGATTTTTCAGGAGTATGACAATGATGCTGAATCACTTGCTTCCCCACTATCAATTCACCCCACAGAAGATGATGAACTTGACATAGGTAGGTGAATGAGACATCACATAACACGCTTAAAATTTTTACTTCTTTAACAATTTTTACTTCTTTATCTTTCAGCACTGAAACTTGCTCAAGTGGATATGTATACTAGACGACTAAGAGAAAGGGCTAGACGCAAAAGAGTTGGCAGAGATTACCAGCTTGTGGCAAATTTCTTCCAGCCTACTACTCGCAAAGAGCGTCCTATTGTGAAAAAGAAGCTGACCCGAGAGGAGAGGTACACTTTCTTTTCATACTGAGTTATCTCATTGATTGCATTTTCTGCCATGTCTAATGTGTTTTTCAATGCGTTTTTCATAGGGAGTTCCAAGAGCACATGCGTGTTTTAACACAATTTCATTCATCTCAAGAACATGAGCAGTTCTTGTCAGGCATTCGACGCCAGCGTGAGCTTGAAGTTCGAATTAATGAGTTGATGAGATACCGTCGCCATGGAATTACTACAGTTGAGGAATGTCATCATTTTGAACAGCTCAGACAAGAAGCCAGGGATAAGCGCAGGAACTCGGTAAGCAATCAATTAATCATAAAAATTGTTAAATGGATGGGTCATATTTTTCAATTGAAAAATTACTACAATGTTTACTATTGACTAGGACAGCTGCAATGTGTCCCTCTCTCCTCTGTCAGCGCAGTCAAAAAGAAGGTTAGTTGGTTTTGATGGACTGTTTGTTGCAATTAAAGGTTGTTTGATTGCGTGTGATGTGGTGTGGTCTGACTTTATCAGAGTACTCAGGTTACATTACATCAAGATTCTTCTCCACTGATGTAAAGTAATAACCATGAATGTGTGTGTATGTTGTTACTTTGTAAGTCTTAGTCTTCCTGCTTTGTAGATAAATACTGAGTTATGCCTGGGTGTTTGTGCCTTCCAAGTCTTTATTAAGGTTTATGTCTGTGGGTAAGGTGGGTTAGAAAAGTACACCTATGTAGAGCTGACATTTTGACTTCAAAAAAATTAACATGAAATTCCTGTCAAATGTATATAGAGATCTGTGAACCCCAGGTGGATGTACCTTTCTTCACTTAAAATTTTCTTTCCCAACTTACCCCTGGTTTACGTTTGTAGCTGGTTGTCTCCAAATAGTCTTCTTTTTCTAATTATTTTTCATTGATTAATTTTGGAGTGGTCATAAAATGATTGGGAAATGCATGTTCCTGAATTCTATTATTTAGTCTTGAAGCATCAAGGTGAACTGATGAAATTTGAATGCTAACTTGCTGTTTTAGGAGACTTTCTGTACACTTTGTACTATAATTTTGATTCAATTAAACTTCACATTGCGTCTCATACTCATTTGAACTGCAACTCATGTGCTTGAATTCATACGTGCGGGAAACATGGGCTGAATGTGCCGGTGACTTGAAACATCTCCCTGACACATTCTTAACACAGGTCTATTCTGCATTACAGAGAAAAAGGCGGCTCATACTCAATCATAAAAAAATCAACATCTACGGGAAACGATCGCTGCTTGTTTCCCGTGAGTCCAGATAGCGGTGCCGAGGGTGGCGGGGACGCTGACGGCGACGACACCATGGCAGGGGACACTCCTCAGGACGTCGCGGCCCTCCCCGGCTACCCTTTGCTTTCCAAAGATGAGGCTAAGGTAAACTTGGTGCTCCACCATCATCCGTGGTCACACTTAGGTCATTGTCAGTGTTCATTGTTAATCCAACGGTCCGTGTTTCAGCTATGTTCATCATTAAATATTACACCTAATCAATATTATGGCGCTAAATACTCTCTTCTCGAGGTGGGTAGAGCAGGTTTTGATTGTCACTGGGTTGTTTTCTGGAGAGGCTTCTGTTGACACTGACCTTGATTTTTCTTCTTTGCAGATGCATGTCAACAAGGGTAGCAAGAGAGAAAATGGACCAACTCTATCTCAAACGTGTACTTTGGATGGGGAGCCATTGAAGCATATATTTAATTACATGGTAGAAAGTGGGTGGATAAGTGCAGGCTAGTTTACTTTCTCTCACTCTCTCTCTTCTTGCTTCCTTTCGGCAATATTTCACTGCCTAAATTTAGCAAGTGGAGAGAAAGTGTTCCAATCAAGAATGTTTGTATGCATTTTTAAAAATATTGTGATCAAGCTTTCAAGCACTTAAGTATCAGGGTCTGATCTGTACATTGTAACATCCTTCATAGTTTTTCCTCTCCCACGTTTGGTTAAATCAACTATAGCCTTATTAATTTATGGGATTTTGTGCTTTTAGATCTATTCTCCTAATCACACATGATACTTGTGTCTTATTTATCAAGGTCTGTTGTGTTGTTAATGGGTAGTTAGTACCCACCGCTTTCTGTTATTGAATTTGTTAATAGAATACCAAGATTTCTATGAAGGAAATTGGGTGATAGGCTTTTTGGCTGCAATGGCAGAATTTTTTTTTAATTGTTTAGAGCATTTTAGTAAAAAAGCGCGTACCTGAGCACTCACATAAATACCATGTAATGCCCTCATGATATCCTTATTGTAGCGTCATACCCTGCACAAAGATATATCTGATTGAGTGTGTTTATAGAGTGAATTTTAAAGTAAAGAAATATCAACTTTAGTCATTCTTTTTAATTAATATAATATATTTAATGTTGTAATTGATTTAAGGAAACTTACTTTCCTTGCAACTGTCAAGAGACTTTATCCTGATATAAATTTTCTGGAAAATGCCAATTGAAAACTTTATACAGGAAAGAAAAAAATTTGTGTGGAAGGGCAATATGAGACTTTATTCTGCAGAAACGAAATGATTGAAACTGTGTTCATAAACTTTTTTTGTACCAAACTTGTGTTATTCTTCCTTATCCTGACTCTTGGACAGTTTTTGCACGGAGAACATCCATGACATTTGGGCGTGAGGGACACTCTCATGGGAGGTCGTCTGTTCGGTTGAGGTACCCGCTCAAAATTCCACAGTTTCCCCAGCGTTGTTCAGTCTTCCCTCCCAAGTGGCCCGAGCGAGTACTTGGACTGGCTGGTCCGGCCCGGTCTGGTTGGTCTGGTCGTCCCCATGAGTCACCCTTTCCCGCCGTTCCTCGGAGGAGTGACCATAACGCCTGGATGCCGATAACGGGTGCCGGCCGGGCCGAACCGAAGGGACCAACAACACAATAGTAACGCGAATGCGCGCGCCTTCCGCGTGCCCGTGCCGCACGGCGTGCCACCAGCCCGTGCCTGGTGCGCGCTGCCCCGCTTGGCGCTTTGTACCGGGGACGCGACGACGGCCCCGGGAATCCCGTCCGCGTTCGCGCCGCCCGCGCACCGCGCCTGCAGACTCATTCCGAGAGTCGTTTTCGTCGCTGTCTCTCGCACACATGGGGCGTCCAGTACCGGTGCGGGAGAGACAGCGACGAAAACGACTTTCGGATTCGGTCAGAATCAGTCTACTGCCGCGCCGAGGGCCTGGCTGGGGCCATGGAGACCCTGGGCGTGTCGCGTACACGGGGCCCGTAAAGGCAAGGCTAAGGCTGCTGTTGAACACGAATAACGAATCGTCTCTGGAAGTCGTCCAACTGGTGTCGCGTCGCGCGAGTGCGCGATTAGGCCGGCCCCACAGCACCTGCCTTATGCTGTCGTCGCTCTGTCTCTCTCGCACTCGTGGGGCGTTCCGTAGGGGTGCGAGAGAGACAGCGCCGTTCGGAATCGGTCTGCTCAAGGCGGTACTTCACGGAGTTCAATTGGCTCCGCTGTGACCAAAAGGCGGCCCATTGTTTGGGCCCTGGGCACGTCGTCGTCGCGGGTTTGGGCAGCCCCTGACGTCATCGCGCCCGGCCGGCCCGGCCCGGCCGCTCCTTGAGGACGTCGAAGACCCCACCGAGGCCGCCAGGTCGACTGCCGTGTGGCCGTGCAGGTGCAGGGCGCGCCGCGAGCCATTGTCGCGGCGGGTGCGGATGCGCGGATGCGCGGATGCCTCCTTCCCAGGATAGGCGCCCCTGTCTCGCGAGTACGCCGGCCGCGTACGCGACGCGGTTTGGACATTTTGCGAAACGGCGCTGATGCTGCGCAAGGAATGTGGAAGGAAACTTGCCTCCTCCGAGAAGCGAGAGGCAGGCGGGGACAAGCCAAGCCGGCAAGGGTGACGAAAGAGCGGCCGCGTGGCGTCACAGCGTCACAGCGCGGGGCGCACAGCAGCGGCTTCGCGAACCCTGTCACGGCAACCAAAACCAAAACAATCACGCGCCCGCTTTTCCTCTCGCGATACCGACTTTTATCGTTTTCCCCGAAAAGAACGGCATCGGACGCAGGCAGCAGGCTTCGTGGGTCCCGGCCCGGTCGGTGTTCCGGGAGTCGTGGCGTGCGCAGGGGGAGGTTTGGGGGTCATGACTACCCCTCACCCTTTCCGCAGTAGTCAGCCGCCTGCGAGGTAGGCAAATTACGATGCATTCCGCCTGATGGTAGGCAGAAAGCGTCGCCTCCCTTTCAAAATTTCTGCGCACGCCTCTGTGCCTCGCGGTGGTGATTCCCTCAGGACCCGGACGCAGCCTCCTTGAGCCGCAGGACTTTCCGCGAGTCGTTCCAGCCGAGAGGGGGTTCCGGGAGTCGTTCCTGGAGGCAGCGCGCCTGGAACACGTCATGGTGCACTTGACCGCGCAAGACACACGACTTGCCGGTGTTCGCTCACATGTGGGCGCACACTGGAGGAGCCTCGGCATCGGATTTCGCTCAGCACCACGGCATACGATTTTCGTCCAACGCGCGTATTTTTTTTTCCAGAGCGAGAAGTACCCCCGGGACGAAAACACACTCACTGCGAAAACAAGCGGGAGTCGTGTCCGTCGCGAAGTGCCGAGCAGTGCCGAGTCAGCCCCGCAGGTGGCGAGGGGGAGGAGGGGGAGGGGGGGGGGGTGAAAAGAGGAGAAAAGAAGAGCAGACGGGCGGTGCAAAAGGGGCGATGAATGGCGCGAGGGGCGCGAGGCGGCGGCGTCGGAGGCGTTCCCCCGGAACAAGAAGGAAGCCCAGCGCCACGACAGCACGCCGTCAAGCCGGCCAGGCCGGCCACCGGGCAGAACCTGAAAGACCCCGGCAGGCCGGCAGGTGAAACCGAAACGCCCTTTTCCCTCGGCGGCCGGCTCGGCTGCGCTCGGCGCCGCTTCGGGCGCCCCCGTCCCACTCGGCTCCGGCTCGGGAACGCGTTCTGTGAGCGCGGGGCGCGGGGTGGGGCAGGGCCCTCGCGGGGCCGGGCCGCGGGAAACTCCTCTGGTGCGGAGCGTGGCGGGTAAGAGCGTAGTTGTTGCTGAATCGCGCCGTCCGCGCCGACCGCCGTCAGTCAGTAGTGCCTCCGCCGTGACTGCAGCAGGACCCCGACTGGACCGAGCTGCTGCCAGAGTGAACGCCGCACCACACCGCAGTGCACCGCGTCGACATCATGAAGTCCCCGAGCACGGAAGGTAAGCCGGCACCTGTTGGACGCCGTGCCCCACGCCGTGCCCCACGCCGGCGTCCGGTCGAACAGCCAAGTGCAGTCGCAGCGGAACTTGACTTTTTAGTGCATAGTGCCCCCGCGAAGCCGCGGAGCTGGACAGTTCCGCCGCCGGCCCTGCTGGCGCGCAGGCCGTTGCGCCGTGTCATAACCGGGAGGAGCTCCTGTAGGTCACGCTCGAGCTCGTCGTCGTGGAGCGTCGCCAGAAGGATCGTGCGTGTTTGCCGCGGAGTGTGACGCGAGGCGCGCTGCCCGACCGACTGCCCTCGCAAAGACGTTTTGACTTTGCCTCTGGAGGCGAACACCGGGCGGGGGGCCGTACCCAAACACAAGACCCATGATCGCAACCTCCCGACCCAGCCCTACCCAACGTACGCCCCTCTTACATCGCGCAAGGCCTACTGTCTTTTGGAGCACGGCCCCGCAATGTTTTTCTCCGAGTCGTTTGCTGCTGTACACTCAAGCCCGACTCAAGCGCACGCCAGCCGCGTTCGCCCCGCATGGCGGCCATGGCAGCCATGCCGCAGGTGCGCGCGTGCACTTTTGCACCTGAATCACACGAGACCGGTCATGGCCTTAGCTCTGGACTCCCTCGTGTTTCTGGACCGGCTCGCTGTCTAGCTGCCTGACAGCATGGCTGACAGGCCGACCGCCTGATAGCGCGCGCCACGGTGGCCTTGATGCCCTTTGGCTAGCCTTTGGCGTGTCGTTGGCCTCCCATGCTTGCGACCTTCGCCGGCTCCTCGGCCGGCTCCGTGTTCGATCCCCGGCAGGGCGGCGGCGCTTTTGGATTTTGTTTTTTGTCGCGCCGTCGCCGGGCCGCTGGCAGGAACACCATGCGAGTGCTGTTGAATGGGCGGCTCGGTTAGGCGGTTAGGCTCGGTGCGTGCCGGCCCGGCTGAGACTCAGAGACCGAGAAAGCGTCGGGGGGCGGCGGAGCTCGCGGAGGGGGGAACTCGGAGCCTCAGTCCGGCGTTACGTCACACCCACACCTCCGCCGTGCACTCACACTCACGCACACACACTCACTCAGGCCGAGCGAGGGCGCAGGTGACGGCAGCAGGGCGCACGGCGGCGGCGCACGGCCGTGGCGGCGGCGGCTCACAAGACTCTTTCTTGAGATCCGGCACGATGAGGATTCGACCCCGCGCCGGCCGGGAAATTCTCTGCTCTCGTTGGCGAGGCTCTCGCTGGGGCTTCCCCCGTGTCGCTACACCGTGTCGCTACACCGTGCACTGGGCCAAGGCCAGGCCGGCCCAGGCTTGGCCCAGGCTTTCCTCCTTTCCCTTTTCGACTCGAAATTCCCGGCCGCCTTCCTGCTCGCCGTGTTCATGGCGCGCTGGCCAGGGCAGCCAGGGCAGCCAGGGCTGGCGGCGCCCCGGCGGGAAGTCCGACCCGCACAGCCCCGTCGCGTGCCAGAAGACCGGCGCTGGCGGCCAAACCTCTAGACGCGTATTGAGCTCCTGAGTCGCTAAACAGGACTCGAACCGAACGCGTGACCCCACCAACTGATTGCTCTCCGAACGAGGAATCCATTGGTGGATTTACACGATCGGTTCGAGTCCTGTTTAGCGACTCTGGAGCTCAAAACGCGTCTAGAGTTTTGGCCGCCTCCACCGTTCTTCTGGCCCACTGTGCGTCGGGCGGCAAAGCCAAACCTCCCGAAAGTCTTCCCTGTTTTTTCGTCGCCGGATGACTGCTGTGTCCACAGGCCGCACGCAACGTGTCCTCGATCGGCGGCCCGAAATAGAACTCCGATTCGGGATTCTTTTGTCGGATGGCTGCTTTTCGGGGTGATTGCGATAGCGTTGCACCGCGGTGCACAGTGCGTGCCGCCTGACTCACGCAGGCCTTGCCAGGCCTTGCAGTGTGGCATCGAGACGTGACATCACACCGGTCACGCCCGCAACCCGACCGGCCGGCTAGTCCGGTCGGTGACGTCCCACAACCTGTTCCAGTTTCGGGGGGGCTGGAGTGGCCTGGAGTCCTACAGTGGCCCAGTCGCCCAGTCTTGCCGCGGCCGCCCCAAACACATTCACATTGGGCACATGCCCACAGACAGACACGCATTCACATCGAGGTTGGGTGCGTGCGCAGTCGGCCGTGGCGCGGTGGACGAGGGCCACCCGCGCTGGCGGTCGGTAGAGCTGGCGGCAAGCGGCGGCGGCCGGTGCCACTGAGATTAGGAAAACCCGGCGAGCATCCGCGACCTGGTCACGGCCGGAGGCGTGGACCTCGGCTCGGTGCACGGCGTCGTGGACGGAGAAGGGGGAGGCCGGCGACGTGCGGGACGCTATCACGCGCCAGGGGTGGCCAGGACTGCCACCCTCGGCCCCTCCATGGAGTCCCCGCGCGCGCCCGCCGCACCTGCACGCCGTCGGCCAGGCCGTCGGCCAGGCCCGCCACCCGCGGGGCGCCCCCAGCCCCCGAGGCCTACTCCGGAGCACGCCAGGCGGACTTCGGAATGTGCAACAGATAAGAAAAGGCACTGCTGCGGCACACGGCGGGCTGGTTGGGCTTGTCTGTCCCGCATCCGATTTTTTGCCCGCTCTTCCCGTTTCCGCCTGTATTTCTGCCGCTTTCGCCGCGTGCCGGAGTGTCGGGCGGGGAGGAGAGGGATGGAGGTTCATCGGAGCGCGCGCCGCGGCGGCCTGGAGCTTGCCCGCCTGCGAGGTAGGCCGCGCGCTGCGTTCGGCGCAGCGCTGTGCGCCGGGCCTGCCTACCCCGCTCGCCGGCAGGCGCTCCAAGGCCTGGGCAGCCTCGGCCTGCGCTCGGAACGCCGTTTCCTCCTCCGTGTAGTTTCTTCTCAAAACGCCGGCGGTTTTCCCGGGTCGTTGCATCACGCGTGGAGGACACCAGGTAGAGATGGACACCCCAACTCGGCGGGCTCGCCGTCGTGCCGCCCTGGGCGCGGCCGTGGCGGCGCGTGGCGGCGCGTGGCGTGGGAGGGAGGGAGAGGCACGGGGCGTTGCGCAAGGACTGCATTGTGGCGGCGGCCAGGGCGGCGACGCGGCGCGGCACGCCGAAGGCCGGACTCGACCGTCGGGACATCCAGCGCCGGAGTTGGACGCATCCCCATATCTTCCGAGCCGCAGCGGTAGATGCAGCCCTGCTGCTCCCAGTTCCGGGACGGCTGAGCCGATGGGGGTGCCGGCACAGTGGAAACGCGATCCGCGAACTACTGGATCGCTTTCTCTGGCAGTGCAGAGCCTCTGGGGTGGTGCGGGGCCCACCGCGTCGTCGGCCGGACTAGAGACCGGCAGAAGAGAGTCCACGGTGTGCGTGTTCAGTTCGCGGGACGCCCCGCCCGACCCCGCCCCGCCCCGCCCCGTCAGTCGTACGCGAGTGCGCGTCCTGGGTGACGTCACCGAGTACCCGTCAGACGTGTTGTCGGAGAGGCTCCTATCGGCCGGGAATGCCACGCCTTCTCACCTCAGTTCTGTTTTTTTTTTTTTTTTCAAAATTACCGACACCTTCGAGAAAAGACTCGAAACGTTGTGTACTTCACCGCCTCCTCGACGTGCTAAAGCTAAAGCTAGCACAGCGCCACACACCGCGGTCGACCCACCACGGTGGGTTCAAACGGACGCACAGGAAGCGGGGCGGCCGCGCCGGTGGACCTGCTGCAGAGCGATCCCGCTCTTTTGTCGCTCTGTCTCTCTCGCACCCCCAACGGCACGCTGCATGAGTGCGAGAGAGAGAGAGAGAGAGAGAGAGAGAGAGAGAGAGAGAGAGAGAGAGAGAGAGAGAGAGAGAGAGAGAGAGAGAGAGAGAGAGAGAGAGATGAAAGCATTGTTTGGGATCAGTGTGCTGACGCCGACATCGAAATGGGGAACCAGGCCAATTAGATGCCCCATCCCATCCAGAGCAGCGTTCGTCCCGTGGCGTCCGGCAGGCCCATTCAAAACCGCGCTTCGTCGCGCAACACAGTGGGCCAGAAGACCGGTGGAGGCGGCCACAACTCAAAACTCTAGACGCGTTTTGAGCTCCAGAGTCGCTAAACAGGACTTGAACCGGACGTGTGACCCCACCTATGGATTGCTCTCCGAACGGGGAATCCATTGGTGGGGTCACAAGTTTGGTTCGAGGCCCATTTAGCGACTCCTGAGCTCAAATCACGTCTAGAATTTTGGCCGCCTCCACCGGTCTCCTGGCCCTGCGCTGCGCTGTCTCTCACGCACTCATGTGACGTGCCGTGTGCCGCATTGGTGCGGAGGAGACAGACAGAGGGAAAAGGCGAAAGCACATTGTTCGGAGTGAGCTTCCGACGCGATGGCGGGGCTTGCAGTGGGGCTTGCAGTGTGGCGTGGGCAGTGCCGGCAGTGCCGGGGAAGCGCGCTGAACCGAGCACACCTGCCGCAGGCATTGGCAGTGATATGGCGACCATGGCGGCGCACGCCGCGCTAGGCTGCGCTGCAGGACTGATTCCGAGAGTCGTTTTCGTCGCTCTGTTTCTCTCGACCCACACGGGGCGCCCCATGAGTGCGAGAGAGACAGAGCGACGAAAGCGACTCTCGGAATGAGTCTGGTGGCATCGAGGCGAGGCGCCGCCGATCGGTGCGGCCCGCGGCCCGGCCGGCTCGCTTGGCGTGCTGGTGAGCCCACCGCGACCTAACCCTCATGCACGCCGGTGTGGTGTGGCAGCGCGCTGGGCGAGGCGACGCTAGAGTCGCGACGATGGCGGCCACCCGCATGGCGGCAGGCGCCGCTCGGTGCGACAGACTTCCGCGTCGGCCCTGAGGCACGCCGTCAACAAGGACCCGAAAAAAACGGATCGCGTTTTCAAAATGTCGGGCCGCCGACGCGGGCCTCGTGCACATCGCCATACCTCGAGGCGCATGGCAGCCAATGGCAGCGCAGCGCTGGCCGCGTCGGCATTGCAAATTATTGGCGACGTGCAACGTGCACGCCGGGACAAATCGTGATGGAGATCGCCGATTAACTGGACGGCCAGCAGCAGCAACATCAAGAGCGACAACAAGAGCAAAAGTCCGAGACCATCCTGTACGTGTCTCGCCCCGTCGACCCTGGCACTGGCAGCCGCAGGCAGCAGGGCAGGGCATTATACGCAGCACTCCTTTCTCGCCGTCGCTCGGGGAATTCCGGGACGTCCAGGACGTCCAGGACACCCAGCACACTGAGTGTCGTTTTCGTCGCTCTGTCTCGCTCGCATTCATGGGGCGTCCCGTATGGGTGCGAGAGAGACAGAGCGACGAAAACGACTCTCGGAATGAGTCTGCAGCCAGGCACCTCGCCGCGTTTCTAGAGCCTCTCGAACGGCCGGCCGGTGGATCTCACTCTGTGTGAGTGTGCCTTTGTGCGTGTGTGCGCCGTGCATATTAGCACACTGTGGCCCAGACCCCAGACGGACAAAAAGCCGAGAGCGCGGTGCTCGCGCGGTGCTCGGCGCGGGGCGGGCGACAGCCTTGTCACGGTGAGGAGGCTCGAGGTGCGTTCACCCTGAGACTCTCTGTCTCCGTCGGACTGCCCGCGCCGGCCAGCCTGCTCAAGCGGGAGCGACGGAGACAGGAAGCGGATTGTCCCCGAACGCGCAACGCGCCTCAGCGGTATGCCAACAGCCGAGCCAACAGCTCCACCCGGCGCGGCGCGCGGCGCGCCCTGCTGCACCGCGCCTCTCCTGGCCGAGGTCAAGGCTTTCGTCAAGGCGGAGAGGCAGACGCGCGGATAATACGGACTTACCGCGCCGAGGACTCGAAGAGGCACCGCACAGTGGGCCAGGAGACCGGTGGAGGCGGCCAGAATTCTAGACGGATTTTGAGCTCCAAACTCGCTGGGACTCGAACCGAACGTGTGACCCCACCAATGGATTCAGGCTCGGACTGGCCCCCAAAAGGCCCCGGCGGATAAGAGCGCAAAAGGCCCCCGATCATCATTGTTTTTACCCTTCATGACCAACTTTGTGAGGCTACCGCTCCCAAACTAGTTGCGGTCAATAACCTTCCCGTACAGGACATGAAAGAGTAGGGTCTTAAGAATTCTAGGGCGTCGAGGGAGGCCTTTTACGGTAACTAGATTGGACACAGTGGCCGCCCAAAGTCAGCAAAATCAGCAAATTTCCTAGATTCGACCACTTTTTGGCCAACTTTGGTCCCAAAATCGTTGCGGTCAAAGGCAAAATCGTTGTGGTCAACGTCTTCCCGATACAGGGCATGAAAGAGTAGAGTCTTAAGAATGCAAGGGCGTCGAGGGAGGCCTTTTACGGTAACTAGATTGGACACAGTGGCCGCCCAAAGTCAGCAAAATCAGCAAATTTCCTAGATTCGACCACTTTTTGGCCAACTTTGGTCCCAAAATCGTTGCGGTCAAAGGCAAAATCGTTGTGGTCAACGTCTTCCCGATACAGGGCATGAAAGAGTAGGGTCTTAAGAACACTGGGACGTCGAGGGAGGCCGTTGGTCGCAACTAGATCGGACGCAGTGGCCGCCCAAATTCAGCAAAAACGGCTACTTTCTGAGATTCAATCACTTTTTGACCAACTTTGTGACGTTACTGGTCCTAAACCCGAAGGCCCCGGCAGACTTTACTGCCTGTCTGCCCTGGCCAGTCCGAGCCTGAATGGATTCCTCGTTCGGGCGACTCTGGGCTTAAAACGCGTCTAGAGTTGTGGCCGCCTCCACCGGTCTTCTGATCCACTGTGGGCTGCAGGCCGTGGCGCCCGCGCCACTTGTTTTTCGCGTGGATCGTCGAAGGCCGGGAAAGGCAAAGCGCGAGAGCGGGGCCTCGGCGGGGCCCGCATCGCCCGCGGCTGATCAACAACCCCCTTCGCCCTCCCCCACCCCACCCCGGTGTTCATTCATTCCGATCTACGCCCCCGCGAGTCCTTGCGGACCCAACGCCTCCGCGTTTTATGAATGGCGCCCCTCCCTGCCCCGCCGCACCCCGCCTCGCCCCGTCCCGCCCTACGCCCACACAAGCCCCGAAGCGGGGGCCCTTTTGCCCGGAACGGGAGCCTGTGAAGCCCGGGGATCAATTTATTTTGCCGGGTTGGCGTTCCATTCCAAGCTGCTGCTGCAGACTGATTCCGAGAGTCGTTTTCGTCGCGCTGTCTCTCTCGCACTTATGGCCCGTTCCGTATAGGTGCGAGAGAGACAGGGTGACCATTCAGCTCTCGGAATGAGTGTGCTGCTGCCGGTTCCCCCGAGGCCGCGTCGCCGCGTCACGTTGAGATTGAGGCTGGCCAATCGCGATCGTCCCTTTCGAAGTGCCGCCAAAATGGGCCACTCTAATTGGCCCGCCCACGGCAGTCTGTCTATCGCACTCATGGGGCATCCCGAATAGTGCGAGAGAGACAGAGCGACGAAAACGACTCTCGGAATGAGTCTGCTGGAAGCCTCGGCTCGATTAATAACCCCTTCCGTCTTCCTCTTCTCCTCAGGTGGATGGCTGCCCTTGGCAGTGGTGGCGCTGTGCGTGGTGAGCGCCGCGGTCGCCGCCCCGCAGCAGGCGCCCTCGCCGGCCGCGCTGGCGCCCCCGAAGGAGCCCGCCAAGGCGCTGTGCGTGGACGAGGAGGCCATGACGCAGGGCATCAACGCTCGCCAGGTGAGTCGAGTCGACGGTGGCAGGTTCGGGGTTCGCCCGAGTCCTCAGTGTGCTTGTCGAGTCATCGCCTCACAGTGGACCAACAACAGTGAAGGTGGCCAAAATTCTAGACGCATTTCGAGCTCCAGACTCGCTAAATGGGACTCGAACCAAACGTGTGACTCCACCAATGGATTCCCCGTTCGAAGAGCAATCCATAGGTGGGGTCACACGTTCGAATCGAGTCCTGTTTAGCGACTCTGGAGCTCAAAACGCGTCTAGAGTTTTGGCCGCCTCCACCGGTCTTCTGACCCACTGTGCGTGGAGCCTGGAGCTGACGCTGACCTGCTTCCTCCCTCAGGCGCTCTCGGAGGGCCAGCGCGCCTTCTCCGTGAACCTGCTGCGCCACCTGGCCGCCACCTCGGAGGGCAACCTGTTCGTGTCGCCGCACTCCATCTACCAGGCGCTGCTGCTGGCGTACTTCACGGCGGCCGGCCACACGGAGCAGTCCGTGAAGCGCGTGCTGCAGCTCCCCGACGGCCTGGGCAAGATGGCCACGCTGTACGCCTACAAGTTCGACGAGAAGACGCTGGAGCAGCGCGCCCTCAACTCGTCCAGCTATGAGCTGAGCTCCGCCAACCGCCTGTTCATCGACAAGTCCCAGAGCGTGCGCGAGTGCCTGGCCGCCATCCTGCAGGACGCCGAGCTGAAGGTGATGGACTTCGCCAGCGACCCGGCCGCGGCCCGCGCCTCCATCAACCAGTGGGTGGAGAACGTCACCAAGGGACACATCCGGGACCTCATCCCGGAGGACGGCGTCCACGAGAACACCAAGCTTATCCTTGTAAGTGCGCTACGAATTTGTCGCGGATTCAAGCGCGGCGTGGTGCTGTCTGCGGTCGAATATTAATGTGTTTATTTTTTCTTTCAGGCGAACGCTGCCTATTTCAAGGGCCTGTGGCAGTCCCAGTTCCCCGCCGAGAACACCCACGCCGAGGTGTTCCACATCTCCTCTGACAAGCGTTCCATCGTCAACATGATGAAGCAGAAAGGCAGCTTCAACTACAGTAAGCAGTCGCTTTCAGTGCCGGGCTGGGAGTCGGGAGGGAGGGCTTTTCGAATCTGTCGATAAAAAGGGTCGGAGAGGAGAAAGCGAAGCGCGGCAAAACACGGACGGGGCGACAGGGCTCGACGTCGCGACGACGTCAGTAGCTACTGTGACACTCTGATAGCGCTGGCCACGCCGCCCGGTGCGATATCTTGCCCGCAGTGGGGGGTGGGCTGCTTCTGGGTCCCCATGGCCGCCCCTGGGTGCCACTGGGTGCCCATGTCTCGGGGAAGTGCCCTTGAGGGACCTTGCATTGCAGTGGCAAGCGAAGTCCAAGGCGGGTCATGGCGCCTGGCGAGTAGGCAGTCCCGAATGCACTCCTGTCCGGCGGGACTGCCTATTCCCTGTCTGTAAGGCGTCCTGAGAGCCCTCAAGTGTGGAACCAAACTAACGCAGATCTCCCTCCCCTCCCCCTTGCAGAGGTCTCCGAGCAGCTCGGCGCGCACGTGCTGGAGCTGCCCTACAAGGGCCACGACGTGTCCATGTACATCCTGCTGCCGCCCTTCGTCAAGGGCATGGGCGTGGAGGGCACCGCCGGCGTGTCCAACGGCGTCGACGGCATCCTGGGCGCGCTCACCCCCGACGTCGTCCTGGACCTGGTTGACGACCAGCTCATGCCCCGGCAGGTGGAGGTGGCCATCCCGACCTTCAAGGTGGAGCAGTCCGCCGACCTCGTCCAGGTAGGAGTAGGAGCCACTCGCTGCCATTGCCTATTGCACGCACTTTGACGCCACCGAGGCGCGACTCTGACTGTCCTGCCTCTGTGCCCCCAGACCCTGGAAGCGCTGGGCGTCGGCGACCTGTTCAAGCCCACGGCCAACCTGACCAGCCTGACCGGCCAGCCCGGCATCCTGTTCGACCGCATCATGCACAAGGCCAAGATCGAGGTGGACGAGCAGGGCACCAAGGCGGCGGGGGCCACGGCCTTGTTCGCGTTCCGATCCTCGCGGCCGCTCACGCCCATCCAGTTCATCTGCAACCACCCGTTCGTCTACATGCTGTACGACAAGGGCCAGAAGACGGTCCTCTTCGCCGGCGTGTACCGGACGCCCAAGGCCTGAGCACGTCGTTGTGCGAGCGTATGTGTGTGTGAACTGAGACGCGCGAACATCAAGCTGGATGAAAGCGAACGAGACTGGGAGAGGCGGAGAAGAAACGAGCACTTCTTCAGTTCGCCCCGTCTGTCGTGCAGAGCGCAGCCAAGCGCAGCGTGCAGTAGGGCGATTGCTTCATTGAGACTGTTGGTCTGTCGGTGCGCCTACCATACAGCAACTAAAACGCTGGACGTCATGTCCCAGTCGAAACACTTTCTAGACGACTGTGATTCTAAGTCAAATTTGTGGAATCCCCTCCCATTGTAGTCCTGACGTTAGCGTGGGTCTTGTGTTTAGTTATTGGGTTACCAAAGGTGGTGCCTGGCGATGGTGGCCAACTACTGGATCCAGAGCCAGAGGAGTTTCTACGTTCCTTCAGTTAAGTAAAGTTGTAAGAAATCTACAGCAGCAAGGCATCTTTTGCCACCTAAGATAGAGAACTTCTCTAAGTGACAAAGGGGAGTTCTTTTAATATTTTTATGGTTATTATTATGATTGAGGGTCTGTGTACACGAGCTAGTTTGCTGATTAGCAAGACATCTGTCCATCCTGGTGAATTAGTGTACTCTCATTTTTCTTTAGGAAGCTTGAATTTCTTAAGCTTCTATACACTTATGACATTGTATTTATTTCTATAATTCGGTGAAGAAAATTTTCTCAGCAGATTTTTTTATACATTTTCTTCAGTCAGCATTGTACTTATTATTGTTTATTTTCCCTGTGTCTAAAAGGGCAGAAAGATGAAGTTGTATATTTTTTGTTGAATTTGTTAAGTTTATACTGCTAAATTATTGGTTTTACAGATCAAGGTGGAATCTCCTGTAGTCTGTTGGTGCCTCCTGTGAGAGGCAATTTTAGAATTGTTGACATGTCATCATGGATTGAATTGTTTTCACTGTGGTCATGTCTCATGGATGTTCTTCAAGTAAGATCTCTCTTATCCAGGAACTATAACAACACAGCAAAATATTTAATTTATTTATGAAATTGAAAATAAAAATTAAAGTATTTATCATCGTCTGACTACATCTTCTCACGTCAAATCCTGGCTGTGCCGTAGTAGCCAAGTCTCCTGTGGCCAAGTCTGTCAGTGCAGACCAAGGCAGATTTAATGTGATGGAATAAGCAGCCCAAGCTGCCCCTGCTGTACGTACTAATATTGCTCTTGTTGAAAAGTGACAACAATACATAGCTTGCTTCTCAATTTTTTGGCCAGCAACAGTAGTGGTTCTGATCCAACTAAGACAATTTAAAAGGGATACTGAGCAACAAATAAATAATCAGACAATCATTTATTTTCTTTAACAATGAGTATAAACACATTCATTTTATATATTTAAGTTAGGGCGGCACTGCCCGATTAATCTAAGATAACTACTCCGACTTCAAGTGTCATCTTCAAACAGAAATCTGTAAGGAGGCAAGACCAAGTCAGATGACAAGTAAGAAGGGAAATCTATTGATATGACTAGCATGCGATATTGAATCAAAGCCTTTCATAGGCTGAGAAACATCACAAAACCTTCCTACTTATCAAATCAAGCAGTGCCTTCTGACACACTCAGTTAAAAAACCAAACATTCATCCATACTAGAAAGAAAAACATTGAACAACAATCATACTGTCACACCCTAACTGTCACACAAACATAAAACTCTAAATAAAGATTTAATGAAATGAAAGAGAAAAAAAACAAGTAAGACATTAACTAATGCCTTGAACAAACAAAAAATACAAATTGCTATGATTTAATTTGAAGATTACTACATAAAGCTTTAGAATAACTTATCAAGAACTAAACCCACATCATCAGCTCAATAAAAAAAAATTCAATATATTTGTGAAATGCTAAAATTAATAAATGCATTTCGAGTTGTAAAAACTTAAACATAAAATCACAAATTATGAGAACTATTTCAGGTTATACTCGAGGCAATTGGAAGCGAACCAAACGGATCTTTACATAAACAAAATCATGGTATGGATTTGATGACAATGCAAAATTGGTGATGTCTAAGGAAATGATTCAGTATAAGACATCAGACATTAAAAGAGTTTTTTTTGTAATCACCACTACTCAAAGACCGTAAGTAATGTGTCAAAGATTAACTGCCATGATAAATTTTAGAAGAACTACTGTTCCTTCTACTTCCTAATAAAAAGTTACAAAAAATAATAGGGAGTTAATTGTCAACAAGTCACTGGCATTTAACAAAGTGCATGGAGAGACATTTTCAAAACATTAACAGACACTCTTATTGAGTCAATTAAAAAACTATTTGAGTATCATAAGTAGAATTTCAACCAAAGGGGTAAATTAAATACCACAGCTTTCATAAAACAAAACTGCATTTAACAGTTTTCTTTTAGTTGTAGTGGAATATGAAGGTTTGTCTCAACCGAGAAAGACAGTTGCATCCTATTGCCAAAGCACTTCCATCGATAGTAGATTGCACATGTTTTATCACTACTTTTTATGTACAGATAAATATATCTCAATAGTTGATAAATACTATTTACAATAATTCGTAAGAGGGTTAAAGAATTTAGGACAAGGTCCTGAATCAGGTTTAAATTAGCTGTTTTCACAAACTACGAATGATTTTGGTTTTGGTCCTCTTGTCTCAGATTCACTGCATTCATAGTTGCTTGTAACATTTTCAACTATCGGATACTAGAGAAAAGGTTGAGAACTGATTTGTTTTCCTGAGAAAAAAGAAAGGGCAGATTAGAGAAAGTATGGAAAACTTCAGATATTACATAAGTATATTGATCCAATTTTATTGCATGGTTACCTTTTGAGATCTGGTCTTGCTGAACACATTCCAAAACCTCAGTGTTTCATCACCTGCTCCAGTGACTATAGCTTCACCATCTGGTGACATGGCAAGATATAAAACTCGAGTGGAGTGCCCAGTTAGTTTTGCTACTTGAGATAAGCTTGGATACTTCCACACAAGAATTTGATTTTGAGAATAGCCATGGGTGCTCACCTGGAAATTGAAAGCATAGAAAGTAAATACATTGTAGACGAGACAAAGGAATTGAGTGCGGCATGAAATAACCAGATGTAGAAACATTACTTACAAGTTCTGATGAATGTTTACTCCACGCTAGATTGCAAACTTGACTGTTGGTGTCCACACTTTGCATGGGTTGCCCAGTTAAGGTGTTCCAGAAACGAATACACCTGTCAGCAGTACCACCTCCACTTGCTAGGAGACCATGGTGATGTGGAGACCATGCTATTGCTAAAAACACCAATCAATGAATCAATGAATCAATCAATCACGCAACCCTCTCTTTGCATCAAATAAAGGTGAGCTAGAAGACAGTAAATTAGTCAGTTGACAAAGGATGCATGGCACTCACCCTTCACAGCAGCTACATGTTCAGTGTAGGTTTGAACTGGTGACAAGGAATGAAGGTTCCATACATAGAGGCGATTATCGTTCCCACCAGACGCCAAATATTGATTGTCCGGAGACCATTTAAGGCCACATACCTAAAAATGAAAGAGGTAGTAAGTATTTGTAAGTTCCAAACAGGCAGAGTAAACAAACAGTTTTATATTGAAGGACATACTTCTTGGCGGTGTCCCACGAGCCGTCGCTCCGGCAAAATGGAGGGAGTTCGGACATCTTTCTGCATTATAAGGCGATCTCTGCTGCCAGACACAAGAGTGTCCCCATTCCATGCTAATGATCCGACTCGAGATGAATGGCCTTGAAGTTTGTTGACCATCTTGCTGACAGCAGTATCCCAGATTTGGACATAGCCCAAGTGTGTTCCAACGGCAACAAGATTTCCCTGGGGAAAAGCAAACAAACACATTTTTATTTAACATTCCTGACATGTAGGCAAATTATTGTTTCATAATGGCATACATACACGTTCATTCCAGGCTACTGACGTCACAGAATTTGAATCTCCAGAAAGATCACACAGACGAGTAACTTGACTGGTGCAGGCACTCCACAAATAAACACAGGTCCCTAAACCCACACTTAAGATATTGAGACCTGACCAGTCAACAAGATTTAAGTAGAAATCATCACCCAACTCTGGTGCATCAAGAACCTTCAAAGGAAAGGAAACACATAAATCAGTTAGCTGCAATGACAAATAAATCCAAGTGAAACTTGAATTAATTTCAGTAATACCTTAAATGGTATGCGGGAGATTTTACGAGTAGCCTTCCTAGGAGAGCGCAGTAATTTCTGACTACGAGCACTAACTGGAGACACAGAATATGGTGAAGTAAAATTATGGCGCTTGGTTGGAGTGGTATATTGAAACAGGTTCCCACTGTGCAGTGGAGCAAGAGCACGGCGATCTTCTGCTTGTCCTTTTAAGTCTTCAATTCCAGCTTGCAACAGTTCATTTTTAAGTAAGCACACATAGGCAGCACTGTCTCGGCACTCCCGATTTTCTCTCGTGGCTTCACTGTTTTCGCGTAGTTTCTTGCCTGGAGAGTTGTCCTGTAAAATAAATTGAGTAAGTTCTCCAGATCACAGAAAATGCGCAAAGCAAATGGTAGGAAAGAGGAAATCTCTTACTGCTATCATTGCGAACTGTGTCTGCCAATTGTTGCCAGCACGAGCTGGAATAAATCTGTCACCAATAGTTGGGCCTCGTGATGGGGATCCAAATTGAGGTGATGAATATGGTGGTGGAGAAAATGGTGGTGGTGATCCCAACTGCATCAAAACAAGAGTCATACAAATGGCTAAAGTTGATAGTGCAAATGTATCATCGAGAGAAAAGCTAATCAATAACTCACTCTGTCCATGTAGCTGTTATCTTTGGTTGGTGTTTTGACTGGAGACATGGAAGGGTTCCAGCAGGCTTTCTCTGCTTGCTGCAGCAGCCGACGTTCATAATCTTGATTTATCATTTTCAGTTAAGTTTCTATAAATAGTGTAATTTTGAAAGCCCAGCAGATGAGCGGGCGTTTACATGTAACCTTCCTGGCACACAACTGAAAGTTAAAAGAACCATGCAATGAGAATAAATTCACACAGGACAAGCCAAATAGAAATCAGGAGCCGAGAAAATTTGCATGTCACATTGAAGGTTGTAACTAGCAATAGCTACACGCCAACAAAACAACCAAGTCAACAGAACAAAGGAGCAAACATTGTTGATAAAAGAAACTGAGGTATGTTTACAAATTATAATTTAGCCTGGCAAATCAGACTCATAAAAAATTACGAGTTTGAAGAGTAATTTTAGACACAGATGATGTTTAACAGTTCACAGCCACATAGTGAAACAATTCACAACAGACATCAGCTTTACATAACCACAACGTTGGACTGAACAGACTTGTTCTCTTTCCAGAACTTCTTCAATTTTCCAATACAAAGCACAATTAGAATTTAGTGTTGAGTCCAAGAGAGCCGAAACAAAATTGGTTGGGACTGTTGGGAAAAGTAGGATGGGCCCGAACCGTTAGGTATTTCGAAAAGCCATGTAGACACAGTCTGGCCTCGAAACAGACCTCACGACGGGCCCCAAACACAAAAGCTCCGGCTCACGATTTCAACTTGCCCGAAATTCGACTTTCGAAATGAACACGTACACATGAGGAATAGCCAAACACACAGATGTTATTGATTCTGAGGGCTCCAGAATCCAGACACTGTTATGGCTGCTCCCTGCTGTGCCGCGTCGCTGTCCGCCCGTCGCGTCCCGTCCCGTCTGTCTGCCTCGCCTCCTTTCCTTCCTCGCCTCGCCCCCCTCTTCTCTCCCCCACCTCGCTCTGCTCGCAGTTCCGCTGCTGGCGCTCCCATGCGGCCTCTTGCCCAACTAGGGGAGGGCTGGGGCTGGGATCGATGTGTGTGTGTGCAAGTGCATGTGCATGGGAGCTCGGCTCATACACGCCGGTTTTCTTCAGAAGTGAGAGGCCGGAAAATCGCCTTGTTTGCGCGTGGGCCAACAAACAAACAAGTCAAAACAGGAGGATCGCGCATCGCGCTTCCTTTCACCCCCGGCTAGCCCCCGGCTCGTCAAGCTCCTCCTGCCCGCTGAGTGCTCCTCTTTCCGTTTTTAGCAACGTCCGCTCTACGAAACGGGCAGCCCGAGGGAAGTCCACGAGCGAGAGCGAGACAGACAGACGCGCAAGGCCCGCCGTGCGCCGTAGGCGTATGCAACCAGCCGCACCGTCCGGTCTGGGTTCTGCCTACCCTCCTGATCACAGGCGGCAGCCGCGGCGGGCGGCGGATCTGTGTGTGTCTCTCTCGCCCGCGCCCGCCCAAGACAAAGGCTGTGCATACTCGGTGTAGGGAGTGGTGTTTCCCTCTGAGTATCATGCTGTAACACGACTAATTATGCTGTACATCAGCGAGCCACCTCGGAGCCACCTCAGGACGTCCGAGAACGAGGAACCAGGAGCCAGGGAACTTTAAACTTGTACTCGGCCTTGCCTCTCCGCCTGCAGACCGATTCAGAGAGTCGGTTTCGTCGCTCTGTCTCTCTCGCACTCATGGGGCGTCCCGTCTAGGTGGGAGAGAGACAGAGCGACGAAACCGACTCTCGGAATCAGTCCAGTGTTGCCTGTTGCGCGTTGCATTGCACCACAGCCCGGCGCTCCCGCATTTATCAGTGCGATGTCAAAAGCCGAATCGGGGCCACGCCAGATAAGGGCGCTTTAAAAAACCTTCCGGCGAGCTGCCGAACCCGAACCGAAGCCGATAGGGGAGCTCTTTAAAACGCACTCGCATCGCTCGTGAATTATTGATGAAAGGGAATGTACGGCAGTCTGCTTCCGAGCAGGGCTTTCGTCGCTCTGTAGACTGATTCCGAGAGTTTCTTTGTCTCTCTTGCACCCATAAGAACGCTCCACGAGTGCGCGATAGACAGAGCGACGAAAACGACTTTCGGAATCAGTCTGCTGTCCGTCTCACCCCCCCCCCCCCCCCCCCCCCGGCACGGCGACGAATCGGAATCAGTCGCTTGCAGGGCACACGCTCGCTCGGCCGACGAAATGAACAGATGCAAATGAAAAGGGGGGGATCTAGTATTTGTTCTTTCCGAAATCCGCTTCCTCCCGATATTCTTTCCCATTCTTCCTGTGTCATTGACACTACTCCCCCCGTGCTTCACGAAGCACGCGCGCCGGCCGGGCGGAAGGGAAGGGGACGGTGAGGGGGGCGGGGCGCGGCGGGGCGCCAGGGAACGTCGAGGCACGGGCGCGACGGGCGCGACGCGCGAGGACGGCGTCGAGGACACGGAGACAGCTGCAGGCGAGGCTTGTTTCACTTCGGCATGGTCTCGCGAGCGGGGGGCGTGGCGGGGCGGGGCGGGGCGGGGCGGGACGCGATTGGATGGAAATGGCATTCCAACACCTGCACCAGCCCCCCTGGCAAGGCAAAGACCCTGCGGGCTGCGTCGGCGTCGTCGCCGCGACGTTGCAGCGCGTCAGGCGATAGTCAGGAAGGAAACGCTGCGAGACTGGACTTGCTTCGCGATCGTGTGTGTGTGTGTGTGTGTGTGTGTGTGTGTGTGTGTGTGCGAGTCCAGGCCTCCCTTATCGGCGACACAGCGAATGGGTGCTTGCTCCGCGCGCACCGCCTTGCCTTGCCTGTCCTTATCGACTTATATCGCACCGTCCCTAGGCGTGCGGCGGCAGCCCTGCGCGCTGTGCATGTGCTGTGCGTCTAGCCGGCCGGCCCGGCCGGGCTGCCCCGCTGTCGCTGTCGGGGAGTGGCACTTTTCCACGCCGTCGCCATTCCATCCGTGCCACCGTGTTGACGGCGCGGTTCATAGAAGCGAGAGGTCCGCCTTATCGTCGCAGTGGGAGACGGAGACGTCGGCGACGTGGACGGCTAAGAAGGCGGCCAAGAAGACGGCAGGCCGTGTCTCGGCGCGGGGAGGGCGCGGCACACTGGGCGCGGCCCGCAGGATCGCCAAATAAAGAACCTTCCCTCGATGATAACAGCGACCCGACAGACTGATTCCGAGAGTCGTTTTCGTCGCTCTGTCTCTCCACTCCGCTCCACTTCCGGCGGCGCGACCAGTGCGACCATTGTTTTAATTTGACTGAAGGGCCAAGGCGGCCCGGTAAGCAGGGCAGCGCAGGCGCGGCAGGTAGGGCGATTTAAAGTCCGCCTCGCGTCTATGGTCGCCGTCGACTCGCTGCCGCCAGCTTTGGCCGCCTCCACCGGTCTTCTGGCCCACTGTGGGCCCCACGCTCTCTACCCCGCACGGACGGAAAGTGCCGGCCGAGGCCGCCGCCGAACCGTCAAACGGCATGCCGGCAGAACTGTCGCCGGAGGCTTTCTCCGCACCGTACACGACGCAATGCACGGGCAGGACGCGCTGCATTGCCCTCACGCTCCTTCTCACTCGCACCCTTTGCGGCCATGCGGGACGCCCCATGAGCGCGAGAGAGACAAAGTGTCCAGGGCCCTCCACTCACCAGCACGGATTCACGGCATGCGGGCCGCCTAGGCCGACCGACCGGGAACACCACGCTGCGCTGCGCAGCGCAGTGATTCAGAGAGTCGTTTTCATCGCTATGTCTCTCTCGCACTCACGGGGCGTTCCCTATGGATGCGAAAGAGGCAGAGCGATGAAAAATCAGTCCACTGCGCTCCCTCTACCGGTCGGGCGCGGTCGGCCCCGCCCTGCGCCACGAAGCACGCCAAGCACCCCGCCCGGCCGCTCGAGCTGCCTGCAGCAAGCTGCTCTGATGAGTCAACACTCGCGCAGACCCAGTGCCCAAGCACACATATGCTAAAACTAGTGGGCCTCGCGAGGGGCGGCGAGCGGGAATCAATTCGAAATGACGCCAGCAGGAACAACGCTGGCGTCGGTGCAACGCGAGCTCGACGCTCGACGCCGTGCTCTCAGAGACAGTGGGCCACACCACCCCACAGGACGGCGCCACGCTACGCCACGCGCCGGTCTTGCGCCAGCCGCGGCGCGCACCGCAAGCAAGGCAAGCAGTGCACCGTGAAGCACACACATGCGCGGCGCACCACGCCGGGTCATTGCCTTCCGTGCCTTCCCCCGCCGCCTCATTGAACCGGAGACCGGGCGGCGGGTCGGGGCGGGGCGGGGCGGGGCGGGGCCAGCCGGTTTGCCTTTTAAACATGGTGGCGTGGCGTGGCGGCGAGCCGGGCGCGGTTCAGCTGAGAGTTAAAAGGACGAGGCTCGCTTTTTATGCGGTGCATCGCCGTGATGGGGTGCAGCGTGGAGTTCGTGATCCCCCTCCCCTCCGTCCAGGCCGTACTCGCCGTACTCGCGGCGCGCCGACGTGGCAACGCCGCGCGCACCACCGCCACGCACTCGACGGCGGCGTCGCGGCGTCATCGGCCGCGGCCGCGACGCCGCGACTGGACTGGAGCATCGGCTGCCACTCTGTCACTGTGTGTCTAATGACAGGAGACTGATTCCGAGAGTCGTCCTCGTCGCTCTGTCTGTCTCGCACTCATGGGAGAGAGACAGCGACGAAAACGACTCTCGGAATCAGTCTGCAGGGTGGCCCTGGGCGGCATGTCACAAAGTCACACACCTGTGACCAGGCCGACCAGGCTGGCCCGTGGGTCCCGCGGGGTTCGATGACTGGACTCGAGAACGACGAATGGCTCGGAACTGAACGGCGGCAAGGACGTCGCGAGGGACGCTGAACAGTGGGCCAGAAAGCCACACGTTCGTTTCGAGGCCTGTTTAGCGACTCTGGAGCTCAAAACGCGTCTAGAGTTTTGGCCGCCTCCACTGGTCTTCTGGCCCACTGTGCGCTGTCCGCCTTGCGAGTCGCGATGGGCCGACGGGTACCAACAAGCACCAACTTACCGTTACCCATATACCTCGACCGTGCCTTTAGCGGACCGGACAGTTTCGCGGGGAAATCCACGGAGGCCGGCCGATTCAGAAGGACCGTCTCTCTGTCTCTCCCGCACCTCTACATGGCGCGCCAGGAGTGCGACAGAGACAGAGAGACGAAACGACTGGTCGCTCTGCAGCCCGAGTGCCACCATGCTGCCACGCCCCTGCCGCCCGCCGGCTGGCGAACGCCGTGGAGGTAGGCAATTTATTCTACGCTGCGTAGGGAGAGAGCTGCCGGAACAGTTGCCTGCCTACCCGGCGCCCGGCTGGTCTTGTTAGCTACGCGTTTCTCAACCCTTTCGGACTCGCGACCCAAGACCGGCAGCCGAAAATTGCCGTGGCCCCTCCTCTCAAGAGGGACTGATCGCAGAACTTGAAATCGGCGCGTTGACGTTCTTTACCATGTCCAAGCACTGAGGGTTTTTGAAGCCAAGTAGCTAGTTGGGCACGGCGAGGCGGCCCCGCACCGCCACCTGTGGAGCGTTGCCCGCGCGCTTTGCCTCGGGGCTCCCCGCCAACGCCCACGGCGGCGCCGAAGTCAATACGCGAACTCCGATTTCCGATTTCCCGAAAGACACGTGGGATACTCGGACACTTCCCCCGAGGCCGCTTGAGACGTTCGCTGCAGTGCGGTGGCGCGCGGCGCGGTCTCGCCTGCAGTCCGAGTGGCCTGGCGGCCTGGCCGCCCCTGGCGCCCCCGCCCCCACGCTGTCGCCGGTGGCCGCGGTCCTCATCGGCGTGGTCGCGGGGCGGACGGCGGACGGATGCGGAGGAGGTGGCTGTCGTGGTCGCAGAGTACCGCGAAGACGGTGGCGGCTGCTGGGCTGCTATTCTTGGCGCGCTCGGCCCGCGCGCCCCGCGCCACCATGCCGGTGTGCCTGTGCCTGGCCCCGCGTTCGGCGTGCGGTGCGGCGCGGTGCGGTGCGCCCCAACCACAGCCTCCCTCGGCAGTGGCAGTGTGGCAGTCACGCCGGGGTCCTGGCGGCGCTTAGCAGCGCTTGGCAGCGTGCGCGGCGGGGAGGGCCGAGGGGCCGAGGCGTGCGATCGCGGCGGCACCGCGCCACGCGCGTGACGTTTGCCCTCCGAGGCCGTGAACGAGACCGGCGCGACAAAGTGCGAGTTCGTCAGTGCAGTGTGGTGTCGGCTGACATGCCAGTGCGCAGTGAAAGTGACCATCGGAACGTCATCGGGGAAGGCCTCGGCCGGTGACCGGCGCGGCATGCGACAGTGGGGGTAGCAGACCAGCGTCGGCATCGGGGCCAGCATGGCTTGCAGCAGGCCTCTGCCCCGACTCCTCAGCAGCCCCCGCACCCAGCTCCAGGGTCTCTGCGACCCAGGACGACGACGAGGCCGAGGCTGACCGCCACCATGTCGCCCCTGCTGGCGGTGATGGCCGTGCTGGTGCTGGCCGCGGCCGCGACGCCCCCCGTCCTCAATGCTCCCTTGGAGCCGCTGCCCGTGCTGGGCCTGGGCCCGGGCCTGGGCCCCTTCGGCATCGGCACGCCGCCCCCGGAGCAGGGCACCGAGCAGGGCGCCGAGCAGGGCGCCGACGACGCCGAGGACACGGAGCGCCAGTCCGTGCTGTGGCGCGCGCTGCCCAAACGCGTGGCCACGCACGGCACGGCCAGCCTCAGGGAGATGCTGGGCCGCTCGCGGACGTCCTCGCCGAGGAAGTCGGCGCAGTTCACGCCCACGGGGGTCTTGGCGGAGAACGCCGACGGCGACATGATCGCGGACCCGGGGCCGGCGTACCCCTACCAGCAGCAGCAGTACGACGACATGGTGCCGCGCTACCCGTCGTCCGGCGTCACGAGGGAGGTCATCGTGCGCCAGGGCCGCCTGGTCGGCGTGGTGCGCTCGGTGCCCGGCTTCGGCGAGGTGCACCAGTTCCTGGGGCTGCCTTACGCCGAGCCCCCGGTGGGCAGCCAGCGCTTCATGCCGCCCGCCTCGCCCAGCCAGTGGAAGGGCCTGAGGGTGGCGGACCGCTTCGGGCCCGTGTGCCCGCAGGCCCTGCCCGACCTCACGCTGCAGGACGCGTCGCCCGGCAGGCTGGGCCACGTGCAGCGTCTGCTGCCCTACCTGCAGGACCAGAGCGAGGACTGCCTGTACCTCAACGTGTACGCGCCGTCACAAGGTGAGACCCGGCAACTGGTGGGGCCGCCCCGCCAAAACTCCGCGAAAACACTCGCATGACAGTCAGGGAGGGCCGCACTGGTCCGCGGCGTTAGTGTGTCACCCCGTTCCTCCTCCGCCGATGCCCACTTGTTGCACTTGCAACACTGAGCCGTCGCCGTCGCCATCGGCGTAAGCGCGGCCTCTTCGCGGTTCGGCCCGACCACCATTCCGGGGTAAATTTAGCGCCCCGCGCGGCCAGCCCGCCAGCCCGCCACGCCGTCGGGCCGCCACTCTCGTTATTGTCACGTGGCTTGACGGCGACGTCGACGTCCTCGCGGCGCCACGGGGCCCCAGGACAACGAGGATAAATGAACGCGGTGGCTCAGGATGCCGACGTCCACAATGGTGAGCGTCTCGGGCGTCCCGTCGGCATCCTGGCGGCCCTGGCGCAATGTCCATGTTTCGTAGTTAATCACACCGTCCTCGGCGCGCTCCCCCGCCCCTCCGAGCAGGGCGCCGACGACGGGGAGGCCGCAGCGCGCAGCGCGCCGTCTGAAACAAAGTGATCAGCCGACGACGCGCGCGTGACGCGTCGGCCTGACGGAATGCGAGTCGTGACGTCCTGACGACGTCCTGACGTCCTGACACGCGGCGCCTCCGGGGCCACTCCTCAAACGCGCCTCAAAGTGCATAATCATGTGTTCTTCCTGACACGCCGACACGCCCCGTCCGAGAGGGCGCAGCACGTCCGCCTTCCGAGCAGGATGTTTGTAAACATTTTTTCGGGGGTTGAGTGTGAACGTCGCTCAGCGGAATCGGGCGCGGGACGCATGCAGGCGGTGCCGCGGTGCCGCGGTACGCTGTTCTGATTGGTGGACAACAAGGCCGTGGCGGAGGTGCCAAGGCACTTCCTGCCCCGACGGATGTGGCGCGACGGTGCACGCGGCGCGCAGCACGCCGTGGTACTTGCCGACTATTTTGGCCCTTCCCCGAAGTCAAAGCTTCCGGCCAGGGAGGACGCGCGGTGGACGGGTGCATTCGCGGTCCCCGTCGTCGTCGCGCCGCAGCGAGGTGCACAGTGGGCCAGAAGACCGGTGGATGCGGCCAAACCTCCAAATGCCCTTTGAGCTCGTTGAACAGGACTCGAACCGAGCGAGTGACCCCACCAAAAGATTCCTCGTTCGGAGAGCAAGTCATTGGTGGGGTCACACGTTCGGTTCGAGTCCCATTTAGCGACTCCGGACCTCGCGCCTAGAATTTCGGCCGCCTCCACCGGTCTTCTGGCGCACTGTGCAGCGTCGCCGGGCGGGCTGCTCCATTGCGAATACGCGCCGTCCCCGAACGCGCCTTTGAACGGCTGCTTGCGACGGCGACCCCAATTACTGCGTCTGTCACGATATGCCCCTCGGAGGCGTGGCATGCGCGAGGGAGGCTGCGTCCAGACACAATAATACGCCCGCCCGGTCGCCAGACGGTGGAGGGAGGGGGGGGGGACTTCCATAGCGGCGTCTCGCCGCGGCCGTCGCACCGCCGGCCGCCCTCCCCTTTGATTGTGTCTGGGGCGTCTGGGCGGGCTTGGTCTTCGCGACGCGGCGACGCGGCGACGCACACGGTGTGCATGGCGGCAGCGGCGACGCGGAGACGCACGGCGACACGGTGGAGCTGCCCCTCGCCTCCCCCCGCCCCGCCCCGCCCCGCCCCGCACGCACTCTGGCGGCCGGCCAAGGAATCCGCCGCGGCCGACGCCGGCGTCGCGACGCCGCCGACCACGCTGTTGTTGCGACGGAATGAAAAATCATACCGGTATAAATCTGGCCTTGATTAACGACTCCATCGACGGTAATTGACGGGCGCTGCTTTGTGGCGGCGCCATCGAGCGTCGCGTCGCGGCGGCCGAGGCCGAGCAGGCCGGGCTGGCCAAGGAGGGCGTCGCGTCTGGGGCAGCCCAGGGGCAGCCGGCCTCTCGGCCCGGCCGCCTCGACGTCCCTCGGGCCTCGGCTCGGGCCTCGGAGTGAAGTAAATCGGCCCGTCGATGCAGCCAGCCGATCAAGGTTCGAGGTTCAACGCGCCGCGCGGTATTTAAGGGAGCTGTATATTGCACTGCTGTTTGTTTGGCCACCCGAGCCGGCGGCCCAACCCAACCCGGCCCGGCCCGGCCCGGCGCAGTGCGCGCACAGTAAGCTGCGTGTTTTGAGGCACTAACACGAGCCAGCTGCACGTATCAGCATCAGCGCGGCGCGGGCAGCGAGGACATTGCAGTCATGAAGCGAGGATTTATCACTAACCGCCGAGCGATTCCGAACAGTCGCTCTGTCTCTCTCGCACCCCTACGGGGCGCGCCACGAGTGCGACAAAGCCAGAGCGACGAGAAGACTCTTCAGAGAGGCGGCAGGCGGGTGAGAAGTGGCCCAAATTACTCGTTCGTCACAAGGGGATGAAGTATGCAGAGGGTGCTTGGAGGCCCAGGAACCCGTCAAGGATCCCGTCGAAGTGTCGACGAGTGACGCGAGCCACCAGGGTCGCGGAGCCTGCAGCCCGAGAGGAGAGGAGAGGCTGGGGATAAATCAAAAGCATGCAAGTCAAGGCGCAGACACAGACCCCCTCTCTGTCGACGCGCCGACGGCGTCTCCCCCTTGCACTCCTCTATCTCCACTGGCTAGTCTAGATTCCGAACAGCAGCGCCTCGTCTCTCTCTACGATCTGCGAGACACACCATGGGTGCGAGAGAGACACCGCGTTGGACCCCCTGTTCGGAAACGGCTAGCTAGACTTCTGTTGCGATAAACAAGGCGCCATCACTATCCAAAACTGATTGCTTTTCGAAAACCGTCCCGATTGCGCGACGCCGGATTGACAGCTGTCGGCGGCGCCGCTCCACGCGCTGGCCGTCGTGCTGGCCGTCGTGCTGGCCGTCGTGCTCGCCGAGGCCGAGATCGAGGTGCCCGTCACACCGCGTCACGCCGCGTCACGCCGCGTCGGTCACGCCCTCAGCGCGGCACGCGGCACGCCGAGGGCTAAGTTTAGCGCGTAGTACTACTACGGCAGGGCGCGCGCATTGAGCGCGGTGCGGTGTGCGGCGGTGCGGTCCTTCGGGCTCCCTTTGGAGTCCCTTGTGGAGTCCCCTTGGGGTCCCTCTGAGTCCGTGACGTTGGGGATCATTTGGGCGGCGCGCGATGTCTGGTTGCCATTGGGCCAGCAGCTGCAGCGGACTGATTCCGAGAGTCACTTTCGTCTCACTGTCTCTCTCGCGCCTCTAGGGGACGTCTCCCAGAAACAAAACCAAGTGTTCAGTTAGCTCACTGTAAGTCATCACACTGCGACTGGTGTGGCCTCCGGAAGCGGAACTCGTCTCCATCCATCGCGAGGCGAGGCGACGCGTGGCGCGGGGCCATAGCGCGGGGCCCTGGCGGACGCGAGAAGAGAGGCAACCCGAGACGCTTTTTAGGGAAACGGGACGATGGCGGCCTGCATGGCGGCGGGGGCGGCTCGCATCAATAACGACCCGCGCGTGCCGAGGAGACACTTCGGACCGAAAAGCAAACAACCGGAACGCGCCGCCGCGGGCTTATCCCGAACAGCGTGTGGCTTTCGTCGCCCTGTCTCTCTCGCACTCGCGAGCCGCCCCGAAGGTGCGACGGAGACGGAGCGAGCCACTTGAAGAGAGGCTTTACACGTGTTGCTGGGAATCGCCCCGGCGAGACACTCAGAGGGACTTGAGCTTGAGGCGCTTGTCGTGATCAAGGAGGCAAACAGTCTCGCGCCCCCGCCGCCCTGCCGACACCGACACCGTGCCCCGAGGTTCATCTGATGGAAATTAACAGGATTACCCGCCCGTGAGGCCGTGAGGCCTAGGGGTTCCTATGGCGAGGCCCGCCGCTGGGCCGCCGGGTCCGGCAGCCTCCCCTGGTGCACCAACAGTGATCTCCACGCCACTGCGTGGCAGGCTGGCCGGCTAAAAACACGACCACAGGCCAGAGGGTATTCCAGTCCGCCCCTGGATTGTTTGTTGGCGCTGGTCTCTGGTTTTGGCCAGGTGGCTGCGTTGGCTCGCGGGCGCCGAGTGTATGATGCCGAGCGGGGGCGGGGCGGGACTTTGAGACGGGCGCGCTGCTGGCCGCTGCTGGCGCCGGCTGGGCGCGCAAAGGGCCCTTCGCGCTTGCAGTGTGCTTGCACTGCCAGAGCCGCAGTCAGAGCCTGGCGAAAGTCATCGGCATGAGCAGCGCACGCTACAAGCTACAAGTACAGCACTACCGAGAAGAAACAAGCACAGCCTGTGACAGACCGCACCCGCAAACGCCGTCGAATCTCTGTTCTTTCGTACAGTTTTGTAAAAGAGAGAGAGCAGTTTGCAGTTGGTGCAGCAGAGTGTAACGAAAACTGTGCAATAAAACGAGATTCCCGACTCCCCCTGTCCTCCTCGACGGCCTCCTTCCAGAGGCGCGCGCCAGAGCGGGGACGTCGGGGACGTCAGAGCACATTACGGCGAGTTGGTCCTCCTCAAAGGCCCCGTCATCTGCCCTTCACCTACCCCCCCCCCTCCCCCTTCTCCGAAGATCGCCTTATTTATAGCAGTAGGTGCGCGGCAAGGCGGCAGGCAAGGCGGCAAGCGACGCGAACGCGACTCCCCGACGGTAATCACACGCATATGGACGGGTTGGGGTCTGCGATTCGTCGCCCTGTCTCTCTCGCACCCGAGCGGGACGCACCGTGGGCGCGACAGGGACGCAGCGACACGAAACGACTCGCTACGGAATCTGGCCCGCGCGTGCAAAAACGGCGCGCGCTCGAAGGGTGTGCCACTGCCGCCGCTGCACCACAACAGCGTAAAGCTTCTGGTTTTACAGTGCGCGTTCGGTCCTCGCGGTTTCAAGGGACGCCGCCCCCGGTCCCTAGGTCCGCGGGGTCCAAGGGCAGCGGCCATCGCAGGCGCAGCGAAGGCACAGCGAAGGCGCCACCAGCGCGACGCCAAACAACAGGGCGGCGCCCCCGCCCCTCCCTCCCCGCCGTAAAAAAGGACTCGCGGCCAAGAATACGCCGTGTCCTGGCTATTCACACCGGCACGGGATTATTTCCACCCACTCCCACGCACAAGCACACCCGCCATACAACGGGAAGTGCACTGCACGTAATACGTGCATGCCGAGGCGTGCACTGACCTGCAGCAACACACCCTCGTAAAAACGTTAAATTAAATTTTATAAAATTTTTGTTAAAGTTTTGTTAAGAGTAATCAACTTTTAATTAAATCGTCTACTTTAATTAAACTTCTTTTGTTAAATTGCCGTGTTTAACAAAAATTTATTAGTTGGATTTATTAAAAAAATGATCTAACAAAATTTAATTTGAACCTTACATTAATGTTTGTTAAAAATATTTCTTTATTAAACTCGTTTGTAATTGACTTTAACAACATTGGACGGTCTTGTTAAGTTTAGTTCGGTGTTTAATTTGAGTTTGTTACGGATGTTCCTAAATTAAAGACTTCTTTGATTAAAGTGAACTCTTGCCCTGGATTAAGTTAACGGGTTATGTTACGATCTAATTTAATCATGTCAATAAGTCAAGAGGCTTGTCTTCGTGAACAGCGTGACTTGAACGGGACAAAAGCGAGGAAAGGGACTAGCTTCCATTAATTGAGCATCGACATCAAGCACGCGCTTTTCAAGGCAATAAATACGATAATGTTAAGTCAGTCCTATGAATGCAAGATTTAATTAAATTTAATAAAAACTTGTATGCCGCTAGATGGCGCTGCCGTCTACTTCAATCCCTTAGCTCGCGGAGTTCACTAGCATAGCCGCTAGCATAAGGTGCGCAGGCGGATCCCTCTGAACCAGTCGCGCTCAGAGGAGTCCGATCTCCTGATTTTTGACTTGGTTCCTCTAGGCAGGTGTCTAGGGGGATCTTACCCGGCCTCAGGGTCTCTGTCGAACATCCATCCGAAATTATCGAACCAGTTCAAACGTTTCCCGGTTTTAATCAAAACTTCTTTAATTAAATTACTTTAACTTTAACAAGGTATTTTATTAAAAGATTTTAATTAAAACCAAAAAATTGAATTAAAACTTGTTAATTTTAACAATATTTAACTAGTTTTTGTTAACGGAAAGAGCCTATGACGTGCTACCTGGATGCATTATTGGTAGCTGCTTCACCAATCTGGCCTTATTAACGGGCCCTTAACAAAAGTTAATAAGAAACTTCATTAAAGTTAATTAAATTTTATAAAACTGGTATTTGTTAAATATTAATGAAAACTTAATAAAGATTTAATATAACATTTATTAAATTTAATTAAGGCCATTTTACGAGGGAGCGGGCCGGTGGAGGCGGCCAAAACTCTAGACGCGTTTTGAGCTCCAGAGCCGCTAAACAGGACTCGAACCGAACGTGTGACCCCACGAATGGATTCCTCGTTCGGAGAGCAATCCATTGGTGGGGTCACACGTTCGCTTCAAGTCTCATTTAGCGACTCTGGAGCTCAAACACGTCAAGAATTTTGGCCGCCTTCACCGGTCTGCTGGCCCACTGTGCAACGGGGTGCCGCGGGGACTGCAGCCAGGAAGCGCGGGGGCGTCCGTCAACTGCGTGGCGCTAAACAGGATCCTGGACCAAATTTTCACCCACCCCCACGAAAAGAACGAGAGACAAACCTACAGGCGACGCGTGTTCTGTTTGTTGCAGCTTCCTCGCACTCGTCGCGTCTGCCGGTGCTCGTCTACATCCACGGCGAGTCCCTGGAGTGGAACGCCGGCACCCCGTACGACGGCTCCGTGCTGGCCGCCTACGGCAAGGTCATCGTCGTCACCTTCAACTTCCGCCTGGGCATCCTCGGTGAGTTTCGCGCGCGTCTGCAGAGAGGAGGAGAGGGAGAGAGAGAGAGAGCGGTGTAGTAATGCACGTTGGCGCCGAGGCCCCCCTCGCGACGGCCGACGGGTCAACTCTTCTGCCGGTGCAACAACCTCGCCGGCGGCAGACCGACGGACTGCTGGTGCTGCCGGCGGTTACGTCTCGGGAGGGGCGGTCGGGCCGCTCGGTTCGCAAGGCCATGCGACAACTAGCCACTGACTGATGGCCACGCCGCCACGCCAGAGCGGAGGCATTTTAACGCGGGGAATGCCACGCGAAGCTGCGAGCCGCGTCGTGCCCTACCTGGTTTTAAGTGGCGGGGGAGAGGGGGGAGTGGGGGCAGGGCCGCGACGACAACATGCGCCCCGAAATAGCGCCCGTTGGGCCCCGTTGGGCCCCGTTGGGCCCCGTTGGGGCAGGGGCGTAGCCAGGGCCGCGGCGAGGGGGGCCGGCACCACCGTGGCGCTATTTTCGCGGAAGCGCTGCAGCGGCGAAGACGACGCCCCTTGGGCGCCTCGGATGCCGCGTGCCCGCCGGGCCCGCGTCCGCAAAGGACACCTGCAGTGCAGCGGCCTGCAGTGCAGCAGGGCGGCGAGGCGGCGCCATGGCCTCCACGGCCTTCTTGGCGGCCGCGACCACGTACCTTCAAACCGCGACGGTTCAGCGGCTTCAGCGGTTCTTTTGGCGCCAGTGTCCCCTGGCTGGACTCGCAGACGGACGGACGGACGGACGGACTTTGGCAGAGCAGCCCCTGCTCGGCGGATTGGGCCGCCGGCGATGAAAAGCTGCCTTTGTGCCCGTCGTCCATTCGTCACGACATCGGGGTGGGCAGGGCACGGCACGGCACGGCACGGGGCCGTCAAGCCGACGCCCTGCCGACGCGCGGCAAGGGAAGGCAAGGGCTATTCCCGTCGCCACTCGTCATGTTTGATACGCCGGGAAATATGTTTCATTTTCCGTGCGCGGCCTGGCGGCACGAAAACCCGCCGCGACGTCCTAGAAACTGATTTAGTGCAGACGGGCGCGCTTCAAAATGGTACAATGCGGTGAAATTGCGGCGGACATCTGCGGATGATGACGCGTCGCTGCTGCGGCCCAACACCCCCACCCCGAACTCCACACCCCACGACCGAGAGGCACCGCGAGGCGGGCGCCAGCGTTTCGGCCGTTTCGCCGCACTGTGCGATATCGGGGTCAGCGACTGGACGTCGGCCAGCCGCGGCAGCTGATCATCCCCCCCCCCCCCACACACACACACACACTGCAGCGCGCGGCGGCCGCGGAGGGTGTTTGTGCACGGCTGGGGCGCCGGGGCGCCGGGGCATCGCCACACCTGGCAGGCGTGGCGACGGGGCGCGCTGCTGGCGGGATGCCGAACAAAAACAGGCCCTCCTGGGAGGGGGAGGGGGAGGGGAGAGGCCGCAGGGGCCACTCACTCCCCTAATTGCGGCGCCCAGCACCAGGCTGACTCCGAACGGCGCGCTCCCGTCGCTCCGTCTCGCTCGCACTCATGGACCGCCCCGCCGGGGTGCGAGAGAGACAGAGCGACGAGAGGACTGCTCGGAATCAGCCCGCAGGACCCCCCACGCCAACAGGGCGCCGCTCCTCGAGGGCGTCGAGCTGCAGTCGAGCTGCAGTCGAGCTGCATTCGGCGCCTGGATGTAGGCAACCCGCACGCGGCCGCTGCGTTACGGGCAGGCCTAACCCGTCCATCACAGGCGCTTGGCCTGCTCGCTCGGGCTGCTCGGCTTCGGCTCCGTTCGTTCGTCTTCAGACCTTCCTCTCCCATGGGAGCAGTCCTGCCGCAAAGTAGATCAAAACGGCGACAAATGCCGTGAAGACAAATGCATGACGACACATGACTATCGCCGTGCTGCCCCGCCAGGTTTCCTGCGGCCCGGGGTGCACGACAGCACCGTGAGCAACTTCGGCCTGCTGGACCAGGTGGCCGCCCTGCAGTGGGTCAAGGACAACATCGACGCGCTGGGCGGCGACCCGCACTCCGTCACCCTGATGGGGCACTCGACCGGGGCGGCCTGCGCCTCCCTGCTGCTCGTCTCGCCCGTCTCCAGCAGTGAGTAACTAGCACAGTGGGCCAGAAGAGCGGCGCCGGCGGCCACGCTCGGTTTGAGTTTTGCTTAGCGACTCTAGAGCTCAAAACGCGTCTAGAGTCTTGGCCGCCGACGCCGGTCTTCTGGTCCACTGTGCCGCGGCGAGGACTATCGTGTCGACAGGAGTGCGGCTTGTTCTTGTTCGCTCACCCCTCTTCTCCGCAGACCTGTTCCACCGCGCCATCCTGATGAGCGGCACGGCGCTGGCGGACTGGGCCATGACGCCCAGCCCGCTGCAGTTCACCATCCAGGTGGCCTCGGAGCTCAACTGCCCCCTGAGCGACGAGCTGGCCGCCTGCCTGCGCAAGCGGCGGCTCAGCGACCTCCTCGCCGTCAAGGTGAACCGGCCGCCCTTCAAGACCCCCTTCGGCCCCGTCGTGGACGGCAGCGTCATCCCCAACGAGCCCCTGCAGCTCATGGGCACCTACCGCGAGCTGTTCAGTCGGTGAGCCACGCCGCCACCACAGATCAAAGTAAACACGTCACGAAAAACGTCACCAAACTTCTCTTTTTGTGGTGTAGGTACGAGCTGCTCCTGGGCGTGACGGAGCAGGAGGCGTACCACCTGCTGGACGGCAAGTCGCTGTCCTACGGCGTGCCCGAGCGCGACCGCGACGCCATGCTCAAGCGCTACACGCACGCGCGCTTCGAGAAGCACCCCGACATGGTGCTGGCCAGCACCCTGGCCGAGTACGCGCAGGACCCGGCGCTGTACCACCCCGTGGCGGCCGAGGGGCAGCGCGACCTGCTGCTGGACATCCTGTCCGACGCGCGCGTCGCGGCGCCCGTCATCAAGACCGCCGAGCTGCACGCCGAGGCCAACCGCAGCAGCTACCTGTACGTGTTCACGCACCGCACCAAGAACCGCAACTACCCGGCCGTGGACAAGTCCGTCCAGGGCGACGAGCTGGCCTACGTGTTCGGGCTGCCCCTGACGCCCAGCGCGGCGCGGCCCGGCAACAAGCACTACACCATGGACGAGAAGCGCCTCGCGGAGACCATCATCACGCTCTGGACCAACTTCGCCAAGAAGGGGTGAGCGCTGGGGCGGCGAGGACAGCTAACAAAGCCTTGACCGGAACAAACAAAACTGAGCGTTTATTTTTACAGAGACCCAAACATACCGAGAAGAAGGACCCCTAACTGGCCCAAGTTTGACACGACCGACATGGTGTACCTGAACATCAGTAAGTGTGCGACGGCAGGCCGCATTGAGGCCTTCGCCAATTCTCCACTGTGCATCCTTCAGAATGTGTGTGAAACGCTTTCCAGGCATCCACCTGAGCGTGGACCAGCACTACCGGGCGCAGCAGATGAAGTACTGGAACCACGACCTGCCGCAGCTGCTGCGCAACCCCCAGACGGAGCCCTGGTCTCCCCAGGACCGCGAGGGCAACCGGGACAGCGCAGTGTACGGCGTGCCCCGCCTGTTCCAGCGGCCACGCGACCGCGAGGTGAGGCGCACAGCGCTGCCCGTGGCGATGGCCCGCAGAGCTAGAAGACAGGCGGAGGTGGTCAAAATCCCGAACGCGTTTTGAGCTCCAGCGTCGGTAAATGAGACTCGAACCGAACGTGTGACCCCACCAATGGATTCCTCTTTCGAAGAGCAGGGTCATAAGTCCGGTTCGAGTCCTCTTTCGCGACTCTGGAGCTCAAAACGCGTCTAGATTTTGGCCGCCTCCGCCGGTCTTCTGGCCCACCGTGCCCCGTGCTTTTGAAACAGCAGTGGAGTATAGACGATGCGGAGTTCCAGGAGGACCTGTCGACGCCCCGGCGCACCTACGGCACGATGGTCAACTCGGGCCAGGACGACACGCCGGGGGCGCCGTCGCCGCCCCGCGCCGACCTCGAGCTGACCATCGCGGACGTCGAGGACCGCGACCGCGCCTCCGAGGACGGGCTGGGCCGCGTGGCGCCCTCGGCGCTGGCCTTGTCCGTCGTCATCGTAGTGGGGATCTCGTTTCTGCTCGTCAACGTGTGCGCCTTCGGCTTCCTGTACTACAAGAAGAACCGCCTGCGCATGCAGCAACAGTTCTTTAGGTAAGAGCCTTTCGTGCCTGCGGGCTGGTTCCGAGAGTTCCACTCACCCCTCGGGTGGGTGGTCTGACTCTCGGCGGTCTGTGTAGTTCGCAGTGCCGCGGTGGCGGCCTAGAGGACGACTGCGACGACGCGTACACCAAGAAGGCTCCGTCCGGGGCGGAGGGTGGCTTCTCCTGCAGCGCCGCGTCGCCACCCCTGCCGCCGCCGCCTCAGCAGCAGCCCCGCGGCCTCGGACAGCGCCTGCGGTTGTTCCTGAACCGGACGGGGCCCGGACTTCCCCGCCGGGACCGCCAGACGCGCGGCGCGGGGGTGGGGGCGCCGTCGGGGCCCTTGGGGCCGGCGAGCCACAGCCGCGCCGACAGCAAGGACGACCTGTACGAGGCGGTGCGCGGCGCCAGCAGGAGTACCAGCAGGATGGGCCGCGCGAGGCAGCCGGCCAAGGACGAGGGGCGCGACGACGCGGCCTCCAGGATGCGCGATTGGGTGGCCCAGGAGGTGGTGCAGAGGTGCTCGCCGGGGTTCCTGCGCAGAGGCCGCCGTGCTAGTGGCCGCGCCCCGCTGTCCGCCAGCTCGTCCACGGACCAGCCGGACACCCCCGACGACGCGGCCAGCCGCAGCCCCGGGCAGAGTCCGCGTCCCGGCGGCACCAAGGCCGCCGTGCAGAAGGTAGAGCAGTACTCGGAGTTCACTGGAAGCTAGTCGGCCGGGACGACGCACTTCACGATGTTCCTCCTTCCCCAGGTCTCGGTGGCGATCGACGCGACCCCCGCGGCCCGGTCGTCGTCCGTGCTGCGGCAGCTCCCCATCGAGCTGAGCAAGTCCCTGGAGGAGACGGCGCGGCTGGCCGAGGCCGCCGCCGAGGGCGGGCAGGGCGGGCAGAGCACCGTGGCCGGCATGACCAGGTCCACGCCCTCGCTGTGTTCTCGGCCCTCGCTGCAGCGCTCCGAGGCCGTGGACGAGGTCGACGGATTGGTGAGAGTCCTTCCGTTCTCGTCTCGATTTTGCAGCTCGAACCCGATTTTTGATTTTCCTTCTCCTGCCGCGCAGCCCCTGGAGCGACGACGCAGCATCACCAGCGTGGTCATGGACCTGCAGCCCAGCTTGGTGGACATCGTGGTCGCGCCCGGCCCGCCGTCGCCCCCCGCGGCCACGCCCATGGCCACGCCAATGCACTCGTTCGTGGGCCCGCGTGACGTGAACGTGACGTCGCGCGACGAGTCGCAGCAGGCCGCCGAGATGTGCGCCGAGGAGGCGCTGGACAGCATGCGGAGGAGGAACTACCCCAAAGTAAGCGCGCGACCGCTCCCCCGCCCCGGCACTGCGACGAACCCCGCGTTTACTTGGTGCTCTCCACAAGCAGGTGCTGCCGGACCTGCCCGTGTGCGACGCGCCGGGCTGCGGCCCTCTGCCCCATCAGCTCAGCGCCATGCAGATGGCAGCCGCGCGGCGACGGTCGCTGCCGCCGGGACACCTCCAGATGGCGAGGAACATGACGTTCCCGTGCGCCTACCCGTGCGCCATCCCCATGGACGCCGCGGACGCCGGCCTCTACAACAGGATGAGGCCCGCGCCCCCGCCGAGGATCTCGTCGACCCTGGGTCGGAGGCAACAGCCGGTGAGTCCGTCAACCGAAACCATGACCGCAGAAGTGGTGACACCGAGGGTGACATCGACATTTACGATCGCAGGTCGGCGCGAGAGTGATGCTTCCGGCGACTCCGGAGCTGCCGGGCAGCACGCCGACGCCGTCCGCCCCCACCGCGGGGCCGGGGACGCCGGGGACGTCGCCGCCGCAGGTGCGCTACGAGCCCAGGGTCATCATCCGGGCGCGAGACCCGTGCGAGGACGCGGCCCCCCTGCCGGTCACGCAGACGTCCTCCAGCAGCGTGACGCTGCGGCGCCCGGAGCCCCGCGTCATCATCAAGGCCACGTCCAACAACCCGGTGCGCGCCGCGGCCACGGACGACAGCGACTACGGCTTTACGCAGCCGCACCCCCAGGTGCACATGCAGGACCTCCCCCAGGTGCATGCGCCGACTCGCCCTCCGCTGGCCGCCGAGGCGGCCGAGCCGGCCGAGCCCCGCCCCCAGGCCAACCTGCCAACGCCGCCGACGCTGGCCAGGCCGGCGCCTGCACCGTCGCCGAGCGCGACCCCCACGGCCAGCCCCACCCCGGCCAGGGTGACCCTGGCGACCCCCGCGGCGACGGCCAGCGCGACCGGCGCCCCGGGCAGCCCGCCGGCGATCGCCCCGAAGCCTGTGCTCAAGAAGGCGGCAGACCATCCGCCCCTCGGTGAAGCCTCGGCCGCGAAGCCAACTGGCGACACGGCGCCACCGCCTCAGCAGAAGTCACCACAGCCCCAGAAGCACAGCAACCCAGCGCCAGCCTCGCCGAAAGTCGGCGCAGGGGCCACCACGAAGGCGCCGCCGACACCGCCCCCAATGCCCTCGGGCGGGGCCAGCGGGGGCGCCACCAAGAAGCAGCAACAGCAGCGGAAGGCGTCGGACTCGGGCAGCAAGACGGGGACCATCAAGAAGGGGAAAAAGAAGTGACACCAATTCCAGGTTCCAGGTCTTCCAGGTCCAGGGCATGGAGACTGAAACACTTCCGCCTTCTCTGGGAAGCTCACCGCTAATTTATTTGATGGAATTATTTATTTATTTATTAGGCTAGTTTTAAGGAGATGTATTTTTGTATTAATTTAGAAACTGAAGAGTGGCACGATGAGTTTGTAGACACACTTTCGTCCACGAAAATTGTCTGCACGTCACACTTTGGAACAGAAAGGGGAAAATGTACATTTTAAACTGAAGGTTGTATTTGATGCATTTTAGTTAATACTATAAAACTAAGTAATTTGTTTTGTACGATGCAATCCACAAAGAGAATGGTGTCAATGTGTGTGCGCGTGAGTGAGAGAGAGAGAGAGTAGGTGTCAGGTGTGTGTGTGTCTGTCCGTCTGTCTGTGTATGAGTCTGGGTGAAATTTGTGAGCAAAAGGGACAACGATGGAGAGTGGACTGTGGCTGCCAAAGACTGACTGAAGCAATTGAGTTAAGAAATTGACGATTTACGGGTTGATTCACCTGGACATGAATGTTGTGTTTTAACGTGTATTTAATCGTGTACAATATTAAATGCAGAATGTAATTCAGTGCATCCAGCTACTACTCTCACAAAATAATCAACATTGTTGGAACGCTTGATAAGCTGGAACCATGCCCACATTGTAACGGTGCATTTACTTATAGACTTTATGCAACCGTCGAATGCATGTACTAGGGTACGTTTAAGAACGAATAAAACTGGATCATTCCACTGAAATTTGGGAAATGTGGACTACTTTTATGAGAGAATAGTACATGATTGACATGATTCGAAGGTATCTGGGGCTTCCCCCTCCACGCGGCCATCGGTGGTCGGCTGGCTCACGGCGGTTGCCGTTGGTGGGGCAACGCTTGGCAAGGCGCAAGGCCAACGCCCAGCCCAGTCCGGTTTGGGCAGGTGGGTCCAGGGCCAATTGTGTACCGACTTTCTTTCTACACTGAACGTAATGGGGGCGTAGCTCAGATGGTAGAGCGCTCGCTTAGCATGTGAGAGGTACGGGGATCGATACCCCGCGCCTCCATTCATTTTTATAGTGCCAATAAAAATTCTTGGACCCCCCCTCCTCCCAGTTTCCCACCAGGGGACGTATAAAATAGGCCCATACGTTATCAGTTCTGTTCACAGCATTGCAGTGACCCACGGACTATTTGGATCCGCGCCGAGCTGCTCTCTTGGTGGACAAAATAATTGGGCCACTTCCACCTCCCCTTGCTTGGAGGACTTGAGCATTGTCCAAAGCCGAAAACTGACAGCGTGAAGATTATTTCGACAAACGAAAATGCAGAGCTAGAGTCTTTTTCTTTTGAGGGGGTAGGGTAGCACACAAGTGTTGGATTTTTAGAGGAGTTTATTTATTAACTCATTCATTTCAGTAATGAGAAATAAGAAAGCAGAGACTTACACAAACTCCTTACATCACCTTTTTTTAATAAATTGAGTAAATGATCAACAGAGAATAAAAAAATTAACTTTTTGTTATCAATTGATAAAAAAATACAACCATTCCAATCAGAGTAGTTAATTATTAACTCATTCATTTATGCAATGAGAAAGAAAAACACTCAATAACAAACAGTAATAAGAAGACACATTTTTCCCCTTTAAATTTGAGTACATGATCAACAAACAGTATAAAACAATTTCTTTATACTATTAATAGATAAAAAAATACAAATATCCTACATTAAATATAATGCCTGGTTAAAATATACATAAGACACTTTGATTTAAGAAATTCATTGGTCCAAATAGTCTATGTTAGTATATAATTCCTATATATGCATAATTAAATTTTTCCACCAAACATGAGTATTCTGGACATGCTTAATATGTCGGGGGTAATAATCTATTCAGAACACACATGCTATACGGAAAAATATGGAAGTTGATGCAGCCCTGTTGCTTGCGCCCCAAAAGACCATACACACACATAAATCTAATCTTAAATCCTAATTAATTTACAAATATCCTCTACTTCAATGTCCCCAGTGGTTACATCTTCAGTGCAATTTAAGTCTCTTGCATCTTTGAACAAAGCAAGAAACTTAGGAGATAAGTCCTGCAATAAAATAAAACAAGTTAGAAACATGGAACTACGATTGGCTAAGGGGAAACAATTCCAGACAATTACCTCAATGTTGCCACAAATGAAGAGAGACTTGCGAGCCCTTGTCAGGGCACAAATAGTCCTGTCTACACGTAGTCTCATTGATGGCCCAAATGACAGTATGACAATATCATACTCCATACTTGATATATGTTCTGCCACGTCACAGTATTTAGCGCTGAAAATTTGAAACAATATTTTTGTTTAATCTACATCCTTAGCATAGAAAAGGAGAGATTATGTTTAATACTCACTATTCGGTGCAAGCAAGGAGGGCATTAATATCTTTGGAGAATGAAATGACACTGATAGGTTTTTTCACACTGTCGCTTGGGTATGATTTGCATGACAATATAGAGGAGAGCAGTTTTATTACAAAGTCAGCTTCATTCTTCTTTTTCTTCCTGTAAGCACATAATTAATACTAATATTTAAGCAATTCCAATCATAGGCAGCTAAACCTTTAAGAAAGTAAAAAGCTCACTTTTCGTCAAAGTATGTACAGTTGAACCATACATAAGGCCGCAACTGATGCTCCTGAACTTCTGCCAAGTACCTCTTATAATCGTTTGATGGCTTCATAGATTCCTCATAAAAGGTTTTATTGATGCCTCTGAGCACATCAGGATGCATCCGAAATTGCCTTGATAAGAATCTAGCTGGGGGCACACATTGCGCCTCCTTCAGAGCATTAGTGTACCTTTTCATGAGGGGTACTACCAGTCCAGCATTGCGAGCCCACTAAAATGAAACATGCAACAAAGGATTCACAATGAACTAAAAACCTGCCAGAAAGGCCAGAAGACTTAAATTCCCATAAATAGTAAAAAAAGGATCTTACCTTACTGGACACGTAAGGCGTGTGCTGCCTCGTATCCCCAAAGAGGACAACATCTGTGATTCCAAAGAGAACCATCAGCTTTATGACTGTAGGCTCCCCTACTTCAGAGGCATCATCAATGATGAGAACTTTATGTTTCCGTTGATTGCTAGAAATAACAATGGTTGGGTAAAGATAAATCAAACTGCTTTCAATAGTACTGTATGTACTTGTGTCAGAGGCCGTTAAATAATTAGATAAGGGTCTGATGTCATAAAAACCCTGCTATGCAGCAAACCTGTGCACATGCACACAGGGCTAAAGACATACCTCTACATAATTATTGAATAAATATTTTCTTGTTTGGAGGAAATTGATGAATACTTACATAACAGAAAAAGTTGTTGGCACTTACCTCTGAAGGATGGCTTCTTGAGCCTTTGAGCGATAAAAATTACAACTAAATGTTGTTAAAAGTATGTCACATTTCTTCAAAATAGTTGAGAAAGCAACATTTTCGTCTTTTGCCTGTATAATGAAGATCAATAGATAGAGCAACTTAAATGAATATTGTTGTAACGAGATTCCCAAAACTTACTTGTGAAGAAATCATCTCTATCCGCTCATTTAAAAGAGTCAACTCTAATTTCATTTTGGCAGTTGCAGAAGCTATGTCAGGAAAATTGAAATTTTTCTTGGTCATTTTAATTAATTTTGTTTCATTCCTGGCAATTTCCTTCATAAGTGCACGCCTGTCTTTCTCAAGGGGCTCTGTATTCTGTTTCAACAAATGTTTTTCTGCCAACTGTCTTAAACTATTTCTCCTCAACCTATCACCCACCCTCAGTTCATTCCCAAGCCAAACTGGACGGAAAGCATCAGGGTCTCTGTTTTTAGGATCATCAGATAACATGGGATTTCTAGCTTGCAGCTTTTCTAGTATTATATCCAATTGGTTGTTTGATTTTGCTGCTATAATAACGTAACAATCTCTGTTGAGCTTATGTTTACGTTCAACTAGCTCCTGCGCTAGGGCAGCTACTAAGTGGGTTTTTCCAGTTCCAGGTCCTCCTTCCACAACACTAAGAGATGGAGCTTCATAGTCAACAATATCCTGGATTAAGGAGAGCAACACAGGCTTCTGTGCTAGAGGATGTAGGTCTCCACCCTGCCATTGAAATATGTAACAGTAAGTTAATTAAGAAGGAAAAAAATAATAACAAGGATTCACTATGTTAAAAAATCAAGGCAACTTACAGTTTTTAAACCAAATACAGGTTCTGGTCGAATTGCATAATATGGCTTCAAAACCAATGGAGCCATATTGTGGATAGCAAAATCAGATAAGAACTTAAATAATTCGACCTCCTCGTAAACATTTGTTAGCTTTTTTAGCTGGAAATATAAAAGGTTAGGCTTCAATACAGTTGACACAGAAACTTTTCAACACACTAGAATATTAAAAGAACTCACCGCTAACACTTTGGGAACAGTCTCCGGGTTATCATCTGAACACAGGGTAACTTTAAAAGAGAACTTAAAATCAGGCTCCTTTTTAAAATGTTCTGCAAATAAGAAAAAGAGAGCTAGTTATATGTGAAGCCAAATAATGGATTCTCCGCCCTTGTAGAAACATAAATATCTATACATATTGTGTAATCCTGAAAGTAATGTAAAATGAGATAAACCACAGCATACCTTGAAGATGCACAGATAGCCTGACAGAATCTGACACAACTTGGTTTCTAGAGGCCACTTCTATATAACCAAAATGAGGTTTAGCTGGCTCGGAGGATTTTCCAATAGGACCAACGATGACCAAATCTCCAAGTCTAAATGGGCTTTTCTGATCAGACCCGCCTGATTGGAATAAGATTGGCAAAATGTATTTATCTTTTGTAGGATTAATGCAAGATACAAATATTGACTTGACAGGGAGTTGAACACAAACAAATCAGGCTTTGATTCGTAAAATATAATAACTAATAACCAACTTACAATGACATGTGAGAGTTCTTTTTCTTTTGTTCCCTAGCAAAGGCTTGTCTTGTGATGATTCTACAGCCGTCAGGAACCTGCATAAGACGCAAAGACATCAGATGGTAAAAAGGCTGAGAGATTGGGAACCAAAGGTGATTATTCAGATTCAGTTACTCATCTTGAAGGTAAAAATATAATCTAAAGGGTTACAATAAGTTTACACACTACTTTTACTGGCAATTATAAGAATAAAATCATAAAATTTGGAAAAACAAGGAAACAATCAACTACATCTCTCTGTTTTTCTTTCAAATAAAGAAGATTTCTAAGTTACTGAACCTTTTAAAACTTAGGTTTTCCAGAAAATGGTGCACCACCTCTAAAAACCCATGACCAGCCAACAGAAACTTCACAAATAATTTCATTCTATTTTATGTTAATGAAAAAAATCTTACGGTTTTGATGGTCTAGATTCCTTCCGGATGGTTTCCCACAGTTCAATCAAGAGCGCATTCTGGAAGTGACTCAAATACTCATCTATTGAGTCAAATTGTAAATGTTTTGTTTCCACATCAAATCTCTCCATATTTGGAAGAAGAGGTGGGACCTTCTTTGAACTGATATGTCGGGCTTCCTGTTGACAACACAAAATGTCAATAAGATACAAAGAAAATGCAACTTAAAGAACATGTACATCAAAGTGAAACATACTTTGAGCCACTCCGGCCTCCATTTACCAATACTGTAAAGGAGTGACTCGAGCCAAGATGGACGCACCGAAGCCCGAATAGGTCCTTTCTCTGACGATTCTGTAAGCACAAGACAAAAGTCAAAGACAGACCAGAATAAAGGTGAAAATTGCCACTTTCCCTGCCCATAGTAACAAATTAAAGTGCAAGTCCTTAAACCGAGCACAGTTCAGCAGTTCAGTCATCAATGAAGGAAGGTCGGGGCGGGGGGTTTGAGCTAGTGTAGGCTAGTGCCACTTGGACTTGACCACTTACCCGCAGGTCCAGAGGAGTAACTCTTGCGGGGGGTGTCGTCCTCCATGAAGAGCGGCGAGCGGCCGTCGTACTGCGGCGACAGCACCGTGGGGTGCTGGGCCGCGGGCAGCACCGGCAGCTTCTTCTTGTTCTTCACGGAGGCGGGGCCAGCGAAGGCCTTCTTGGACTTGGGTGCTGGTGGCGGCGGCGACAGCGGCTCGTCGGCGAGCTCCTCCTTGACGCCCTGCAGGCGCCTCTTCTTGACGGAGGCGGGCGCTGGCGGCGCTGGCGGCGACAGAGGCTCGTCTACGGGCTCCTCCTTGACACCCTGCAGGCGCCTCTTCTTGACGGAGGCGGGCGCTGGCGGCGAAAGCGGCTCGTCGGCGACCTCCTCGTTGACGCCCTGGAGACGCCTCTTCTTGACGGAGGCGGGCGCCGGCGCCAGGGCCTTCTTCTTGGGGTGCTTGGCGTCCTTGCTGCTCGGGCTGGGGTCGCGGCCAGAGGCCTTCTTGGCGCGGGCCGTGTCCGTGCTGCTCGGCCTGCTCCGCCGGCACGGCGACGCGCTGGGGTCGCGCTTGGCCTTCTTGGACGAGGCGTCGTGGCTGGAACGCCGCTTGTCGGCCGGGCCGGCGGGGCTGTGGGGGCGCCGCGCCCTGGACTTGTGGGTGACGGTGACGGGCGACGTGGACGACGCCCGCTCCTCGGAGAACGTCCTGAAGCGTGGCTTCTTCATCTCATTGTATACGTTCACGATGGTGGCCACGTGCAACTTCATCTCCAGCAGCTTTTTGGAGCTCACGGCCGGGTACAGCGCGGTGCTGCGGCCTGACGTCCGCTCCTGCTGCTCGGAGTCGGCCTGCCTCTCCTCGTCGGCCACCAGCTCCTCCTCGCCGTCGTCGGGGAACTCTTGCTGGCCAAACAGCAGCGCGCGCCCGGCCTCCTCGTCGTGGTCGCGCTCCAGCTTCACTGAGCGCTCCGAGCGGCCCGCGCGGTCCCGCTCGCCCTTCACTCTGCTGATAACCCCCTCGGCGCCGGGCTGGGCGGGCTGGGCGGGCCGGGCGGCCGCAGGGCTGAAGTCCGCCTCGCGGGCGGCGCCGGCGGCCTCCTCCTTGACCACCACCCGGGGCGGCGGCTGCTTGTCGCCAAGAGGGCTGCCGGGCGGCGACTCCCGATCTTCCCACTCAGCCTCCAGGTCCACCACCTCGAACTCCCGCGCCGGAACTGGCAGCACCTCCACCTCGGGGGACACCCGCGACGCGGCTGGCTCCACGCTGCTGTACTCCGCCTCCGCGTCGAAGTCCTGCTCCTCTTCGGACTCGCAGAAGTCGTAGTACTGCTCGATGGGCTCCGTCTTGACCTCTGCCTCGAAGTCCAGCGTGGTCTGCAGCCCCCACTGGTCGTCTGCGTTGCCGGCCACGCTGGCGATGGAGAGGACGGGGAGGCCGCCGAAGGCGCCGGCCTCGGCGGGGTCCACGTCGGCGGGGTCCACGTCGGCGGGCTCCTCCTTGATAAAGAAGGTGGAGAGGTCAACGTCGACGTCGGGGCACGTGCCGATGCTGGTGGCGGCGGCCGCGGCGGCGAAGTGGCCCTGGTCACCCTTCTCCTGGCTGCACAAACCGTGGCTGGAGCTGGCTTGGCTTGCGCGGCTGCAGCAAAGGGCATGGCCGCAGCAAGGACCTCCACTGCCGCTGTTGTCTTGACCTGGGGCGATGCTGCCAGCGTTACGGCAGCAACCAGGGTTGCTGCAACCCCAGTGGCTGCACCCAGGGTGGTCACAACCAGAGTGGCTGCAATCAGGGCGGGTACAACCAGGGTTTTGCCAGCAACCATGCCTTTGGTTGCAGCCATGATTTTGGGAGCTGGTTTGGCTGGGGCCAGCAGCAGGGGTTTGGCTTGAGCTGGAACCCGTAGGACTACTTCGGCTGCATCCGGGGCTGGTGCTGGAACCAGGGTTCGGAACACCGCGCGGGCTTCGGCTTGAGCTGGAACCTGTAGGACTACTTCGGCTGCATCCGGGGCTGGAACCAGGGTTGGAACCAGGGTTCAGACCGCCGCGGGGGCTTCGGCTGTTGCTGCGCTTCTTGAACAGGCTTGGGTCGATGGGCACTGCTACCGGCGGTTCAGGCAACGGAGTCGGTGTCGCCGACGCCCGCTCGTCGGTCTCCAGCTGCTGCGACATGGCGGCGGCAGCTCCTGAAAAAACATCGCAAAATTGGAGCAAGAAATTGGAAACCTTTTCTCCTAATAGTATTGGACTGGGACAAGGCGCCGCCGCCTCAGAATAAATCGTCTGGCGGCGATGGCCCATTCATTCCCACGACCAACGAACGATAAGGCCAATCCGACACCAGCGAGGGACAGCTTGGGTCGGTTACCCGGTTTAGCCGTCCACGCCGGAAGACTGCAACGGCGTGAACTGGAGACGCTGACACTAGCGCAGTCAGACTGAAGACGACTCGCGGGCAACCTAAGCGGCAGGCGGACCTGTCGAAGAGCCACCCCGACACCCCCTTCGGACCTTCGGCCCTTCGGGGTGATAGCGAGCGACTCTCCACGACGGACGTCGCGACGCGTCGCGTGCCGCTCGATTTGCATACAACTTCAATGAAGCTACCTGAACTACCGCATCGTGACGGAGCGGCCATAAACACGGCCACCCACTCACCATTTATGAGCCCTGCCCTCTTTCCCTCCTAGGGAGCAGCTATAAACACCGTAACACGGAGGTACATCTGTAATCCGGTAGCTGTACTGAAACACAGCTATAAACCGTTCTGAGCCCACGACTTAGATAGAGTAAGAATCCTTTTTCTATGGCCCACGACCAGGTAGGGGAGCGGTTCCCAACCTTGCGGTCACGACCGCAAATGGAGTCACGAAAAAATTAATTTCGAGGGGTCGCGGAGAGGTGGCTGCGGTCGCGGCGGGGTCCCGAGCTGCCAGCGGCCATACACTGTGCCGGCACTGAATCCACTCCCACACGATTCAAGCGACGCGCCACCAGGTGTCGCCGCTTAGGGACAAAACAAAGCAGCAGTAGCGCTCGCTCGTAGAATCTCGGAATCTCAACTCGAAGCTAATGATGTCGAACGCCCGCACGTCAGCAACCTGGCGCCAATAAAGAAGAGTGCTACCCGAGAGCAGCTATCGCAAAGGCATTTAGTCGTCCCCTTTCCTTTGCCCGGCCGTTAGGCACAATAAGCGGCAACCCTGATGTAAACATCCGTGCCATTTCGGTTGGCGCCAAATTCGAGCTGCGTCAGCGCGTCAGCTGTTCGAGGACATCGCCGCTGCCCCAGCGCAGGCGGACGCAGAAAACCCCAGAGCCCTGTCAACGGCTGGTGCGTCCTGGGCGTGCCTGCCGAGGCAGTTCCCCGAAAACAGGCGGCCCGGCCCGCAACCAAGGCCAAGGCATTCGAGACCGAAAGGCTGGGCGCGTTCGGCGGAGCGGCGCAGCGCTGGCAACACCAAGGAAACTGGCGCGGGCTGCGAACAGTTGAACACACGCCGGCCGAAGTACTCACCGTGGAGGGCAGCAGCAGTCGGCTTTTCCGGTGCAACTCGACCGGGGCTCTGCACACACACATGCCGCGCGCAAACGCTCCGTCGAGACGAATCCTGCCGTCGGGCGAACGCAGCAACGCAACGGGCTATACTAGTTGGGTTAGCTTCGTTCGCGCACGCTCACGCTGCTGCTGGCGCTGCCAGTGTCGCGGTCGCGAGCTTCGAGGGGGCACCGCCTAAGCCGCGTTGCCGCGCGGGACGGACCGCCAGGAGCATCAGTGGGCTACAGTGGGCCCGCGCGGGGCCGCGGGGCCCACTTGGCAACGCCGCATCCCCCCTCCCTCCCGCCAGCTTACCGCCAGCCACACAGCCACGCGCCGCCACTCGCCATCCATCTAGCCATCTAGCCAGCCTCACCGCGCCCCGCGCCACCCTGCTCTGGTCGTGCGGACCAGCTGCTGCAAAGCCGCGCGCCCCGGCGCCACCAAGCAGTCCGAGTTACCGTGGCCGCCGGGCGGTCCGGAGGGAAGTGCCACCTCTCATGGTGCCGCGGCCACTCCCCGCGAGAGAGACAGCCGCCAGGCCGGTCCCAAGCGCGCCATGAGCTCGGCTCGGCACCTCTGCCATTCGCTGGGCTGGACACACACACACACACACTCTCTCTCTCTCTCTCCCACACACACACACGCATACATAAACACATCACAACACCGCTACCGCCTTACAGCCGGGCGTGCCCCCTCGACCTGCAGATACAATACACTAGAAACGGATCCGCCTCTCCACTCGCATACCTAAGCCAGAGATAGCCCAGACTCCATGAGGACCAAGGTAGGCATCCCGCACAGCTTCCTCGCCGAGACTGACAGGGGGACTCTGTGGAGCTCCTGGAGTGACGATGAGGACTGATGCCCGGACTCCGCGTCCAACGCTTATATAGATAAACCGTGGACCACGTGACCCGGTCGTCATCCCTTCCACTCTGGCTCCCTCCCTCCTGTGACGCGTGGCTCCCTGTCTGGGTGTGATGGTCAGTGCGCGCTATCCAACAGTACAGGGGCCGGTCTTAGGGGTACTTTAGGGCTCTTGACAGTGAAACACTTTACTCGCGAGTATGGTGTTTTATTGGCTGACGAGATGGGTTGGCTTCTCAGGGCTTCACACACTACACTTTCTTGCACACAACACTCACTGCACTGGACCGTGCTCGGGACTCAACTGCCTGGCCCCTTCCGGCGTCGACACTTAAGTACCCGATCGATTCCTGGGGGCTCCTACTGTGCATGTGGCCAACAGCGCACTTGCAACATTCGCAACAATGTATCTCACTTGTGTCGCTCGCCACAAGGGTCAATTAAGCCAGTGAGTCACGGGCAAGGCGGCGCAGTGCAGAAATTAATAGTGGTGCATTTGAGTATGACCTTATTGGAGGATGGCCCGTCGTCCATCCGCGTTAGGCGGGCAGGATGCCACACTCCCCCCCCCCGGTCCCCTCTCGGAAATTCTCCAAAATTAGAAAAGAAGAGAGGAAATCGGAGAGAGACAGACAGACAGACAGACAGACAGAGAACGCGAGAGAAGCTCATCACAGTAGATGTCATCAGACCCGACCTGTCAGTCTCTTCTACTCTAACATGGTTTAGGAAGGTTGAACGCCCGCCACACATCGATTTAAATGCTATAAAGCTGCGCCGGTCGCTGTGCCCTTCCGTGCTTCGTTAGTCCAAACGCTGCGGGTCGCACCCTCCTCTCCCCCCGCGCTCCTGCGGCTCCGCTATTTGATTCTCCCCTCCTGATCGCGACACGATTTCCTAGAAAAGTAGTAAAACCCGGCAAGCATGGAGGATGCCATGCCGTGCCACACCGCGCCGTGCCAGGCTCTGATTGGGGCCCACACAGTGTAACCAGGCCTCCACAGGAGCCAGGCCGCGGTGGCATCGACACCGATGTAATCAGGCCCGGGCCCGTGAGAGCCGCGAGAAGACGGACACTGCGTAGGGACTCAGCAAATTGGACCCGCGAGAAGTCATTGATTATTTTGACCAAAATTTGGGGGGCGATTTGCCGAGTCACAACAATGTAGCTGCCTGGCCTGTTGTCTATTAGGATGATTCCTTCAAGGTCCACCAGCAGAGAGGCTCCGCGCAGGACTCCCAGAGTCTAAGTGGCCTGGCCAGCCCTGGCTTCATTTTCATTACATGCATGGAAAATCCAGCGAGGTGGTGGGGAAGGTTTCCCACGGCCCGACCGACACAAGCAGTAATAACTGTCACTAATTCGGGCCGTATTTTTGCCAATCAGGCGCTGTATGTACAGTACTGTGATGCGAGCGGGTCGGACGAGCCGTAAGCGCGGAAGCCCGGCTGCAGCGCGTTGCCCGCGCGAGTTGGGTGGGACCGGAACCATAAACTAAACACCAGAGGGCACTCTTTGTTCCCAGAATCAGATTGCATTGCTCGGCAATGCCATGGCAATGCCGCCCTTCGGCCCACATCCTTCGCATGGCCTCTATGGCCCCCGCATCCGTCCCGCGCGAGCAACAGTCTCCCCAAATGAGACAGGATCATCAACACACGCACGACCAATAGGGTATTTCGGAGCAGCCGTGGCCCGGAAGAAGAAGAAAAAAACGGAAGTTAGAAATGGCAGTTTATATGAGAAATATACGCTACGGATGAGCACCCGCAGCGTATATTTCTCACATAAACTGTCATTTCCAACTTCCGTTTTTGTTCTTTTTCTTCCGGGCCAGGGCTGCTCCGAAATACCCTATTCACACGACACGCCGCCGCGGGTTGGAGACGGGCGGCTTGCCACGGTACGCCCCTCGGTAAACTTCACACTGAAAAACCAAACGTGGTCACCAACTGATGAGGTCAAAATGGCACCCATTTGACCACACCTGTTGGTGAGGTCTATAGACCACGTTTGGTTTTTCAGTGTAGGGCTATTCGCTGTCTCACTCGCACCCCTGTGCTGCCGGACGCCGTGCGGTCCCTGAAGGCAGATAAGTTTTCGGGATTCTGTTGGATGGAGACTCTGAAGACTGCACAACCGGTCCGCGCGGCACGCGGCATGGCCTTGGGCATGTGCGCGGTGCTGCGGCAGCAGACTGATTCCGAGCGTGGCTCTGTCTCTCTCGCACTCGTGGGGCGTCCCGTCTAGGTGCGAGAGAGACAGAGCGACGTAAACGACTCTCGGAATGAGTCTACAGGTGCCGGACCCGGACCGCCAGTCGCGCGGGCCGCCGGGCATTGTAGCAAACATGTGGCGGGGGCGTGGCCGTGCAGCCGAGCGAAGAGTCGTTTCTTCGTCGTTCTGCCTTTCTAGCACAATAAACACCTCTCTCTCTCTCTCCGAGTGCGACAGAGACACAACGACGAAAGGACTCGTCGAAAGCTGTCCGGCCGTTCCGCCAATACTGGGTGACGTGTCGTGTGTCAGCGCTTGTCGGCCGTAAGACAGCCTCGCCGAACATTGTCCGCTCTGCGTCTACTGCATGCGCACCTTGCGCACCGCCTTCTCTCTCTCTCTCACACCTCTCTCGCGCACTCCGGGCCTCTCTCAAAGGAACGAACTATTTATGGCAGTGTCGCTGGCTCTCTCGCACTCCCCAGCCGAAGGTCTCGAACAGCCTCTTTGTGTGTCTCTCTCTCTCACTCTAGTCCCGCGGCCAACGATAATTTCTAATTACGTTTTCTACGAGGTCTACTATGACTGTGTGAGGTGTTTTATAAGTTAGTGAAGAATAGAACTGTGCGGATACTCACTTTCTGGCAATAGTAAATACAAAGAATCCATGCCAAAAAAATTTATTGTAATAAAACTCTTTTTTTTTTTTTCAAAAAAAGGGAAATTTACATAAAACCAACATGTATACAATGCTTGCTCCACAGTAAATAAAATTAATAAAATATACTTTCAAGCACTTGTAAAAATACAAAACATATAGAGTATTTTAGACTCTAAATTAAAATCCTGATATACATTGCTGTTTAAGTTGTTTGACCCTGTCAAAAAACAATACAATATCAATTCACAAAATATCAGCCAATTTGATCCAAACAGTTTTCAGCTGCATAAATCTACACACAGAGTGCACATAAAATCGATTCTCTAAGTTAGCATTCAGTGGTACTCACAACCCCTCTCCCCCCATGGAAGATAAGTCGGACCTTCCCCCACCCCCCTCCCCCCACACACACTCACTCACTCACTCACTCACTCACTCACTCACTCACTCACTCACTCACTCTCTCTCTCTCTCCCTCACACAAACACACATTCTCCCTTACAGTCAGTTGATGCTCCTCCCGAAACACATCACACACAAGCAATTTTAATGTCACACACAAAACTGAACAAGAGCCACGCTCTTCCTTACTACTTTCAGTATCTCACATTGCATTCAAATTAAAATTGCGTATATGTTGATGAACTTTCGAATTCCGCAGGAGCCCCGAAGGACTCGCCTACGCACGCCCGGAAAGAGAGTCTAAGTCACGGTCGTGTGCTTTCCGAAGGTGCTCTTTGAGCTTGTCCCTTCTAGAAAGCACTTTGCCGCAGACCGGACACGGCGCCACCACGCGGTTGGGGCTGTTCACGTCGTGCGCACTCTTCATGTGCCGCAATTTGTGCTCCGACTGGCGAAACGACTTGTCGCACATCGTACAGTGGTACTTTTTCTCTTCCCTGTGGGTGTCATAGTGCTTGTCGAGTCGCTTCAGGTCGGTCTTGCCACACACGGGGCAGGTACCCTCGCGCGGCAGCTTGACTCCGGCGCCGCCACGGCACCGCCTCTTGCTGCCCGACGACGCCTTGGGCAGGGGCAACGGCGCCGCGTACTTGATGGACGACGGCGCCGAGTTCTTGATGGGCGACGGCGCGGAGTACCTGATTGGCGACGGCGCCGAGTCCTTGATGGGCGAAGGGACGGCGGTACCGGCCGCGGACGCCTTCCGGGTGTAGGGCGTCTTCCGGGGAGAGGACGTCTTCCGCGGGGAGGGCGCTTTCCGAGGCGACGGCGTGGCGGCCTCCAGGGCGGCCTCAAGGGCCGGCGCGGGGCCGGGTGGCTGCGTGCTGGCCGCGGCGGCGCCCTTACGGCCGCCGTAGCTGCGGGGCTGGACTCCCTTCGGTCTCGCGGCGGCCCTCGAGGTAGCCCGCCCCCCACGACGCGCCCTCTGCTTCTTCGGGGCGGCTGCCTCTGGGGAGGCCATTGGGCAGGGCGACGACGCCGAGGACGGCGGCGGCGCTGGGGCGAGCGGCGACTCCGAGGACGGCGGCGGCACTGGGGCAGGCGGCGACGCCGGGGACGGCGGCGGCACTGGGGCAGGCGGCGACGCCGGGGACGGCGGCGGCACTGGGGCAGGCGGCGACGCCGGGGACGGCGGCGGCACTGGGGCGGGCGGCGACTCCGAGGACGGCGGCGGCACTGGGGCGGGCGGCGACGCCGAGGACGGCGGCGGCACTGGGGCGGGTGGCGACGCTGGGGACGGCGGCGGCACTGGGGCGGGCGGCGACGCCGGGGACGGCGGCGGCACTGGGGCGGGCGGCGACGCCGGGGACGGCGGCGGCACTGGGGCGGGCGGCGACGCCGGGGACGTCGGCGACGATACACAGGACGGCGATGCACAGGACGCCGACGACTCGCTGTCCAAGAAGTCCCATGCCATGGACTCGGGTGATGCCAAGGACTCTGGCGTCATGGGCATGACCACATCGCTGCTCCAGCTGGACAGTCGCTCGCGGCCGCTCCGGAGGCCAGCTTGCAGGAGCGGCGGAGCGACGCAATTGGGGATGGTCACCAAACGCGAGACTCCTTGCGCGACGAGGGTGGGGACTGGCACCACGACTCCTTCCTTGACGGAGATGATCATCACCACGGAAGGCACAGCAGGGATGGTTGCGGGGCACGCGGGTGGCTCGCGTTGAGGCCCCATGTCGTCCACGCTGCGAGGCGACGGTGGCGGCGACGGAGGTGGTGTTGGTGATGGCGGCGTTGGCGGTGGTGATGGGGGTGATGGTGGTGGTGATGGTTGCAGGTTGACCGGCCACGCCGACAGCAGCGAGTCCATCTCGCGGGCCGGCAGGGCCGGCGGGGCCGGCGGGGCCGGCAGCGACGGTGATAGCGGGGGCCAATCGATGGTGAGGGCCGCCGTTGGCGGCCGTGGCTGCGGGGGCGTGGGCGAGGGCGGAGCCGGCAGCGGTTGAAATGGATCCTGGTCGAGCAGGAGGCCCAGGTCCATGAGTGTCTGGTTCCACAGTTCATGACACACCGGCTTGGGCTTGAGCAATGTGTTAGGCTCGACAATCTCCCCGGGGCTTTCCTCGTCACCCTTCTTCTGCCCGTCTCCCTCCTCTTCCGCCATCTCCCAAAGAGGCGAATAATCGTTGATGGACTCTATGTAGACATCCAGTGCTTCTCTGTTGAAAATCTCCTTCATGTCAGCGTCGCAGGGCGGACAGGACATCTTGCCGACTGGACCTGGAAGAGAAGACGTTACTCATGTACAGAACTGCAAGGAGTCACGAGGTCAAGGCCAAGTTGGGGGCCATCCATAAAGTACGTACGTCCATAGTTTTAGAGGGGGGGGGGGTTACACCAAAACAGACAGCCCAAGGGGAAGGTTAGGTTAGATCGCGGACATAGGAGTAGGGTTGACTCCAAAATAGCGCGCGTACATTATGGATGGCCCCTGGCAGACACAAGGCATGGAAGGGTTGGCGTTCTGCTGGCCTCCCTACACAGCGTAATACTAGACAATTTCTCATGGAAAAGCTTTGAACTTTTAGCTCTCATATTTGAAGGGTTTAGCCGTCACTTTAGCGTCACGTTACGCTGGCTCTCTGACCCACATACTACCCCATTATGCGGGTGACAGCCAACTCGTCCCAAGCAGGTCAAATCGGTCCACCCCTAAAAAATATTTAAGCAAATAATTAATTTATTAATTTGTTCGGGGGTGAGTTAACCCGGGGGCCGAAAGGGCAGGGTCGAGATGGACATGGGTCGACTTGGGCCCGGGACGAGTTGTCCTAGTTCCCGCAGCGTGACCAGATGGATAACCTCCTGCCCCTAGTGCGTAACGTTGTCACTGAAAATGGGCTTCCGTTTTCCAGACCAAACATTCAAGTTTTCCCCTCTTTCAGAACCTCAAAAAGCCACACTTTGCCCCCTGAAGATAGGCAACTTTTGATCGTCCCCCCTTCCCCCCCCCCTCGGTCTCTGGATCCACAAACTCATTTTAGCTCCTCCCAGTAAGTGCACCTACTTGGCCAAGAGGGCTGCGCTGCGTTGCTGGGCTCCAGCGAAGTCACAGAGAATTGCGGATTTGATACTTTTGGGCGGCTGAGTTACTGGTAAGACTTCCCGTAACTGAAACAACCATTTCAAAAGAATTAATTCCAGCATATCTTTAGGGAAGCAAAACTTGGCACAAACAGGTCTCAAATCTCTCACAGAGTAGTGACAACATTTGGAATTTCGGTTCCCAAGACCTCTCCCTGACTAAAATCGAGCTTTCCCATGACTCTCTCTCTGGAAACATGCAGGAAGGATTGTCTACTTTCCCTCCACCCAGCTCGACGAATGCGCACTTTTCCGCACGCGTTTTTTTTTTTACAGGGGAAATCACACCTGAGCGAGTGGTTGGACGTGAGGCCGGCGCAGCCTGCTTGCGAGAAGGGGTGGGGGAGGAGGGGGTGCGGGCGCGGCGAGCCGAGCTGCGGCGGGGCGGGCGGCGAGGCAAGCTGGCAGTCAGCAGACTGATTCCGCACAGTGCGGAGGGGCCCCGCCGACCGACAGTACCCATGAGTGCGAGAGAGACAGAGTGATGCGGGTGGGCCCCTCCGCACTGTGCGGAATCAGTCTGCAGGCAGGCCAGCGGGCGGCCAGGAGAGCTGGCAGTCAGACAGGCGGGGAGCCCCAGCAAGCGGCGGGCGCGCACGCGGAATCGGTCCCCTTACAGACATTTCATTCGCATCCTTACGCATCCTGAGTGCTAGCATGCTGATACATTATCTACACTACTATTTCTGTTTTGTCTTTATGTCGTTGTGTATAATGTATCATCTGCTAAAAACACACTTTAAGTTTAGATAGGGAGGCAAATCATTTGAGGACAGTCGGCCTAAGAACGTGTCGCCACATCGAGCTCGCCGCCGTCAAACACGTCACCGTTCGCCTGCAAATTGACAGCATCACTGCAAGCGCGGCTGCTTTCTGCTAATTTGGCCCATCTGCCAGTGACGAGGAGACTGGCAGGGGTGGCCCCCTAGGGTGACCCTGAAGGGTGGCCGAGGGAGGCAGTCGCCCCAAGTCCCGGCCGGCGGCCGCCCTTAGTCGTTCCCCGATACAGTACCGGTCAACGAGGGTCAACGAGGGGGGAGGGGCCTGAACAGGATGCGCTCTCGAGAGCGCGCGGGCACATGACGGGCCATTTAGCTTGTACACTACGCGCCAACCGGTACGCGCCACAATGCACCCACGTGTGGGACAGTCACACTATTCATAGTGCGAACCAAGCGTGGCAGCGTTTCAAGCGCATGCCGCGCAAAAGCTACGCACAACAAAAGTACGCAGTGTGTGAGCATTGCGAGCACCCTCCATCTGCTCAAGAAGAGCACAGCCATGCTTTCCGCCTACGGTACTTACAGGCGTGTGTGACAAAGATGTGATGAGGGAGGGGTGGGGAATCAAAAATGACCCAAAAACGCGTGACGTATTTTATGGACAGCCCCCTACTGCTGCCGCCGAGATGCGCCGCGTCAGACGGCATCCGTCGCCTGCCGACCCAGTCGCTTCGACGGATAGGAAAGTGTGAATAGTACAAAAAAAGTACCACGAAAACTGTACGAAAAAAACAACCCAACGGTGATTGTAGTAAGTACAAAGAGATTTGTACAAGCTACATAGCTACAACGAGGCCTGGACTGCACACAGCACTCGTCACGCCGGTTCTATTGTGATTTGTACAACAATTTTTGTACTTTGAAAGAACTACAAATTCCCGATTAAAAATTTGCCAGGAATTAGCGCTCTTTTGTTGCGGCTTTTTCTTGCAGTGAACTTCGTTTCCGGACCGAATGCAGGTGTGTATAATTAGGCTAGAGCTTTTCGGCGCGACTTTTTGTCGCGCCACAATTTGGCCATGTGTCCGACCATTACGTTTTCAGTGCACGGCCTGCGAACGGCACCCAGTCGTCATGCGTCGCTCTGTACCTCTCGCATCAACGGGACGCCCGCGAGAGAGACAGAGTTTGAGCAAAAAACGACACTCGGGTGACCAGCCATGGACGCTGCCGCGGCCTCCTCGTCCGCATCATTCCAGCACACGACAGTTGAAAACAAGGTCGACAAGATTCGAGAACGCCAAAAGAATACACTGCTGTAGACGGATTTTGCCAGCCCCTTCCCGCCCCGCAAACAGACGGACCGCTCCGACAAGTATGTTGTGTTCTCTACAGCTCCCACTTTCCAATGTACCGTACCGAGTCACGCCGGTTTGCGGGCAAGGCCCCGCGACACCGATCGTATCAGCTGCGGGCTGGGGGCAGTGCGGCAGTGACCTCACACACACACACACACACACCCCTACTCACTCACTCACACACACACACACACACACACACGCGCGCGCACACACACACACACACACCCACACCCGCACACCTGGCAGGACACTTACCGGCTACTACACCGTGAGTGATGCTTGTTGGTTGTTGATGACGGCCACGAAACACCGCACGTCCAAGACGCGCGCAACAGGCTCCAGGTTCGACGCCTCGCTTCGGCGCGCTTTGGCAAGCGAAGCTGCCCTATGCCCTCTCACCTGGGCGCATTGTCACTGGGGTGACACACACACACATACACGCAGGTCCTTGCCGAGCATGCACACGGCCGCGGGGGGCGTAGCGTAGGCGGCGGCTTGCTCGCTGAAACCGCCGGCACTTGAACGAGTGCTGAAGGCTGGGGCACGCCGTGGGCACGCCGTGGGCACGCGCACACAGATCCACGGTCTTGCAGACAGACACACAGACACACAGGCACACACACGAGCCGGGCGAGGTGCCGCGGAGGGGCTTCCGACCCGCGGCTTGGAACTGCGCACTGCACTGGCTGGGCTTCGCGCACTGACTGACTGACTGACGCGGGCGGAGGCGGAGCGCCTTGCCTTCGCGCTGCGCAGCGGTGGCAGCGGGCCAGTCCGCCCGCCCCTCCACGCCGCTCGGCCACGGCGGCCAGGCCGGGCTACACTATTGGCTGGGCCAGCGCCTCGTCCCGCCCCTGCCTTGCCTGCCTCCCAGGACCGCCAGGACCACGGCCAGGAGGGACCGCCCCAGAGACAACACGCACGCTCCCCGCGCCCCCGCCAAGTGCATCATGTCGCCCGCCACGCGATTCCGCCAATTCCGCCCGCACGCGGCGGACTGATTCCCATCTCTGCTTCCGTCGCTCTGTCCCTCTCGCACTCGTGGGGCGTCCCGCCCGTGCAACCCGCCCGTGTGGGTGCGAGAGAGACAGAGCGACAAGCAGTGGCGCGGAATCAACCTGCAGCCCCGCGAGACGCTGCGGACACCGCGCCGTGACAAGCACGGCATTCGCACGGCATCCATCCACCCGCGCTGGGCCTTCCCGCCCCGCAGACCAAAAATAACCAAAAGTCTCTTTCGTCGTTCTGGTTCTCTCGCACTCGTGGAGCGTCTCGTAAGGGTGTGAGTGAAAGAGACACGGTGACAAAAATCAGTCTCGAGACCGGATTACAAGAGGCGGTGCTCACGGCGATGGACAAGGCCGCCGGGCCCACTCAGGTGCCCACAGGTTTGATAGCGGGACAGCGCTGCGGGAGCCACCGCCTCTTTTACGACTTTTCACCCTAATAGAAAACGTACGCAGCGGGCCGAGCGATTCATTCGTCGCTCTGTCTCTGTCGCACTCACGGGGCTCTCCGTGAGGGTGCGAGGGAGACAGAGCGACGAACCTATCTTCGGCATCGCTCGGCTGATCTGGACAATGTCGCCGTCGCCGTCCCGCCCGCGTCGCAGCGTCAACTCCAGGCTTTACGGGGGCCGTCCTGGGCAACAGTGTGACAGATGCGTGGTGACAGCTGCGTAATGAAGCCCAGGGGGTGGGGGCTCCTTGGAGTTCACATCTACCCACTAGACAAATTCATAAATACAGTCGATCGTGTCGCTGTCCTCGGCTGTCTCCCTCGCACCCCTGCGGAACGCCCTGCCAGAGCGACGGAGACACGGAGCGACTAAACGAGCCTGCGACTGCTTTCGACACTGCTAAAAGGGGCTCGTCGGCTCGTCGGGGCTGCCGTCGTGGCTCCAGACGGAGTCCTTCTCTCTCCCTCTCTCTTTAACTCTCTCTCTCTCTCTCTCTTTAACTCTCTCTCTCTCTCTCTCTCTCTCTCTCTCTCTCTCTCTTCATTACAGTGGTTCGACCAGAAAATCTGCATTGCTGTACCCGTGCACTTTCTGTCGGACTTGCGCCAGCAGACTGATTTTACGAGAGTCGTTTTCGTCGCTGTCTGTGAATAGCCTGAGGGCGGTGCATAGACAACAACCCTGCGTTGTCCATGACTTGCACCAGTGCGAGAGAGACAGAACGGAATCAGTCCACAAGCGCACTTCCATCGCCACCTGGTGGCATCTAGGCCGAGGCCATTCTACATACACAAGGGTGTTTGGTATGGGTGGACGCGACATGTGTCTGCGGACGACCGACGGGACCGACCTCACGCCGTTTCCGGGAAACCAAAAAGCCAACGAGGGCGTTCTCTCTCTCTCTCTCTCGCACCCAGAACGCCTCAACGCCGAGAGAGAGAGAGAGAGAGAGAGAGAGAGAGAGAGAGACGGAGCGACGATGTAAACGATTCAGTCGAGTCAGTGCGAAGGGTCGCTTCGCTGCACGTGTGCCGCGTGGGGCCAAAATGTGTGCATGTAAACTAGCCAAACTTTACCCGACTGGATACACTGCCCCGCGCCTTCTCCGAGAAAACTTGAAAAGCGAAACGAGTGTGTTTTGAGCGCCCCGCATCAACCATGTTCTGTTGTTTGCGTCACTTGAGCGGCAATGCGCCGCTGCGGCCTGCATCCTCTCCGGTGCGGAAACTAAACAAAATAAAAGGAGGGAAGAAAAGAAGAGAATAACAATCCCAGAGAAAAGGGGCGCCCTGCAGACTGATTCCAAGAGTCGTTTTCGCCGCGCTGTCTCTCTCGCACTCATGGGGCGTGCCGTATGGGTGTGAGAGAGCCAACGACAGGTGCACGTTGGTCTAGGGTCAGAAACTTGAACGCACGGCGCCGGGGCAAACCGCGAGGTGTGAGGCCGTGCCCGCCAAACGCCCTTGGCAGGGATTCGGCCGACGCAGCAAGAAGCATCCAGAACGCCGCGCCATGGCCACGCCACACGCCATAGACAACATAAGCACTGCGAGTCGCATTCGGGGCTTCGCGTGTTCTTCAAGCACCGCCCACCGCGACGGTGTGCGAGGGCCACGCACTGCATGCACATCGCCTCGACTCGACGTTTCCTGTCTCCACGCGACCTCCCCCACCCCCTCAAAAAACAGAGTACCTCCGCGCCCTGCCCGTGCTTTCGGAATGCCTTGCAACTGTAGAGTGGTTTGGCTCTCGCACCGAATTGCCCACTTCGGACTCTGGTTGGTTCGATGTCGATTGGGCCAACTAGACGGAAACAAAACGAAAACAAAAATCAGTTTTCGGTTTACGGTTCCTCTTGGTCCAAAAAAAAATGAAGTTGTTTTGGTGACTCACCCGCGCACGGTGTGTGTGTGTGTGTGTGCGTGGGCGTGTGTGCGCGTGTGTGTGCGTGCGCGTGTGAAACACGTCCGAGAGGCAAGAGGGACGATGCGTGTCAGGAGCAAAAAGTCAGCCCTGGCCACCGTAAAAAATATTAAAGAGAAAATAAAAAGAAAGGTTGAGAAATAGGGGCAACGGTCTCCTCAAAGGGCTGTTGTATTAGGCAGTTTTAAAGGGCGGGCCAAGGGCACAGCAAGCACGGCACTGCAAGGCACGGGCCATTAGGAGAGGGTCGTAAACCAATCAAATCGACGGAGATCATTTTCAGCCCAGCCATTCCGAGGGGTGTCACTTCCGTCGCAGTTTCTCACGCCTCAGTGGGGCGAGAGAGACAGCGACAGTGTTCGGAGATTTGAAGACATCTGCTGCTATGCAGGTTGATGATTCAGAGGGAGGCCTGTCGTCGTCTGTCTCTCTCACGCGCATTCGGAGCGCCCCGCAAGTGCGGCACTGGGCGGGTAGCTCCAGCGCGCCCAGCGCGGCTCGGCTGCCCGCGCCCGGCTGAGCGAGACAGCGGAAAAAAGACTCTCACACTGCTGCCTGCAGATTCGTCTCCAGAGAGGGAACCGCGGAGGGAACGCTACGTACCGGCCCGCGGCCGTCGAGCGCGGGAGGCCTGGGAGCGCCTCAACCGGACACCGGACATGACGTCGCGTCGTCTGCATTTCTCGGAACGTTGGCATGGGCGTGACCTCGGCGCCGAGAGTGTCCCAGACGGCAGGCCTGCCGTTATCACGCCGTCTCCCTTGCAGTGCGCCCCACACGAGTGCGACCGCCCCCTCCCCCCTCCCCGCAGATACAGGCAATGGGGTTTTTGCCCCCCCCTTTTTGCCCGCGCCTGCCTCCTTAGGAAAATCCTGGATCCCGGCCAGTCCCTCACACAGCTCACACAATCCGCTGTTTTGATAGTGAACTCACGGACCGACTGACTTCAACTGACCACGCATCGATGATAAGAGACCATGGTTTATTGACGGATTGATTCCTAGCTATTACAATGGGCCTAACACGTGCTCACCCCCGGTCACTCCCTACAAGCGCTTGGCTCACCTAGTCTGAATCCTGGCTGGGCTGCGACTGCCCGTCGACGGCCGCGTCGCTCCAGGCCTCGGCCCTTCGCGACGCGCCCGGCGGGTCATTTTGCTGACACAAGGGATATGGGTCGCGGCGGCGGCGGCGGATGCAGCGGCCGCGCCCGCGAATGATTTGAACCTGCGCGGGGTGGCGCAACACCGCCGCCAAGACTCGAGAGACTGACTGACTGACTCCACTCTGCCGACAGAAGAAAGGAAGAGCGATTCGTCGAAGCGCCGCACGCAAAGGCGCCGCCGCCACCACCGGGCAAGCAGGGCAAGCGAGCGAACGACGCCAACACCACCCAACGCACGCCGTCATGGCGGCCGTCGCGGCAGTACACTGTGGGAAGACCGCTTCGAGGACCGCGACGGCGAGTGCGCCGCGGCTGCAGCGGCACGGCGACCGACCACGGAGACGCAAAAAAAATGACGCCTTTCGCCTTTTATAAAACTGGCGAGATAGCCTCTCGCGGCGGCCGGTAGCACGGCCGCACGGCCCTGGGACAAAATTTGAACCAATCCGCACCCCCCCCCCTTTCCCCCATTTGCGACGCGCTCCTGCGCACGACCTGTCAGTACGGTATCGTCATCAAACTAACCTGCAGACTGGTTCCGAGCACTGCTTTCGTCGCTCTGCCTCTCTCGCACCTGCAACAGGGGACAAAGCCGTGAGTGCGAGAGAGACAGAGCGACGAAACGCTCCTTCGTGGAATCCGTCTGCTAGTACCTACGCAGTGAAAGAGCACGCGCCGCCTAGACCCGCCAAAAAGTGTCACGCGTCCCCGAAACCTTTTTATTTTCGTGCCAAAATCCAGACTGTCGGCTCAGCAGAATCGGAATATACTCGAAAAAGCACAGCCGAAACAGTCAGCGAGTTCCAAACTCAACGAACCGAACCGGCTCAGTGGCACGGCGTTGGAGGGCCAGGCGACAACGGCCGAGTGCACGCTGCTATCGAAATGACAGCAAAACTTCGTTCAGTAAACATGACCCGTTTCGTCGAGCGTTCCCGCTAACCGCCAGGTATGCTTTAATTTCGAAACACACACTCAAACTCAGTTATCTTCCCTCGGCGCTGAACTCGGAGGAGGTTAGGCCGGCTCAAGCTCGCTCGCATTCGGGTGTCAGGCGACACAGGAATGACGCTCACCTCTCTCAATCAATCTCGAAAGCGTCGGTTCGTCCCCCAAACTCGGAGACACATCACAGCACAGTGGCACTGAGGCAAAACGCGGTGGCTTTGATCGCAAACAAGCGCGAGGACTTGCCGGGAAGCGCGGCGCGATTGCCAACTTGCATTCATCTCTCTTCCGCGGGCGGCGGGCGTCATCCGTACCTTATATCCGCTTGGGCGATGGTGGATAGTGGACAGTGGACATTTCAGGGTGCGACGTTGCCAGCCTGCTTTTGTTTATTTACTTCCTCTCTTGCGCCCACCACAAATGGTGATTCGTGTTTTAGCCATTTCAACTCACTATGCAAGGAAATTGCAGCTGGGGAGCAGCTTCAGGAAAGAACGCAATAAGTTCTGATGATATTGTTATTGGTGAGCGGCAACGTCGCACTGAACCAGCGCCTTATAACCGGGAACAGACTCTCCTGAAACGTCCACTATCCACTATCCACTAAGGGCTAAGCGGATACGGGGGTAGTCAGCCGTCAACAGAGGAAGAGGGCGCTTCTGCACTCGCGCTACTGTATATACGCAGAAAAGCTAGAGGGGCCTAAAGGGACGGGGCCGGACCGCCGGACCTCACAACTCTCCCCACCCCTCCCCCCGTGAGTTTGAGGTACCAATCTCTTGCGTGCCGACCACGAATGATGATTCTAAATTTTCATTCAATTTTCGCAATGTAGGAAAATCTGGGCCGCGGCGTGCTTGGTGGGCGCTTCTGCCGTTATACTGTGAAATTGGCCGTTGAGTGACTACCAAGTGACGAGTCGTGTCGGCTGTCGAGTCCTTTCGTCCTTTGTGTTGCCGGCGCGCGGCGGCGCAGCTTTTGCATCCCATTCACGGAGGTCTGACAGATATACAGCCGAAGACTGTTCCGGTGCCGCTGTCCGCTGTGCGCCGCCGACCGAAAGTTTTCTCGTGTTGTTTTCAGTGCGCGCTATGCTAATGGAGGTGGTCGCCTCTTCTCATTTTTCGGCGTGCTTTGAGTGAGCGCCTTCGAGATCCCGTGGAGCAGAAAACGCGTATCTCAACATCTAAGTAGAAAGAAGGTGAACAATGACCAAAATGGATCTGGCCCTTGAAACAAATTCAGTGTCGCTTGTCTAGTTTCGTCTTTGTCGCGGCGTTTGATTCCGAATCGCAAAGTTGGCGTGACTTGGACGGGCCTGGTTCGGCAGAGGATCGTCATTCCTCGCCTGGCCTGTCGTGTCCATGTTGTTCCGCGGTGCGCGGTGCACCTGAGCCTCGTCCTGCGAGGCGCCGTTAGGTTGGCAACCCATCCGACGGTGGCGCTCGGCGGGCCAGTCGTGGCCAGGCGGCATGCAGCGATACCCCTTGCCTCCAGCAGCCTCGGTCACGACGCGATTCAGCGCACCGTATTTCTTGGTCGTGCAATCATTTCTGCTTCTATGCTCACGTTCTGAGGGATTAGTTTTGACAGTTAAAGAAGAGATTCATTCTTGAGCGATCATTTTATTGGGCATCTTAGAAATAACAGATTTGTGACAAACAGATTCAGTGCGTGGAATAATAAGTGTGGTACAATCACATTGTTCACAATTTTTCTTTTCACTTTCATGGGCTCTTGAAATCTGGAGTGATGAAAATAGCCATCACTTTTAGCCGAAAGAAAATTATGTAGGAGAAACTGATTTCATATTTATCCTAGAGATCATGTCAAAAAATAGAATTTAGTGGTTCAGTTTACAGTTAAGTATTTATTAATAACAATCTAGCGTGATATGGACTTTTGGCTAGCAATTCAGACTGAGCTACAGGCATAAAAAATAATATTTAATATGGAGACCATCTTCACAAGAATGGAATGCACAATCAAATGGAATATGTCTAAAGGAGAAAATGGTAGTTGGTATTTATTTCATCATATGATCTATTACTAATTACTAAATAAACAACATGTAAAATATCAATCACAAAACAAACCCACAGCCTTTAAGTGTGATGTGCATCAACAAAACTATCCAGTATGACATCCTTATCATTGGATAGAGCTTTCCTTGCGTGACAGTCAAAACAAATAGGAAGAACTACGAATTTTATGTGAATGTAAACTGAGGGTTTCAATGTTGGCTTAGGTAAAATAAAATGGAGTCGCAAATTCAAACCAATGGCACAGCAAGAACTACACACAAAAAAAAGAATGTGACAAATTTAACCGAGCTGTTACTCGTATACATTGGATAGTTAAATACGACGAGCATGTCTCAAGCTTCAACTAAACAATTTGAGATATCATCCCATGAACTTACAAGACTCACACCACCCACACATAAACAAAATACCAGAAAAACCAACCCACAAGTTTTAAAAAATCAACAAATAAAATAGACGATTGATAGAACAAGAGTATCAGGATTCATAGCAGTCAGCGAAACTTTGATGAAATGAAAAACAGCAGTTTACCCTGATTCATAGCGGTATTCTAAACGTTCTTCACCTGTCGAGACAACAGACCAAATACTGTTCAATAGAGACATCATATAATGTGGTAGGTAGACATATGAAGAATAAGAGACTAGGGAGGCAACGAGGAGCATAGTTGCATCTGTAAAAAGATCATTAAGGAAAAAGCACAAGGAAATCACTCATAATGATCAATTTAAGTGGGAGCAATTAGTAAGGCTCAGCATTTGGCAGGGGTGAGCAAGTATTGTGGTGCATGGCAATTAAAGGATACTGAGACAGGCTTGTTCCCAAGGTTCAAACATGTTCAAGCAGGTAATAAGCTCGTACTGCAGCACAAGCCATGCAATCTTCTTTCTGAAAAAGTCCAGCATTGTCCTCGTAATGATTGATTTTAGACTTGGAGGAGCAAAATGTAGAGCTGGTCTTGGAGCGCACAGAAAGAACAATTGTCAACAATCACTCCTTTGACAGCAGAAAGAAAACTGAACGAAACAAGAAGAAAACCAAACGCGTTGAGGATGAGCCATTCATATCAATATTGACGCTTGTTCTAGGTTTGGACCGCAATATGAGACTAGATTATATGAGAAATTTAGCAAGTGCATTCTTTTGCAGCTTGTCATGTCATGCACAAGAACAAAGACTTTGAAAACGATTTGGGTTCAAAAGATGCTTGAAGATGCAATTAACCTTTTCGTCCTATAAACTACACTTTCTTAAGTTGGTAAAATGAATTAACAATAGTGGAAAATATAACCCTTAAATTTTTCATCCTAGCCTTGAGACCCCTTCGGAATACCAGTGATGTCTGCTATCAACAATTGAACGAACACTTCAACTTTCAAACTTAACACTCTGTCGGTTACTGAGTTGTGGAGCAAGTTTTTCACTCATTTTGCTGCTTTGAATAAAGAAACAGTCATGATGAGTGCGGACAGTACCAAGGATGATGCCAACTGGGTGTCTTTTGATGAAGTGCCATCTTTTTTGTTAAATTTGGCAGAACGCATTCAAATTCTAGAACAAGCTGCATGTCTATTCAGAGGTTGGGACTCTGAAATAAATGAACTGAAATCAGCTACTATTTCAGCATTGTCAAATTGCAGGAGGGGTATCGAAGAAATGAAAAAATACGGGAAAGCTTTGGAACCGCAATTTGAAGCTTCTAGCGTAAGTTCTACTATGCGTTCTATATTATTCGTTACTAGTGCTTTGATAGCTACTTGTTTTTTTGTTGTTGTTTTTCAGGCCAAACAAAATGATTTACGACGTCTCAAGCACAAAATGCAGTTTATACTCAACAACATTCCTGATCGGTTCAACTGTCCATCCAATATAGCTCAGTTAAACTCTGAGGTCAGATGAGAGTCCATTGATCCTAAGCCCTCACAACATAGTGTCTAAAATGACAGCATGCGAAAACATTTTACTATTGCAGGTGGAAAAGACTGATCAGTTGCCTGTCGAGGAGACACAGATGGAACCAAGTCAGACTACCATCAAGGAAAAATCAACTATCAAGATCCCTGATATCCTATTTCTTACTGTGGATGAGTTTGAGAAAGTGCCAAAGTAAGTATCAATCCCACAGCTATATCTAAATTATTTCAAATTTTGTAATTATTTCCCATTTTTGCCCCTTCCAGGTATATGAAAGGACGAGTAACTTATGAAAAATTAAACGCATTCATTGAAGTTTTCAACAAAGTACTGCTGCAAAAATACACTATTTTTAAGAAAAAGAAGTCAACACTCAAGAAGCGCGATGCAGATTTATGGAATGAGTTCAATAAACAGGAACTGAAAGAAACAAAAGGTAAAATCTTTATCTTAGATAGCATTTAGACCTGATATTTGATCTTTGTAACTCAATCTCTTATTCCTGAACTAGGTTTGTATTTCTGTGTTGGAAATGACTTCAAAACTTTTAATGGATTTTCTTTGGACAAAATGTCTCTGAACATGATAACAATATTGAGGCATTGTGGGAGATTACGTGAACTTCGCACTGGTGGGATTCTGCGGTATGTTGCTATGTTCTAAATTAGTGAAGTATCTTAATGAATTATACAAATAAAATTCTATTGTCTCATTAAGATCTTATTTCTTAATCTTACCCACTCATTGATTGAAAGGAGAAAATGCTTGAGCACAAAAGTAAGGTAAATGAAGAGTTTAACAGTGGTATTCATACCACTGATAAGCATATTTGGCCAGAAAACATCCATTCTGTCCCATGGAGTGACATGGGCCCATCACATTAAAATTGTGTCGACACGATTGTGCCCTTCATTTTCTCTCTTGGGCAGCATGTATACAAGTATATTCATACAGCAAGGATATAGTGAAAAATTAATTTTTTAACACATGAATAATCATAGAAAAGTTCTAAAGTCACAAAATAATAAATTAAAAACATCAACTTTCACCTCAATTGAAAAGGAATGATTCAGTTAGGGACCACGCCATAAGGTTTCATACAACACAAGAGGAAAACAGTGCCTTGCCAATTTCTTAAAAGATATCCTTGCACTGCTTGGCGATCCAGTAAACAGAACTTCAAATGTATTCTTTCTAATGTTATACACTTCTACACAAGGGCACTCATTGTGTTCTGGGAAAGAGTAAATTTTGTCTCCCACTAAGCACACATTTCCTGCTGTATACTGGAAACGCCCAACAAGTTTTACGCATTTATCCTTCTCTGGATCAAAGCGCACCAGATCTTCAGAATAGAGGCCTGTCAAATTGGGGTTTATTTTAGTTCATGTGTATAATTTTAAGGTTTTAAAAATAACTAGAAAAGGGAAAAATACTATTACTGTACCTGTAAGATATATAAAGTTTCCATGGGTCAAAGCTGTGTTGTAGCTGGTGCCAGATGGAAGTTGCACATCATTAAGAGTAACCCAATTATCAGTCTTCGGGTTGTAGCAAAACACACGACAAGAGATCACATACACTAAATTATTGTGGACACATGCTGCAGCTGAGTATAAAGCACTAGGTAATGGGGCACATTTGTACCATGTTCCTGAAGAAAAGAAAAGAATTATTTAGCAACTAAAGACAGTCCAGAAATCTTTATTGGATATTGCAAAATTGTGTTGATATTTTTAGAAATAATGCTGGTACTCACTTGAAGTGAAGTTGTACCGGTCCACTGAATCCAGAATGACTCTAAACTTGCCACTGCCACCAACGACATACATGTCATCGTCAATGCAGACAACAGAGTGATGTCTTCTAGGAACAGCCAGACTAATAACGAACATCTAATGTAAGATTCAAAATTTTTTAATGCCATAAATTCATTAGAAAGGGAAAAAATACTTTACCTAGTCTCAAAAGTCCAGGACTCACTCCATGCGTTATATTTTAAGACAGACCTATTCCAATCCCCATATCCTATTAAATATTCTCCACCGACAACATATAGTTCCTGACCTGCAATGATTGAGTTGAAACGAGGAGTGTAAGATGATATTTAACGAAAAACCATAGTTGCAATCGCACAGTACCCAGCAATGATGAGAACAAACCTTTGCTTAAAACAGCATAGCCTATTGGCTCTGTCGGTCCTTGATCAAGCTTATCTAAAGGCATCAATGGAAGAAGCTTTTCGCTTCTGTTAGGATTCCAGTAGAAGACATAGGGCAGCATATTTCTTGCCTTTTCCTTTTTATTTTTCTTTGCATGATCATGTGATGGTGAACTATTCTCCTCATCAGGCCCAGAATTATTTTCTACCTTGTAATGTCCAATTACACATGGAACAGTAGCAACTTGACGGCTTGGCTGAGCAAGAATATCTCGTGACATTTTTACAGTAGCCTCACTAAACTCTTCTATTAATTTTTCTGCCTCTGATTCTATCTGAACTGAAGCAGTATCCATAACGCACACTTTAACTGGTTCTGCTTCAGGCAGTACTTCAAGTTTATGTTTAATTGAAGCCTTGTCAATGGAGTCAACTGCAGGTGGTGCTTTTGAACTACATGATATCGTCTTTTCGCCCACCAGACTCTTAAATGGTTCCATCTGAAAATAACAATCCAACAGTTAAAACCTCTGTTCGCACCTATGAAAGAGAAAATCATGTTTTCTGGAAAGAGAGTTTGACCACTTACATCCTGTTCAGGACTTTGGTGAAGTATTGCAAACTGTCTTTCTTCTTTGATGCAAAGGATGCACCTCAGCAAGTCTTGTGCATCTTCCCTATTTTCTATGCAAGCATAATTAAACATAGTTTGAATGTCACTAACTGAAATGAAATTCATACGGACACAGGAAAGTGCCTTCAAAGTATCTGACTTCCTTTCTACCATTTTATGCTCCAGCCACCTGATAAAAAGCAAAAGATAATTTATGGATGAAGGAAATGTTGGTTAATAGTAAATGGTAATTTCTGATAAACATGTACCAACCAACATATGGCTTCAAATACTTGGAATTCATCTTCACTTGATCCTAAAGATAAGGCATCTTGTTTGAGGTACTGTTCCAGTCTAGAAAGTGGGAGATCCAAAAATTCTTGAGTATTCCTTACCTATGATGATTACAAGTATAATTAATTTTATAATCTCAAAAGTAACAACTGAACTAAAGCTATACTCAAAGGACAAAAAAATCTCAAAGCTTACTTCACAAAATTGCCAAAGTGCAAGGGCAGAAGCTTTGTTATACAATTTGGCCAGCGATAAACGGTCTGCAGTGGCAGCTGTCATCAGACAGCTCTCGGGTGACAACCATCGCTGAACCATGACGTCTTCACACATTTGCTGCAATCTTTGAAATTGCAGCATCGCTGCAGCTTGCAAAACAGCTAAAACTTCTACACACTGAAGTTTGAAAATTGCTGTAGAATCATCAAGCCATTGTAAAATGAATTTCATGGTTGCTGCATCCAATCCCTGAATTTTGTTGGAGAGCAAAAAAACATTGGAATTATTATACACACCATATGGTTTGGTAAATAAGAATCCTGTAATATGTGAACATATCTCACCTGGATTTCAATAACAGTTTTGTTCCTTTCAGCAAAATTGTTACTGAACATAGCTTCAAAATATGGACTTTCAATGGCTAATGCACTTCTCACACAACTAAACAAGGTGCCATCAACTTCCAGTGTGACATCAGCTGGGGTGAGTTCTTTATCTGTAGTTGCCATTGCTCTGCAACACGAAATTCATACAAATGTGCGCCGAAAAGGTGAGTTCGATTCAAACAATGTAACCAAACAAAACACAAAACGCCGACATGTCTGTCAAATGCTCACACGCTCGACAGGAATGAGAGACACTCAATCTACCAAGGCATTCCTCGACAATAAAATATTTCGCACATTGTGAGAGGAAACACTGCACCGACAGCAATGACGATAAAAGTTGGCATAACATTCTATTTGGCAGTATTCACTCTGTTTACCTGATCAGTTGTGATCTGTGACAACCGACAACAGCTAGCAGACGCTTTTCAGCCCGGGAGGGTGAATAATCATTTTCCCCTTATTAACAGTTAAGCATAGCCAACCCCACGCCGTGTCGTGGCGTACAGTAACCGAGGCGTCCCTTTCATAGGTTGTAGCCTAACAAGAAAACCCGGACAGAACCCACCTCACCATTAAATATCCGTCTCAATGCGATTTTGTATCGCGGGTGTCCATCGATTCAAACCCACCTGTTGACCATGTTGCCGTCCTGAAGGGAGGCAACTAGAAGCGGGAAACTTTGCGGGTTTCAAATTCCAGTGGCACCAGCTCGCAACCTGCACAGTGCTGATCTGAGTCTCTGGTTGCCGATGGGAAAATTACGTGATCGGCGGGACCCCGCGCTCGAGGGCGTCGTGAAGGTGCACGAGGGCTGCATGGCCGCCGCGGTGCTGTGGTTCACCCTGGCCTGGCGTTATCCCGTGCCTGGAGGGCGAAGGAACTCAGTACTCGCGAAAAGATGGGCGGGCGCAAACGAAAGGCGAACCAAGTGGGCACAATGTTGTGCAACACGGTGAGATTATGGCTGGTCGCCCGCGAGGCCGGAATGGAGTAAATCCGAAATGTGCCCTTTTGACGTGTGCTTCCCCCGTAACGGCGGAGGGCAAGGGCAAGGACGTGCCTGCGGACCATGGGGCCGGCCGGCCGCCTCGCGAAGCACGTGAAGCACGGCCAGCCGACGGCCAGCCGACGGCCAGCACACGCCAATCCGCGAATGGCCAGCCGGAGGTTTGCGCGCTCCCCGCCCCGCCCCACCCCGCCACTCCCCGCCGCGCCGCAAGCCCCACCGCAACGCCCCAACCGTGGACTCTAATCTCGACTCGGCTCGACCGGGGCTCAGTGCCCAGTCTCAGTTCCCATCCCGACGGCACGGCAGCACGGCGCTCGCACCGCGACTCGACTCGGCCCAAGCCAGGATTCGCATTGGCGCTCGCTCGCCGCCTCAACACATCCACACCGCCACCAAGATGCACCTCGAGTCCACCCTGCCCCTCAAGGACCGGCGGCCCGGCCCCACCCCCATCGTGTCCACCACCCCGCCGGAGAACACGAACCGGCGCTCCCTGAAGGACCTGAAGGCCCTCAACAAGCCCCCCAAGACGCGCGCCCCCGCGCTCGGGGAGGTCGGCAAGCGGCAGACCCTCAACGTGTTCTCCGCGGACGGCCGGGACGTGTCCGCCGAGGTCGGCTCCGAGGAGGCCGTCGTGGACGAGACCGCCTTCGTGAAGCAGCCGGCCGTCATCTTCACTCGGGGCAAGAAGGTAGGCCCGGTGGAGCTGCCGGACGGCCTGGACGGCGGCGTGGCGGCGGGCGGCGTGTTGCCGTGTTGGGGTGGGCGGCGCCGGCGGCCCCGGCTTGGCGGCTCGGCCCCGGACAGGTTCCGCAGGGCTCTACTCTGCAACACGCCAGTGCGGCCATGGTGCGGCAGTGCCCTTGACTTTGGATGAGCTGCCGGTGCAGCACTGACCACGACCACGGCACTGACCGCCACGCCACGGCCCCACACCGGCAATCTCTGCCAGCACGTTTTGCCCGGCATCTTTGCCATCGGGGTGCTTGGCCTCGACAGCACGTGAAGCTGTACGAGAAGTCCAGGACTCTTCGAAGTTCACGACACGAACTTCAACTCGGTTTCTTGTTCCATATTGTATGACGTGCCGCAGGGCAGTGTCACTAGTGTCCCCAAATTAAGCCGAATTTTCGGCGGACTCTTGGACGTCAGCGTGCATTTTTGCTCCCCCTTCCAGAGCAGTGGAAAACCACAGTCAGTCTCCTCCTTGGCGCCGGGCGCCGAGGGCGCTGCACTCTGCAGGGAACGGCAGGGCGGCAGGCACCCTTCTTCTTGTTTGCACGGACAACTAAATGGACCGATCAACGGTGACGTCAGCAGCCCCGGGCCAGTGGCGTTGCCCTGTCTCTCTCGCACCCATGGGGCGTTCCGCTGGGGTGCGAGAGAGACAGACACAGCTGGGATTACGCGGAGCGGGGAGAAGGGGCCGGCCTGCCCTGCCCGGTGCCGGTGAGGCAGGTTGCCCACCCTGCCGCCCAAGTGACTCATCTTCGTGTTTGGGTCGACCCGTCAGCGGCGCCCTCTGGCGGTCGCGTTCGCCGGGACAAAGACCTCGGCGCCGTCCTGGTCCGTCCTGGCGGGCTCCTCGCCATCCCAGTCCTCGCCGCCCTGCCAGAATCCCGCTCCGCGCTCCTAATCAAATTAACGCTCTGGATTCCGCACATCACTGTCGTCGCTCCGTCTCTCTCGCGCTCTGGGCGCGTCCCGCGTGGGTGCGAGAGAGACGACGCATCAGGACACGCGCGGCGCATTAGCGGTGCTGCCGGCGCGTGGAATAATAGTCCGCTCGCCCGGACCTTTGACTCCTCCACTGTGACTGCGACGGACCGTTGACTCCAGCGCCTTGCTCGTTGTTCCCACGCGGCCCACTTTCCCGACGACTGGCCGACCCGCTTTTAACCTCTTCGCGGGTCGTTCGATAACGCGGTGCGCTATGCCAGACCGTGCCGCCACCGCTGCACTGATGCACTTGAAGACAAAAGAACTTTTCTCTGGCGACTGATTCCGCCGTTCCGTCTCTCTCGCACTCGTGGGGCGTCCCGTAGGTGCGCGAGAGAGACGGAGTGACGAGCGGCCTGCAGGCCGTAATCTCTGGGTGCAGTGCCGGCCGGTGATAGCCTCGTTGCGCTGCCGCCATGCAGCCATGCTGCCGCGCGGCGTTCTCGTCGTAAAGGCGCGATTGACCAGGAAAATGATTCGCTGCCGGCAATACGGCAGCGGGTGGCGAGGCGGGGTGAGGCGGGGTGCCTTGTCTCGGCGTCGCTTTGACTTGCAGATGCGCCGCGTCTAGCGTCCGAACGTCCAACCGAACCGGCGGCTGCAGTGTAGTGGGTGTGTCGCGGGAGGCGGGGCCGCGGTCACCGCGCTGGAGTAGCGGGCTGATTCCGAACAATGCGCTTTCGTCGCTCTGTCTCTCTCGCACCAGCGGGCCGTCTCGTGGGAGTGCGAGAGAGACAGAGCGACGAGAGAGCGCTGGCGGCAGGCTAGGCGCGTGGCGCGCGCGACGCGTGCTCGCCAAGGCCCCCGTCGTGCTGGCGACAGCAACAGCGGGCCAAACCGCGAGCGACACTTATGTCGGAGCCGGTTCCAGTGCCGCACATCGAGGGGTCGAGGTTCCCTCCCGGGCTTGGGCTTGGTCGTAGTGTAGTGTCTGGATGGCGCTGGTGCGGCCGGTGTTGCAAGCGGTGCGAGCGGGGCACGCCGTGGCGTGGCAGGCGTTGCGTGCCGCGTGCCTCGTGTCGGTGTGTGTCATCGACTAGTGTACACCGTCTTATCGTGTTGCTCGCCTTGTTTCGGGCAAGTCTGGGGCGCGTCCGGTGGTCCCGCAGGGTGGCCCGGCCCGAACTACCCTCGACGGCGTCCTCGACGGCGTCCTCGACGGGGCCGCAGATCGGGGCGTCGGGGCCAAGGCGCTGAGCCTCGCCACCCGGGACTCCGCCCTCCGGCGATGTTGCCCGACAAAAGACACGCCGAGTCGGGCTGCATGTGGGTCTCCGTCTGTCGCTGCCTCTCTCGCCGCTGTCCCGAACGCCCCGTGAGTGAGAGAGAGAGACAGAGCGACGAAAGCGCCGTTCGGATTGAGTCTGCAGCCGCGCCGAGCCGCCACGCCCGGCCTGAGGTGGGCTGGACCGTTCCTTCCCGTCAGCCCGAGTCACTGGAGACGGCCAATTTCTGATTGGTTCCGTGGAGGCTCGCCGCGTCGGAAAGTTCCACGAGCGACGAACATGTACGCCGGCCCGCGTGCGTGCGTGTGCGTGTAACGCGTGCGTGTGTGTGCGAGCTCGCGTGCACGCGTGAGTGTGCGCTCATTGACGAAGTATTGTTCCATTATTTACCGCTCGCGACTTCGCGACCACCGCGCCGGCCGTGTCGGCGGGGAAGGCCTCGCCGTGCCTTGCCTGCCTCGCGGTGTCGTCACTGCGAAAGGAGGAGCGCCAAAGTGTAAAATAAAACGACGAAACGCGAGAGAACTACTACTACTCATTCTCACTCGTCAGGTTGTGTGTATGTGTGCGTGTTTGTGTGCGCTGGCGCTAGAGTGTGTGAGAGAGTGTTTGTTCCTTTTCGGCTGTAGGATGATACGGCAACGCGAACTTATCGCGGCGGGGCTGATACGTGTACACACCGCATTTTGTCTCGCCGTAACGTGTGTGAAATTGCCTCTCTGGCGGCGTGAAATAGCGAATCGGTGAACTTCGTCCGACTCCGTCCGACTTGGTCGGGCGCGGCGCGCTATCGGGGAAATTGAAATGCGTGATGCCAGACCCGAGTCGTTTCGTCGCTCTGTCTCTGTCGCACTCGCGGGGCGGCGCGCAGGGCCCGCAGGGGTGCGAGGGAGACAGAGGCCCTCTGCCTGTCGGGAATGGCTCGGCTTGTGCGATAAAGCACTTACAGGCTCGTTGCATGCTTTCAGCACGCGGCATCCAGACGTTGCATCACTCGCGATGAAAAACTTTTACATCATTCATTCGATTTGGACTTTCCCCGGACGTGCAATTAAACGCACTGACTTTTGTTTCAAAAACGGAGGGATTTCAACTCGAAGAACAATTGGAGGACGGGAGTGACGTCTGTTTGCTATCGTTTCGACAGGGCAGTATCTCATGTGGCCGCACCTGCGCGATGGCATTTCCACCACGATAGAGTGGCGACGGATCCTAGCGTCCCAGAGCCTGCAAGCGCTCTCTGATACAACAATGACTGGAGGACAACAAAAACTCCCCTCTCTCCCTCCTAGACGTTATCCTTCTTACCCACGCGATCCGCGCTTCGCATAGTCATCGTTTGTCCGCACGCGCGGCGCGCAAGTCCAAGTGCGACATTTTTCCGCAAACAAAACACTCGAAGAGGAGCGGGCGGCGCGTGGGAAAATAACAAACGCCCAGTCCGTCGCCGCGGCCGACAGAAAACAGGACGGAAGCGGGGAAGCGGACTGCTTTGCCTTCATTGTCCCGCGAAGCGGTCCAGCAGTGCTTTCGCGTCGCTCTGTCTCTCTCGCACCCCTACGGGCCTACGGGGAGGCCCACGAGTGCGACGGAGACGGAGCGATCCTGCCGGCGCTTCTGCCTCGCGAGGAATGCGGCACGTGCCGGCCTGGCGCCGCCTCATCGTCCTGGACGCCGTCGTCCAGCCGAGTCGTCGCTCTGTCTCTCTCTCTCCTCTGCGGGACGCCCCGTGAGTGCGAGAGAGACAGAGCGACGAAAAGGACGCTCGGAATCACTCTGCAGTTGACGAACGTTTTCACAACCCGTCGACGCGACAAGCGCTCAAGCAACATGCGCGGCGCTTCCGCGGCGTGACGCGCTCGCGCCGAAAAGCCCGCCCCTTTTGAACGGCGTGCTCGCCGCCGCCGAGGAGCGTGGACCAAATCGATGAGAATGCGTGAAAAAGAGAGAAGCAGAGAGATGCAGAGTGTGGCGTGTTGAACCCCTGCTGCTATGCAGTCCCGCGGACAGAGGTGCGCAACGGGACTGCCTACCCGGCAGGCGTTCTCCCCCTCAGGCTGCCCGACGGGGAAGCCGGTCGTCCCGGACGACTCGATGCACATTGATTCCGAGAGTCGTTTTCGTCGCTCTGTCTCTCTCGCACCCATGCGGGGTGCCCCATGAGTGCGAGAGAGACAGAGCGACGAAAACGACTCTCGGAATCAGTCTGCAGGGCGTTGCTGGCGTTGGGCGTGCACGCAGAGGACCTCCAATCGCAGGGAGTCGCGTCGGGTCACTTCTTTCCCGGTGGCATAACTCACGGAACAGATTGCGGTGCGAGCCAGTCTTTGTTTGCTTTCCCTCCGCGTCGCTCTGCGTCGCTCTGCGAGAAAGAGAGAGACAGCGAGAGAGGCGGGGCGGATTAAGACACATTGATAGGCCTGGCAGGACGATGCAGCCGAGAGGTGCTGCACGCAGCGGGCTCGTTCCGAACCGCGCCCTCGTCGCTCTGTCTCTCTCGCACTCACACGGGGGCGTTCCGAAGGCGTAAGAGAGAGAGAGAGAGAGAGCGCTCTGTTCGGAATAGAGCTACTGCTGCAGCGCACGCGGCGTGGGTACCAAGCGCACGCACGCATGGCGGCGTGGGTGAGGCGCGCGCTTATCTCTCTCTCTCTCTCTCTCTCTCTCTCTCTCTCTCTCTCTCTCTCTCTCTCTCCGAGAGGCACGCAAAAACAAAAGAAGCAGGAAGGACTCCCGACTTGTCAATCCAGATTAGTTTTACCCGCGATTTGATAAGGGGCGACAGACAACAATGCTGGAAGAGAGAGAGAGAGAGAGAGAGAGAGAGAGAGAGAGAGAGAGAGGAGAGAGAGAGAGAGAGAGAGAGAGAGAGAGAGAGAGAGAGAGAGAGAGAGAGAGGAACACGTCAGTAAAAATGGAATGTCACTGACGCGACGACCTTCCGGACTCCCAATTTCACGGCGGATTGCCGACTCGCCCGGCGGCCTCCACGCGGTCGCTATCGCGCGCGACCTTTGGCGACAAAATTTGCACTACTTTTCGTAAATTTTCCCTGACGCGGCGGACCGACGAGTGCAGTTTTTTTCGCCATCCCGCCGGGGAAAAACAAATTAACACCGAGAAAAAAGAACACGACCGTCATGTTTTTTTTTCAGTGTTTATATTCTAGGTGACTTTTGTTGTTGAGGCAGGTTAAGGGGTTTCGGCTGCGGTGGAGGCGGCAGCGCGCGTGGATATATACAACCTGTCAGTCTCTACAACGTTCGTGATGGGGGCAGCGGCAGCGTGCGCCGGCCAAAACGACAAAACGAGCGACGAGAGTCAAATGCGTTCCGTATGCCGCTCGCACCGCGCTCGCACCGCGCTCGCACCGCGCTCGGCGTACGGCGGCGAGGCGTGGTCGCCGGGAAGGTGTTTGGGCGCAGGCCGCGCAGGCGTGGTCCGCGGCGCTGCGCGCACGATGCGTGGCTACGCCGGGCTGCGCGCTCTGTCCTCCTTTTGTTTTGGCGCGAAGGCCAAACGCACCGGCCGCGCGTCGGGGCGGGATGGGCCGGCAGCAGCCTCAAACCGGGAGTCGTTTTCGTCGCTCTGTCTCTCTCTCGCACTCGTGGCGCGTCCCGTGCAGGTGCGAGAGAGACAGAGCGACGAAAACGACGCTCGGAATCAGTCTGCAGGTGGGCACAACCTTTATCGCGATCTAAAGAGGCGCGGCGCGGAAAGTGTTTCGCGCTCCATTTGTTGTTGTTTTTGTTTTGTGGTGGTCTGACGTCGCCGTTGTTTTCCTTCGCAGGGGATGCACTACACGCTGCTGCTCCTGGACTACCACAAGGACGAGGGCAGCGCCCCCCACCACCGCCTGCATTGGCTCATCACAGACATCCCCGTGAGTATCGCCATACCGCGGCCACCGCCACGCCGTTCGGACGGCAGACTCATTCCTAGAGTCGTTACTGTGTCTCTCTTGCGCCTCCACGGGCCGCCCCGTGAGTGCGAGAGGGACACAGCGACGAGAACGACTCTCAGTCTGCAGTTTCGCTGATTGGGGAAGGGAGGCATGCTATGGCTGCTGCCACGCCGCGATGCGCCTGGGCTTGCAAAGCCGCGGATGCCGTGCTGCCGTGCTGCACTCCGCCAACAACATCACGAAGGCCACCGTCCACGTGACGTGCCCGTGCTCGACGAAAAAAAGAGGTTCGAACTGCGGCCTTTTCGACATGACATGACCTGCGGCACGATGACTCAGTGCGGCGGCGGGGGCGGGGGGCTTCCTCCGCGGCGAAGGCCTCCACGATGGCACACGATACGATACGTAACCGCGACTGCGGGTAGTGCCGCGTCCGTCCCGGGTTCGAATCCCCGCCGCCCCTCGCCCGCTTTCGGTCGGGGAAGTCCCACTGGGCGGCAGCACAATGGCCCCCTAAATCGGAGTGGTCGTCTCGGGGCGGCGCTACCGACGTGCAGCCACTCGGCACGCCGCTTTAACTGCAGACCGCTTCCGAGGGTCGCTTTCGTCGCTCTGTCTCTCTCGCACTCACGGGGCGTCCCGGATAGGTGCGCGAGAGACAGAGCGACGAAAACGACTCTCGGAATCGGTCTGCCGCGGCCCGCAGCGTTTATTGGCCATTCGGCTCGCGTCTCGAGCAGGTGAGGAAGTGCCTGTCCGAGGCTTGCTGCTGGGCGTGCGGGGCGCTCCGCAGCGCTCCGGTGAGGCGGACGGCGAGCGCCAGGGCTGCCTCGCCTTGCTGCGCCTTGCCAAACCACGCCCGGGCCGGCTGCCGTGCCTGCCTGCTCCAGAGATGAAGCCGCCTGCGGTCAATGTCCCAAACGGTTTGGCTGTGGCCGCTTTGGCCCGGCCCCTCCTACCAGAACACCAGAACGAGTTCGCGCGCCGTGAGTCGCCGCGAACGCCCGGGGGGGGGGGGGGTCACCGGCAGCCAAAGGGAAGGGAGAAGGGCGCTGGAAAGGGGCCGGGTGGTGGTGGTGGGGGGGTCCAAAAAACGGCGAGCTGTCGCCGAGTAATCCGGAAACGGGGCGTCCTTTTTCCGTTCACGTTTCCCAGTCCGTCCACGCACGGGTGCGCCACGGGCGCGCCGGCAGCGCGGGTCGCGGATGGCGGCGTTGGTTGGCGCGCTGCGGTCGGCGGCGGCCGGTCTCGAGTGTCGCGGTGGCTGTGGTTCGGCAGCCAAACAACAAATGCACGTTTTTAGCGAAAATCGAAGCCAAAACAGCGCGCCCGTTTTTTTTGGGCAGTGCCGCAGCATGATGTGGCTCGCGGATTCACTGGCGCGAGCGACTTCCGGCCGCCAGGTCCACGGAGGACCGAGCCGAGGACCGAAATGACACGTTATCGCCCCGCGTAACTTAGCGCGTGTGGAGTGCAGGCCGCGTCGGGCCGCGTCATCTCTCTCGCTCAGCCGGTGCCCATGTTTGCGCATCCGGCCGGGCGTCCTTTTGCAAAAAGGAAGCGAAGCACTCGAGGCGCGACGCGACGACGACTCGGCACGCCTTTTTGTCCTACGGCCAGACTGATTCCGAGAGTCGTCGTTTTCGTCGCTCTGTCTCTCTCGCACCCACAGTGGACGCCCCATGAGTGCGGGAGAGACGGAGCGACGAAAACGGCTCTCGGAATCAGTCTGCAGGCCGCGTGCGGTGCAGTGCGGTGCAGTGCGGTGCAGTACGGTGCCCTTCTCGGCGCGCAAGGGCAGGGGGAGGGGCAGCAGGGCCATGGCAGTGCCGCGGCAGGGGAAGCAAAGGACACGCGGCGCGACGTTACAATGGCAACCAGGAAACGTTCGAATCGGACGCGCCCCCCCCCCCCACCCACACACACACACGCACACACATGCACACACACGCACACGGCGTGGTGCGGACGGGCCATCCTGGACCTGCAGCCAATACCCCGCCTGCCGCCGCCTCGCCCCTGCTGCTCGCGGAGACGGCCTGTCTGCGCGGCGCGACGGCGCGACGACGCGAGGACGGGCCGCAGCCAAAACACGTGTCACCGAAAGTCCAATGACGTTCCTCATCTGTCAGACGGACAGTCCGGCCGGTTTGCGGCCCGGCGGCCCGGCGGCGCACAGTGGGCCGGAAGGCCGGTGGAGGCGGACGCGGACTCCAGACGCGTTTTGAGCTCCACCCTCCACGCCTCCACCGGTCTTCTGGCCCACTGTGCGGCGGCCGGCACCTGCTGGAACGCGCTGGAACGACCGAGGCACTTAAACAACAAATTGGCAACAAAAGCGCGCGCGCGTGTGTGAGTGTTTCCTGCATGATCGATCGGTGCGTCGGGCGGCAAAATTAAGAAATAAAAGTCGGTTAATTACAGCCGGCCGGAGAGCTTTCTCGTGTACTCGTTGTAGTCCTCGGCCCTGGCGGCCACAAGCGGCGCGTCGATATCGTTTTGTCGGCCTCGCCGCCCTGCCCGACTGCAGCGACTCATTCAGCGAGCCGTTTTCGTCGCTCTGTCTCTCTCGCACACATGGGGCGTCTTGTAGGTGCGGGAGAGACAGAGCGACGAAAAGGGCTCTCTGAATCAGTCTATTTCCAGGCTCGGACTGGCCAGGGCAGCCAGGCAGAAAAATCTGCCGGGGCCTTTGGGGTTTGGGACCAGTAACGTCACAAAGTTGGTCGGTCAAAGAGTCCTAGTATATATAGGACGAAAGTAGCCGTTTTCGCTGATTTTGGGCGGCCGCTGCGTCCGATCTAATTGCGGTCAACGGCCTCCCTCAACGCCCTAGTATTCTTAAGACCCTACTCTTTCATGCCCTGCATCGGGAAGACGTTGACCACAACGATTTTGGCTTTGACCGCAACGATTTTCCGACTAAGTTGGTCAAAAAGTGGTCGAATCTCGGAAATTTGCTGATTTTGCTGACTTTGGATGGCCACTGTGTCCAATCTAGTCGCCGTAAAAGGCCTCCCTCGACGTCATAGTATTCTTAAGACCCTACTCTTTCATGCCCTACATCGGAAGACGTTGACCACAACGATTTTGGCTTTGACCGCAACGATTTTCCGACTAAGTTGGTCAAAAAGTGGTCGAATCTCGGAAATTTGCTGATTTTGCTGACTTTGGATGGCCACTGTGTCCAATCTAGTCGCCGTAAAAGGCCTCCCTCGACGTCATAGTATTCTTAAGACCCTACTCTTTCATGCCCTGCATCGGGAAGACGTTGACCACAACGATTTTGGCTTTGACCGCAACGATTTTCCGACTAAGTTGGTCAAAAAGTGGTCGAATCTCGGAAATTTGCTGATTTTGCTCACTTTGGATGGCCACTGTGTCCAATCTAGTCGCCGTAAAAGGCCTCCCTCGACGTCATAGTATTCTTAAGACCCTACTCTTTCATGCCCTGTATCGGGAAGACGTTGACCACAACGATTTTGGCTTTGACCGCAACGACTTTCCGACTAAGTTGGTCAAAAAGTGGTCGAATCTCGGAAATTTGCTGATTTTGCTGACTTTGGGCGGCCATTGTGTCCAATCTAGTAGCCGTAAAAGGCTTCCCTCGACGCCCTAGTATTCTTAAGACCCTAGTCTTTCATGCCCTGTATCGGGAAGGCTATTGACCGCAACTAGTTTGGGAGCGGTAGCCTCACAAAGTTGGTCATGAAGGGTAAAAACATAATCCGAGCCTGTCTATTGCCTCCGCCCCGCGCTCGCGCCCTCGACATCCTTTGTAGCAAAACGCGGTCCTTGCTCGGTGCCTTGGGCGCGACGCCATCGCGGTGCTATCTTGTTTGACGGGCGGCTCCACTATTCGGCCGCTACGAGACATGAGGCGTGGCGCCGTGCCAGTGTGCCGCGTTTCCTCATGTCGCCGTCGAGTCGGCCTGATCCTCACGCCTCCAGGCCGGCAGGCGGCAGGCCGGCAGGGCGTCGGGACGGTCGGGACCGGAATGGATCGTGACCGGGACTCTACCGCCGAGCCGTCGCGCGCTCCGCGCTGCGCGCCAAGGACGACCCCGCGGACCCTACCGGCCTGCCGGCACCCCGCGGACTCTACCGGCGGACCGGCGAGGCAAGGACACGCCGAGGACAGGGCGCCGCCATCGCCGTCACCGCCGCGATTCGGCTTCGGCCACTCACGGCCAGATTATCCCGGACAGCGCGTGATTGGCGTGATGCGCGAAATGACGGCCTGTGGTTGTGTGTGTGAGTGTGTGTACACGCGACCAAGTCCTGGCCAGGCACCACGCTCCATGGTGGGCTAACTCCATGGCGGGCTGTCCGTGGGACCCATGGTGATTACACCCAGAGGACCCGGTGAACGCTTTGCGGTCCGTGGTGACCCCTGAGGTGACTCACCATGCCGGTGCTCGCGGCCCGCGGTGGTGATTTTCCCCGAGCCATTCATCATCTGGAACTAGAGCACGGACTCGGCGACCCGGCCGGCACCGCTAGTCGGTTCGCCAGGCACGCCCGCGGCGGGGCGGGGCTGGGGGCTGGGCCCCCTGCAGCTTGCTCGCTCCGTCTCTCTCGCGCCCTTGCGGGGCGCTGCAGGAGTGCGAGAGAGACGGAGCGACGAGGAGAGCACCGTTCGGAACGAGCGAGCTGACGGCCTGACGGAACGCGACCCCGCTAATCCTTGGGCAAATCTGCGGCGCCCCTCAAACCCTCCACTCCACGCCACTCCACGCCACTCCAACCCCGGCCAGACGATTAGCACACCTAATGCCTGATGCGCGGCGGATTTGCGGAAAGAGATAATTTCGCGGGCTGTAGACTGATTATGAGAGTCGTTTTCGTCGCTCTGTCTCTCTCGCACCTAGACGGGGAGCCCCATGAGTGCGAGAGAGACGGAGCGACGAAAACGACTCTCGGAATCAGTCTGCAGAGATAATGAAGCGACGAAACGCACGACGCGGGGCGGACGGCCGACGCAATCCAGGGCGCCGCGCGGATTAACCTCACCTCGACTGCGTGGCGGCGTGCCGGCTAATCCACTGTTAATCCGCGTCGGAGGTGGATTAGCAGTGTACGCGGCGCTCCCCCGGGGTCCTTGCAGGGGGCAAGAGCCGGAAAGAAAAGGGGTGTGTGGACGGCGGGGAACCTCCGGCATACATCAACTAGAGCACCCATTAATCTAACCTCGTCTGTGTTGTGTGTTACAGGGCCAGCATTTCGCATCGGGTGACTTGAGCCGTGGAATCGTACTAGCTGGTGAGTAGGTGCACGGCTGTGTGTGTGTGTGCTTGGTCTGTGTGTGAGTGAGTGTGTGTATGTGAATGACCACTCCGGTACAAACAGAGTGTTTACATGGACCGGCAACCTCTGCCAAATCAAAAGCAGTCAACACTTTTTCTGCGCAGCGTGTCAGACTTACAGCGAAGTCTTAACTAGTCGTAACCAGACGTACGAAAACACTCGATATTTTCCACTTGGCCGGGACCAGTCTCGCTTTGTTTGGGTGAAAACAGTGTGGCGTGTCGGCCAAACAGACCGCCATCGTCTCGGGGGACTCCGCCTCCCGCCTCAATCCAGATCTCGGCCGGGCCGTCGGTAAACACGGGGCCAAACAAAAGCAGCAGCAGCATAGTAACCCGCGGTATATAGTGTAGTCTCCGCGATCTGCGATCGGGGCGATGTGCGCGCAGGTCAGTTCCCGGAAGCCTTGCCGTGCCGCGCCGTGCCACGCCGTGCCCGCACGCACTTCGGTGGTCCATCCAGGCTGCGCAGGGGGGCCGCCGCGCCGCGCCCCGCCGCGCCCCGCCCCGCCCCGCCGCGCCCCGCCCCGCCGCGTCCAGCACCGTGCCAGCAGCACCGCCCCGCGGGTTTCCCATCCTCCATTCGAAGTTGTTGTTGTTGCCTGACGTCACGGCGCCGTCCACGTACCTCTTGTGGTTCTTGTTGACGTGGACCAGCGCCCGGTCGGTCTGGCTCATCCTCGTCGTCGTCGCCGCGTTCCTTTTGCCGAGCGCCGGCCGCCGCGACGCACTTCTTCAGGTACTATATACAACTTTGAGGGAACCTGGCGCGCCGATAAAAACTAAAAAGTCAGTCTCGGCGGCGACCTCGCGGAGGTCAGAGCGCGGCGGCTCTCATTCGCTTTCAAAGCGTGCCGCGATCCGCGATTTCATTGCCCCTTTCATCCAGCGGTCTGGTTCCGAGAGTCGTTTTCGTCGCTCTGTCTTACTTGCACTCATGGGGCGTCCCGTACAGGTGCGAGAGAGACAGACTCTCGGAATCAGAGTCTGCTGAGTTTGCTGTTGGCGGCTCGCGGTTCGTCGCCCTGGCGGTTGCTGGCGGGGTCCTGGAGCACGTCGTCGTCGTCCACCACACCAGCAAGGCCGCCCTGTCAGCCCTTTCGCAGTGCTGCACTGTATCTCTCCGTCTTTATGACCATCGGCGGGAGGAACACGTCCAGCGGGCCGTGTGCCGACGGCGTGCCACCGGGCCGCCGGGCCCCGCCCGACCCGACAGTGGCGTGGCCGAGTCGGCCCAGTCGGACGGGGTGCTTCCGCTTGACGTCGCCAAGAAGCAAGCGAGGCAAAAAGGCAAGGCGAGGCTCGGCAGATGACCTAATGCAGTCCCGGCCAAGTCCCGGCCGGCCGGCCCAGCGTCCCTGCCCCAAAACGAGAACGCCGACGGCGCGACGTGGCGACGCAGCGCGGCCGGCAACAGGAAGTGCGCGCGCGGCGCACCGAAAACACGCGCCTGCATTCGTCGTGTCGTACTGGGACTCGGGAATAATATCAATCACCGCAGGGGACCGCAGGGGAGCGGCTGAGAAAGAGAGACAGAGTGTCACGGGAGGTTTCCGCGGGGAATGACATACGGCAGGCGGATGGGACTGGACGGGGTGCTCTCTCTCCCTCTCTCTCTCTCTCTCTCTCTCTCTCTCTCTCTCTCTCTGTCGCTCCGCGGCGCTGGCGGTGCACTGGCGGTGCACTGGCGGTACACTGGCGGCGCTCGCCGCGACCACGCGCCACCTTCTCGTTTCCTTACGGAGTTTACCGCTCCGCCTGACGCAGGCTCACTCCGAGCGGCGCTTCGTGGCCCTGTCTCTCTCGCACCCCTCGCGGCACGTCCCATGAGTGCGAGCGTGACACTAGAGCGACGAAAACACTATCCGGAATCAGCCTGGTGGCAGTGCCAACGCACGCGGCCACGCGGCGGCCGCCACCCTGGTCTGCCCTGGCCGGAGCGTGCATAGGATTACTCGCGACCCCCCGCCCCGCCGCGCCCCGCCGCGCCCCGCCTCAGCCTGGCTTAATCTCGCGTCGCCTGATTCAAAAGTAATCCGCCGCAGAGTGGTCGCAGCTCAGCGAGTGGAGGGGGGCGTTGGCGCGCGCGCTCACACAGACACACTCTCTCACGCACACAGGCACGCCCGTTGGCCCGATGCGCCCTTGGTGTCTCGGAAGTGCGTGGTGTTTGCGACATGAATTGCATTTAAGCCCCCTCTGCGTGTGCCCCGGCCGTGCCCCGGCCGTGCCGCGACCCCGTCCCTCGGCAACACACAGACGCACAGACACACACGTACTACTCCGGATGTCTGTCTGTCCGCCGGCCATGCATTTCCGTCTGCCGGACAAATAACCCACTCGCCCCGAAGGCAGCCGTCATGACCCGGCCACCGGCGCGGCGTAATCCAGCAGCGTGTGTGTGTGTGTGTGTGAGTGTGAGCGTGTGTGCGAGTGTGGGTGCTGACCGCCGCCCCGCAGCCTGCCCTTGCGTGTCTTCCTGGTGTGGAGGGCGTGCACTCTGCGACCTGACCGACCGCAGTAGCTCCATTCCGAACAGCGGCTTGGTCGCTCCGTCTCTCTCGCACTCGCGGGGCGTTCCGACGGGGTGCGAGAGAGACAGGGACAGTTAACGATTTGCGCCGGCCGCCCCGCCTCCGCGGTGCACCGCCGCCTGCAGGCCGTCCTGACCGTCGGCGTCCTCCCTGTTGCAGACTTCGAGCCGCCCCGCGTGCCCGACGCCCAGCAGCCGCGCCTGTACGTGCTCATGGTGTTCGAGCAGCGGCCGCCCACGCCGCCCAACACGCCCGAGGAGGAGCAGGCCGAGGGCCTGCACCAGGGCCCGCTGGGCCGGCACCCGGACCTGCAGCAGTTCGTCAGCGACCGGGACCGCTTCCCGCTGACGTCCTGGCTGCGCAGCAACAGCCCCAAGATGGCGCGCATCGCGGCCTGCCAGCAGTTCAGGGCGCACCTGTCGGAGTGCAGCCTGAACATCGCCGGCCTCGGCAGCCGAGACATGTGAGTGGCCAAAACAATGAAGGCGGGAAACCGCAGGGGGAGGGGGTGTTGAACCCGCGACTGCGGGCAGAGTTCATTTGCCGCTATCTGGCGCCGCAGTGAAGGCCGTCGTTATCCACGCCGCGACCCCCGACGTGGTTCCTGGTAGCTCCCTGTCCCTCGCTGTCCCCCTAACCCTCGCCCCTCCGTTCCGCAGGCTCGACCAGAGGGAGGACCAGGGCGTCCTCGGCGACGTGGAGGACTCGGACCACTCCTCGGACAAAAGGGCCGGGGGGGGCCCCCGCCCTGGCCCTGGGGTCCAGGACAAGGAGCGGCCAGGCCCGCGGCCCCCGGGCGGCACCAATACGGGCCAGCTGACCGCCGGGGCCGCCGGGGGCCCCCAGGCCAAGCAGCGGTGCCCCGTGTAGCGGGGGCGTCTCGCCGTCTCGCCGACGAGCGGGCGACCAGACTCCGGGGCCAGCGGGCAGGGGCGGACCGCCCCTGGCCGGGCCAGCCCCAGCCCGGCGCCCCAGACGCGACCGGGCCCCAGGCCCACCGACGGGACGGACCTCGTTCGGAGGGCGGCAGGCGGAGGCCCGGACGGCCTTTAGCGACCAGTCAAACGGCAAGGACTTGGCCGTCCGCCACGTCTGGCCGGAGCCTATTGTACATACTACATACTCTAATTTATTGTCGCTCCGCCTGCGATCGACACTGTAGTTAATTGTACCTGAATGCAAGATTGTGATGGCGCCGACCTGGGCGCGCGGCCGGCGTGGCTACATGACGACACCCACCATGTGCCATCAATTTTAGCGATGCTTCATTTTTGTTCACGATGATGTCGTTGTTGTTCCGAGCATCCCGTCGTGGCAGACTTCTTGACGCGTTGTATTTATTTTAGCCCTTTAAATATGATAGTTTAGTTCTGTCGAGGCGTACAACTTTATTGAGTAAGATTGGGCGGGAGAGAGCACCGTGAGTGCGGAGCGCGCCAAGGCGCGTCTTTTGTTGTGATGCTGCTGTGATGTTGTTGTAAATAATAAACATTTTAGTATAAATTGAAGCCTGGTTTTGGTTCGCTCCTTTGTTTCGTTCCTCACTCCCAAGCCAAGGTACTTGCGATACATGACTTTCAAAAAACGGAAACTGGGGGCACATCTCTCTGCTAATTTTGCAGTAAACCCAAAGAAAGGATTTTTTTTTTATTTGGGGCCATAAAATCCAGCGCATCGCTATTTTTGGCGTCGCTGTGTGCCGAGACTCCACCTTCGCCCGGGCGGCGGGGCGGCGGGCCGCGGCAGGCACACCGATACGCCGTGTCACCGAGTCATTCACCCAGCCGGCCCGGCGTCGCGGCGTCGCACAGTGCACCAGAGCACGCCCAGCCGCCCAGCCGCAAGGCACGTGCGCCTTTTATTTGGAAATTCCCAAACCGGACAGTTTTTTTCGACGTGTCTTCGCCCTGGACCGCCTGCCGAGCCGGCAACACTGCAGGACGCGGGAGTGTTACGGGACTGCCTACCCGGCGGGCGTCCTGAGCGCCTGTGGATCGCGGGGTAGGCAATGCCGCGCACCCTGGCTGCATTGCGGGCTGGCCCACGCTGCATTACCATTACCATTAAGGGCTAGACCACACATGATCGTATGCCATTTCGGGCCCGACACATGCCCGCCTGCACTGCAAAACGAGACGCTGCAGGCGTTCAGCTCTCCCAGGCCGATTCCTCCCACTGCTCCCGTCGCTCTGTCTCCGTCGCGGGAGGGTGCGAGCGAGACAGAGCGAAAGCAGTGCCGGCTTGCGCCCGCCGCGTGAGAAGATGCGGCCTCGCAGTTCGCAGTCCGTTTCGCGTTTATCCCCGACAGGTTTTATAAAGCCCGGAGCCGGTCGCGCTCTGCCTCGCCTCGCCGCGCTCGAGTCTCCTTTGCAGTGGCGGAGCGGGCCCTCGTGACATTTTGAAGAGACCGCGCTAAAAGGATGGAGCATGTTAACGCGCGGCCCGCGGCACCTTTGGGACGCTAATGGCGGAGCGGCCGATCCGAACGCGAGGCACCAAAATAAAATAATTAATTCTCGCGGTTCGGTCGGGGAGGCGGCGGCGTGTCGTCGGGCTGGCTGGGGCTGGCCCTCCGAGGGCTGCCGGTAGCTGGGTCACCTCTTCACTTCCGAGTCGGCCCGGCCCGCCGATAGCGGTTATCTTATCAAAATGGCTCGACAATGACGTCCTTGACAGAGCGGCGAAATCGCGGCTCTAGCCGATTGTCTGATCGTTATCTAGGGCCAGGTGCCGCGGCGTGCCGGGGCGTGCCTCGGGCCGCACGGGCCGGAAAAGGGAATGACGGCACTTTTGGGCCGGGCGCTACACTTTCGCCGAAAACTTCGCCCAGGCCCTGTTTCCCGAAAATGACGAGCAAAGGACCAAGCCCACCGGGATGGGATGGCGAGGTGCAAAGTCGAATCCGAGCGAGCAGGGAGATTGACTTGTTGACCGGCAGCACCCACCACTCGGCGAGGCGGCGAGGCGCCGATGCCGCGGAGGCGTTTCTTCGAATCACCCGGACTCGCCTGCAGGACCGCGGGCTCCAGTGGAGTGGTACTGGAGTGCGGTGTGTATTACCTGCGGGTATGACGCACACACTCACACCGACGCAGGAACGCGCGCCACACACACACACACACACACACACACACACACACACACACACACACACACACACACACACACACACAAGCGCCGCGGCGCGCTCCCTCCCCCACCTCCGACACAGCGCTGGGAAGTTCGCCCGACCTTGAGCTTGAACTTGCCTAGCAAACCTGTAACTTTGTTCCCGCGTGGGCTCGTCCCGTCCTGCCTGGGATCGCTCTGTCTCTCTCGCTCCCCTACGCGACGCTCCGTGAGTGGGACAGAGACAGAGCGATGAAATGATCCTGGCCCGTCTCTGCGGTACGGAGTTCGCAAGAGTACCGCGGTGTAATCGATGTTGCCGACCGCGGCTCCAAAGGTCTCGCGGGGTATTCCTGGAAAATTGGAGCAGTTACTCCGGCCAGCGGCCAATGCGTGGTCGGTGTGTCTTCCTCAGCTGACTGTGATTCCGAGCGTCGTTTTCGTCGCTCTGTCTCTCTCGCACTCATGGGGCGTCCTGAATAGGTGCTAGGGAAACAGAGCGACGAGAACGACTCTCGGAATCAGTCTGCTGGAGACAGCGTGTGTCAGGCCGGAGATTTACCCGACACAGTAAATCACAGTGGGCCAGAAGACCAGTGCAGGCGGACGCAGCCACTCGGAACACACCTTTTCGACTTTATGTTTCTCAAACGAGACTCGAATCGAACTCGACTCTCGATTCTTCGATCGATGGGCGACGCGGTCCGAACCTCGCAGAGGTAGTTTGGTAGTTTGGCAGTTGGTGCGTGTTTTTGCCAGTGTGGCTCGCAGTGCACAGCAGTGTCATTACTCATTGGCCGAAACCCGAAATTAGGAAACTACGGGCGCCATTTTCGACCGCGTGTACCGCGGTGCGCGCGTGTACAGTACAGTCCATCATGAAAGCATTTTTTGCAGCTCCGTGTCCGGCCCTCTGCATTGTCCTGCGCCTACAGTCCGCCCTGAAAGTGCCTCCTTTGTCCGTGGTCGCGTACAGTCTGCCGCCCCCTCGTCAGCGGACCGATTCCGAGCGTCGTTTTCGTCGCTCTGTCTCTCTCGCACTCACGGGGCGTCCCGTGCGGGTGCGAGAGAGACGGAGCGAGGGGACGACTCTCAGCCTGTCACCTGACGTGACTTGAAGCCGTCAGCCCCTTCCCTGTTAATAGGCATGAATGACGGCCAGACGTCTCCGTTCCTCCGAACCTGCAGACGACGCGCTCGCTTATCAGCCCCTTAACCACGATGAGTTACCGAGACTCCGCAGTGCCATTCGGGGACCAAAAGCACTCCGTTCGCTCGGTTCGGAAAGCCCCCGAGCCAGCCCCCTTGTCGTGTCGCCGTGAGAGATCTGTTGATCTTTATCCAGTCCTGGCGAGGATGACTCTGCCGGTCATCACGTAACCACTTGCCGGACCGCCCGGTGTGTCAGTGAGAACAAACCAGAGTTTGGGGACCCTGTTTGGGATTGGAGGTGGAGAAAGGAAAACAAACTTGTGTACACGCGTACGTCTAATAAAGAGTACTATCAAGTCTTTATTTCGCAATGTTTTGTTTACATTGCAGTATCTGGTACGAGGCAAGGAATGACATGAAGAAGTGGTACACTACAAAAATAAATAACTAAGAGGTCCCCTTATTATCGACCATTGTTGCCAAATATTTTAACAAGTAAAACCTTCTGTGGGGGTTGCCACAGGTGCAAATAAGTTAAATTTTGATGCCTTTTTTTTGGGATACCGGGGGAAATTTTGAACTTTCTAAGACAAAGGCAGTTATTTATAGTTGATTACTGCCACATTGTCTGTACCTTTTAAGCATGCCAAATCCACCCACACACCCACAGTCACTCACACACGCACACTCATTCACGCATCACACACCTACGTCCATTCACTGTAATGACTCACTTAATCACTACTGTTCTTTATACACAGGTGACCATTTTACAATGTTTCGGGTATTTTACAATGACATTAAGTAGCGATATCTAATTTTACAATACAAATTTGGACTGCTGCTATTTCTTCTCGCCCTGTGTTGCCGACACGGCGTGCGCGGGCATCGGCACTCGAAATGTGAAGCGCTACAACCCCTCGAGGTCTTGACGCACGCCGAATCAGGTGTTTGGATCCGCTTTCCGTGACGAGCAGAACGGAGTGCGGCAGTACGGAGTGCGGCCGTACGGAGTGCGGCAGTACGGACAAGCCGACTCGCTTTTATCTTGACTTTGAAACGAAATTGCATGCATCCGCCGAGGCCTGTGGCCGCGTTTGTTGGAAGGAAACTCGGAGAAACGGGGAGTGGAAACTACGCGGGTTCGACGCAGATTCGACGTGGCTTTCGTGGAAAAGGCGTCGATTTCGTGTCCGCACCCCATTGCTGGCCAGAGCGGGGCGGGCTCGCCAAAGCGGCGCACCGCGCTTCGCGCTTCGACTTTGGCGGACGCGGCCACGGCGGGCACGTGCTGGTGTCGACGTCATGCCACACTCGTGTGAAGAGCGAACGACGGCGACACCAACACGGCCAGCGTAGTGTGACGGCGCGGGGCCTCGCGGCCCGCTCAGCTCTTGATGGGGATGTCCTCCTGCGCGAGCGGCACCCCGAGGTTGACGCCCAGCACCCTGCCGTGGCGGTCCAGCGGCGGCGGCGACGGCAGCCTCACGACGTACACGGGCTCGCCGGCGCCGGCCCCGGGGCCGAGGCCGAACCGATCGTCGTCCACGTCCATGGCGGCCTGCTGCTTGGCCGACAGGAGCATGCGGCGGCGGTACAGCGCCGCCAGCACGGCCAGGATCACGATCACGAAGGCGGACGCGGCGCTCAGCACCAGGATGGCGGTGTGGTACGACTCGGGCACGGTGGACTCGGACACGATCTCGCGGTGCTGCAGCGCCACGGCGCCCAGGTGCGCAGAGGCGTCCTCGCCCGCCAGGCTGGGGGCGGCCGCGCTGTGGCTGAAGCGGGACTGGGTGATGTCGGCCACCAGCGCGGCGCCGGACTCGTGGCCCACGCTCAGCGCGCCGGACTTGACCTGGTCACACGGAAGACTCGATTAAACCACCGGTCCACCAGTCAAGGCTAAGTTTTAATTAATTATTGGTTTATGACTGTGAGAGTCCTAGACATTAATTTATAAGACGTGTTCTTCGTGTGCGGGACTCACCATCTCCTCCAGGTGGAACGCGGTGTCCACCTTGCCGGGGCCGTGCAGGGTGAAGGACGCCACCGCCCTGCCCGGACTCAAGGTGACGCGCAGCCCTTCGTGCCTGGTGGCGGCCTTGGTGGCGCTGGCGGTGGCCTGGCTCAGGCTGGCCAGCAAGGCCCTCACGGCGTCCAGGACGCGCGGCTCGGCGGCGGAGTCCACCACGCCGGGCTCGCCCAGGAAGCCCAAGGACACCTCCACGGCCTCGATGGGCGTTGGCACTGCAAGGCGTTTTTCTCGATACAAAACACAGCACGCGTTTGAAAGGTTTCACGCGGCGTTGCAGGTACTCACGGCAGATCTGGGCGCCGCGTTTGAACGTGGTGGTGTCGGCGAGCTGGTTGCCGGCCTCGTCAACGCACCAGCACTCGGCGTCGGGGTCGTCCTTGGGGAGGCACTGCGTGGCCGCGAACCTGAGCACAACGCGCCAGTCAGCAACGAGAAGCGCCTCGGGCAGCACACCGTGAGCACCCAGCCGTACTCACCCTCCGTTGTGGTCACACTGCAGCGCGGAGGCCTCGTCGACGGCGCGGTCTCGGAGCGCGTGGCACCGGGTGCGGCGCTCCGGTGGGATGGGCAGCGACACGGGCAGTGGCGGCCCGGCGAGCGCCTCCACGACGGGGGCCTCCACGTCGGGGGCCATGTGCTGCTGCAGGAGCTCGGCCACGGCGGGGTCCAGGCCGCGCAGCAGCTTGGCGATGGCTGTGGCACGAGCATAAACATGACACCGTAAAGCGGGAAGGAAAGGCCGTGGCCCGGTCTGGCCGGCGAAATATCGTCCCAGCATCGCCGACACCGCGCTGCCCCAATAAAAACCTGAAGTGAGCTTCGGGTATCGACGAGTCGTCGAACGGCCTTGAACCACATCAAGCGCGAGCGAGATTGAAGCGCGCCGACAGCGCTGCCTCACCGGATCTCGTTTCCGGCATTCCTTCCGGTTCCCATCTCGGCTTGGGCCGATTATCACACGATCGCCGTCGACGTCGCTAATACCCTCGCATCAAGTCCTAATGAGCACCAATCCGTCCAGCAAACCCGTTCGCCCGGTCGCGTCCCGCCACGCTTGGGGTGGCCGGTCGGCCGGCCCGGCGCACAAGGGGCTAGAAGGCAGTGGAGGCGGATTCTAGACGCGTTTTGAGCTCCAGAGTCGCTTAACAGGACTTGGACCGAACGTGTGACCCCACCAATGGATTGCTCTCCGAACGAGGAATCCATTGGTGGGGTCACACGTTCGGTCCGAGTTCCCTTTAGCGACTCTGAAGCTCAAAACGCGTCTTTGGCCGCCTCTTCGGTCCTCTGGCAATTCCACTGCCCGGCGTTCAACTCACCTAGCTCGGGGTCCTTCTCGTCCGCCCAGTGGGGGTCGTGGCGGCGACGCGCCTGGCGGTTGGAGGAGCGCGACGACGACGCGGGACACGTGGGGTTGGCGTCGCGCGTCAGCGTGCCCTTGATGGGCTGCCCGTCCGGCGCCACGCACCAGCACACGCCCACCTGCGTGAGGCACTGCAGCGGCAGCCAGGCGCCCGTCTCGGCCGAGCAGCGCGGGATGAAGGTCCACTTCTTGTACTTGTCGGCCGCCTTCTGGTTCTTCTCGCGGAGTCGCTCGCACTGGCTCAGCACTGTACGCGGGGCAAGGAACCGTTGAGACACGCCTCAGATTCGTTGACGTCGTCGTCCTCATCGTCGACTCACAGTGGGCCAGAAGACCAGTGGAAGCGGCCGCAATTCTAGACGCGTTTTGAGCTCCAGAGTCGCTAAATAGGACTCGAACCGGACGTGTGACCCCACCAACGGATTCCGCGTTCAGAGAGCAATCCATTGGTGGGGTCACACGTTCGGTCCGAATTCTGATAAGCGACTCTGGAGCTCAAAATGCGTCTAGAATTTCGGCCACCTTTACCGGTCTTCTGGCCCACTGTGCGTTGTCGTCCTCGTCGTCGACCGGGGCACTCACCTGGGCAAACCTTGTTGCACATGTCCTTGTCGGGGAAGGCGTTGTGCGCCGCGCCGCACTGGCCGGCCTGCAGCAGCTCGCACGCGTTGCGCTCGGGGTTGAACCGCCAGCGCTCCACGCCGGGCTCGCAGGGGCCCTTCAGCACGGGCTCGAAGCACACGTCGCCTGGAGAAGGAAATTCAATCGGTTCAGAGACGCGTCCGAGTTGGGACCCGCAGAGCGCCCTGGCGGCCACCGCCTCGCCGACGTCGCTGTCGAATGAGTTGCCTACCGCTCGCGGCGCGGCCGGCGCTAGTCAGCAGGCTTATTCCTACTGCGGCTCCCGTCTCTCTCGCGCTGGCGCTAACACGCGACGCCCCACGAGTGCGAGAGAGACAGTAGGCTCATTCCGAGCACTGCTTTCGTCGCTCTGTCTCTCCCGCACTCATAAGGCGTCCCGCAAGATTGAAAGAGAGAGACAGAGCGACAAGCAGTGCTCGGAACAAGCCTGCAGTGTGCTACTCAGTACTCACGTGGCTTGGGGCAGCAGACGGCGTACTCCCCCAGGGGGCTCAGCTCGCACTTGTGGCTGGCGGGGCACGCCTCGCCGCTCGGGCCGCACAAGAACAGCCCGTTGGCGGAGCCCGGCTGCTGCAGCGGCTGGCCCGCGAGGCAAGGGTTCTCCCTGCGGGGGAGGCACATCGGCACCTGCGGGGACCAGACACGTTCAGCAACTCGCGTCAGACAAACGCCAGCAGACTGATTCCGAGAGTCGGTTTCGTCACCGTCTCCCTCCCACCTGTGGGGCCTCCCGCAGGGGCGCGACAGAGACAGAGCGACAAAACCGACTCTCGGAATCAGTCTGCAGTGAACGACATTGGCGTCGCCGCCAAGAAGAAGAAGAAGACTGACCGCGTGGCAGGGAGGGTCGGCGCACTGCACGCGCACCATGCGGCAGGCCTCGCCCTCACCGCGGCACTGCAAGTCCTGGCAGGGGTCCCTGCAGCGACACGTCGGGCAGCCGCGGCCGTCCAGCTGGTAGCCGTGGGGGCAGGCCTGGTCGCAGCGCAGGTCGGGGCACGCTGCCATGCCTGCGGGACAGGCGCCGCGTGAGGGAAAGGACAGTGAGCACTCGCAAGATCCACGGACAGCAACAGCAATAGCAGCAGCAGCAGCAGCAACAACAACAACTCACCATTGCGGGCGCCGGCCTGGCAGTCGGGCTGCTGGGCGTTCTCCGTGCGCGTGCCGGGGACCTCCTGGCCGTGGTCGTCCACGCACCAGCACTGCCCGGTGCCCGGGTGGCACTGCGCCTCCTCGTAGGCGCCGTCCGACTCCCTGCACCGCGGCACCCACAGCTTGCTGGCCGGGATGCCGGACTCGTGCGACTCGTGCTGGAAGCGGGGAACGGTACGTCAATCAATATAGCGAGCACATTTAAAAGTCCCTCGAAACATTGGTGGCCGCGTCACGCACCTGCAGGATGGCGCGCCGGTGCTGGCACTCGGTCATGACGACGGGCAGCATGCACTGGGTGCCGCAGCCGTTGGAGCAGCACTTGGCGGTCTCGTTGCAGTTGTAGTCGGAGCGGCACTGGTAGTCGCACGACCCGGCGCTCACGGGCACCAGGTACGGGCACTGGCCGGGCTTCTTCGGGAGGCCTGCAGGACGACAAGAGCGTGTGAGTCGAGGTCGAGGCGTCGTCGGCGAGGTGGTCGCCGCAAAGCCGCAGTGGCACAGTGGGTATGTACTCACAGGCGGGCACGGGCGGGCAGTACTCGGCGTCACAGGCCACGTCCACGACGTGGCACTCGGCGTCCGCGCCGCACTTGGCCTCGGCGCAGGGGTCGCGGCACTCGCACAGCGGGCAGCGCGTGTCCGGGGACAGCGTGAAGCCGAACTCGCAGCCCAGGCGGCACGTCAGGTCCAGGCAGGTGAGCGACTCGCGCACCTCGAGGCAGGCCGGCGACGGCGCCGCGCCCTTGGTGCGCGTCTGGGGGATCTCCGAGCCGAAGCTGTCCACGCACCAGCAGGCGCCGGCCTCGCACTGAGTGTCGTTGAAGGAGCCGTCGGGCCGGCAGGACGGCGGCGGCAGCGCCAGCGACATGCCGTCCCGGGTGCCCTCCATCTTGTCGCGGAAGTCGCGCAGGTACTCGCACACTGTCAAGGGAAGGGTGAGGGTGAGCAACGGGTGACATAGGCATGATAGACTTAAAAACCGCTCAAAGAGTAGATGATGCCGTAAAATTGTATTTTGTCTTGACCTGGACGGCGCTTGATGCAAATCGCCGCATATCGCACTCAAAATTGGCAACTGAAACACTTACTGGATGCGGGGCGGTCCTCCTCCTCGTCCATCATGGCGTCGTCCTCCATCTCCTTGACGAAGACTTCGGCGGAAGAGTCCGCGGTGACGCTCTTCTCGGTCGGGGCGGCGTTCACCACCACGGCGTCGGTGGGGACGCTGTCGGCGGGGATGTCCTTGGCGGGGATGTCCTTGGCGAGGAGGTTGTTGGCGGGGAGGTTGCTGGCGGGGCGCGCGGGCTGGGCGCGGACAGGCCTGCAGATGGGGGTGGCGCTGCAGAGGGGGCCGTCGCAGTCTGGCGCCCGCTCCGCGACGCACTCCTCGCCCGCGCCGCACACCGCCCCCGCGCACGGGTCGTCGCACTCGCACGTCGGGCAGCCGTCGGCGCCGACGCGGAAGCCCAGCTCGCACACCTGCGGCACCACAAGGAGCTTGTGTTCACCTGGAGCACGCACTTCAGCGTGACCGCCATGAACGACGACGTACCTGAGCACACCGTCCGGAGGTGGTGCAGCGCTGCTCGGGCGGGGAGCCCCCGATGGCGCGGCCGGTGGCGGCGCGGGCCTCCTCCAGGGCGTGCGGCAGGCAGTGCACGGACGCGCTGGTCGCCATGGAGTTGGGCCTCTTGTTGCCCGCGCGGTCCACGCACCAGCACACGCGCCCGTTGCGGCTGCACTGGCGCGGCCGGAAGGCCCCCGTCACCGGGTCGCACTGCGGCACGTAGCCGCGGCCCTCGCGCTCGGACACGGAGAGCTGCACGGCGAGCTGCCGCAGCTGGCGGCACTCGGTCAGGTTGGCGGGCGGCGTGCAGGCGCTGCCGCCACACTCGGCGCTGTCGCAGCACTTGAGGGGCCCGGGGCAGTCCTGGTCCCCGCGGCAGCCGGGGCCGCACGCGTCCTCCGCGGGGTCGGACCACAGCGCCTCGCCGCGCGCGGGGCACGCGCCGGGTTTGTCCAGCCGCGCCGCGCCCGGGCAGCACACGCCGTAGTCGTTGCCTGCAACACGCGCAGCGCCGTCAGAGGGGAAGCCTACCTCCACGGCGTGGCTCCGCGGCCTCGCCGACGTCACACAGTGGGACAAGGCGGTCAAAACCCCGGACGCGTTTTGAGCTTCCAGAGTCACTAAACAGGACTCGAACCGAACGTGTGTCCCCACCAATGGATTGCTCTCCGAACGAGGAATCCATTGGTGGGGTCACACGTTCAGTTCAAGTCCCATTCAGCGACTCTGGAGCTCAAAACGCGTCTAGAGTTTTGTCCGCCTCCACCGGTCTTCTGGCCCACTGTGCGTCACCGACCCACTCGCTCACCTGGCTGCACGGAGCACTCGAACAGCGGCGGGCAGCGGGGCTGGCCGGGGCTCAGACCGCACAGAAACGGCCTCGGGGGCACGCCGCTGCCGGGCATGGTGAGGGGGGCGCCCGCGGGGCACACGTTGTCCAGGCTGCGACCCTTCTTGCCTGCGGGCAGAGCGGCGAGCGTGAGGCGAGGAACAATTGGCGGAGGACCTTCCTTTTGCGTGCCTTTGTTACGGAAAGCGATTATCTGCCTTAGTTTGGGAGCAGTACTGCCGCAAAGTTGATCACAACGGTTACAAATGTCTGAAAAATCGTGTTTTGGGCCGACTTTAAGCATCTACTGCGTCTGATCCGAGGCGGGAAATCGTCCTCCGTCAACGGGCAATTGGTCTTTGGACCTTCTTTTTTCATGCCTTTGTTACGGAGTGCGATTATCTGCCTTAGTTTGGGAGCAGTACTGCCGCAAAGTTGATCACAACGGTCACAAATGTCTGTGAAAAATCGTGTTTTGGGCCGACTTTAAGCATCTACTGCGTCTGATCCGAGGCGGGAAATCGTCCTCCGTCAACGGGCAATTGGTCTTTGGACCTTCTTTTTTCATGCCTTTGTTACGGAGTGCGATTATCTGCCTTAGTTTGGGAGCAGTACTGCCGCAAAGTTGATCACAACGGTCACAAATGTCTGTGAAAAATCGTGTTTTGGGCCGACTTTAAGCATCTACTGCGTCTGATCCGAGGCGGGAAATCGTGCTCCGTCAACGGGCAATTAGTCTTTGGACCTTCCTTTTTCATGCCTTTGTTACGGAAAGCGATTATCTGCCTTAGTTTGGGAGCAGTATTGCCGCAAAGTTGATCAAAACGGTCACAAATGTCTGAAAAATCGTGTTTTGATCAACTTTGCGGCAATACTGCTCCCAAACTAAGGCAGATAATCGCTTTCCGTAACAAAGGCATGCAAAAGGAAGGTCCAAAGACCAATTGCCCGTTGAAGGAGGACGATATACCGCCTTGGATCAGACGCAGTAGATGCTTAAAGTCGGCCCAAAACACGATTTCTCACAGACATTTGTGACCGTTTTGATCAACTTTGAGACAATACTGCTTCCAAACTAAGCCGGATTATCGCACTGTGCCTCGGCGTCGTACTTACAGGTGGGCACGGGCAGGCAGGGCGGCCGGCTGCAGGAGGCCGCCTCCTCCAGCTGGCACGTCAGCGACCCAGAGCACTTGATCTCGGAGCATGGGTCGTAGCAGCGGCACAGCGGGCAGCCCTTCTCGTCCGTGGCGAAACCGTACGCGCACAGCATGCGGCAGGTGTGCCCGGAGCAGGCCTCCGCCGAGGGGGCCACGTCGGCGCCGTCATCGCCGCCTGCGTCAAGGAGGGCGTCAAGGAAGTGGCGACGTGTCCGCACAGACGCGTCGGGATGGTCTTAACACGTTGAATGCGATGGGTTCACAACAGCTGTGAACCCCCCACGGCACATGTCACTCTGGCGATGGGTTCACAGTGTGAGCCCAGCCTTTTTGGTCGTCGCCACACCGAAAGCGCATCGCCACAGCGGAGCATTGCCTTTTTCGGAAAAGATTTCGGATTTTCGGAGATTTGGAGCGCTCCAGGGGGCACGGTATTTCTCGAGTGGTTATGTCCTCTCGCTTTTGTCGCCTGCAAGCCCTGCAAGGGAGTGTGCTCGGAGGCTGTCGGCAGGTGCAGGCCGTCGTTCTGCGGATGCGCCGCCACTGCCGCCGCCACTGCCGCCGAATGGCCGAAGGCATGCGCTCCTCACTTCCGGCTTCGCGGTGACTCAGGTTTGGAGTACTCCGTTTTTGCCACCGTCCCCATTGTATTCGACTGGACCGAGCGGGCGACGGCGAAACTGTGTGGTGGCGGTGACGCACTCGGGCGTCCCTGGCGCCCGCCCGGCCCCGGCCCCGGCGCCGGGTCGCGCGCCCCTCCGCGCCGCGCCCCGCCAAGACACACTCCTCTTTGGCGAGGTGCTTTTCGCTTTGGCTCGAGTTCGGTTCAACGGAGAGATCCTGTGTGTCGTTGTTCCGGCTGCTTTCACCGGCCCCATGACGTGGCGCGGCACGGCGCGGCACGGCACGGCGGGCACGTCGACGGCGCGCCACGGCCGTTCGCGCTTCTGCCGGCCAGCCAGCCCGGGCCAGCCCAGCCCGGCGTATTAACGCAACGGGCGTCCTCGCCGAGCCCTCGCGACCTCGGCCCCGCGACTCCCATATACGCGTCACTGACGACAAACGCGTCACGCTCGGCATATGCAATCCCAGAGCTCTCCGACGCGACGCAGTCGCCGCTGCAACTGCCCCTGCCGCGCCACTGCTTTCCTGCAGACTGAGAGTCGTTCTCGTCGCTCTGTCTCTGTCGCCCCTACAGGGACCGCCCCCTGAGTGCGAGAGAGACAGAGCGACGAAAACGACTCTCAGTCGGCCTGTCTCGTCCTTGTCTCCGGGCGACTCGCCGATGGAACCGCTTTCTTGTCAGCGATAAATCAATTAAGGAGAGAAAGAGTCGTGTGACAAGTCGGTGACCACTGCATAAGAGTGGCTCCGTTTTTATTGGTGGACTGCCCCTGCAGGCAGCGGGCAGCGGCCTTCGAAAAACCTCCTTCATCTCCCTGCCAGTGTGTGAGTGTATGCGCTGCGTTTCGCTTTCCCTGTGACCGCGAGAGCAGCACACTGGGGAACGCACCGCTTACAAGTTCTCGCCCCCTATCAGGGCTTCATCATCTCCCCGCCCCTCCCCGCTCCTCCCGCGGGCCGCGGACTACAGAGCGGTGCACGCTGCGCGCCTTTTTTGCGCGCTCTTTTTTCTCCTCTTTCCGAGTCCGCGAACCGTTTTCATCCCGCTGGGTGTGAAGCCTGATGTCGACCAGAATAACAACGGTTTTTCATTGCAGTCGCGACCTTTTTCAGGTTAGGTTAGGAAGACTAACGAGTAACGCAACGCGCAACGCGGCCGGCGATTGCTGATAGGACTGTACCTGGTAGCGCCAGCGCCGTCCTGGAGCAGGCCGAGAGGGTCGCGAGTGCCAGCAGCACCCGGACGCCGACGACCCAGCCCCGCCACCATCTACCGCGACCGGACTCCATCCCCCGGCCACATCAACGTCCTGGGAACAAAACAAGCAAAGCGTCAAGTCACACAGCGACACGGCCGAAGAGAAAAGCAAAACGTACAAAAAAATCTCATTCAACGAACGTTAATGAAAGCAGATGATCCGTCGCGTTTCACAACTGCTGTGATAGCCGAGAGGTTAGAGACGTCGGATCGAGTTACCGCAGGCGGGCGTTCGAATACCAGCGTCACATACGTTTTTTCGACTTACTATCCTAAGGGTGGTGGTTCGAGGCCATCCGAGCGGAGCCGTGTGCAACAGACTCACATGCCGGAGGTTCGACTCCTAACAAATATTTCCATTTAATTTTACTGCCTCACCCAGTGCGGTTGAAACCCGTGAACGTGAGCCCACTCCGAGCATGGGATGTGGTGGTCCAGGGAGTAGAGGCTTCGGTTCCCAATACTAGGGTCGGCGGTTCGACTCCCCCAACTTCTTGCGAAATTTTGACCGGGTCAGTCGAGTCCTGTTGCGTCAAGAACCCACCTCACGCCGGTCCCCTCATCATGGGCCGTGGTGGCCGAGAGCGTATAGTCGTGTGATCCCGGTGGCGGGGTCCGGGGATCGAATCTCATCATTTCGTTACATTTTTCGACTGCCTTCCTCCCACTGCAACTCAAACCCGTCGTCCAACACGCTGCCAGACGTACAAGCGTGATAGCGTAGTGGTCAGAGTCACATTCACCTGGCCACTCCGCTGTGGGTGTCTAAAAAGCAATCCGCTTCGGCGGGTTGGCCTCGGCACTGGAGCGATGGCGTATTTGATCCATCAATCCAGACCACCCGGTGTGTGGTTGCGGGTGGTGCCTCCTCGATCCGTCGGGGAGGCGATGATAAGTCCTTTGAAGCTGGCCTAAAACGCTGTATGTTCGGTACGGGAGCGCCGGACAGTGGGGGTACCATGGGGTACACAACCAACCCTACGAAAACAAGAAGCTCCCACCAAACCTCTTCTCTGTCTGAGTCTCTCTCTGTCTCTCTGTCGTCTCACTCTACGTCCCGCCCCTCAAAGAGCTTCGTACTGGGTGCTCTCACCCAGCTGCCTGAGCTTTGGGGTCCTACTGGGTCCCCCGGCGAACGCTTGGGTCGCTGACGGGATTAACCCCAGGTACCTGATAGCACCGGTTCCCATCCCGAACACCGAAGTAAAGCAGGAGGCCTCCCCATTAAGACTGGGGAGGGGGTGTAGAGTTCAAATTTTTTTCTTTTCTCTTTCAAATTTCTCAGTCAATACTCTAGAAGACCGGCGCCGGCGGCCAAAACCCTAGACGCATTTTCAGCTTTAGAGTCGCTAAACAAGACTCGAACCGGGCGAGTGACCCCACCAATGAATTCCTCGTTCGGAGAGCAATCCATTGGTGGGATCATACGTTCGGTTCGAGTCCTGTTTAGCGACTCTGGAGCTCAAACCGCGTCTGGGATTTTGACCTCCTCCAACGGTCTTCTGGCCCACTGTGGAGCGTCTGCCTACCCGGACTCGCATTTTTCCGGGCTGAATAGTTGAAAAGGTTAGGGAACCGCGGCTCGGGCACGATTTTCCCCCACGGCTCGCCACGGCTCCGCGGCAGGTTTCCAGGCGCTCCTTCTTGGACAAGACGGCATTGACCGGTGACATTTTGCAAAGCGGCGCGGGCCGCCGCGCCGCGCCCCCCCCCTCCCCTCCAGACTCGCAGCGTAGCGGAGTAGCGCAACAGATAAACCAGTGGTGTGGAGGCAGAGCCCGAAGCAAAGGGCGTCGCTAACGGTGCATCGAGAGGGCCTCGGACGCCTCCACCGGGCACGACGGCGGGGGCGCCTTCAGGAAGCCCTGCTGCTCCCCCAGGACGTCCCCAGGACGCCGCACAGTGCACAGTGGGTCAGAAGACCGGTGGAGGCGGCCAAAACTCTAGACGCGTTTTGAGCTCCAGAGCCGCTAAACAGGACTCGAACCGAACGTGTGGCGACCTGTGTGGGTGCGAGAGAGACAGAGCGACACTGCTGGGAATGCGGCTGCAGGCGGGGGCCGCTGGCGACACTTGGCGCTCTGGGGCCGAGGGCGGAGGGAGCCCCATTGGGCGCGGCTAATCCAATCGGTGCCCGCAGTGGCGTAGCAGTGGCGTAGGCGTGCTGACCCACTCCACTGCCCCGAAGCACGGCGGAGCACGGTGAGCCGGAGAAAAGACGGACGAGGGAGAAAGAAAAGAAAAGACCGCAAGAAAAAAATGACGAAGTTGACGAGGCCAGGAGGACGCGACAAACGCCAGGGAGGTGTTAAGAAGGGACCCACTTCACAATGGGCCCATCAGTCCCTGCGGGGCCGCGCCGGGGCCGTGGTGGGGGCTCGTCCCGCTGGTGGGGCCAGCACGGCCCACGGTGGGCCCACGGTGGGCGCACGGTGGGCCCCGGGCCCAGGATGACCGGAAACAGATCGGTTGCATGGCGTCGGCCTGCAGGCCCACCGCAGGGCGGGGCGTGGTGGAGTGTGGCCGAGCGTGGCGGGCAGCGGCTCGCAGTGGCGCAGCGGCAGAGCGCACCTCACCCGGGCCCCGGGCCCCGGCATGCAGCCACACGGGCCGGCCGGACGGCCGACCGGACACCGCTGCTGCGAGGCACGGCGAGGTGCTCCCCTCCTCCATGCCCGTCCCGTCCATGCCCCTCTTTCCCCATCTCGGAAGCAATTTCGCTGCCATGCCGTCCTCGTCCTCCCCGCCCCGCCCCGCCCCTCTCCCGGAAGGCATCCCGGCCGTGTCGATGACACAGTAAGTCGGCTAGGCAGCTGTTTGTTCCTCCAGCCCGGAGCCTCCGGTGGGGCGCACCGCGCACCACGCCGGGGTAACGGGTAGCGGGTAAGCGGCGTGCCGCTCGGCCCGTTGCTCCGGCCGCTTGGTTTCGCGCCGCCCCGGGCGGCTGGATGCAGCCCGAGCAGTGCACCAGCGCGATGCTCCTTACAGCGTGCCGGCGTGCAGCGCCGTGCAGGGAGAGTGAGAGTGGCCCTCGTCGCGGGCAGCCCGGCCCCACGTCGCGCTATGAAGACAGCTGTTCCCGCGGCCGACCGCCCTGTCGTCGCTCTGTCGCTCTGTCTCTCGCACTCGTGGGGCGGTCCATGGGGGTGCGAGAGAGAGGGCACGGTTGTCGGGGCGCTGTCCCGGTAAAGCGCCCGTCCGCCGGTCCGTCCCGTCGCTGCAGCGGCAGCAGCGGCGCGCCACTCAGAGAAACGGGCGGCAGAGCGAGTCGAGCGGGTCCGGGTTCGACTCCCGGCCGATCCAGTTTGACGTTCGCGCCACCGGCCGACCGGTGTGCGTGGGGGTAGGCCGGGGCTTCCTGCTGTGTCTTGCGGTCTAGGGGATTATGAAGAATTCGCGCCTCCACCCGTTGATGCAACACTCCGCTGGTACACCGTCCAAGTCGTCGGTACGTTGCCGGGCAATTTTTATTTTCTTCCTTCAGTGCTCGGCCGCTCGCTCGCATGGGTCAGACAGAGAGGGAGAGATGGACACACCCATGGCGCAGCGTGCGGCCGCGTGCGGTTGTGTTTTAGGTGGGCCGCGGCGTCCTGTGGCAGCCACGGCATGGCACGGCACTGCAAGGCACGGCACTGCAAGGCACGGCGCGGCAAGGATACGTCGTCCACGTAACAGGCTCGCGGCCACGCCCGTGCCGGCGGCGCGGCAGGCTATGCAGCGCGCGGGATGCGGCCGGGCTGGCCGTGCTGGATGATGTCGAGGATGATGTGCCTTGATTGAGCCCCGAGAGGCGCAGGCCCTCGATGACCACCGCGGTGACGGCCGGGCCGGGCGCGGCGGCGCAGTGATGCGGGCCGGCCTGGTGACGCAACCACGCGCCACTGCATTACCCGCGGCACGCCGCCGTCGTCGCCGTCAACGCCCTGCAGGCTGTCTCTCTCGCACACCTACGCGCGCTGCGCGACGCCCCACGAGTGCGAGAGAGACAGAGCGACGAAATCGGCAGGGCGCCGCGCTCCGCGTGTCGAACGGCGAATAATTAATTTCGTCGCTTCGTCCTTACGAGGCGTCGAGACGCCGCTGTTGCAGCTGGCGGCGCCGCGTTTCGCCACCGGATTACACCAAAGCGTGTGTATTTTTTCCCGTCCGACGCCGTGCCGCCGTGCCGCCGTGCCGCCGCCTCGCGGACGCGGCAGCCTTGCAGCGGCTTAGTGACGAGGATGATGATGATTTTTGTGCCGCTAGACAATCGCACGCCATTCGGAAATGAAAAGTGGGGCAAGCCCGGCAAGCCAGCAAGGCGAGCCTTGTATGTGTGTCGAAAACGGCAACGGCGGCACGCTACACTGGTAGTGGTAGTGCTCACGGTAATAACGGCTCAGTCTAGCGCTGCGGACACAGAGCGCAAGCAGCGCTGGCTCGTCCAGGGGCATCATGGTAAGTGGACTGGTTTGTGTCGCACGATTTCCGCGGTGGCCCCGGCACGACAACAAAAAATGCGACTTGAGTGTAGTGCCACGCACAGGCGGAAACGGTGATTATATGATTCGAGCGGCGGACGTCGTACGTGTATTTCGTTTCAGTGTCCCGCGCTGCTAAAAGTTGCTGTTCTTTTACGACGCCCACCTTTCTCTGTCGGTGCGCTGCCCCCGTGTGGTTTGGACCAGAGCTTTCGTCGCTCTGTCTCTCTCGCACCCCGACGGGGCGCCCCTCGAGTGCGAGGGAGACGGACACAGCGGCCATTAATCTCGTATTAGAAGGCGTTTGGAAAGCCATTAGCGCCCCTCGATAGCCGAGGCGGTGCATGCGCTGCTAATCTGACGTTCACGGATCCTCGAGGCATTCCCGCGAGAAGGAGAGACAGAGAGAGAGAGAGAGAGAGACAGAGAGAGACAGAGAAAGAGAGAGACCGCTCCGGCACAGCGCCACGCCGGCGGCCGCGCCGAAGGCCACGCCCCGTGAAATATCACCGCGGCAGCACCGCGCCGAAGGCCGACGAGCACCCCGTGCAGAGGGCCGGCCTGAGGTGGCATGAGGCCGGGGAAAAGTCCTCCCAAAAAGAGAAAAAATTCTAATAAAAATTAATATATGCTCTCAAAAATATTTTTTGCCCAGGTATGGCTTGCGGGCCGCTCCACAGGACTGTCACCGTCGTGCAGGTGGGCACCGCCCCGCCCCACCACAAGGCGCGGTCGTGGCGCGGCGCGGTGCTCAGGTGTGTCGGGCGGCAGCCTCATTGAAAGTCTGAGCGCGGAGCGAGCGGGAGGCGCGGGCACAAGCCAGGAGACCTGAACGCACGGGTAGAGCGCGGCGGAAAAAAAGAGGGGCTCGCGGCGCGCTGTGTCGAGCCGACCTTGGCGGCGTGGTGAACCGAGCACGCCTAGCACCGAGCGCGTATTCCTTTCCTTCACTGGAAGCGGGTCGAACACGGCCAGGGCGCCGACGGCGGCGTTAGCGTCGGCGTCGCGGCGCCCCGAGCAACGCCGCCGCCCGTCGCCCCAGCGGCATGCAGGCCGAGGCAGACTCCGAAACGGGGCGTCGTCGCGCTGTCTCTCTCGCACCCCTGCGGAACGCGGCGGTACGCCCCCACGAGTGCGAGAGAGACAGACATCGCTGCGAAGACTGGCGGTAACGGGACGCCGCATCCCGCGCTTTATAGCGCCCAATACAGTGGCGGTGCCCCGGTGGCCGCGAACCGAGCGCAAAGCACGCCGACGACAACACCGGCGCCCTGCCTCTCCTCCCCGCCCCCCTGGACGACTTCCTTTCCTCCGCCACTCCCTCGGTCTCCCTCGCCGTGACGGCTGGCTGCCCTGGGGCCCTGCCCTGGGGCCCTAGGGCGTGGGGATGACCTTGGGGTGCAGCGCGTGCCGGGCGAGGAGGGGGGCGGGGAGAAAGCCCGGCGTGGTGATGATCCACGCTGTCATAGCAGTTCGCCACGCACGCCGCCGACAACGCGAGTCCGCGCTACGCCTTCTCAAAAGAACCTTCCAGAGAACTGGAACTTCCCGGGCGGCGGCGGTGGCCGGGTGCGGCTGTCTCTGACTGCGCGCCGGCCGCTTTGTGTGGACGGACACGAAGAGCCTGTATGGCGAGCATGGCGAGGCGGGCGCTGCAAGAGAAAACCGAGAAAACCGAGAAAACGGTGCCGACTGCCCGCCGACCCACAACAGCACCCGGCCGGCCATTGTTGCATTGGCCGCTCGCCGGCCTGTCCCTGTGCGTGCAGGGCCTGTTTGGCAGTGTAGTGGGTGTGCAGCGCGGGGGGCGGCTTGTTTGCCGCGGGTATCGGCCGGAGATTAGAGCAGGGCGGCGCAGCGCGGCACTGGGCGCCCTTCCTCCGAGGGTCCGCCAAGGCCATTCTTCGCACGATTTGAAGTGCGAGTTCGACGTGGACGATGAGCTCCTGATCCCGCAGCGCGCCGCCACGCCGCCAGTGGAGTGGACGGGCTGCTCTCGCGGTGAAGGCATCGCGATGATGACGAACTTTCAACTACGTGCCCGCTCGTCGCTCGGCGCGCGCGCCGGCTCGGCTCCTTCGAACTGGTCCGGGCGACTCGACTCGCATCGCAAACCCCTCGGGGCCTCGGGGCATGTCGCAGCAGACACACTGTTCTCTCTCGCACTCGCGGGGCGTCCCGGAGGGGTGCGAGAGAGACGGGGCGCTGTCGGGCTTCGGCCAGCTTCGGCCTGCAGGCGGCGCCCGCCCGGGGGACCGCGCGGCCCGGGCCTCGGGCCATCGCCGCCTTTCTCCGTCCGTTTGGGAGGCAGCAGCACACTGATTCCGAGAGTCTCTCTCGCACCTACACGGGACGCCCCACGAGTGCGAGAGAGACTCTCGGAATCAATGTGCAGGGCAGTGGCCAAGGCGGTGGCGGCGAGCCCCTCCAGGTTCCTGCGGCGCCGCGTCCGCGTTGTGGCGTCCACTCCGTCACTGTCGGCCGAGTCCGTTGGCCGCGCGCAGCTCGCCGCGATAAGCGAGGCGCCGCAGGATTTCGCCGAGATTTTATCGCCGCCAATGAAAAGTCGAGGAGAGCGAGCGAGAGGGCAGATGGCCGCGCGCGGAGGAAAAAGAAACCAGCAGTGGCGGAAGAAAAACAGTAAACGGTGTCTGTCCGCGGCTCCGCGGTCCGCGTCGGCACTTGGTTAGCCACACCTTAAACCCTTACAGTGCCGAGGCTCGGCCGCTCCGACCGCGGCATGCAGGCGGCCAGCGCGGCCAGCACGCTGCAGCGGCCGCATTGCGACACATTTGCAAAACGCCCGGCTTTGTCGCCGACGGCAAAGTAACTCGACTCTATCGGAATGCCGTGGTCTGATTCCGCGCGCAATCGCTGAGTGTGTCTCTGTCGCACTTCTACGTGGGGGGCTCCGTTAGTGCGACAGAGACTCAGCGACGGAGCCTCTGTTCGGAATCAGGCTGCTGAGGGCGTTCTGGAGGGCCGGGCCTCGTCGTCGTCCTGATAAGGAAGGACGCAACGGACCGCACCCGGCGGCGCGGGCCCGGCAGGGCGTACCAGGGCTACCCCCAGGAATGCCCCGTCAGCCAGGTCAGTAGCGGCATCGGCCTGCAGCTCTGCCCAGCCCAGCCCCTCCAGCCTTCCAGACGGCCAAATTGTCGGGGCCTTTTGACACCGCAGCGGGGAGGGGCTCGCGGGGCGCCGCAGCGTGTCCAATCATCCGCCGGCCTCTCGCCGACGTGCCCGCCAACCTCAACGCGCGGAAGGCGGAGTCCGAACCGTGCTTTCGTCGCCGGTCTCTCTCGCAGCCCTGCGGGGCGCGCCGGGGGTGCGAGAGAGGCAGAGCGACGAAAGCACGGTTCGGGATAGGCCTGCAGGCCGGGCACCGCAAGCTCGGCGACGTCAATCACCGCCGCCGTCGGCAACGGCACGCCGCGGCGCCGCGGGCCGGCCCTCCAGGCGGGCCGGGCCGCCAGGCCCATCGCCCGCGGGGCTCGAGGGGGCAAAAACTCGCGCAATCATGTGTACACGGCCCCCGAAATCACACGCGAATCATTGAGAATCACGCGAAATCAAGCAATCCGAAATCAGCCAAAATCACTAAATCGACCGAAATTAGGCAGAATCACACGAACCAGGCCAAATCAGTCTGAAATCATTTCGTTCCGAACACAATCACACGCAATCACCTCAACATCACCCTGGGTGCGTCGCGAAATAAGGCAAAATCAGCCATGAAATCAATTAAAACCATGCGCAATCATTGCGTTTTCCGAATCATGTGTACACGAAAATCCCGAGTTTTTGCCCCCTCGGCGGGGCTCGAAAATGACGCGCCGGCAGACGGGCCGACGAGCAGGCCGACGAGCAGTCCGGACGAAAGGCCACTCATCGACCGCCGTCGCCGTTTACCAATCAAAAGCCGAAGCTCGCGTTCCGCGGTGGATGCCGCGGTCGCGCACACCGCCTCGCCGCCACGGCGCCTTGCGGCATACGATCATGTGTGGTCTAGCCCTTAATGGTAATGGTAATGGCCGGCCGGGTAGGCAGTCCCGCACTACAGGCCAGCGCCACGGGACAGCCCACCACTACGGCGCTCTCGTCGCCCAGCAGCGCCGCCCCGGCCCTGCGCAACCAGATGCAAATACGGCGCGTCTTTTGTCTGCCACAACAAGCGCGTTGCGCACGTGGCCGCTCATCGCCGCTTGCCGGGACTTCCTCCGCACCCAACACCAGCAGCAGGACGGGCAGCCCGACGGGCAGGACGGGCTCCATTGTGATGCGCGGCGCGACCTTTGGTGCAGGATGCACGCGGGACGCGGCCGGGCCGTGACGACGCGCGCCAGGCCGCCATAGGCCGCCGGGCTCCATGGACGCCGGCGCCCCGCGGCGTGTCCTTGACGCCAGACGCGTCCAGGCGGGAGAGACAATAGCCCCACGGGCAGCCCCAGCACTCCAAAGGGTGAATAGGAAAAGGGTTCATTATCGGCCGAGCGGCGCGCTCCCACAGCAGGCTGACTCCGACTAGCGATTCGTCGCTCTGTCTCTCTCGCACCCGAACGGGGCGCCCCGTCAGTGCGAGAGAGACAAGCGCAACGAAAGCACTGCTCGGAATCAGCCCGCAGGACCGCCGTCGTGGGTATCGCCGGCAGGCCTTGAAAGCGACAAGTGGCGGACGTGCGGTGCGGTGCGCGCGTTTTCGGCCGCGACGCCGCGACGCCGCGACGCACGAGGGAGGAGGCCGTGCACGCCGAGCAAGGCAGGCCGGCCCCGCGCGGCACGGCGGCGGAGACACTTACTACGCGTGACGGGCAAAAAGGAAAGTGCGGCACACATTGCCGGCCCCTTTAATCGCCGCCCCCGACGAGGAGGCCGACGAGGATGCCGACGGGGACGCCGACGGGGACGCCCGACGAGGACGCGACGAAGTCCACAACGAGGTTCACGACCCCGACAAAAACCCCGAGGTGGATCCCGAAGGATCCCGAGGAGGACCCCCATGAAGGACACCACGTCGAGATCTTCGACAAGGACCCCCCGCCGCGCACCCGAAATAGAGCCCGCAGCCCGGTCCGGGCAGCCACTCCTCACAGATGACACGTTTGCGGCCGAATAAATGTTACGCGAAACTCTCATTAAGCGGCCTCGCCGGGGGAACCCGACTTTCTTGTTTTAAATCCACCTGACCCACTCCACCGCCGGCAGGACCACCTCGCCCCGCCACGCCTCGCCCCGTCCGGCCATCGACTATTCCTGTCGGGTACCAAAGCAAGCACGGGGCCCTGCCCGCCCCGCTCCGCGCGCCCTGCCGCCGCAGCCGCCGCGCCCCACCACCCGTCCGGAGACAATGGCCTGGAAATGTTTGACGATGCTGGCGATAGCTCGTCGGGAACCAACGGCTGCCGTGCTGCTTTTCGGAGTGACGGGACGGCACGGCCACGGCGTCTAGCGTCGCCTATCGACACCATGGCGTGGGGCGCAGCGGGCCGGGGTGACTGACTGGGGGGCTGAGCCGGGCTGCGCCAGCAGCCTGATTCAGAGCAATGCTTCGTCGCTCCGTCTCCCTCGCACCCTGGCGGAGCGCCCTTCGCGTGCGAGAGGGACAGACGGACAGAAGGCCGGCTCCTCCTGCTGAAAGGCCCTAACGAACAGAGGCCACGCGCGCGCGCTTTTGATTCGCGCTTGTTTTGTTTGGCCTGCCTGACACTATCGGCAGGCACGCTACACTGTATTGTTATTGGCAGGTGTGGCGCCACCCAGGCGCCCCGGCCGTTTGCCATTTTCGAGTGGAGTGGACGCGTGCGGTGCTGGCTGGCCTGGCCTAGAGCCTGGCCGCCTGGCCTGGCTCTCCCACGGTCTCGCATGCAGTTATGCGGCCACAACGCGCCAACACGGGCCGATTCCGAGACGGAGGTCCTGCCGGCTGTCTCTCTCGCACACCCACACGGGGCGCCGCATGTGTGCGAGAGAGACCGTCCCCTCGGAATGAGCGGCCTGCTGGCGAGGCTTTGGCGCGCCGAGGGGGCGAGGGAGGGGAGGGGGGGGGCCCAGGTGGACGGGTAAGGGACCAAAAGTGGGGGGAAGGCGGGACGTCTGGGGTCGCATTGCAGCGGCCCCGACCCACGGTCCTCCAGGGCCTAAGGCGCGGCCTCACGTCCCCGGAGGACCTCCAGCAGGTCCTCCAGCAGGTCCTCCAGCAGGTCCTCCGGCCGGGACCCGTCCGGCCGTCCGCCGAGAATTCCGGAACCCGTCCTCCGGGGTGATTCATCGCCGTCGTGCTCCACGAGGGTCTTCGATGAGCGGGGAGAAGCGCGGTCCTGCGCCGCCAACAGTGTACCGGTGCAACGAGAGTGCATTGTTTAATAAAACACGAGGCGCGTGCATGCCGCACGCACGCCGCGCCGCGCCACGCCGCCGATGAGTGCGGCACGCGTTTCACTTCGCACTTTTACGGCGGCTTGGTGCACGAACTGGTGCACCGCCTGCGCCGAGAAAAAGTGCATCACTTAGCGAGTCCGCCGAAGGCAGGCCGCTTCGGGGGCATTGCGTGCATCGGGATCGGGTGCACGCCACACGAGCGAGCGGACCTCGCGCAAGAAATCGACGACAGAAAATGGGGAATAATTATTATATTTTCATCAGTGTCCAATTAAGTCAAAACAACAAAACTTTTTAAGAACATAGTAATTTTTTTAACGATTCCACGCTAGTGAATGCCTGAACGGGCGACCAACTCAACCCGTCATCCCCGGTCACAAACCCTTCCGCCCCCGCGTGAGCTCTGGGAAGAGACGCCACGCCACGCGGGTCTCACCTGAAGCAAGATCAGTCGGTCTGCTTGTTGAGTGTGGTATCCGAAAGGTAATCCAGTGAGATCGGCGGGGCACTACACTACACACACTGACTGTCACTGTCGCACGGCTTGCACGGCTTGCACGGCTTGCACGCGCCACACACGTGCTGCGGAGAAAGAGAGAGCGATGCAGGCGTCGCGCTGCTTGTGTCGGGTTCTGTCGCGTCTCCCTCGTCGAGGTGCGGTTGCGGTGTGGGGACCGGGCTGACTGACTGGCGGGCCGCGCCGTGCCGTACGCCAAGTCGGGGCGCGGCGAGGCGGGGCGGGGCGGGGCGGGGCGGATGGCGCGGTGGGGGCCGGCGCGGCGGCTGCTGGGGACCGGGAGGGGAGGCCAGGGCGGCCAGGGCGGCGAGGGGGAGGGAGGTGCCCGGTGTGGCCCAGCAGCGCCCAGAAGCCCTTCGTGAGCGCTTTGCGCGCCAAAGGGTGACCGGCCCATTCTCTCGCACTCAATGAAGGTGATTTTGTTGCTCGGGGCGCCGGGACTTTGCCAAAGCCGAGGTGGATGTGCGCGGGAAACGCCTGCCTGGTCCTTCCCTGCTGGCCCCGCGAGCCGGGCCGGGCCGAGCCGGGCCGGGCCGAGCCGAGCCGAGCCAGCTCACTAGAAACACACTGACCGACTTTCTTGCCGGAGCCGCGCTGCCGGGCCGTGGCGAGCCGGAGCCTTCGGCTGCCTGACGGGGCGGGGCGGGGCGGGGCGGCGGGGCCGTCGGGTCGCGTTCGGCCTCCCTGTCAAATTGGTTCAATTGTGGGCGTGAAAGCCCCACACATTGTCCACGTTTCGGGGCTAATATGAAAGTCAGATTCATGAATGGGTGGAAGGCAGGGTGGCAAGGAGGCGTGGGCTCGGGCTCGGTTGTCCACCTGTAGACGACTGATTCCGAGAGTCATTTTCGTCACTCTATCTCTCTCGCACCTACAAGGAACGCCCCATGAGTGCGAGGGAGACAGCGACGAAGACGATCTCGGAATATATGTATGCTGTATGTTGCATGGGGCGTGCGTCCGTGCGTCGCAGTCACCAACAATGTACGCACGCAGCGCCACGCTGCGCCACGCTGCGGTAAAGTGGACCCCTTCCTCATTCATTCCCCCCACTGAGCGCGAGGTTTTCCCTTTGCTGGATTACCGCGTAAATGTGTCGGAGCGGACGGAGTGATGACGCAAGCCGGGCGTTCAGTAGTCTGATTCCGAGAGTCGTTTTCGCCGACCTGTCTCCCTCGCACTCATGGGGCGTCCCGTGTGGGTGCGAGAGAGACAGAGCGACGAACACGACTCTCGGACGGAATCCGTCTAATGGTCGCCACTCGAGCATTGTGGCATTGCGCGGCTTTGTTGGAAAAAGGACTCAAATTGCGCGGGGACGTCGGGACGTCCTCCCGCGCGACAGGTCACAGTCAGTGGCGGGCTTAATTGCGGCGTGAGGGCTGTCACTCCAGTCGCTCCACGGCCACGATGGTTATAAAGCGGCTGCAGAGCGGACCAGTGCGCACACACGCTCCTGGACCTCCGGCCAACATGCACGTCCCCTACGTCGTCGTGGTGGTAGTCGCCGCCGTGGTCCACTGGGCCGGCGCCCAGGCAAGTGTCTCCCGCACTTCGCGGAATAACGAGAAACAGTGTCCCTTTTGCTATTGTCGTATTTGTTGTTGTTGTTTTTGTTTTGAACTTTCGCTGCCGCAGTCCGCATCCGAGCTGGCCTACGCCAACAACCTCGACGAGTGCATCAGCGAGCTGGGGATGACCAAGGGTGAGTGTCCGGTGGTGTCCCCGACAGTGGCGTGGCGGCGGATGGCGGCGGATTCGGTGCAGGCGGCCTGGACGCTGACTTCGTCGCTCTGTCTCTCTCTCTCTTACTTCCGAGGTGCGAGAAAGACGAAGCGACGAAGCTGTTTGGAAGTCGCCTAGGCGTTCACGGTCTTGTCTGTCTTGTTGCACGCGCCCTGTCCGGGTCCTTGCGGCCTGCGACGCCCAGCAGACGAGTTCAGGAAGAGTGGGGACCCAACGTTGAAGGTACGGTGTGTGAAGCAGCCTGGAGTGAACACATAAAAGAGACAAAAATCAGTGAGAGGCACAAGACAGAGGTCCAGACTGCCCCTATAGAGATGCCAGGATACTGAAATCGCCAAATTCAGTCTCGCACACCCACAGCATAGTGTATTCGACTCTCTGTTGTGTGTTCTTTGTTGCAGGTACAGTACTGCTTGATGACAAAAGACGGCACGGTAAGGACCATCTTTCCTATCCTGCGTTGAAGCAAGACTTCGTTCATCCCATTTTCTAACCTCTGACACGCTTTGCAGGTCGGACCAGACGGAAAGTTTTCGGCTGAGGGAGCCTTGGCGCAAATAGAGAGTTTTTGGAAATCTCAACCGGATCGGGTGGCCAACGCCACAAGGGTTGTTGCTGCGTGCCGCGCTGAACGTAAGTCACACCAATTCACACACTGAATTTTAAAAGTGTGACGCTTCCCGGTTTTGGGGTAAATGCCTCTTGAAAATGAAGCATTCGGCACAGAGCTGTATACCTCTCTTTGCACTTCCCTCGACAGTCGAAGCTGAGACAGCCATGGGGGAGGCACTGGCGAAGAAGATTATGGATTGCTTCTCGAAAAACGACGTAAGCCATCTTTTCAACAACTTTTGATTTCCTCTTTCTTCCCGCCATTTTCCTGTTTTTTTGAAAGGGTTCTGTGCGCGCCTTCCCTGCGAATAGGTGTCCGGAAGGGGGCCCCCCACGACCCCCGCCCCCGCCATGTGACAGCAGGAGGAGTGAATCAGACGGGTTCCTGCGCCCGGCGTGCGGGCAACCCATCCTACCGCAAAGGCTCCGCTCGGCTCCGCTGGACCGGAGTGGACACCTCCACTCCACCAACGTGGCGAGGTCGACTAGCTCGGCTGGGTCGCGTTGGCGGCACCGTTGCCCTCCTGCAGCGTCAGTCGCATCTGCAAGGGAGAGAGACGTAACATGTTGTGTAAAATGTACTCTCTGAAAACCTTACAAACTATTTTAGCCATTGTAAAAAAAAGTACTAGCTTGCGTTATAACAAAAAGTATGTTAAGCATACAGAAGCTTACAAGGGAAATACTTCGTAATTTACGAACTTTTTCTTCGTGTAACAAAGGAAATTAGTTTGTACTATGTATGCTCAAAATACTTCGTAAGGATTTAAGCGTGTAAATTACAAAGACCCGCATGTGAAATAGAGACAGCCTCTTTACTACTCACCGCTCGTCCCTCTCGCACCAGGCAGTCGTAGATGATGGTGGCTGCCTCCACCTCGGACGCGTCGTCTTTGGGTTGGCCCACTGCAAAGCAAGCACACAGAGGGACAAATGGATTTCATTCAACAGACACACTGGTAAAACTAAAGCGTGGTATTACCCTCTGTTTTCAAGCGTAATCAATCAAGCATAGCAGGCTCATCCCCGCCAAGATTCCCCCTATCAAAATGCATGGGGGGGGGGGATTTCCAGAGCATATGCTTCATTTAAAGCGTAACGTCTTCAAGCGTAACTTTACGATTGACTCAAGCATAGAGTTACACTTTAGTTTTAACAGTGCACAATCGAGTCAAACGAAGAAAAATAAATTACCCAGAGAGTGGCACTTCTCGGCGAGCTTCTGCATCAGCGGGACGTTGTCGTTCTTGGGGTCCCCGGGTGTGAGGGCGCGCAGGAACGTCACCGTCTTTTCCTTGTGGAGCATTTTATCCTTCATCTGAAAACAGGCGGCGCTTATGTGACGCAACGTGTGCCGCTTCAGCGAGATGGCACAACAACAAAAAAGAGAATTCGCTCGGGGGACTGAATTAATGAGTTCGCGGCCTCACCGGCAGAGCGCCGGTGGACGTGAGTGGGCGGAATGATGACAGGAAGTCACTGACGGTCACTGAGCCTTCCGCGAGGTTGGGACACTGAACAGCAGTGCGCCCAAAGTTTTCATTCAAAGGCCAATTGCTGATACATACCACTTCCGCTCCCTTGAACCAGCATGCTATGACAGCCTGGGAAAAAAAAGAAATTACATTAAAATAACCTTTTTCAGAAAGGAGTGTACGCTTTTTATTTGGAATTCATCCAGTAGCACTCACTTTGGCAGTTTCTGATTTTAGTTCCCCTTTTGAGATTTCTTCGAGATCGTCTGGAAGCCGAAACAAAGAGAGAATAAAGCACGTGGTCGAATTTTAAACAGCGAGATGCATGACTTGATTCACCTTCCGACGGAGTGATGCCTTCGCTGCACACCTTCAGCGCAGTCAGGACGGCCTCCTCCTCCTCCACCTGCGTCTGGAAAGGGAAAACAAAACACGGCCGGGTTTTGTTGTGTTTTGCAGAGGACGCGCCACTGCAGGTCCGAGCGCCGGGCCTTCATGTCGCAAACATGAACTCGGAAACGGCGCGAGTTCAACTGCACTGCGCATGTAGCACACTGGCGCCGCTTCATCCTAGTGATCATATAATTACTTGCTGCTCGTCAACCAGACCAACGACAAAACCGAACAAAATGCTCTCTGACAGACCTGGGAGACTCGTAGCATCACTCTGTCTCTCTCGCACCTTTATAAAGGTCGTGTAAACACTTCGTCCAGTAATCACTGCCAAAACTGGATACTTTCGCTGTTTTTTAAATCGATGTTTGAGGCTTTTTTCTTGTGAAAAATTTGCAAAATTGGCAAAATTTGCTCCTAACCAGACAAAATTTCAAAGTTTCCTTTTTAGAATTTTCCTGGGTAGCCACTGGTAATTAGTAATCGTCTGCACACTCCTGAGCTGAGTGGAGGAGCCCTCGGCGCGCCTCGGTGTTGGCGGAGGCTTGCTTACCCCGACTGCGATGGCCAGCAGCAAGGGCACGAGCGCGGTGGCCTTCATGTCGTGGACGACGCGGTGCCGTTGACGCGGTGCGATGTGGCTGATGCGAGCCGACGCGCTGGCCGCGCACTGCGGCGCCGCGGACCGCCGCGTCGCTTTTAAATTGCCACAGATCCGCGTCCGTCAACGCCAACAACGCCAACAACGCCAACAACACCCAGCGCCGCTGCCCTTCCTTTCCCCCTGCAGTGCAGACTGATTCCGAGAGTCGTGTTCGTCGCGCTGTCTCTCTCGCGCCCGCGCGGGACGCCCCACGAGTGCGAGAGAGACAGACCGACTCTCGGAATCAGTCTGCTGCCTGCCTGCAGGCCGACTCCCAACCGCTCTCTGTCTCACTCGCACCCTCGCGGGACGCACCGCGAGCGCGACGCGGAGCGACGAAAAGCACTGTTCGCAACCAGCCCGCTAGCCAGGCGCGTGTCCCTGGAATCGATTTGCCGAGCCCACCGGACTTTTTTGCTCTGCTTGCTGTTTTGCGACGAGCCTGCCGGCGATACTCCGCGTTTTTACCCCTCCGTTCCGTTTAGCCACACGGGGATTGCCTTTTGCCTTTCTACGCAGCGCTGCCGCGCGGTCGGGCTGCAGCGGCGTGGGCCGCCTGCGGACGCCTGCGGAGCGGCGGGTAGGCAACCCACCGCACGCCGCAGCCTCGCGTCCACGCGGATTGCCTACCTCGACATTGCCATTACCATTAAGGGCTAGACCATACATGATCGTATGCCGTTTCGGGCCCGGCACAAGCTCGCCTGCACTGCGAAACGAGACGCGGCCGTCCTTGCGGCGTCAGAGTGGAAGCCTGGAGGCTATTGCTATTGCTGTTGCTATTGCTATTGCTGTTGCTGTTGCTATTGCTATTGCTATTGCTATTGCTATTGCTATGCTATTGCTATTGCTATTGCTATTGCTGTTGCTATTGCCATTGCTATTGCTGTTAACGCCCAAGTCTGCTACATGAGTGGCCGTCTCTCAACTCCACGATGACACCACCTCTTGGGGATGAACTACCGACATTCCTAGGATCTCCAGGACGTGGATTTACCGAGCCGTTTATTCGCACTTGGAGGACGGGAGCGGAAATGACAAAGGCACGAGGTTGTTTGTATTCGTTTATTGTAAGGTTAATAAAAATGATGTGGCGAGAGGAAGAGGATGGAGGGGTGAATAGTGTTGCAGCCGCGTCGGTGGCGCCGGGCGTTAGACGTGCGGGGACGTGAACCCGTTCTGGAAGCAGAATCGAACATAGCTAGCGTCAAGGGGCAGTCCCTGCGAGCACGTGACAAAACCACTCTACGGTGCAGAAACCAGAAACCAAAACAATCGAAAACAAATCGGTGGTGTGTCGGAGGGTGCCGTTGTAAACGCCCGGAGCCGTCGGCAAACACTTTCCATGCCAAAACACCTGGGGTTGGAATACTGTGCACATTGGGCCAGAAGACTTCGGTCTTCTGGCCTGGGTGCTGCTACACGCACAACGGTGGACAAAGTACGAAGTAGGGTGAGCTGCCGGTTATCAACGATACTTGGATTCATGCACACTGTACACTACTGGTGCGCCGTCCACACTCTCACACTCACACCGCTGCTGGATTACCTTACATCTTCAGGAGGAAGCCTTTTTCACGGCAGCGATTTTCTGCCAAACAAACGCGACATGAGAGCACTTCCGTCGCCATTTCTTTATTGCCATGATTGTCAGTACACAGTGTGGTGGGTCTGACAGTGGGCGGGGCGCGTGGGGGTAGAGTCGCCGACAAAAGCCCTCAGAAACCGGAGTATCTACCGCGCTGCACCAGCGACGCACTAGACGAGTTCGAGTCCTTCGAGTCGTCCCAGGCTGACGGTACGGTCCACGCGGAGATACCCCAGTCTCCGGCGATGCGGGCACGGCCGGACTCCTACACCTGACTTTTGCTCACGGATGAGACATTTACTTCGATTGGCGTGGCAACCGCAACGGCCGTGCGGGTCAGACTTTCTCTCGCGGAACAAAGTTCATGGCGGTCAGGTACTAGAATAACGCAGATAGAAGGGTTAGTCCGAGTGGGGCTGCCTGCCGAGGGGGCAACCACTTTTGATGTTTGGGGACACAAGATTTGCTCCTTTTTGGAGAATTCAGATTCCGAGAGATTTTGGGCGCCGAAAGGGACTCAAGATTTCTCGAGTGGTCGCCCCCTCGCTGCCTGTCTGCGTGGCAGTCTGGACGTCTTGTGCCGAGTCACTCCGTCTCTCTCGCACCCCTACGGGACGCGCCGCGAGTGCGAGAGAGACAGAGCAACGAAACGCATCCTTCGGAATCAGACCGCCGTCCCGAGAACAACTTACCTCCTTCGCTTGCTTCTTCAGGCAGTCGAAGATGAGTTTGGCCATCTCGTCGCCGGAGGCCTCCACACTGCCGACTGAAAAACCACAAAGAAAAGGTTTATTACTTTTACTTTCAAAATTTCTGCGCACGCCACTGCCTTATCGGAGGGCTGCCGGTCATGGAACTTGGGCCGCGAGGTCGCTAATCGGAGAAATGTCGAAACGCCGCGCTGGAGTTGAGTTGGCCGAGATAAGCGGTTGCGAGGGCGTGGCCGGCGTGGCCGGCGTGGCCGCGGCCGAGGCGTACGCGGCCTCCCCCACGTCGCCGCTGTCGCGGTGCTCGCAGTGTACTCACTCTCTTTGTTGCAGTTTTCGGCGATCTGCTCGGCGATCTTGAGCTTGGCCTCGCTGCCCGGCCTGCCGGCCATCAGCTTCCGCGCCACCTCCATGGAGCCCTCCTTGGAGAACTTGTTGTTCTGCATCTGCAATCGCATCGGATATGCCAGGCGAGTCGCGCCAAGAGCATCCCCAGTTCCGGTCGGACGTCGGCGGGCCGCTCCGCCACTCTGTCTCTCTCGCACCGACGCGGGACGCCCCGCGAGTGCGAGAGAGACAGAGCGACGGAAACATTGTTCGGATGGGTGTTAGCCTGCTGCAGGCAGAGCATGCGGACAGGTCTGCGTGTTTTGGCAGAGGATGCTTCCAGCGCGGTGTGGCCTGTAGTAGTGCGCTGTAGCGTGCCACGTGCACCGAGGTATCAGATCGGGTCATATCCACCAAGGTCCCGGCACATTTTTTTTTTTCATTTTGAGCATTGTTTAATAGAGAGAGAGTGGGTCACTTTCGAACGATGGATTCGTCGACCGCCAAAGCGGCGTGTATCCCTGAGGAGACTTTGGTTTTTGAGGGAAGGGAAAGAAAAATTTGGGATTTTGAAGTACTCACAATTTTGTTCTTAGTGAAGACACAAGCCATCATTTTCTGAAATTCAGAAAAAAAAACACGTTTACAAACTTATTCTTACACAAACTTAAGAGTGTCTTCAATGTCTGTTAATCCACTGTAAGTCACCTTGGCCGCTGGAGAGGTGAGCTCGTCCTTATCTTTCAGCTCGCTGACGTCCGCTGCAATCACAAAAACGGATCAGGATCCCGAAAAAAAAAACCGCGATTCAAACTGTAGTCTATATCCGAGTGGTGCACCGCATGGCAGCGCGACGAAGCCAGCCGCGGACTTCCCTACCGTCTGTGGCGCCGGCCTCCTGCTTGCACTGCTGCTTGATCTGCTTGGCCTTCTCGCGCTCCGCGTCGTCCACCTGAAATTATCGAAAGATGACAAAATTGTCACTCCACCCCACATTCACCAGTTTGCTTTAATTGTTAATCAACGACGATGAACAGCAGCAGGCTGGTTCCGCGCGCGGTTTTCGTTGCACAGTGGGCCAGCGGACCGGTGGAGGCGGCCAAAACTCTAGACACGTTTTGAGCTCTAGAGTCGCTGAATGGGACTGAACGTGTGACCCCACCAATGGATTGCTCTCCGAACGAGGAATCCATTGGTGGGGTCACACGCTCGGTTCGAATCCTGTTCAGCGACTCTGGAGCTCAAAACGCGTCTAGAGTTTCGGCCGCCTCCACCGGTCCGCTGGCCCACTGTGCGTCCCGCGGCGACACTCACGGCGGCAGCGCTGCAGACGAGGACGCAGGCGGCGAGCACGACGAGGACCTTCATGGTGTGCGTGGTGCCGGAGTGGCGTTGGTGTGCGGCTTGCACTGCTTGTCGGCGCGGCTGGAGCGAGCAGTGTGCCAGTGGGGCCGCCGGCACGCGGGCCTAGCCTTTATACTTCGGACACCGCGCCGCACCGCGCCGCACCGCGCAGCCCCTCCCCCTCCCCCTCCGCGCTGTCACGATTGGGCGCGCTGCCGGCCTGCAGCGCCTGGTCCAGCAGCAGCCCCTTGCCCTCCTTGTTCTTGCTGCGGCGCCGACCCGACAGGCCCTCGGACAGGCCGACACACAAGGACACAGTGAAGACATGATCCGATCGGTTTTGGTCCTTGCGCGAAACTTCTCTTTTTTTCCGGCGCTGCTGCCTGTCCTGTCCTTGGAGTATACTCCAAGTCCTGTCCGCTGAACAGTGCTTTCGTCGCTCTGTCTCTCTCGCACCACCACGGGACGCCCGATGAGTGCGAGAGAGACAGAGTGACGAAAGTACTGTTCGAAATCAGCCCGTCCAGGAGGACGGCCACAGGGGCGACGACACATGGGCGACAGTGACTAAACCTGCCGGCGTGTCCCCGTCTGATTCCGAGCAGAGCGCCGTCTCTCTGTCTTTGTCTCTCTCTTGCACCTCTCGGGCTCACTCAACGAGTGCGAGAGAGACAGAGCAATGGTTGTTCGGAATCAGCCCGCAGTCTGGAGGCGCGAATTCGTCGCGTTGCGTCCGGTGGGCACAATGGGTGGCCTGCATTGACGGGCAAGGTCGGGCCGGGCCCCAGGCCGTCCGCAACCCGTCACATCGTCGCACCGTCACATCCACGAGCCGTCCGTCACAGCAGACTGAGTCCGAGAGTCGTTCTCGTCGCTCTGTCTCTCTAGCACTAATGGGACCTCCTTTATGGGTGCGAGAGAGACAGGGCGACGAAAACGACTCTCGGAGTCCGTGTGCACGCCGACGGCGGACCCGAGCAACTCGGAGGCAACACGCCGCGCTGGCGAGGACTTCCCCCGCCCGTCGTCGCCGTCCTGGCTGGACTTCCCCGGTGCCACAGTGACATCGAGTCACAAACTTTGGCGCCAAACAGTGCCTCTGACGGTCACGACGTCAAATTTATTTCCGGCACCTTTTGTTCCGCCCGAGGGACTTCACCGCGAAGGCTGTGCATGTTGTACAGGCCGTGTTTATCGCTTTGCTGCAAAGCAGAGTGTGCGAGTGAAAACGAATTCATTATTAATCAGAGAGGCGCATTTTTAATGAAAAGTCCGCTCCGCGACCTCGCGCCTCGCGTCGAGTGCGTGTACAGTGTGGGCGCCGGCCCGTCGGATGCAGTACGGCGGCTGCCTGCAGGAAGGGGAAGGGGAGGGCTGCCTGCACCGCGTCTGGAAGCGCGGCCTGCGCCCGGGGGAGGGACATGTTCAGTAAAAATAGAGAACAACGACAAAAGTCAGTTGGTTCAGCCGCAGGGCTTTATTCGTCTTCAGCAGGGTTGTTGTTAGTACTGGTCCCGCTTCGCAGGCTTGGTGGCGTTCGGGTCCCGTCGCTCCGCCTTCCGCCCAAACGCGCGCCAAACGGCTTTCTGAAATCACGATTGCTCATCTTCATCCTCATCCACTAAGTCTAGGCTCGCAGCGCACTGGAATGGGCAAGCAAGCCGAAATTAGCGCGTTTTTCCTTCAGAGTCGCCCTCCGCAGCTGTCCTTACGTGTATCTGTGTCCGGAAGCACTCGAACAGGTTCTTGGCCACTTCTTCGGCCGAGTCGCCGCGGGCTGAGCAGAGAAATCGGAGCGTTTTAGTGATTAGTCGATTGCTGGCCTACCTCCCAGGCGCCAAGGGGGTAGGTCTATCCCCACGGCTGGAGACCAAGTAGTAACGCACCGTCTCTCTCGCAGACACCGGCGATGTGTTCGATGAGTTTCCGGCGCCTCGGCGAGTCCTTGTTGATGCGAAACGCGAGCTCGAGGACGGCCTCCTTGGAGTACTGGTTGTTCTCGTCCAACTGCACGAGGCAAGAATTTATTTGGTTTACACGCAAGAGTTTCTTTTAAAACCAACAACAAAAATTCGATCATCTAAGGAATTTTCTGCTGTGTACTTACGAAGTCAAATGCTCGGAACAAGCAGAGAGCCATTTCCTGAAAGTAAAGCAAAATGGAACGAGCAAGTTTCGAATTTTGTCCGAGGTACAGTGTGCCAGCACGCGCTACTCACCGCCCCTTTATCCGAGATCGGTTCCGACTCGTTCATCATGCTGATAAACAGTTCTGAACAAAACGACATGCATTACTCCGTGTGCACAGTGGGCCAGAAGACCTTTCGGTGGAGGCGGACAAAACTCTGGACGCGTTTTGAGCTCCTGAGTCGCTTAACAGGACTCGAACCGAACTGACCCCGCCAATGGACTTCTCGTTCGGAGAGGAGTCCATTGGTGGGGTCACACGTTCGGTTCGAGTCCTATTTGGCTACTCTGGAGCTCAAAATGCGTCTAGAATTTCGGTCGCCTCCACCGGTCTTCTGGCTCGCTGTGGTGTGGTGCCCCGACACGCTCCCATCCTTACTTATCTTGACGCCTGTCTCCTCCAGGCAAGTCCGGAACATGGTCTGGATGGCCTTCATGTCCTTGTTCATGCCCGAGGTGTCGTCGTCGGCGTCGTCGGCCTCCTCGGAGTCCTCGGCCTGCGGGGCGGGACTCACCCCGTCCAGCAGCGCGAGCACCACCAGGACGGCGGTCGCGAGGGCCTTCGTGGTGACGTGGACCTTCATGGCGGCGGGAAGCTTCTGCTGTTGCTGCTGCGCGGTGCGCTGTGCCTGACTCCGACTGCCTCCAATGCCACACTGTCGTCCCGAAATCCCCGACGTGGCCAAGCCATGCGGAGCCTAGCCCCAAATTTGACTGCCAGCTCGCGCCGACAGAGTGGTGACACAAAGGTGACACGCTAAACGGCCGTCCGTGCCGAGTGCAGAAGTGCCGGACGAGATCATCTGCCCCGCCGTCCCCGCCGTGCCGCGGCCGTGCCGATGCGTAATTGGGGCTCCTCCAGCAAGCAGGCTGCCTCCGAGCGGCGTGGCTCTGTCTCTGTCGCACCCACGGGGCTTCCCTTTGAGTGCGAGAGAGACGGTCGGCCGACACGGGCCGGGGCGCACGGACTCTCGGTGCATCCCGCCGCGGACCGCCGCCGACGAAAACCGTTTCGGCCTTCTGTGTGCCCAGCGAGCTGCGAGCCGGGCGAGCCCGGAAGATGCGCGCTCTCGCTCTCACGCCCGCGCCGCGAGCACTCTGTCTCTGTCACTCCAGGGCACTCCAAACCCGCCGCGAAGAGCAAAACACTGCGCCGCCTAGAGCGGTAGGCATCGCGCCTTTATCTCACTCCCAAAAAAATGTCTACAGGTACTGAGATTGGGCTTCCTTGGCGTTCAAGGTTTTCCGATTTCTGTGTTGGTGCGGGACAGTGTAAGGACTGGGACACAATGGACAATCAAGGAAACAAACTCGGAAACCAAGAAATCGCATTAGAAATTTTATTTTTTGTACATTTGCTGTGGACACTCTCTCTTCAAGCGGGGAAGAAGAATTTCTGCGGGAAAGAGAATCGAAGCAAATCAATAAAAGCATCCCCTTTTTGTAGGGTGCGGAAAGAACCATATTGATGAACTTCGTCTTACCTCTGGGTTGAACTTTTTGGCGCACGTGAGGTAGTTGAAGGCCAGTTCGCAGTTATCGGCACCAGCTGCACAGAGAGGACACGTGATTACGAAATGATTTCCCTCATTGGCCTTTTCCTTGGCCACCAGCAGACCGGCGGAAGCAGCCAAAATTCTAGACGCATTTTGAGCCCTTTGAGCCCGCGGTAAAAGTGATACACGCACTCTCGTCTTTGCAGGCGGCCAGCGACTCGATGGTGGCGTCCCTGCGGTGGGGCGGCATCATCTTCTCGGCCTGCATCTTCATCATCTTGGCGTCGATCTTGCCGTTCTTGATCTGCCAACAGAGCGCGTGTTTAGGCAGACCGGCCGAGCGATCCGTCGCTCTGTCTCTCTCGCACCCTTTCAGAGAGCGCCATGAGTGCGAGAGAGACAGAGCGACGTAACGACTCTTCTGAAATCGTTCGACAACACAAAAAACACAAAGACAAAGACACTCACCGTGCGGGTTGTGGCCATCAGGCAGCCCATGTAGCACTGTAGCAACAGAAAAAGTGCATAAAAATCGAAACCAACCATAATTTTGCAGCAGAAAACAGAGCGGCGCCGACATCGTTTACTCTGAGAGCTTCTTCGGAGCCACTTTTAACGAATTTTCCCAGCTTTTACTGTGAGTGCGCAGCGAGTTTCTTACCTTAACTTCCATCTCTTCGCCGAGGATCCCACTGGCAAGTGCGTCGAGTTGGGCTGCAACAAAACACAAAATTTTAGAGCATCTTACAAGGGGGCGAAGGACTATGTCGCGGTGACCCCGCCTTAAGTTAGGTGGCTACTCACCGTCCGTGGCACCCGTTTTCGGCTGGCAGACCCCTCTCACCATCTTGGCCGCCTTGGCCAGCTGCTCGTCCGTCACCACCTGTCGGGCACATGAGTTGACTTTACTGGACGTCCACGTGCGAGACCAGCTCGGCGGTTTAGACAGGCGGAGAGGTGTTGCAACGCGTTGGCGCTGGTTGGGGCCTCCGCCTGCGTCCTTATGCAACGCAGCACGCCCGCGCGCGAGGAGTGTTGCCGAGCCTTCGGGCTGTTCGAGGCGGAAGAGTTAAAGACTCACCGGCGATGCAGACGCCGCATGCCAAGTCAGGGCCAAGATCGCCGTCGCGGCGAGCAGCAGCGACACGCCGTCTCGTCGGTCTCGTCGTGATGCCTCCATGTCGTCGAATGCAGGGGCCGGGTCGCACCCGTTCTTTTAAATGCCGGAGGACTCAGGAAGGACCCTCCCCCGCAATGGACTCGCGTGTGGACAATAACCAACAATGACCGACGATGGCCAACTGTGACCGAGCACTGGGCGCCTGCAGATCACCGAATGGCCGAAGACCGAATCACCGACGACGAGGGGAGGGCCCAGCCTTCCCACCAATTGTCTTGGCAATGCGCACCGGGCACGCCGACCGCACGCTTAGGGCACGCCCATCCCAGCAATTGGTGCCCGGTGGTCGTGCTCACGCTTACATGTTTGTTTTCTCGAAAACGCAGGGAAATTCCGTGATGAGACCCGGGAGTTGTATGAGTGTGTGTGTGTGTGCGTGTACACTGCGGACGCGAGACAATCCTTCTCCGCTTGTTTCTCTGAACCACCGCTCCCTTTCCTTGAGTGATTGGTGACTTCGGATCCCGTTAATTTAACTCTTCAGCTTCCGTAGCGACCGTCCTGCTACGCTCTACGTTTGGGGAATGTTTTCTATAGCGGCGTCAAAAATAGCGACGAGAGCCAAAACAAAGCTTCCATCACGTGTGGCAACACACCGCGCTGAACAGCATTTCCGTCCACACATGCTACTAGTTCACTGTCTATGTCTAGCTCACGCGCGCGGAATCTAAACGCAGTCAAATGGTCTTACCCGTTGGAGCGCCTTCCAGGATAGGCATCCCCTCGTACTTCCTAGCGTGCAATCAATGTTCTCATAACGCTGCTTTCAATTTCTCATACAAAACGGAAGGGGAGGGGGAAGGGGTGTGTTGCGGGTTGCCGCTCGTGAACCTGTGGACGGACGGACTTTGCCTGCCTGCCAGCGCGCACAGTACTTTCCCGGCGACTTGTCACCGAGCTCCGCTCCGTATTTTTCTCCTTTCTCGAGCAGCCGTAAAGGATTCTCGCTTCGCTGCCATGGCTCGCGTTCTTGTCGGAGTTAAGAGAGTCATCGACTATGCTGTCAAGGTAATACGGATCAGCCCCCGAAAGTGCACTTTCGATGTTTGATTTTAGGAATCCCAGCTGATCTGTTTTTTTCGGGTTCAGTAGTTCAACCTTGAACCTTGTTGTTCTTTCCCTCATGGGGAGATTAGTCAGATACCCAGGGTTAGGATTGCAGCAAATATGTGACAGTCATTTCATTGCTCATTTCGGATTCTGCATGTTGCCATGTTAATGGCTTGTGGAAAATGAATGACATTTATGAATCAAAATGAATTTATTTTTATCTACCTATTATTAACCAAAATCAATGGGCTCTTCCTCAACTGGTAGTCCCATCATTTCTTACTCTGTATAAATGAGACGTTAATACCACTTAAAAATGACCATTTTTCAAACTACGTAATCTGAACTTCGTCGATGTTCTCAGATCCGAGTGAAGCCTGACAAGTCGGGTGTTGTCACTGAAGGTGTCAAGCACTCCATGAACCCATTCGATGAAATCGCAGTTGAAGAAGCAGTCAAGATGAAGGAGAAGAAGTTGGCTGCCGAGGTAGTTGCTGTTTCATGCGGTCCATCACAAGCACAGGTTAGTAATATTAGGGTTGTACTTGCCCTTAAGTGTAGCTGCAATTTGCATGTCCCTAACCCCCTTTTTTGTTTTGTTTTTATCCAGGAAACTCTGAGAACAGCGCTTGCCATGGGTGCAGACCGAGCAATTCATGTTGAAGTTTCAGGAGCAGAGTATGAAACCTTGCAGCCAATTCATGTTTCCAAAATTCTAGCAAAACTGGCTCAAGATGAGAAAGCAGATATTGTCATTCTTGGAAAGCAGGCATGTTATGTGCTGTAGATACAATTTTATACAAAATTGCATTGTTATTCCCTTTTTTTCATTTAAATTTTTTCTTAATTTTCAGGCAATTGATGATGACTCAAACCAAACTGCTCAAATGGTCGCTGGTGTTTTGGACTGGCCTCAAGCTACCTATGCCTCCAAGGTCTAGTATTCACATTGTTCACTCATTTCGGTGGCTCCTTCCTCCTCTGTCTCCCTATAATAATTTGTTTTGTCTTTGTGTATCAAGGTTGAGAAAAAAGATGGTGAACTGCATGTGACCCGAGAGATTGATGGCGGTCTTGAGAATATCAAAGTAAAGTTGCCTGCTGTACTCAGCGCTGACCTGCGTTTGAACGAGCCCCGTTATGCCACATTGCCCAATATCATGGCAAGTATCTCAGCAATTGGGTTGGAAGAGAGATAGTTAAAATGAAAATTTGGTTTTAACTCAATTCACTCCTTTGTCTTCTATTCCTGCAGAAAGCTAAGAAGAAGCCTCTGAAGAAAGTGACAGCAAAGGATCTGGGAGTGGACCTTGCCCCCAGAATCCAGATCATCAGTGTTGAAGAGCCTCCAGTAAGGCAAGCTGGCTCCATTGTTGGGGATGTTGACACTCTTGTATCTAAACTGAAAGAATCTGGCCATGTATAATTGATCTGTTGTATTGCTTTTTGTTGTATCTGTATCCACATCATGTATTTGCGATCACTGCTCTAGTGCCATCTGAGGTGAAACAAAGACATTTTGGTCATATTCTTTTAAGTGTTAATATGTATTCATAGATAAATATTTTTTACTGCTCTTTTATCCCATTGTACATGAAATCCAAAAAGCAATGTGTATGTTGAAATTTGTCTCAATTATATGAATGTACAGAATAAATATTAGGAAAAATAATACCAATATCATTTAACTGATTTCAATTTAATCAATAATGTCATAACACAGGATCCCATCTACAATATAACTTTCTCACTTTAAAAATGGTAATTAAAAAACACCAAAAGATACAAATTAGACTAAACTTTTTACAAACGCTCACAATATACATTTATTCTAAACAACAATTGCTTTTCTTATTTTTTCTTCAAAAATTACTTAACCTAGTGGCAAAACATCATCATCAGTAAAGGCTTGTGGTAGAGCCCCTGGGGAAGATACATTTTGTGATGGAGATACCGGAGCTTCAACCTTAATGCTTGGGCTTGATTCAATCTTGATAGTAGTAGGTTGTGACTGCTGCACAAAAACAGACTTTACCCCCATGGCTGTAGACTGCAAAAGAAAATGATATGGCAATTCCATCATTTATACTGGCAAAACTAATAGTCTAATACAATAGACTGGCCCTAAATCTCACCTGGGATGCAGTAGCGTTTCCTCCGGCCACCATTACAATTTGGTTAGAACCCAGTTTTACTACTGGTGATTGATTCTGTTTTTTGAAAATTTGAAATTATTAATCTTATTATAAAAAGCAGTAGTTAAACTGGAGCTCATAAGGACATAGAAAATCTTACCGGAGTAACAGGGTTTGAGCGTGAAGTAACAATGACATACTTCTGTTGTGAGTTGGTAGGAGTAGTAACTATCTGTCTGGCTGCGCCTGAAGGACTAGTTCCCGCTACCACAATTGATCTATTTACTCCTGTTGGAGTGACACCTGGAAGCCCACATCATGGTCATTAGCTTAAATACTGAACATTTCAAGAAGCAGACAAGAGCAAGGTAAGCTATATTAGACTCTCACCTGTTAGTTGACCTACTGGTCTTGCAGCCGCAGTAATAACTCCAGACGGCACAGCTGCAGCAATGTTTGTGCTGTTTGTGGAGCTACTCCCAGAACCTGTGGCTGGACTTTGTGGTGTAGCCCTCACCTTGAGAACTGCTGAATGGAGAGGTATTCCCATATACCCATACTCTGCTTTGTATTCTTCCATAATGTCTGGTACAGATCTCATGGACTTTATTATGGGAGGCAGTATTTTCTAGAGAGAAAATGAAAGGTCCATGTCAAAAAAATGTCTTGAACTGAAGTTGGGATGAAGTGAAGCAATGCAAGGCCAAGGGACATGTGACATACCAAAAGAAGATGCTTTATGTGTCCTGCAGCAATTCTGTCTACAGAACTGAAAGTTGGGCTGTCAAGTGCAGGCTCAATTCTTTCACCAAGATGTTTTATTCTTGGTATGACAAAGACTTTCACTACTTCTGCTCCTATTTCAGATAAGCCTACAAACGAGAAATAAATTTATTAGACAAGATCATTTGTAATGATATAAAATTTCAACTTTTTAACGTTTTTTTTTTTTGCAAAAAAAAAGTTAACGAACAAGAAGCAGTACCTTCAATTGCTCCATACAGGGATGAAAGTGGTGCTTTTTCATCCTGAAGAGCTGTACTAAACATTCGAGTTACTCTTGTTTGAATGTTGTTGGTTGACGTATTGAAATTTCTGCAAATTTGAGCAAGAAGTCGGCTTGCAAAGTCCCTCAGAGCCCAATGGTTATCCGAGTCAGGCCGCTGGCAAAGCTGTTTGCTTACAATGCATGTTACAACTGAAGGTAACAACTCATGAAGCTGGAAAAGAAAAGAAATAATATCATACTACAGTTGACCAATCAACAGGGCCAGTAAAATGCTGCCTATAAAACTAAAAACAAACAAAAAACTTACGTATTTTTCAAGGAAGAGGGTAGAGTTGTCCAGAAGAGCTTTTACCATTCTCATTAAATAAATAAGAAAGGCCAAATTATTTTGAACAACATTGACTTTGACTCCCTCAGCAATGAAAGTACACATTCTTGGTAGCATTTCATGTAATCCAGGGTCAACAGCCAAGCTTTGAAGTGCTTCCTGAAGACAAAAAAAAATTGCATAAAAATATTGATTGAAGAAACTACTATTTTTGCAGAAATATGGCAAAAACATACTGTTCTTCTTGCTTCATCAGATCCAACACAAGCTTCAGTGATTTCTTTGTAATAAAGTTGTTGTTCAACAGACAACTCATGAGTTGCAAGCTGCTTTATGTGGACCGTTTCAACGTTCCGTGGTTTTTGTACTTTCCTGTACAAGACGTCAAAAATTTATTGTTTTAACTTCATTCGATGTAATGAATATCTTCCGAATGGATGTACAGTTACTTACGCAGCTGCTGATTTTGATGGATCTTTGGCATTCGCTGCAAGCTTGGACGCTGGGTCAACACTCTCCAATTTCTGGACATCCTTTGATACAGGAGGAGGATTTTCAGGAATTGTTGGTTGTATTCCCTCAATTGCTAGCCAGTGCGCTGTGTTGATATGGGGGAAAAATTGAAAGGAAAGAATGATGAATTTTATTGAAAAATAATATTAGTTTGCAGACAACTTAAAAGTCAAGCCGTACCTCTTGTAGTTACATCCAGAGGAAGTTTAGGTAATTGACCGTTGATCAGCTCATTCAGATCCAATTCTTTTTCTTCAATAAAATGAAGTTCACGGCCGCCACCAGATGCAAATCGGAAAGGTATGTGGTCCGCTGTGTGGAAGCCATACAGAGGCTAGCAGGATAAAAAATAATTTTGTTATAGATTTGTTTAACTGTTTGATCAAATGAACTCAAGTGCTTACCAAGGTAAGTAAAATTATTATAAATTAGTTTCAAGCAGCATAGGGTGCTCACCTCAACTCCTTTAGCTTTCAGGGCAGCGTCAATATCTGTTGTACTCAACTTTTGTCTTTTGGCATGAAACATAAATTTTGCAGCATCCTGAAAGAGCAACAGAAAGAGATATTTATCGGAAGACTCAAAACGAGAATGCAAAAAGAATTGAGTGTGTAAAATGTGTTTTTAAAGGGATAAAATGAAAATTGTATTTATTTGTAAGTACTGTGTGAATTATTTAGAAAGTGGTCTCCATAATTTTGAGTCAATCAAGAATTTTGAGGTTATGGCGGACTACATGGTTGTATGTCACACTGATTCTAGGATTTATTTAGGAGCGTATGGAAGTAGTTTAATTAACTATACTTAAAAGTATATACCTGGATAATGATTTTTAGTCTATATGATACATCTTCTGCTAGTTCTTTAGCGGCTTCGTCCGGTAGATTTGGAACGCCGATCGTCTCCGCAATCACTTTTATGGATTCTTGGGACAGAGTCGTCCCGTACATGTCACTTTCGCTCATTTTAGCTGATCTGACACAAGCTAATGGCAATAATACAAATACAACATCATCTTTAACGGTCTTCCAGGGTGAGTAATTGAAGAAATCTACGGACACAAGTGCCACACCAACTGCCTCGACGGATGGCGTTTGTTGACTAACGCAAAACGAGGCTGCGTTGCAAAAGTCCCGGCCGCCGAGCCTTCGGACGTAGCCGCCGAGACGGTGGTGTGAATACTGGACGGACTGTCAGTGTCAGCTGTCAGCATCAGCTGATCTTGGCGACGGGGACTAGGGAAGTTACTTTCAAAACTGAAAAGAAGAAAAACTGGGAAGGGGGGAAAAAAAAAAAGAATTGCTGGGAAAGTTGGAGCGAGGTTATTTCATTGGAGTCAAAGAAAATATTTAGTCAAAGTATATGAAAACTTGTATTAAGTCATATAATTACTGAGAAAACTTAAGGAACTGTTGTTAATTACAAATTAAAAATATGAGATATGAGAAAGAACCCTTGTTCAAACTATAATTAAATCACAATAAAAGATTCTAAAGTTTTTAGTAACTTAGACTAGAATCAATAATATCAGACATACATCACAGCAAAACATAAGGTACTTAAGGGTTCTAAATTCTTTGTCAGGTATTTTAAATTAAAGTAAGAGTTAAGGTACATTGGCAGCTTAGAGATAAAACTTGACGACTTGAGTGCTTTAAGTACAAAATAAAAGGTATCACTAGCGGTAATATCTTAGATTCCACCGATGCCACATTGCACAACCTGTCAAAGAAAAGAAACAATGAAACGAATGGATACTCTATGACTCATGGTTGGATAACAGTTGGTGGGTATTAGTAATAACCCACCTGTGATGCTTTTGATGATTGAATCAACTACGACTCCAACTGGGGTGCTGGTGTAAGCAAGACCCGCTATGATCCCAGCTAGGTGTCCCATAAAGGAAGTATTTGGGACCATGACGTGGATGAGTATTAACTCCGCCCAGGGAGCATACTTGGAAGGCATTGGAATACCAGCAATTTTTGTTTGAGCATTGGGATTTGTCTCCATTGTTGCAATCACTTTCAAAGCAAAAAGAACACCTAAAACACAATCAGAAATCAAGAAATGCAGCTCTCCTATGAGCATATTGTAAAAAATATTTTGATTAAGACAGTGAATAATATCCTACCAGAGAAACCGATGACGCAAGTGTGGAGATGGGCATTGTTGGAAAACAATTCGGCAACGACCATTGCCGTAATCACGTAACATACATTGGTGAAAGCAGTCAAAAATACAAGCAGCAGAGCGAAATTGGCACTTCCATACCAAGGTTCCAAGGTTTTCGCTTTTGCCAAGAAAGAGACCATGTTGTAGAAGAGGTGGCGGTCATCTGCATGTTCCACAGCCGACAGGAAAAGTCTGTGCCATTCACGACCCTTCCAAATATTGTGTGCACTGAGGCAAGCTCCCCATTGGTCCCATGGCACATCAATGATGCCCATGTACAGAAGAGACTGCAAAACAGAAAATTTATCGTCAGTTCTCACGCTTACAACATTCCAAAATTAACTCGCTCAAAGCTATCTTATGAAGAACACAGACACTGCCAGTGCTAACGTACCTGTCCAATGATGGTCCCGAGAGTGACCGGGGGAATAACAGTGTAGCCGGTGCTCATGATTTCACTGAGCAACATGATCACACCCAGCCCCAAGCCTCTGCCTCTCCGGTTGTTCCTCATGACTGCTTGCAATATTCACCCAGAAACGCGAACGCGCGTCCTGCCGTCCTGCCTCGACCACCGCAGCGACTTCTCTGACGTGTATTCGTGCGAGTGGACAGGATTTTACGCTTACATCAGAATTTGTTGTCCTAGGCTCCTAGGCCCAGCAACAGAACAACAAAACAAACGTCTGCTATGCCTGCGAATAGCACTGTGGGATGAAAATCGCTATTGGCAAGTCCTGAAGCATTGATCGATAGCGGGATTGGGGTAGAGACATTCGAAATTTAAATTCAGAGGGGTGTGAGTAGAAGGGATCGTGCCGGTCTTGGAAGCTGTGCGCGCTGCGCACTGGCGACTGTCAACAACGACTGTCCACTGCTACTCCATTTCTACAGTTGCCTGCCCTGTCCGCGCGCCACCGCGCGCCAAACTCAAACGCAGCGCGAAAGGGTACTGCATTGCTGGCTGCTGCTTGCTGCCGTACTTCATGACTGAGGGGGCAGTAGTCTGATTCCGAGAGTCGTTTTAGTGACTCTGTCGCTCTCGCACCTACAGGGCACGCCCCCTGAGTGCGAGGGAGACAGAGCGACGTAAACGATTATTTCAGAAATAACCAAAATCGTTAAGTTCAAATATTTAGTGTACAAGTTAGTGTAATTTGGAGAAAAACAAAAACGTCAATGAAGTTTATTTCTTTTCATTTGACTGGTTTATTTTATTTTCCCAGAAAACTGGAGTGCGTGAACGAGACAGGGCAGCTGTCACGGTCCGCGAACCCGGCGGCGGCGGCCTGGCCACGGGGCTCACGGGGCGTGGCGGAGAACAACACCGCGCTGAGCCACGCCATGGCCACGCCGGCGTCGCGACGCCCCAGGCCGGGCCCGGGCAGGCCGGGCAGGCCGGGCAGGCCCCACGGGGAGCGGTGCAGTCCTACCGGCGGCGTCCCGTCAGTCTGTGTCTGCCACCCACGCCTCCGCACGCCAGGGCGCCAGGGCACCGCCAGCGCAGGGCCGACCGACCCCATCACTCCCTGCACAGTGCACCGGGCCGCGCCACGGCGACCAGCACCCCAACGCGGCCATGCTCCTGCCGGCCGGGGCCGCCGCCTGTTGAGCTCCACGCCGAAGGCGTCGAAGACCACCGAAGGTAAGCCCACTCGCTAAGCGTCGGGGAACTCCCACCGCCGTCGGCAGCGTTTCGACTTTGAAAGGAAAATACTGAAAATCAACCTCAAGCAAGGGTGTGCGTGAGGCAACGATATAAAGGACCCGCGAGACTCCAAATTTCCCTTTTTAATTTTAAGAAATAGCTGTACACGCTCGCCTCGTTCCATGCCGCCGTGGAAACGCGCCGCTTTCCCTGAAATTGCGGGCAATGCGGGCGCTGCCGGACTTCCGGCCGGCAAGGGGTGGGCCTCGGCCTCGCCCCGGCCTGCACCCTCATTCCGAGACTCGGCTTCGTCGCTCTGTCTCTCTCGCACCTATAAGGGGCGCCCCATGAGTGCGAGAGAGACAGAGCGACGAAAACGCGCCTGGGAATCAGTCTGGTAGTCTGGCGGAGTACCACATGCGGTACCTTGCCGCCGTAGGCCGGGCCGGTGCTGTGCGCTGAGCTGCTCGATGCACCCCGTCGCCTGGTATATCGACTGCTGGTCAAGCGGAGAGTAGGTCAGTGGCACGGCAGCGCGGCCCGCGCCGGCGCTGGCCCGGCTGCGGGCATTTCCGGGTAGATAGCAACTACCCCTCGCGGCTCGCGTTGCGCCCTGCCGCCCTGCCGCCCTGACGCCCTGGGGAGGGGAAGGAAGTGCGGGGGACCCGGGACACGCGAGCGGGGGCGGGGCACTTGTACGGGCCGCACCCCGGCGGCGTGGGCGGACAGTGGACAGGGCGTTGCGCTCCAATATCTGTATCATGGTTCGATGCGGCGTGCACGGGCGTGCGTGGTGTGTACAACCCCGGGCCGACGCGGTGGTCCCGTCCTGCGCGGCCCCCGCTGGACGGCTCTGTCACTGATAGGCCAGATAGGGTGGCAGGTGGAGCCCTGGGGTGGCCGTCGAAGCCAGCGCATGCACCCGTCGATGGAGCGCCCGTCCCGCCAAAACCCTAGACGCGTTATGAGCTACAGAGTCGCTAAATGGGACTCGAACCGGCCGTGTGACCCCACCAATGGATTGCTCTCCGAACGAGGAATCCATTGGTGGGGTCGCACGTTTAGTTCGAGTCCTGTTTAGCGACTCTGGAGCTCAAAACACGTCTAGAGCTTCGGCCGCCTCCACTAGTCTTCCAGCCCACTGTGCGGTGGAGACCTTTTTTTTCGCCGCCAGGGGTCGGGCTGGCGGAGGCACTCCTTGTCGTCGATTGGCTGCGATTAGCGCCCAATGGCGCGTCGCGCGGTAAGTGTCGAGTGGCGGCCGGGGCGGCCGGGGCGGCCAGGGCGGTGCCGCTGCCAGTAATTGCACATCGCCGTTGTTCTCGACTTCTCGACCAGCCTGGAGCTTCCGCCCGAACCCCCGAAGCGCGCGCCAAACGCGTCGTCCGGGGACTGTCTCGCAAGGTTCGCCTCCACTTCGGCTTCAACGACCACCCTCGGCGAGCGAGCTTCGGATTTCGGCTAATTAGTTACCCAACAAGCCGATCCGCTTTTTCCATGTTTGCTCCGTCGTGGCGTGCCGCCGCCGCCCCCGCCGTCTGGGCTCAGCAGACTCTTCTCGAGCGTCGTTTTCGTCGCTCTGTCTCTCTCGCACTCATGGGGCGTTTCGTACCGGTGCGAGAGAGACGGAGCGACGAAAACGACTCTCGGAATCAGTCTGCTGGGCGGGCGCGGGGCGCGAGGCAGACGCACCGAGACCGAGGCACGCGGGCTGCGATGCATGTTGCGCATTCCATGTTCCTGCCACGCGCCGTGCGCCGCGCGCTGGTGTTGCATGCGTTGTGCTGCATCGAGCTCGCAGACTTGACGCCCTGGTTGCGTGCTCTCGCTCTCTCTCTTTCTCTCCGTCCCTCTCCCTCTCTCCCCCTACGAGACCAGTAGACCGATTCCAAGAGTGGTTTTCGTCGCTGTGTCTGTCGCTGGGGTGTCCCGCTGCTGGCGTGCGAAAAGGACAGTGACGAAAACGACTCTCGGTGTCAGTCTGCAGACATGCCGGTCCTTCCCCCAAGCTCGAGCGACAACGACGTTTGTCCGCGTTCGTCCGTTCCAGACTCTTCCGGGGCTCTTGGCGGTACTTCCGGCCATGGCCATTCTCCCGCTATCGACGCCGCCACCCGATAGAGGGGCGGGGTGGGGCCATCGCCCCCTCCCCCCCGCCCCCGGACCTCCTTGGCGGATTCTAAAGGAACGCGCCGGCATGCCCCCGACCTCAGCCCCTGCCCCCGTGGGGCCTGGCCCGGGGCCTGGCCGCCCTGGTGCCACCCTGTGCCGGTGCGTCGGCGTGGGCCCGGCGGCGTGGTGGCGTGTGTGCGTTCCCCAGGCCCAGAGGCGGTAGGGCGGCCGCCTCGCTGGCTGTGGACAAGCAGTGCTCCGAGCAGGCGGGCCGACCATGGGTAACTCGGCCGCCGGCTCCTTTCCCGCGGGCGCCGCCGCGGCCCAGGTAAGACGCGCTGTTTTCGAGTTGGCGGGTTCGAATCCCCACCAAGGGCGGCGGCGTTTTTCTTTTGGCCGTGAGAAACAAAGCCCCGCCTATGAAGGCCTGACGGCGACGACGCCCCACGGTGACGCGCCCAGCCGCCGACGGCACGACGCCCAAGAGGCGCCCGTCATCCAGCTCGGGCAGCGCGACGCCCGCGGCCGACAGGCCGACAGGCCGACACCCGGGGGCCACGCCCGGCACTGCCATCAAGTGCGCGTCGTAGTGAGGCCAGGGGGAACGTCTCAAAAGTCTTGGATGAGTTTCGAAAATATTGACGTCGAGCGTTGACTGATCTCAAGGATTTCGGTGAAATCCGCCTCCTTGCGCACAATGGGCCAGAACGGGCCCGAAGACTGCTGCAAACGGCTCCAGAGTCGCTAAACAGAACTCGAACCGAACGTGTGACCCCTCCAATGGATTCCTCGTTCGGAGATGTCGGAGAGCTATCCATTGGTGGGGTGACACGTTCTGTTCGAGTCCTTTTTAGCGACTCTGGAGCTCAAAACGCCTCCAGAATTTTGTCCGCCTCCACCGATCTTCTGGCCCACTGTGTTGCGTGACGGTGTAGCAATGCGACCCTCTGACTCGCTGGTCCACGTCCAGCACGGTCCAGCAGCTCCGCGTTGCCCCGCGCGGTTCGCTGTTTCGGCCTGGTCCTCCTCGGCGCCGTTCCTTGCCTCCGTTCCGTTCCCCGTTCTCTCCAGCGCAAGATTTGTGGCGCGCACGGGGACACTAATGACTTGCAGGACCGTCGCTCTGTCTCTCTCGCACTCATGGATCGTTCCGTTGCGGAGCGAGAGAGACGGAACGACGAGGCTCTGTTCGGAATCAGCCAGTCGGGCCGCCCCGAAGCTTCGCCAGCGACTCCGGCGAACGGCGAGGCCCACGCCCACGCCGTCGGTTTAACGTTTAACCGCAGGGAGCTAGTTTCGAACCCCGCTGGAGTGGTTCAGAGTTTCGCGCACTAATCATTTTGCTCTCCCCACAGATGGCGCTGAGCGGGCCGCAGGTGCACATGCAGCTGCCGCACCTGCCCCACTCGCAGAGCGAGCCCTCCAGGCTGTGCCAGCTGCGGGTAAGTGTGTGGCGTGGCGGTCCACAGTGGGCCAGAAGATCGGTGGAGGCGGCTAAACTTCTCGACGCGTTTTGAGCTGCAGAGGCGCTAAATGGGACTCGAAACGATCGTGTGACCCCACCAATGGATAGCTCTCCGCACGAGGAATCCAATGGTGGGGTCACACGTTTGGTTCGAGTTATGCTCAACAACTCTGGAGCTCAAGCCGCTTGCAACGGTGTTCTGGCCCACTGTGCGGTCCTCGCGATGGTCATGCAGTACGAACTGCGCGAGATTGGCCGATTTGGAGGCGAGCACGACGACCACGGCGACGGCGTCCATAAAGAGAGGCCGCCTTGGCCGCCCACATCGAGGCCGTGGTGCCCCCTTCCCGCAGTGCCCCGTGACCCCGCGGCCCGACGGCTCGCGGCCCGCCGAACAACGACGGCGAAGCAAAAAAACAAAAACGCGTAAATATATCTAATTGCCCTGGGAGCTGGGGGATAGACTGGACTCGCCCCCGCAGCACCGGCCCTGTCGGCCTGTCTCTCTCGCACCTCTACGTGACGCCCCACGAGTGCGAGAGAAACAGGGCGACGAAAACAACTCTCGGAATGAGTCTGCAGGCCGCGGCAGGCCGTCGAGGCGGGGGCGGCTGAAGCCGAACGATCGCCCAATTAAAGGCCATGGCCGCTCCGCGCGTGTCCACCGTCTCGGACCCATCGACCAGCACACTGAGAGTCGTCTCGTCGCTCTGTCTCTCTCGCACTCACGGGGTGTCCTGCGGGCGAGAGTCATCGGGATCGCTCGGGCAGGCCGGCGTGCCGCCAGTGTGGCGGTAGGTCGTGTCCGGCACGTTTAGCGGCCGAGGAGTGCCAAGTGCCTGGCGAGGGTGGCGGTGACTGCCGCCCGTTCGGCCGTTGGGGTTTGTCGGGGTTGGCACCGCCGGCATGGCTCCGCGACACGCACGCTTGCTTTGCGGCCAGTGTTGTGGCAGCCCTGCGGCCCCACAACGCCGACCCCCGCGGCCTCCAACCCTCGGCCTAGCCTCGGCGAGGGCCGGTCGGTCAGTCACGCCGTCGCCGCGCTGCCCGGACAGACCGCTGGACACGCCGCCGGACTCGGCGAGCTCCGTTTGTTGTGGACATTCCCCCGCGCTCCCACGCCGCGCCCTCAGCCCTTCGGACTCGGGGCGGGGCCCACTCCGATCGCTTCTGCCGCCCTCGTCCGCGTCCTCGACGGATGCCCCCAGCATGTCCTGGGGCTCCGGGGCCACGGTGTCCTGGGCGGAGCGCAGCTGGGGAGCCGTGCCCGTGCCCTCGTACCAACACGATGATCTGGTGAGTCAAAAGGCGACGAACCTCACCTTCATCAAACTGGGATACTTCCACGGAGGTTGCCCCGTACACCCCAAGTAGAGGGTGACTGCCTCAAGCAAGACACGGACTGCATTTGAGGTTTGCATTCTGAGTCCTGTGTTTGTTGTAGTTGCTTTTCGAACGCTAGGGGTCTGCTGGGGCCTAACAAACGGTGATGGTATTCACCGAGACCTTGCTTGTTTTTGAAGTTACATTAAAGAAAATAATTATTTTTTGAGTTGTAAAATGCCAAGTGATTGGAAGAGACTCGATCCGTGCATCAACTCGAGCGTCGTGCCCGGAAAAGGCAGTGGCTGGACTCGACGGGCGGTTGGTTATTGCTCCCTGTTGCAGACTGTTGCACTTGGATGCACCCCGTCGCACCGCATAGCGCGAGTTTTGTTTGTTAAAAAATTTATTTACAACTCTACAAAATCGTAGTCACAAAGTTGAAACCGTTTTTGTTCTGGTGTCAAAAAAAAAGTATGAGTTTCATCGCGGATTTCGGCTATTAGAGAACAAATTTCTGTGGTCAGTAGGTATATCTGCAGTCAGTGACCAAATGACCAAGGATTTTTCCTCATTAACGATCATTTTTCCTAGAAGCGTGCGAGATGGGGGTGGCAGCGGGGGTTGAGGTCAGTTAGTGCTAGCGGTTTCGCATCGGATTTCCCAGCCGACGGACTTTCCCGACCGTTTCGCGTCCAGTCGGAGCGAGGGCACACGCGACGGGCAGCCCCGGCCGGCCTCGGCCCCTGGGGAGAGCGCACAGCGACGGTGGGCCAGAAGACCGGTGGAGGCGGCCAAAATTCTAAACGCGTTTTGAGCTCCAGAGTCGCTTAACAGGACTCGAACCAAACGTGTGACCCCACCAATGGATTCCTCGTTCGGAGAGCAATCCATTGGTGGGGTCACGCGTTCGGTTCGAGTTCTGCTTAGCGACTCTGGAGCTCAAAACCTGTCTAGAATTTTGCCCGCTTCCTCCGGTATTCTGGCCCACTGTGGGGAGGCCTCGGCGAAGGCGGTGGCGGCGGGCGCCGAGGGGGTGGAGGGAGCGAGGCGCGGGGTCAGGGGCCGCGGGTACGTACCCTTCTCTACAAACTCAAGTGTGTACATAGTACACTCCACCTGAAGTGTACATGCATGTACACTTCAGCCTGGAGTGTACTTAGCATGTACACTTCAACCTGGAGTGTACTTGGCATGTACACTTCAGGTTGGCGTGTACCTTCAGGTACACTGTTGCTGGCTCTCTGCTGCTGGTATGAGCCACCTGGCACGCCAACCTGGAGTGTACACGCCAAGTACACTGCAGGGTGAAGTGTACATGCCAAGTACACTCCAGGGTGAAGTGTACATGCATGTACACTCCAGGTTGAAGTGTACGTGCATGTACACTCCAGGTGGAGTGTACTATGTACACACTTGAGTTTGTAGAGTTCGGGCCTTCGGCCCTTCGGCCAGGCTGGCCCGGTCGATATAGGCAAAACCCTTTGCCTAACGGGGAAGTGGCCCCGATCCGCCACGCCTAGGCGGCCCTACGCGGCCCTACGCGGCCCTACGCGGCCCTGCGCGGCCCTACGCGGCCCTGCGCGGCCCTACGCGGCCCTGCGCGGCCCTACGCGGCCCTACGCGGCCCTACGCGGCCCTACGCGGCCCTACGCGGCCCTGCGCGGCCCTACGCGGCCCTACGCGGCCCTACGCGGCCCTACGCGGCCCTGCGCGGCCCTACGCGGCCCTACGCGGCCCTACGCGGCCCTGCGCGGCCCTACGCGGCCCTACGCGGCCCTACGCGGCCCTGCGCGGCCCTACGCGGCCCTACGCGGCCCTACGCGGCCCTGCGCGGCCCTACGCGGCCCTACGCGGCCCTGCGCGGCCCTACGCGGCCCTGCGCGGCCCTACGCGGCCCTACGCGGCCCTACGCGGCCCTACGCGGCCCTACGCGGCCCTGCGCGGCCCTACGCGGCCCTACGCGGCCCTACGCGGCCCTGCGCGGCCCTACGCGGCCCTACGCGGCCCTACGCGGCCCTGCGCGGCCCTACGCGGCCCTACGCGGCCCTACGCGGCCCTGCGCGGCCCTACGCGGCCCTACGCGGCCCTGCGCGGCCCTACGCGGCCCTGCGCGGCCCTACGCGGCCCTGCGCGGCCCTACGCGGCCCTACGCGGCCCTACGCGGCCCTACGCGGCCCTACGCGGCCCTGCGCGGCCCTACGCGGCCCTACGCGGCCCTACGCGGCCCTGCGCGGCCCTACGCGGCCCTACGCGGCCCTACGCGGCCCTGCGCGGCCCTACGCGGCCCTACGCGGCCCTACGCGGCCCTGCGCGGCCCTACGCGGCCCTACGCGGCCCTGCGCGGCCCTACGCGGCCCTACGCGGCCCTACGCGGCCCTGCGCGGCCCTACGCGGCCCTACGCGGCCCTACGCGGCCCTGCGCGGCCCTACGCGGCCCTACGCGGCCCTGCGCGGCCCTGCGCGGCCCCGGCGGCCCCGCCCCCGTTCAGCAGGCCCGGGGAAACAATTGAGCGTCGGTGCGTGCGGCCAGGCCAGGCCAGGCGCCGCCGGGGCCAAGCCAAGGCAAGCCAAGCCAAGGCAAGCCAAGCCAAGGCAGCGGCAGCCGGCGGCCCACTTCCGAATAAGGGCGGCTGCTTGCTGCCTTGCTGCTTTTCGGCCGGACAGCCCCGACAGCACGGACGGCAGCCCGGCGCCGCAGCGTGACATGGCACGGAAAAGAATAGAAAAACTCAAGTAGGGGGGAAAATGTCGGAATATTTGAATTTGGAGTCACGCATTGCGCGTAGGGGTCAATTCTTTTGCGCCCTTTCCCTTTCTGAAATGTGGAACAGCTCGGCACGACCTCGGCCCCTAATGAGCCAAATCATTCTGCCAATGGCGCCGCTGGCGCTGGGTGCTGTGGCGGCCTGCTTTGACATGCACGACCAATAAGCACTTGGTGGCGTCCTCGCGACGACCCGACGCCCTCGCCGGTGGCGCCGCCCTGGCCGCCCTATGGCCGCCCTGGCCCTCCCCCCTCATCAAGTATGGACGGCCGACTCGGGAGGTCTGCCGTGCCTCCAATCTCTGCTGGAAATCACAGCCCATCTTGTCTTTTTTTCCCTCTCCAATATTTCTCTTCGTCCATAAAAAATAATTGCATTTGTTTATTTTATTTCCTAATAAAATCTTAAAAAAAAAAGTTTTTTTTCCATATTTGTAGAAATTGTGGTTTGGCCTGACTTTAGGCAGCCACTGCGACGAAACAAAATAAGTTGACGATGATCAATAAGCACATTCCAGCGCGTGCGTCACTCTGGGACACTGCCTACGTCCGTAATGATGGCAGCAACGGTATGGCTCGCGGCTACCCCTGGCACCCCTTCAGTCCCTATCCCCCCCCCCAACCTCATTCCCAGTGATTAGGGACAGGGTGCCACGCGAGATGGACAGATAACGGAAATGGAACCCCCTCTACTTTTTTATAGGTCGCAGTCAGGTACAGGTACAGTCAGGTGCATTTAAAGTGAGGTCAAACGGGAGCTTGTGGATGTGACTGTACACTGATTATATTCATTTATTAACGTTCCGGTTATATTTTTTAAAAAATATTTTTTTATGGTGGCGTTAAGTTTTGGCAAGGCGCCCGTGGCGCCGCCCACGCCTGGGAAAGCACAGCCAATAAACAGCGCAAACGATCGCGTGGCTGTGGACTCGATTCCGGACTCGTCGCTCTGCCTCTCTCGCACTCATGGGGCGTCCCGTATAGGTGCGAGAGAGACAGAGCGACGAAGACGACTTTCGGAATCGGTCTGCAGGCCGGCCGTCGGCCCGTGTTGGGGCAGGGAAGGCAGGGATGGATGCGCCGCCGAAAAGGCACGCCGCTGTCAGCGTGCTGGCCGTGCCGTGCCGTGCCGTGCCGTGCCGTGCCGTGCCGTGCCGTGCCGTGCCGTGCCGTGCCGCGCCGTGCGCTGCTTTCTACCCTCCTCTTTCTTTTTCGGGCTTCATTTCGTTCTTTTGTACGGGCACGCCACTCTCGCGACCCGAAAAAAATCGACCGCGCGGACTGACCTATCACGTGTGCCCCCGAGTGCCCGTGTGTTTGTAGTGTGTGAGTGTGTGTGTGAGTGTGTGTGTGTGTGTGCGTCGGAGCGCGTGCCGTTAAACGGATGTTCCGATGATCCCCTGTGACGTGGCCTGCTAGCGATCCAGCACTGCAAAGCCCGCGGCAATGCTAGCGGTAAGTTTGCTCGCCACAAATTTGGCAAGCCGTTTCGAACCACAAAACTTTTTTGTGTGTGTTTATTTTTATTTTGTTTTAAATGTCGCTTGACTTTTATTTCGCGGCGGCCGTCACTATATGGGCGTTGCTCCGATTTGCCGAAGGTCGTTCGGGATGTCGCGTTGTCGCGCTGCCGCGCCTCGCCCCCTCGGCTTCCCACGGTGCTGCCCCGCGTCGCTCCGCCTCGCTCCGCCTCGCTCCGCGGCCGTCTAGTCCGCAACTCCACGGCCTAGCACTGGACGGCGTCGCGACGGCCCGCGCGCGGCCTGTCTGATAGTCACAGACACACATTACTGCGCGCCGCGCAGCGTGGTCGCCGGCAGGCCGACTCCGAGGGTCGCTTCGTCGTTGTCCCTCTGTCGCACTCACGCGGCGTGCCGGCGTGCCGTCGGGGTGCGAGAGAGACAGAGTGGCAGCCTGCTGGGCGTCGCCGCGTCGGGGCGCGTCACGTCGTCGCCCTGGATGCTGCTTTATGCGTCCCCGGACGGCTCGGACGGATCCGCAACACCGTACGCGCAACGCCGTACGCGCAATGCGACGCGCCGGACTCGGCGCACTGTGGGCCAGGAGACCGGCGCCGGCGGCCAAAACTCTAGACGCGTTTTGAGCTTTGGAGTCGCCAAAGAGGACTCGAACCGAACGTGTGACCCCATCCAAGGATTCCTCGTTTGGAGAGCAATCCATTGGTGGGGTTACGTGTTCAGTTCGAGTCCCATTTAGCGACTCAGGAGCCCAAAACGCGTGTAGAGTTTTGGCCGCCCGGCCGGCGAGCGCCTGCGACTCTCGGGGTAGACCGGCCCGCAACACGCGCCGGCTCGACAGAGCGGCCTGCCTCACAGGCGCTCCGAGCGCTCGCGCGCGCCCGGGGAAGGCAGCCTGCGCGTGAGTCTGTCTCTCTCGCACCTCTCGCCTCGAGCCTCACGCCTCACGCCTCGGGGCGTGGGTGGAGCTGCCACGAAGTGCCTCGCGCGACACTTCGGCACAATTGAATGGGAGACACGGCGTCGCCGCACGCCATCCCACTCCCACTGCCGCTCTGCCGCTCTGCCGGCCAAATCGGGGCGCGCCGCCAGACGAGACACGACTCGCTGGCTACGGCTACAGTGCCCGGTCTCTCCATCCATCCATCCATCCATCGTTGCACGTTCCGCGCGAGACTCCCCCGCCAGCCGCGTAGCCGCGTAGCCGCGTACAGTGTACAGTCGGTAAGTCCCCTCGACGGAGATGACCGCGGCCACGGTCAATGCCGGCCGCGGTGTCCGAAGCGACGCGACGCGACGCGGACGCTCGCCCCTTCCAATTCCCCCGACTTCCTCTAAATTAATTATCCCCGGCTCGGCGTTGTCGGCTTGGCCTGCGACCCGCCTGTCGCCGCCTGTTCGTCCGGCCCAACCGAAAACAGAGGCTTTCAGTGGAGGAGCACGGCGCGCTGTGGAGCTGCGCGTCGCGGCCGCAACAAGTTTTCCAGTGTGCCATGTCGAGAGAGCGCGAGTAGTTTGAAATATCGACTGCTTTGCAAGCCGTCGGACCGTCTCAGCGAGACGTGGTCGAAATGTGACATTGTCCCGGCCGCGAGCACGGCGAGCACGGCGACGACGCGGTGGCCGGGCAGGCGGGGCGGGGAGGGGGCAGGGGGCGCCAGCCAGGTCATGAGTGGGAACCTGTTATGGTCGCAGAGTGGGCAGCTGGTGTGCCACCAGCCCGTGTTCCTGCACTCTGCCCCCCCCCCTCTCCTCTGGCAGCGTGACTCACAGCAGGCCAACACCCCCGTCAGCCTGGCCGCGTCACTTACAGGCGCTGCCAAGAGTTTCGCCGACACTTTCCGCGGACACCGAGTTGTTGGCGGAGTCGGTTACCGCCAGCGTGTCGTTTACCTTCCTGGTCCCTGCAGACTGATTCCGAGAGTCGTTTTCGTCCCTCTGTCTCTCTCGCACTCACGGGTCGTCCCCTGTAGGTGCGAGAGAGACAGAGCGACGAAAACGACTCTCGGAATCAGTCTGCTGCAAGAGACCAGCGCGCCAACTGGAAGCGAACACACAGCGGCAACGCACTTCTTCGAACTTTTTCACTGATTCGAGTCCTGTTTACCGACTCTAGAGCTCAAACCGCGCCTTGAATTTTGTCCGCCTCCACCGGTCTTCTGGCCCACTGCGCATCGCCCTGGGCCGTCGGCGCCGTCGGCCCGACCATCGCGCTCATCATGCTCCCGCCGTGGGAAATCAATCCACTTAGATCGGCTCGATAGGCAGGCTTGAAGGCGATCGGCCTCATCGCCATCAGCATCATCGCCGTGGCGCGAGAGCAAGCAGAGCCCGTGGCTGTCGATTGGGATACCGTTTCAGCTCCAAGCACACCGCGGCGCTGCCGCACAGTGGGCCAGAAGACCGGTAGAGGTGGTCAAAATCCTGGACGCGTTTTGAGCTCCAGAGTCGTGAAACAGGATTCGAACCGAACGTGTGACCCCACCAATGGATTGCTCTCTGAACGAGGATTCCATTGGTGGGGTCACGCGTTGGGCTCGAGTACTATTTAGCGACTCAGGGGCTCAAGACGCGTCTAGAGTTTCGGCCGCCGGCGTCGGCCTTCTGGCCCACTGTGCGTGGCTAGGTGCGGGCCGTCAGGCCGTGTCCGTCGTTTGGAGGATACCCGAACACGGCAGGGGAAGGGCCGTGATGGCCATCGTGGCCATGCTCACCGGACGAGCCGCATTTTTAACATGCATTATTATTGGCACCGTTTTTGGATCACGCTGAGAGACCATTCACACTGCGCGCACCGGCTTATCGGCAGGCTGGCCGTCAGTCCGGGCTGGCAGCCAGACAGGCGGACAGGCGGACAGACAGGCAGACATCGGCGTTGAATCAGCGGCACCTTTATAAGGCCGGGGCCCGTGGGTCGGGAGGGAAGGCAGCGCGGTGCGGCGCAGCGCCCACTGTCTGCTGCAGCTCGCGACCCCCCCCCCTCCCCCCTGCCCCCTTCACCGCGAGACGCCCTCGCTGGCACGGCGCGGCGGGGCGCGGCGGGGCGCGGCGGGGCGCGACGGGGGCCTTTGGAGCCACCTCTGCCGGCCGGGCTCCTCTGGTCTGCACTCGTCCGGCTCAGTGCGTTTGTCGAAGGCGCCGAGCCCACCGCTCTCGAATCTCGTGTCGTGGCGCGCAGGAGAGGCGTTTGTGACAAACGTGACCGGTCCAGTGTGACGCCGCGCGTGACGAAAGAACAAAGTGGTCGTGATACACTCGTCAGTGTGGTGCGTACGCTCTCAGCGATGGACATTACGCTTGAGGAGGAAAAGTGAAAACTGAGTGCAAAGTTCTCCGGCAGAATTGACGCGTAAGTGTGAGTGTGCGCGTGGAGTGTGTGTTTGTGTGTGTGTGTTCGTCAAGATAGTGGCATATGTCTCCAGGACGCTGGAGCGCTAGCGCTGCAGCGCTAACCTCTCGGCCTCTAATATCATCTAAATCACCGCAGCAGCGTGAAATTTTAAGTCTCGTACAGTCCGAGTCGAAGTTCCTCTCTGAACCTTTAAAAAAGACCACGACTCACGGTTCGTTCCGAGTAGCCCCTGGGCGACATTGCAGGCAGGAAGTCAGTTCCGCCTATCCAAATAGTTTACGTCGTTGCTAGGATCAGCCTTGATGCTTTGGTGGGCGTGCTGGGCGCGCGCTGACGGGCATGCCGGACGTACGCAAGTACAAAGTCAGTGTCCTGGCGCGCGGCGCGGCGCGGACGGGGAAGCAGTCCGTAAAGTCGACTTATATGGCGGTGCCACCACGCCGCGCCGCGCCGCGCCGGGCCGTGCCCTGCCCGCTGACTGCGCCGAGCAGCGCCGAGCAGCGCAGAGTCGTCCGGGCCCAGCGGAGCGGTTCCGAGCGGAACGTCATGTCGTTCTGACTATGACGCCCCGTGAGTGCGAGAGAGATGGACGCCTTCCTCTCGGAACCGTCCTGCTGGGCCCTGCTCCAGGCCGCCGCCGTGGTCCCCGAGCACTGCAGCCGGCCGCATTACACACTCAGGTCCATCGACTGGAGTCTCTGCAGCTGATTGCCGAGAGTCGTTTTCGTCGCTGCCTCTCCTCTCTCGCACTCGTGGGGCGTGCTGCGCAGGTGCGAGGGAGACTGAGCGACGAAAACGAGTCTCGGAATCAGTCTGCGGGCTTCCGGGCGACACGAAGGCCTTGTTGACGGCTTGCGGCTTTGCGCTTTGCGGCTGGCGGCGCCGCGCTGGAGGCGCTGGGGGTTGCGGGCAGCTAGTCGGGGCAACTTCCCCGTTCGGCTTGAGGCGTAAGGGGACCGCCGTTCGCTTCCCCTTTCCCCCGCTACATTATTAAGCTTGCGTGCACATCGGCGTATCGACCTAGTGCGGGCGAAGCGCAACGCCTACGCCGCGCCGGTCGCTGTCGTTGGCGGGGACCTTCATGACGTTTGTGGCGACCTGTTGTGTATGCGTGCATCGGTGCGTGTGTGACTCTGGTTTCTGATGCAGGCGCGCTACCAGCAGCAGCAGCTGGCCGACAAGGAGAAGCGCCTGCTGCAGGTGTACGCCGAGCAGCGCGCCCAGCAGGAGCGAGCCTTCCAGCGAGTCAGCCAGGCCGGCAACGCGGCCGGGTCGTTGTCGTACAGCCACGGCAGCGCGGGCAGCTCGTCGTCCAACGCGAGCCAGTCCTCGCAGAGCTCGCTGCCCTGCGGGAAGGTGCGCCAGCTGTTCGAGGGCCGGCGCAACGGCCAGCACGGCGCCGGCAGGGACCGCGGCGCCCCCCTCGCCCCGCTAGAGGGCCGCACCAGGGCGCCCGCCCTGGGCTTCGCCACCAGGAGCAACTCCAACGTCAACCTCAGCCAGACCTACCACTTCGGCCAGCACCACCGCTACCCGCCGCGGGGCCACTCCCTGGACCGCGACCTCCGCCACCGACAGGTTCGGTTCCCGCAATTCCGTCCGGGGCTTTAATTAATCAATTTTAATTAGTCTCGCTAGGCTGTGTGCTTTGGTGCGGCAGGGCGACTGGGCGCTGCGCGGCCGGCAGCGCGACTACGCCAGCGACTCCTCCGACGGCGGCGAGTCTCCGCCCCCGTACGACCGGGACATCCGAGACGGCCGAGACGGCCCGCACTACCACGAGGACTTCCGCATCCTCAACCGGCTGCCCAACGTAGGCGGCGCGCTCCTGTCGCAGTCTCAGGTACGCCGCTCAACGCGCAGCGGCGCAGCACAGTGGGCCAGAAGATCGGCGCCGGCGGCCAAAACTTTAGAAGCGTTTTGAGCTCAAGAGTCGCTAGACAGGGCTCGAAGCAAGCGCGTGACCCCACCAATCGATTCCTCGTTCGGAGAGCAATCAATTGGTGGGGTCACACGTTCGGATCTAGGCCCGTCTAGCGACTCTGGAGCGCAAAACGCGTCTTAAATTTTGACCGCCTCCACCGGTCTTCTGGCCCACTGTGCGCAGCCTCCGACTTGGCCTGGCCGGCCCGAGCCAGGCGCCATTCAAAGCCCGAGTTGTTCTACAACAGCCATTGTGTGCCCTGCCCACAGCCTGCCATGGCGCCCCCCGGACGGCTCTCCGCCCCCGGCACCGTCGCGGGCCGCCGCCCCCCGGGCCCCGCCGCGTCTAACGAGAACGCGCCGCCCCCGCCGCGACCCGGAGCCACGTCCAGACTGCCCGGGCCCGCTGCAAGGAAACCCCTGGTGAGTGGCGCGGTCGACGCCGTGGCCGGCGAGACTGATTCCGAGAGTCATTTTCGTCACTGTCTCCCCCGAGATAGAGCGACTCAGTCTGGCTGGCCGAGTGCCCGGATGGCCGGACTCGACACTTTCATCCTGCCAACAATGGCCGCATTCATTGTCCTCGTATCCTTGCCTGCCCCCTCCCCCTGAAAACCTTCCAAAAACCACCAAAAAATGGAAAAACTTGTGAAAATGTCTGATGGGTTGTGACCGCGCCCCCAGGGTGGTGGCGTTGCAGGCGCGGCTGCCCCGCGCGTGGCGCCACTGCGTCCGTCCTCCGGCCAGCGGTCCGCACCCACACCCACAGGGCCGGCCGCCCCCGCCGCCGTGCAGCCCGCCACCGGCCTGGCCCGCGCACCTGCACGCGCTCCCGTCCGCGCGGCCGCCACCCGGAACGGTAGCACCGCCGTCAACGCCGTCAGCAACGGCGTGGCGCGGGCCACCCCAGCCACCACGGCGACCAGCAGGGTGAGCCCCCCGACGACCAAGCTCCCCGTCAACGACGCCGAAACTTGTGTCGGTTTGTGACTCTAAGCTTCCGTGCCCCCGTGCAGGTACCCGCGTCCCCCCAGAGGATGGCCGGCGCCCGCGCCGCGCCGTCGTCCGGGGGCGCGTCCACCCCCCGCGGGGCCCAGGGCGGCGGCGTGGCGGCGCCCCAGAAGGACGACGGGCTGGTGTCCTGCCCGGTGTGCAGCCGCCGCTTCCTCCCCGACCGCGTAGCCAAGCACCAGGAAATCTGCAACCGCTCCACGCACAAGAAGAGGAAGGTCTTCGACCCCGTGGCCGCGCGCGTCAAGGGCACGGAGGCCGAGAGCTACGTGCGCCGCGCAAAGAACGCCCCAGAACCCAAGGTAAGGACAGCCCAACTGCATTCTTGCTACTCAGCAATTTCTAGTTACATTTTTTGTCTGTTATTTGGAGTGGATTTTTTTAAGGATAAAAAGTATGCATATTAATTTTTTTGGCGCGGATTGGCAGGCACTTAAAAATAGCAACTGGAGGCGTAAGCATGAGGACTTCATACAAACTATTCGTGCAGCGAAGCAAGTCCAGTCACACATTGCCAGTGGAGGAAAGCTGTCAGATTTGCCGCCCCCTCCTCCATCGGATTACTCAGATTATGTTCCTTGCCCTCATTGTGGAAGAAAGTGAGTATTTCTCAATTGAAACTTTGTAAATGCTCTGATGGAATACCCACATTAAAATTGTTTATTTTCAAACTAGGTTCAACCAAACAGCAGCTGATAGGCACATACCAAAATGTGCCACCATGTTACACAATAAATCCAAGCCAGGTCTGTCTAAATCAACTGTAGGAAAAGGTGCAGCAAGCCGTCGCTGAACTGTTCAGGACATGATCTCATCTGAAGAACTCAATGGATACTTTAGCATCAAATAACATGGGTCCAAACAGTGTGTAAACATTAAAAACACTCATGGATAACAACTTTCATATATATCATTTTATCATGGTACAATACTTCTTTTCCTCAAAAATAAAATAGATGATTAGTGGAAGAATTTCAATGACATGTCTTTAATGCCTTTACTGTTAATTAACTTATTAAAGACTATATCTGATATGTACAAAGACAATCATTGTTTCTTGCCAACCGGTAATGGCATTACACACCTCTGCAAGGGCATGCAAATTGAACTAAAAATTTTGCATTTGACTGAATTTTGTACAATAATAAAGTGCAGCAGGCTGATGACAATTGTGATTTTGAATTATGTGATGGACTTAACATGTTCACTCTTGAGAGAGAATCATACCCTTGTTCATCCATATGTTTAAACACGGGTGTTAAATTTCTTAGTAGAGAATGTGTTAAGCTAATATATCTTAAGTGTAAAATTATATTTGCACATGAGAAGTATCTAAGATAATCTATTATGAGTGAAGAACAACTGACACCATAAAATCTAGACATAGTAGCTTAAGACGTTCATTCTCGCTTTAACAAAAGAGCTTAAGTACATAATGCTTCCTGGTGAAAAGGCGCTATTGCATCAAAGGCAAAACCACAAATGCTAACAAAAGAAAAGAAAAGAACTTCAACACTGTAGAAAAATAATTAAATATGTATAACAAACATCAATGGGTTCCAAATATTCCTCAAGAAGAAAATTTGAGTTGCACTATGAGCATAAGGATATTTCTGTAAAAATCTTCAGCAGTTAAATGTGCTGTGTTCTATTGAGTGGACTAGATTTAAAGTTAAGCTCTAATATTAAACATGAGTGAAGCGATCATAAGATGGTTTGGAGGAACTGTGATGAGGAACAAACAATCTGAGTAAAATTAAGTTAAAACTGTGATGCTATGCAAGAAATTAACTTGAAATGTAAAGGCTGTGAATCAGGCACACAGCACCTAGACAGATAGAGACATTAACCATGGCATGTATTCTTTGCAAGATTCATAAAATAAAGTGGCCTCGGAAAAATTTGTACGTGTATACCAATTACAAACTGTTCCACATCAACACAATATAAATTCAGCTACAAAGTATATTTCATTATTAATTCAGGTATCTTCTTGTGAAAAAACAAATACATGAAAACATTACAAAAAAATAAAGTTACAACATCATTATGCTTTTTATAATACTAGTGCCCCACATCACATCTTATTATGCTCACGTTTTGACACAGAACTGCCCAATAAGACATGGGCCATTTACACAAGACATACCTCTGGTCACATGTTAACTATCTTATTTCAACGTCCGTTACAAATGGCGCCATTAGGAATTGAGCCATTACAAATCGATCCATTAGGGATTGAGCCATTAGAGGTAAGGTCATTAGCAAAATAGCCATTTTGATGACTTATCGTCAAATTTTTTAAAGTCTTTATGGGTTGACTTACAGCCTGTGAATGCACCTCTTCAAACAGTTTCAATATTTCATTATGCACACTTTCAACATCTCTATCGGCATCAATATCCTGAAACAAAGATTTTAAATAATGAAAGTCCTTTGTTGCACAAAAACTCAACTTGCAAGTTATGAGCTATCTTACCTTCCATATTTTAGGGTCCTTCAATAGTTTATAGTTACTTCGCACTTTGGCTTGGAAGTCTGTTAGCTCGTATCTTTCTTCCCCAAAGCCACCCCTTTGCAAAGAAGCAGATTCACTGAGGTTTAGGATGAAGACTGCATCTGGGGCAGGCAAGCCCTCCTCCTGATTCCAGCACCATTGTAAATCCATATTCTGAAATTAAATTACATTCTAAAATTAAAATATCATCAATGAAAAGCAAGAAAAGAAAACAAAAAAAAAATGAAAATTTAGAAAAAGTAATTTACCTCCTTAGCTGCAGAAAAGGCAACACCAGAGTAGGAATATCTATCCACCACAAGGGAAACACCACTATGCAATTTTTTCCTTATCACAGGTCTGTAAAAAAAGCAATATAATCAAAATTTTACAATGCAAACTACAAATATTAATGGGGCCCATTTCCAACTGTACAAAACATAGAATGGAGACAAATAGATAAATTAATGCCGCTTACTCAAGTTCCCATCGATTCGCTGAGAATAATAGGTGCACAGCGTGATCAGGAAGTTCAATATTCTTTTTCAGATAGTCGTTGATGATTTTCCCAACAGCTGTCGTGCGATCTAAACAGGCATTCAGAAATCACAAAAAGAGAAAAACTCAGATCAGTACTTGACAAACACACACTCACCAGGAAAATTCATATATTCTGCAGGAATATTTTTCTTATTCAACGCTTCGACTAGCTTTTTGCACTGCGTGGTTTTTCCGCCTCGATCACAGCCTTCAAACACAATGAAAGTTCCTCTACGAACCATTTTGAATACAGCTGCAACAAAGATAGAGGAAATTTAAGAGAGTGCCAGAATTTTGAAACCTAAATGTCAAAAAGTAAGAAAATAACAGAGGTTGGTAGAATACTGAGAGGTAAGGTTACATTACACAATATGACATGCAAGTAATACTGTCACACAGGTTGACACCAAAGGCCTACAAGAGGAATAGGGTCCCACCGAAATGAAGACGTGTCAGCACTCAAAAGAAACTGTACTCAAATAAACCAGATACCTGACATGAAACAAACAGCGATGTTGTGTTCCCGCCTTTTCGGCTTCTGTTGTTTGCTTTGGCTTTTCCTCCGCTGCGTTGTTCGTGTCGTGTTCCGTTCCGTCCGTGAGCTCCAGATAGTGTCTCTGGGAGCGTGGTGTATGGCTGCTCGACAGCAAGTGGCGCCGCCAGGCCAGCGATACTCCACGCTGCACTTAGTTCTCCAACCGGCCGCTAGAGGACGCGGGAGCACGCGCCGGGCAGAGTCGGCAAAGGAGTCAGCTGCTGCCTGCTGCAGCGCGCTCAAAATCAAGCCGACAGTCTTTTGAAGTTAGTAGATTGAAAAATCTAAAGGAAACTAAACGAAGAGCCTTTTGTTCCGCGACGGCGTGACGCGTTACCGCTATGTCGTCTGGTCTGCGGCGGGGCGGGGCGGTCCCGAACCTCGCGCCCGCTGCGCCCTGCACGTTCTTCCCTTCCCTCTCCACCCACGGTCCTTAGTCCTTAATGGCCCTCTCCGTCCGTGTTGGCGTATTGACCAAATAACAGCGCGAGCGGCACGAGCCCACGGACTGCAGGCTCATTCCGAACATTCGTCGCTCTGTCTCCCTCGCGCTCGTGAGGCGTTCCGCTGGAGAGCGAGAGGGAGAGAGACAGAGCGTTCCCCGCGGTCCTCACGGCGCCGTGGCGTGCCGTGGCCCCGAGGACCTTTGCCCTTCAACTCCCCGGTCCCTGTTAGCCCTGCACTCCCGCCCCGCCATGGCCCCGCCGCCTTGTCCCGCTGGCGCTGGCAGCGCTGGTGGTGGCGCTGGTGGGCCTACCATCCCACCCTCTTCATCCCGTCTCATCCAGAGACCCACCACGCCCCGATCCAAGGCTGGCCCCCACCACGCCCCACCACGCCCCACCACGCCCCACCACGCCTCGCCCCACCCCGCCCCGCCCCGCCGATAATGCCCGTCCTGGCCGCCCCGTTCTTCCTTCCGGTTGCTATCTCCCCGGTTGGCTCCTCGATTCTTGCCGGTTGCAGAGCACCAGGACGCCCCCTTTTCCCTTCCCCGATCCGAAAGGGGAGGGGGCGCTGGGCGCTCCAGGCAGCTCCAGGCAGCTCCGGGCAGCTGCGGGCAGCTGCGGGCAGCTTCAGGCAGCTCCGGGCAGCTCCAGGCAGCTCCAGGCAGCTCCAGGCAGCTCCAGGCAGCTCCAGGCAGCTCCAGGCAGCTGCCGGCGACTCCAGGCAGCTCCAGGCAGACCGGGCCGTCCCCAGTAATCTACTGCGTCGGGGCTGCCACGCTGACAAACAGGCCCCAGGCGCCATCGCCGTCCCAGCCCGGCCGCGGGCCCTGGCCAGAGGGGGTGGGTGGCACCGGCTGGGCGATGGGGGATGGGGGAAATGGGAGGCACCAAGAATTGAAAACCGCATGGTAATTGTAATTGGTTCTCATTTTTCTCGGGGGAAAGGCTGTCGAGGCGACGCCCAGGCGACGCCCAGCCTCGCCAAGTGGCCGATTTACCAGCCCAATGGTGTCGGCGTGTCGGCTGGACGGCGGCGAGGCTACGGACGCACGGCGCACCCCAGGGGCTGCAGACTGATTCCGAGAGTCGTTTTCGTCGCTCTGTCTCTCTCGCACCTATAGGGCAGTGCTGGCTGATTCCGCGTAGTGCGCCTCTGTCTCCCTCGCACCAACGGGGCCCACGGGGCGCGGGGGTGCGAGAGAGACAGAGCGAGCCTGCTGGTGTTGACTTGGCCGGCTCATCGCAGCGCGCCGGCGGACTGGCGGACGCACCGCGGAAACCACCAGCACGGCCGCAGCCAGCCGCAGCTGCCTCGTTGTGCTTGGCTGCCTCGCTGCTTCAGGCCTCGCTCCGTTCAATTTCACAGCCGGCTAGCGCAGCTCGGCAGGGGATTATCTTACACACGGCTTTCATGTCGAGCCCCGGAGCAGGGGATGGGGCGCAGCGGCGCAGCCGATGCGTGGTCGGGCGTGGCGGCGTGGCCCTCCACATTAAGATCTGGTTTCGCGGCGCATGGCGCATCGCGTTGTTAGCGGCGACGTCGACACTCGAGCACACTCGAGAGACCGCCGCCACCGTAAGTTAGACGCGGCGCGAAAATCGGCCGACGCCGACAACGACGCCGACAACGACGCCGGCGCCGGCCGGGAGGCACGTCGTTATCGGCGGCCTCCACAGAGCAGCCGCAGCGCCGCGGCCGCGGAGAAACAAAGACAAGAATATCGAACGCCGCCGTCCCTGTCTCCGTCCCCGCGCCGCACGAAAAAGGAAACAAAAATTGAGCTTAGCTGGCGAATTCGTGCAGCTGTTCGCGTGTGTTCCGGCTATCGGGGGCGTCCCAGCACCGCTGCAGACTGATTCCGAGAGTCACTTCTGTCGCGCTGTCTCTCTCGCACCTGGACGGGACGCCCCTGCAGTGCGACAGAGACGGCGATTCGCGGTGTATCAGTCCGCTGCGCTGTCCTGCCCGGCCCTGCCGCATGACGGAAGGCCCGCGTTGTATAGTGGCGGCGAGGTGGCGGGGCGTGGCGAGCGGCGCGCCTGGAGGACGCCGATAACGTCGCCGTCGTGGCCGCGACGCCGCGACGCCGTGCTTACTGGTAGCGCGTGGGCGAGGTGGGCGAGGTTGGCGAAGTGGGCGAAGTTGGCGAGGTGGGCGAGGTGGGCAAGGTCCACGCCGTGTGTTTGGCCAACGCTCCGGCCGCGCGAGTTGCCTACGCCAAGCCTACGCCAGATTCAATAAAAGCTCTGTTTGTTCCCAATCCAATCTCTTTCCGCGATCGAGGCGGCCCTTCCCGGTCCAAGGCGGGGCGGGGTGTGGCGGGGCGGGGCGAACGCGGAGCAGGCGGAAGTTATTAGGGGGCTTCGGCTTCGGCGGAACAGAACGTACCCCTTTTCTCAGCAGGGTCCATCCCCTGATCCCCCTACTGCCCCACCCCCTCTCCTTTTCCTGGCCGCTTAAAGTCGTCAGGCCTGTAAGCACCTTAATTAGATCGCGAAGGGGACTCTCTCCCCCCTCCCCCCTCTCTCTCTCCCTCTCTCACTCTCGCTGTCGTGCGAAGACGCAACTAAGATCACGCGAGCTTCACGTGGGCGCACCGGGCGGCAGCAGGATGCCGGACAACTTCTTGTCTCTGTCGGCTGCGCCCTCACAAAAATAAAGGACATTTAAAATGAGCTGTCGTTTATTTCATTCGTGTAGTTCTTTTGACCAAACTTGAATTTTGACAAGATATGTTTTAATCAAAAGAAACTTGACTAAGAGCCTTCGTTCAACTATATTTTATTTTTTGAGAGACTCGGTTCAAATCCTTCTGTGCAAGGCTAGCTTATTATGGGTATTATGCGTTGTTATTTTTTGCTCTAGTTCTGCCTGTGCGGCTGCAGAATAAAAGCCCCGCGCGTCCACGCCTTGGGGGTGGGAATAATCTCGGGGGTAAGGGGAAGGGGGCAAGGGGGTACAGGGTGGCATCCGATTATTGGGTCCGTGTTGAATTATTGAGCACTGGCAAAGACGCGCGGAAGGCCGTGCGGAGCCGTTCCGTGCCGTGCCGTGCCGTGTCGCCCTCCAGAGCGCGGAAAAAACAACATAAGTTGGAATGAAGCACGAGTTCTAGGGATGACAAAACCCGCACGGACTGGAACGTCAACTTCGACATTAAATTTGCAGTTTTCGTTTGCGATTTTGTTTGCACAGAGTGTCGCAGTGTGGCGGTCGCTGTTCTCCGAGCACGATGCCGGCCCAACTCCTCCGGGTCCGGGGCGTCCGGGGTCATTCTCGAGACCGAGGACCGCGGCTCCGGCTTCGGCTCCGCTCGCAAACCGAACTGGCGCGGCGCCGTCGGCGTCCATCAATGCCGGGCCGGGCCTCCCCGAGCATCCGCGAGCATCCCCGAGCATCCGCGATGCCATTAGTCTGGCCGGGGCCGATTCGGTTTGGCTTGCCCTCCATTGAATAGAACCGAACCGGTGGCGTAGCGAGACGTGGCGAGGCGTAGCCGGGGGCGCAGTCATGAAAACGCGTCCGAACTTTTGGCTGCCTCCACCGGTCTTCTGGCCCACTGTGCAGCGTTCGCCGTACGCAGTGTGGTAGCGGTGGCAGTGTGACGGAGACGTGTTAACCGACCTTCGGGCCGCGCTCCGCGTTTAGAAACTCGCTGCGGCCTGCAGACTGATTGCGAGAGTCGTCGCTCTGTCTCTCTCGCACTCACAGGGCGTCTCGTACAGGTGCGAGAGAGACAGAGCGAGACTCTCGGAATGCGGCGGGCCGGCCACTAATTGAAGGAGGCTGCCGTCGTCGCGCTGCGAAAGGCGGATAAGAAAAGCCGTGCCGAATCTGCCAAACGCATGCATCGAGCGAATACCATCGGACCGTGACAACACTTTCTTAAAATAAAGTCTTTTAATGGGCACACACTGCAAGAAATAACCACAACAAAAGTACACAAATTTCTGGCAAATCTTTTATCAGGACGGTCCTTTTCAAGTACAGCAATCGTAATACAAAGTACAATGGACCCGGCATGACGAGTGCTGTGAAGTCCAGGCCTCGTTGTGGTTTTTACAATTCTCGGTGTACTTTCCACAACCCCTGTTGTACTTTTACTGTACAGTTTTTATTGTACTTTTGTTGTACTATCCACGCTTTTCTTGCAGTGCACGAAAACGTCCAGACAGATCCGCACACGGAGACACTCCACTCGGTTGCACTCGTTGCTCGAAGTCCGCGCCGCGTCTTGTTCCGGCCAAACTTGGAACGAAAGGGCAGCCCTCCTGCAGACTGATTCCGCACGAACGGTGCTTCCGTCGCTCTGTCTCTCTCGCACTCCTGGGGCGAGTCGGAGGGGTGCGAGAGAGACAGAGCGACGGCGCACTGCTGTCGGAATCAGCCCGCTGGCCCCCCGGGGCGGCGCTGCAGTAGCAGCTCCCTCCAGCAGGGGGCTTCGATCGGGCCAGTGTCGCCGTTATGAATTATTCAGACCATTAAATCAATTTCCCATATTATGTTTTATCTGAGACGGACAGCGGAGGGGGAAGAAGGGAGGCACTTCGTGTTTCTGCGGTTTGGTCCTTTTTTCGGGCGCGCCCACGTTTCATTCTTGATTTTCAACGATTTGAGACTTGGAGACGAAACTCAAGGAGTCTCAGCGGTGCCTGCAAAGCGCACTGTTTCCAACAGTTTGCTTGGGGACAGACGCACATTTAAAACAGTGTGCCATGCACACACTTGCGTTTGCAGAGTAAGTAGTCAACCACTTAGTTTGCGTTTTTTGCGCGCGTCTTTCCAGGGAAACGAGAGGCTTGGCCCCGAAACAGGGCCCACTCTGGCGGCCTCGTCGTGCGGGGCCACGCCCGCCACGCCCACCTCCTCCCGCATCCGATGCTTCCACGGCGTAGGGTAATCTTCCACTTGGCAGGGCTGCGCCAGGCTGCCCGTTTCTGTGTCGGAGGAAACCGCGTCAAGCCGCGACAGGCGCGGACGGGCAGGGCGGGCGCCGCACAGTGGGCCAGAACACCGGTGGAGGCGGCCAAAACTCTAGAGACGCGTTTTGAGCGCCAGTGTCGCTGAGCAGGACTCGAACCGAACGTGTGACCCCACCAATGGATTGCTCTCCGAACGAGGAATCCATTGGTGGGGTCACACGCTCGGTTCGAGTCCCATTTAGCGACTCTGGAGCTCAAAACGCGTCTAGAGTTTTGGCCGCCTCCAAGGGGTACCCAACTCAAGATAATCATTGCACCTCTAGTTGGTAATCAGTGAAATAATCAACATCATCCAATGAACTGACAATCATACTTTCGGGGATTCAATCACTTTTGACCATTTTTGCGAGACCTCTGCTCCCAAACTATCAGCGGTCAAAGCCTTCCCGAGGTGGGGCATGAAAGAGTAGGGTCTTCAAAATAGTAAGGCGTCGAGGGAGGCCTTTGACCGCAACTAAATTGGATGCAGTGACCGCTCAAAGTCAGCAAAAACGGTAATTTTCTGAAACTCATTCGCTTTTTGACCATTTTTGCGAGACCACTGCTCCAAAACTATCAGCGGTCAAAGCCTTCCCGAGGCGGGTCATGAAAGAGTAGGGTCTTCATAATAGTAAGGCGTCGAGGGAGGCATTTGACCGCAAATAAATTAGATGCAGTGACCGCTCAAAGTCAGCAAAAACGGTAATTTTCTGAAATTCATTCATTTTTTGACCATTTTTGCGAGACCACTGCTCCCAAACTATCAGCGGTCAAAGCCTTCCCGAGGCGGGGCATGAAAGAGTAGGGCCTTCATAATAGTAAGGCGTCGAGGGAGGCCTTTGACCGCAACTAAATTGGATGCAGTGACCGCTCAAAGTCAGCAAAACGGTAATTTTCTGAAATTCATTCACTTTTTGACCATTTTTGCGAGACCACTGCTCCCAAACTATCAGCGGTCAAAGCCTTCCCGAGGCGGGGCATGAAAGAGTAGGGTCTTCATAATAGAAAGGCGTCGAGGAAGGCCTATGACCGCAACTAAATTTGACGCAGTGGCTGCCCAAAGTCACCAATATTGAATTTCCGACACTTTAACAGCTTTCCGAGGTCGGTGCTCAAATAATCCCCAATATTTCCCAATAATCAACATAATAACCTCCTATAATCAGTGATAAATAATAAAATAATCAAAATAAATCACATGTAATCATACTCTAAATATAATCAGTGTACATGAAAATCTTGAGTTGGTTACCCCTGGGCCGCCTCCGCCAGTCTTCTGGCACACTGTGCGGCGCTCGCCGCTCTTGCCTCTCCACGACGTCCTCATCATCTTTGCCTTTCTTTCGGCACTCACGTCCCCAACTTTATGCTGCTGTGGCAACTAAAAGTTTACTGGACGAACTTTGGATCCACTTACACGACAGTTCGGACCTACTATTTTATTTTCCGGGTATACACTGGAAAGCGTGGGACAAAACGTGAAACAAATTTCTAGAAACACAATCGCACGGTGCCCAGTCACGTGTGGAATCCTTTTTCTTTCAAACGTCGAAAGCTCTTCTTTTACTGCGGTGCAGCGCGTGCGGAAAGTCCCCTGCGAAATCTCCCCTCGTCTTCGCACCTTCGCTCCCATTCACTCCCATTAGGACGCCGGGGACGCTGCAGGCCGACTCCGAACGGCGCTTTCGTCGCTCCGTCTCTCTCGCACTCGCGGGGCGTCCCGTAGGGCCCGTAGGGGTGCGAGAGAGACAGCGCGACGGAGCCGGCGAGGCGTTGGCGGGCCGACTCTAATACGCCACTGCAATCGCCGAGCAGCGAGAGGTTAGTGTGGAAAAGAACGCCACGCCAGCGGAAAAAAAACACAACTTTTTATTTCCAAAATTTTCCGCGCCAGCTTTGAATATTTTTGAATGGCGCGGAGCCACGGGGGCCGCGCCTCGTCTGTCTATCGGCTTGGTGCACTGTGTGGCGCACTGTGTGGCGGCGAGAGCGCCGCGCTCCGCTCCACTCGACGTCCAGCACTTCCTTTGACAACGCCCCCTGCCGCTTCTCTGCCTCCGCCCTCGGGCGGAGCGGGCGGAGGCGCGCTTGTTGTGTGTGCATTTTCCCTTCCGACGTGCGTACCTTGCACTCCACAGTCCTGTTTCCGCCTCGTGCACACACAGACACAGACGGGCAGATAGACAGACAGACAGACACACACACAGTGGCGGCCCGGTGCTCCCAAGCGGTGCTCCTCGAAGCACGGCCTGTAGGGAAGATGGATCGAGGGCACGCCTCCCAGGGCGCCAAGAAGGCCCCGGGGATGGAGGAGGCAGGGGAGGCAGGAGGCAGGCACCTGGCGTGGCGGGCTGGCGGTCCCTCGGCTTCCCCACCGCTTTGGAGGCGCCTGCGAGGTAGGCAATCCGCCGGCCGGCCGAGCATGGGTGCGTGACGGGACAGCCTACCTCGCAGGCGCTCGCCCGCCGCAGCTGCTGGCTGGTGGGCTGGTGGGATGGTGGGCTGGTGGGCTGATGGGCTGGTGGGCTGGTGGGCTGGTGGGGCTGGTGGGCTGGTGGGGCTGGTGGGCTGGTGGGCTGGTGGGCTGGTGGGCTGGTGGGCTGGTGGGCTGGTGGGCTGGTGGGCTGGTGGGCTGGTGGGCTGGTGGGCTGGTGGGCTGGTGGGCTGGCCTGGCTGCGGCTGGCGAGGGGCCAAGAGGTGTCTCTGGGCGGATCGATCGCTAGCTGCAGCCTGCCAGCGACCTCGGCCCGGGCCGCTGGGCCTCGGCATGGGCCTCAGCATGGGCCGTGGGATCCCCAGCAGCATTCCTCGCACCAGAGAAAGAAAGAAAGAAAGAGAGTGAGTGAGAGAGTAAGGAAGAAAGGGAGGGAAAGAGAGAGAGAGAAGAGAGAGAGAGAGAGAGAGAGAGAGAGAGAGAGAGAGAGAGAGAAGAAAAAGGAATGAAAGAACAAACAAAGAAAACCCGGCGCCTAATAAGCCTGACTTATTCAGGGGTTGGTTCGCCGCCGACAGCGCACCGGTGGAATATCTGACAAGTAATTTCAGCGCTCTCCACGCTTCGCTTTAACGTTTCGCTTCCCACGTTACGCTTCCACGCTTCGCTTTCCACGTTTCACCTCCCACATTTCACTTCCCACGCTTCACTTCCCACGCTTCACTTCCCACGTTTCACTTCCCTCGCTTCCCTTTCGCGTTTCACTACTTCCACGCTTCGACGCTTCACTCCCCACGCTCCGCCTCCACGCTCTGCCTCCGCGTTTGCGCGCGGCATCGCGGCGTGAAGGACAATTAGATGACGGGGAGGGGGATTGCTCGGGAAGCCAGGTGTGGCCTTCGTCCTTCCAGCCTGCCGGGTCGGGCCGGGCCCTGCTCCATTCGGCTTTGAACCGAATCACTGACACGGCTCGGCGCGGCTCGGCACGGCCCGGTCACATCGCGCCGCAATCGCGCAGTGCGACGGGCCGAACGGCGCTTTCGTCACTGCGTGTCTGTGTCGTCCGGCAGGGCCGCAGGGGCCGCGAGAGAGACAGGCGCTGTTCGGAGCCAGCCCGCAGCCTCGCGCCAAATCATCCAATCCCGCCGGTGCCGGCCCCGCGGGGGTGAAGGGGGAGGGGGCATGGCAAGCCAGGAAAGCGCGCGCCCTTTGAGCGCCGGGCGGCGGGGCGACGTCGGCGACGGCGACACGGTGTTAGCCTCGGCCTGCCGTCGGTTGCAGACTGAATCCGTGAGTCGTTTTCGTCGCTCTGTCTCTCTCGCGCCTATAGGGGACGTCCCAGCAGTGCGAGAGAGACAGAGCGACGAAAACGACTCTCGAAATCAGTCTGCTGCTTCACCGAGAAGAGGCCGGTCACAACGGGTCGCAATCACAGCCGCTTTGCCTTTAGAGCGAGAAGGAAGGAGAGGAAGGGAGCACTGTAAAAATTTGAGTCGTCACTTGATGACAATTTCAAGGCTAATTTTCCTTACAAGGATGTCATCAAGTCAATTTATGACATTGTTGTCACGCCCATGCAATAAGTATAGGAGCTTTGATGAAAATGTCATCAATTTGTGACGAGATTGTCATCATTTCAAAGTGATGAAAATGGCATTCACGTTTTTGTCATAAAGTGACAACAAATTTTCACAGTGAGGCCACGGAGTGCAGGTTTTCTTGTTCCGCGATTGCGAGCACGACCCTTCCCCTCCCCTCCTCCCCTCCCCACCTGCCAGCGTGCCCCCCGTGCCCCCTCACCCCCTCCGCTCCGCAACCGCAAGCAGGCTGTGGGCCGCAACCCCAGGGTAATCGGCTTATTCGGGCCACCATGCACGTCGAGGGTGTGGGGCGTGGAGTAATACAGCGGGGAGTACCGCGGGGACTGTGGCGGGGAGTACAGCGGGGAGCACAGCAGGGACTGCGGCGAGGAGTTCAGTGGGGAGTACAGCGTGGAGGACAGCGGGGAGTACAGCGGGGAGCACCGCGGGGAGTACAGTACAGCGGGTGTACAGCGAGGAGTACAGCGGGGAGCACCGCGGGGAGTACAGTACAGCGGGTGTACAGCGAGGAGTACAGCGGGGAGCACCGCGGGGAGTACAGTACAGCGGGTGTACAGCGAGGAGTACAGCGGGGAGCACCGCGGGGAGTACAGCGGGGAGCACCGCGGGGAGTACAGCGGGGAGCACCGCGGGGAGTACAGCGGGGAGTACGTCCGGGAGTTTGGCCTCGACTGCGCGCCGAGGAGTGTGGAGCTGAGTGACAGACGCGGGCAGGCATTACATCCGGCTGTCACATCAGCGAACGCAGCCAGTGGAGGGGTGCCGTCGGCGCCGTCGTGGTCCTGGTGCTGAAGGGCGGGCTCAGGACTGAGGCGTTCTCAATGTGGCTGTCGCGAAGTCGGTGCGATGGAAAGAATTTCAGCTCGAATGTTTGCTGCGCTCCACGTGGGCCGACTTGGTAACGCTGCAGGTGTCTGGGGAAACCGCCACCATCACCACGATCACCACCGTCATCACCATCATCTCCCTCACCGACGTCGTCGCGGAATTCACTCGCATCATAACGCGTTCAGCAAAACGACCAAACGCCATCGGAGAGGGCCACCCCCCGCGGACCTGCCGCCGACTGTGCCTGGAGCAGGCTGGGCAGGGGCAGGCTGGAGTCAGAGTAGAGGGGGAGGGGGTGAAAAGTTGGCTACACGTGGATGCCCCCCAACCCGCAGGGAGGCGCCCCACCACCCCCACCCCCTCCCCGCTCCATCCACAAAGCGTTACGACCTCGGTTGGCACTCGTGAAATATAGCAATTTTCCTTCCGGCGTGGAGGCTTAGCAACTCGTCCACACGGGGAGGGGAAATTTAACGCCTTCCGAACGTCGTTGTGGTGTGGCCGCGCTTGCAGGCCGAACGGCGCCTTCGTCGCTCTGTCTCTCTCGGTCTCCTACGGCGTCCCTATGGGTGCGAGAGAGACAGAGCGACGAAAGCGCCGTTCGGAATCAGAGCCACGCCGTCCTGCCTGGAACCGAAGGAAAGTTCGGGAGGCGCGGCTACGCGGCGGCAGCGCTATACGCGGGGCCATACATTGTTGCTGAGGACCGCCAGGCGCGGCCAGGCGCCGCCAGGGTCAGCCCAAAACGAGTTTAACATTCTAGAGGTTTTGCGCTGTCGGCGGAAAGATTTATTTGCGAGACTAAAAGCGAGGCAGCAAGACAAAGAAACCCGAACAAGAATTTCGATCGTGGTCCAACCCACAGTGGCCGCATGCCACAGTCCATGAAGCAGGCGCGACATTCTTAGTCCGCGGCGAAGCGGAAAAGTTTGGTGCACGTGCGCGGCGACCACGTCACAGTGGACCAGAACACCGGTGGATGCGGTCAAAATCCCCGACGTGTTTTGAGCTCCAGAGTCGCTAAATAGGACTCGAACCGAACATGTGACCCCAGCAATGGATTGCTCTCCGAACGAGGAATCCATTGGTGGGGTCACACGTTCGGTTCGAGTCCCTTTTAGCGACTCTGGAGTTCGAAATGCGTTCAGCGTTTTGGCTGGGTCAACCGGTCCTCTGGCCCACTGTGCTACGTACCACGCGGCACGGGAAACGTGTTGTGTTCAGAGAAAGACGGAAAACTAGTGAACTGGACAAAACGAGACCAGCAGTGCGTCCAATCGCCGCAGCCGTGCCCATCGGTGCCTCAGTGCCTCTCTCTCTCTCGCCAATTACAGCTCGGATGGATGGAGCAGCGCACCACTAGCGGCCGGGTTCGCATTGCGGTAGCGCCACGGCCGCCATGGCGTGCACAGATGCAGACCGGGCGCTGGAGTCGGTAGGGGGCGGGGCGGGGCGGGCGGGGCGGGGCGGGGATGGCCGAAGATGGGAGGCGGTGCCGGCAGCGGGGGAGGGGATGCTGCAACCTTGGCCTGCCCGGACCGGCTATCGACCGGGGGGCCCGTGCAGTCGGAGGGGTACCCCCCACCCCTGACCGCCCCTGCGCCCCTGCGCCCCCTCCCCCGCTGCCCCCACTTAAATTCGCTGTCGCCCCCCTGGCAGCACCGGGGCCCCCGCAGCCCCGCAGCGCGGCGGGGCGTGGCCGGGAGAGGTGTGGCGCTGGGACGAGCACAGCGAGCACGCCGGGTTTTGCATATACATGGGAAGGGGGATGCTGCCCAAGGCAGGAATCGGGAAAAAACGGGCGAGTGGCCGATATTTGGTGCAGTTTGAAGGACTCTGCGGAGACCAGTGGCTGGCCTCCTGGAGTTTTTGTGAGGCGTTAGTTTAATGGTGCTGAGCCTAGGCAGAGATTATGGACATGGTCGTGGTCATTCGGTCCAGCATACCCCAAAAATGGAATAGACATAGGATTCTTGATACTTCTCCTGCACCAAAAACTTAATCGAAATATGAGTTGGGTTGTCGAAGGAAGTGCCCGGCCACTCCAGCACTGACGCCCCGCCCCACCCCGCCACGCCCCTCCCATCTCACTCGCATCAGGGTAAAAGCATTGCATTGCGCGTGCCGGGCGGTGGCATTTTTCCCCTCGGCTTACAGCCCACCCCGGATAGAGCGAAAGACTCTTGAGTTTAGTGAGTGTCTCATAACCAACTATTCTAGTTTCAATTCCCTCCCACGCGTATCAGAAGTTCCTTCCAAACGGCGAACAATTCAGCAGGAAATCGGAAAATTTAGCCCAGCAGAAGCAGAGCAGGGAGCAGTACCTTCCCCCGAGACGTTCAAGGCTCAGTAGAACTACACGGCGCGGCGTCACACCACCAACTTTGATGTTGTTCCGGACCACTTCCCCCTACCCTCGCTTCGGTTCTTGGGATGAGATTGCTTCCTGCCTGTAACGACAGAGAAGGTGAAAGGGAGAAGCCACAACTCAGGCTCCGGCTGCAGTCGGGGCCGGGGGGCCTGTGGGCTGTGGGCCCCCACCCCCAGAGCCGCCGCCTGGCCGTGCCCCCCGAGGGGCCTCATGTCCTTCCTCCTTCACAAAGGTCGAAGGTCGGCGCAGGGCTGGACGAGGGGCTGGATTTAGCTGGGGATGCTTACCGCGGCGATGGCGAAGCGCGAAGCACGACGTCCGCCTGGCGCCGTTAGGCCGAGACAAACTCGAACCCAACCGACGACCTTGCCTCACGGAGAGCTCGATTTTCAGATGGGTACCGCGCCGTGCTATGTGGGCTGATTAGTACCGCCCTACAAGCCGAGATTGCCCCGGGACCGGCAGCGAGACTCGCAGGTATTTCACCTTCCTATCTCCGAGGACTTCCCCGCGCCCCGTGTAGGAGGATGATAAGACCTGGCCCGTTGACACGCAAGCAGCAAGCAGGGGGAGAGAAGGACGTGTCTGCCAGCGTGCCAGCCCGCGCACGGTGCGGCCTGCCTGCCTGCCTGGACGGCAATCTGGCAACACTGCAGCGAATCACGCCACTGTAAGCGTGCCAATAATAAACGTCTGTTGGCGTGTGCCTAGGCGTGCGATGGATGCACGGCAGTGGCCCTCGCCCCGGGGCCACCCCGGACGGTCCCGGACGGCCCCGGATGAAAGCCGAAACTCTCGGCCGGGCCGCCGCGGCCTCCCTTCCGAGTCTTTCAGGGCCGCTCGGGGGCCTAGGCAAGGCACGGTGGGCCAGAAGAACGGTGCAGGCGGCCAAAACTCTTGACGCGTTTTGAGCTCCAGAGTCGCTAAAAGGCACGCGTACCGAAAGTGTGGATTCCTCGTTCGAGGAGCAATCCATTGATGGGGTCACACTTTCGGTACGCATGCCTTTTAGCGACTCTGGAGCTCAAAACGCGTCTATAGTTTTGGCCGCCTCCACCGGTCCTCTGGCCCACTGTGCAAGGCCGGCAAGGCCGGCAAGGCAGCCCCCTCCCCTGCCTGGAAATGGGCAGCCGAACAGGCAGCCCTGCCAGCACCCGCCAGCGATGAGAAGATGGAAAAGTTTCCGCACAATTTATACGGTCTCAATTCGAAACAAGTTTAGTCATATTGCGACGAGAGACGCCCACCCGCCCTCCGTCCGGCCTCCTTGTCTATAAAGAGCTTCACGCCGGCAACGCCCGTCCGGGACGGACAGGGGGACGCTGTTGGGAAGGCGTTGCTACGTCGCGTTGAAACCCGGGGGACCGGTGTTCGAATCCCAAACAAATTCATTCTTTCTTTCTTTTTTTTCCACGCCCGCCTTTCAAAAGTTTTCGCTACGTCGAAGACGGCCGCCGTGGTAGCGCTGTCTGCCTGCCAGTCTGCCTGTCTGCCTGCCTGTCTGTTTGCCCGTCTGCCTGCCTGCCTGTCTGTCTGCCTGCCTGCACGTACCGCCCTTTCTGGAGCAGCCCGCCACTTCTAATCCAATTCCCCTCCCCTGCAGGGCAGCGGGCACCAAGGCAGAAGCGCAGCGCATGTTTGCTCGCTGCACGCCGCCGGCAAAAGTTTTCGATGGTCTTTGGGGTGCCGCGGCATGGCGGCGCGATGGCGGTGGCGGGGGGCTTCAAGTTCCCCGGCCGCGGCGAGCGCCTGGAAGGTAGGCCTCGCGCGCAAAGCCAGGCATCCCTGGCGAGCGGGTTGCCTACCCGCAGCTTCGCAGGCGCTCCTGCGCGCTCCCGGCGCGATTCCATTTTCGAGTTTTGCAGTGGATTTTCTGGACTGAACTTTTCCGATTCGTTTCCCGGACGAATTGCAGCTGCGTGCGATCCAGTGCGATTGAGGGCCTGCCGGGCCTGCTGGGCCTGCTCGGTGATCCGGCCGGTTGCCATGGCGACAGCGCCACGCAGCTTGGCCAGCTTGGCGTTCTCGCCTCCAGGCGGCGCCACTGGCCTTTGCCGCTTGGTCGGGGTGGTCGGGGTGGTCGGGACGGCACCCTGCCTGCCCTGCCAGCCCTGCCTCCTCGCCGCCGCCACCCCAGCCAGGCTGCTTCCGTCCTGCGCCCCGTCTCGCTTGCGCTCACGCGGCGCCCCGTGGCGGCGCGAGAGAGAAAGAGCGACGGAGCGCCGCTCGGAGTCAGCCCACCGCGCGCCACGCATCGACCCAGAGACCTCCCCCTTGGAGGGGTGAAGGACGAACCGGCCCACCAGGACCGCGCCGACCGGGCGGACCCGGACCGGGACCGGGTGGAGGAAGGGGTAGGGTGTCTCCGCGCTGCTCGAGCAGCTCGAGGCGGCCGCGGGTACCATGGGTGCGAGGCAGTGCGAGGCAGTGCGAGGGCTGTGGGGCAGCGTGGGGCCGTGGGGCGGGGCAGAGCAGCTGCTGGGGTTGTACAAGCCCCGTCTCGCTGAAGGCGAGGAAGGGAGAGAAGTTTGGAGAACACGAGCCGCAATTGCTTCCCTGCCACGGTGGGGTACTAAGTAAGCACCCCCACCCCCCGTCCGCTGCCTGCCCGCCAAGCCACGCCACGCCCGTGAGCAAGGTCACGACATGGTCACGGAGCGAGCACCGAGGTTTTTAATTTAGTGGACAGCGGCCGGAACCCTGGCCGGAACCGTCCTTGGGCCGGCCGGCGGAACGAGCAAGAGCAAACCTCGCTTCCTCGCTTCCTCGCCTCCTCGCTTCCTCGCTTCCTCGCTTCCTCGCTTCCTCGCTTCCTCGCTTCCTCCCTTCCTCGCTTCTCGCTTCCTCGCTTCCTCGCTTCCTCGCTTCCTCCCTTCCTCGCTTCCTCGCTTCCTCGCTTCCTCGCTTCCTCCCTTCCTCGCTTCCTCCCTTCCTCGCTTCCTCCCTTCCTCGCTTCCTCCCTTCCTCGCTTCCTCCTTCCTCGCTTCCTCGCTTCCTCGCTCTTCCTCGCTTCCTCGCTTCCTCGCTTCCTCGCTTCCTCGCTTCCTCGCTTCCTCCCTTCCTCGCTTCCTCACTGCTCAAGATAGAGCAATAAAACTGATGCGGCGTCTGCGGGCACAGCGGCGGCGCGCCGAGCAGGCGCGTCTGATTCTGAACGGTGCTTCCTTCGCTGTCTCTCGCTCGCACCCCTACGGCACGCACCGTTAGTGCGAGAGAGATGGAGCGACGGAAGCACCGTTTCGGAATCAGTCGGCCGGGGCGCGGAGCGGCGTGGAGGTGGAGTCCTCGGATTGCCGGAGACGAGGTGGAGCCTAGGCGGCCGCGGCCGCGGATGGGGCGGTGGAGGTAACATAAGTTCCAGCCACCGTAAAAAGATCCAGGCTGGCGCGGCGCGGCGCTGCGGAGCCGTTGGGGTTTTCATCGCATTCAATCATCCCGCACTTGACTGCATCGAGAAGAACTTGCTGCCTTCAGCGCGAAAAGCGATCCATTTGACGACAGAGCTTCGAAGAAGCACGTTCTCCTTCTTCATCGCCAACCACGACTTCATTTCTTTTGCACGGCGTGTTTCTGATTCCAGAGGGGGTGGGGGGATTCTCGAACTCTCGCGCACCTGGAGCAGCAATGCGGTTTGACCTGCGGTCGGGGGAGGCCGGCGAGGGTGTAGGGTGGGGGTGTGGACCCCCATCGCACGATACCCGGCTGCTGCGGAGTCTGATCAATCTTTCGTAGTCCAACAAGTCCAACAAAGTGTGTCATACCGACGTTCGACGTCGCAGTGTATGTGTGTGCCCAGCCCCCAGCCCGTCCTGGAGATGCATCCGGAGGTGCACGCCCCGCCCTACCCCGCCCCGGCCCGCCCCGGCATAGCCCAGGCTTGGTGACGGCCTGGAATGAAGGGACGTGTCTGGCATCCAGCGCGGCCGAGCGTGGGGCCCGAGCGATTTCCGAGCGATTCCGAGCGCAGGGCGCTGGTCCACGACGGAGACGCGGTGGTCGAGGGCGCCGGGGCGCGGGGCGGCGCGGGGACGGCCGTGCACTGCAGCGGGCACAGCGGCACAGCGAGGCGCCATACTGGCCGCGCTCATTCCTCACCAAACTTTGGAGAGACGTTAGAAGCAGGGCGGGGCGGGGCGGGGCGGGGCGCGCGCCAGAAATCAGTATGAACTGTGTGGAAAGTTGCACGGCCAGCCGGAAGGTGCGGAGCGAACGGGAACGGGCTGGCGGTGCCCTGCGGTGCCCTGCGCTGCCGTGTGGAAGAAATAAGGAGAAAGTTGAAAGGGTGTTCTGCTCACTTCGACAGTTTTCAAACGGGGTTTGCGGAAGTTCCAGCTCCTGCGGCCTCTACCGGCAAGTCACGCAAAGGGGACCAAGGGACTTTCCAGACAACGAGGACACACCGTGGTTTGTAGCCGACTGCCTGGAATTAGAGGAAGGAGGAGAAAAGAAGAAGAAAGAGAGATGTGTGATCATTTTCTGTCATCTTGGGGTGACGAACGCTCGCACTGCTCGCGCTAGCAGAGAAGGCCGCTCGACCTTATGGGGCTGCGACACGGCCCTGCCCGCCCCTCTCCTTCCCTCTGCCCTGCCCCCAGCCCCGGCCCTCTCCACGCCCCTCTCCGCCCACAGCGACAGCCAATGCAGGGCCAACCCTTCCCCCACCCTCCCGATCCACCATGGACCCCAACCCTCTTTCATATCGATTCGGTGGCAGCAGAGGCCTCGGCAGCCTCGGCAGCTCGGCGTGCCCCGAAGGAGGGGGCGGGGAGGGGGCGGGGAGAGGGCGGGGAGGGGAGGGGGCGTGGCGGGGAGGGGGCGGGGAGGTGCGGTGAGCGGCCCCGGGGGCTCCGTGGGGTGCTCGGAGGATGGGATGGGGCGGCGGGGCGTGTTGGAAGCTCTAGTGTGCACGCCCCGCCCCGCCCCGCCGCACCTCTTCGAGGGCCCAGGGCGCAGATATTCCAAGGCCATCCCAGGGCCAGGCGTGGGCCTCGCCGGCCTGGGCCCTCCTCTCGCACTTCAGCGGCGGAACTATGGAACAACTAGAAATGGCAGGACGAAGACCAAAGTGTATCACAAAAACCAACTGCACTGGTCGGTACGGGCGTTTCAATTCCGAATCGAACCAACCAGAACTCCCGGTTCTCACCTGTCGTCGTTCACGTCACTCGCAGCTCGTCGCCTCGCGGACTAGCTTTTGAATCCCGGCAATTTTTTTTACTTTTTCAATTGGCTTTACGCGTTGTCAACCTCATCCGTGGGGTTGGATACCCTCAAAAATTCGTATCCCTTTCAAGATTACTTGATGTCATATTAACAACAGGAAGTTTGGAAAAAAATTCTTATTGGAAAACTCTGCTGGGCGGCATTGATTTTTTAAATTTTTTTTAAAGGTGTGAAACACGGCGCGGGTTGCTGGCCACGCCATGCCACGCCATGGCCACGCCCCTGGTGCTCCACGGGACAACGGCGTGCATGGTGTTCCCCGCGCTTCACCGCCCCCTTGATGGGCGACCTGTCGGCCCATTTGGAGGCACGGCGTGGCCCTGGCGTGGCCGCGGACCGCGGACTAAGTGTAAATTATGGAACGTCCACCGCCAGGCGACCGGCCAGCGCCGCGCCGTCGCCGCCCACATCCTCGTCGGCATCCTGGTGTACTGGAGTTCTGGTGTCCTGAAGTCCTGGTGTCCTGGTGGTTTGGTGTCCCTGGTGTCCCGGTGTCCTGGCGTTCTGGTGTCCAAGTGTCATGGTGGTTTGGTGTCCTGGTGTCCTGGTCTGGTGTCCTGGTGCCCCTGGTGTCCTGGTGCCGTGGTGCCCTGGCCCGAAGCTCGCTCCGGTTTTGTTGAAAGACGAGATAGAGGGTTCAAAATCAGTCTGCCGGCGCGGGCCACTCTAATAAGAAACGCTCTCTTGGTCGTCGCGAGTCTCTTTTCCACTTCTGCTTCGTTTCCCGGCTGTGTAATGTGCAGAGCGGGCCTGTTCGTCTTCGTCCCGGCCCGTCTTACTGCCCTACAGCCCCCTCCACCGCCCGCACCGCCTCGGACCCGCCCCTCCAGTCCAAGAGCGAGTCGAGGGCCCCACCCGCTGTATGAATTTGTTCGTCTCCACCCCGTCAGCCTGAGTTGGGGGCCCGCGGGCCGGTTTCGAAGAGTAGCTTCGTCTCTCTGTCTCTCTCCCACTCGTTCCTTAGGGGTGCGAGCGAGACAGAGTGACCGAATGAGCGTACTTCGGAATGGCTCGGCTGGAGGAGCCGCGCCGGGTCCTCCTCGCTCGGCTCGGACGGCGCCATCGACAAGAAGTGGTGTAGGAGACAAACGCGAGACGCCCGGAGAAACGACTCTTCAGATTATCCCTCATCTCAATGGCGGCACGACAGTTCCGCCTGTTCGGTCGAAGATGCACCACTGCAGAGGGTCGCTCTGGTCTTTCTCTCTCTCCCAAGAGCCCCGCACACTGATAATGAAAAAGTCTTGATCAATACCGAATTTTGGGTGAGGTATTTTTTCTCACCCAAATTTGGGGGAGAAAAAATACTTCACCCAATTTTGGGTGCTAAAGAGAGTAGTAGGGAGAAATAGGCCAGATAGTATTCTCACCCAAATTTGGGCGAGGATATGGTTTCCTCGCCCAAATTTGGGTGGTAAAATGATTCTTACCCAAATTTTGGCGTTTAAGAATAGCTCGCCCAAAATTTAAGTCTTGATTACGACTCCTTTATTCTCAGGGCACTCCCGAGTGCAGCAAAGAGACCGGCCCACCAAGTTTTCGGGTGCAAATGGGTGGTCTTGCAGACGCAGCGCACGGAACCTCGCCGTGTTTTTGTTTTGTTTCGGGTCTTGTCTCCGAGCTCCAGTCCCGAGCCATTCTCCAGAAAAGGACCGTTCGGCCGTTCCTCAGAGCCCCGGCTACGCCTGGCTGAAGCAGCCCTCCCAACCATCTCGCAGGCCGTGCCGCCGTAGTCGGCCGCAGTGGCGTGGGGACTGACGCCCCGCCGCCCCACCCCCTCTCCCTCTGTTGGTGAGTTTCTGTGTTTGTCCGTTTGTTCTGCGGGGATCACGGAGACAGTAAGCGAGCGGATTGATTGGAACCCCCCTTCCCTTTTCCCCGGGCCCCGATCGAGGATGGGTTAGCAGGACTCTTTATAGCACTGTCGAACTGCCAAAACTTCCCCCGCGGCGAGGCCTCCCCGTCCGCCGGTCCCCCACACAGCCCCATTTGCCCATGTTTTTTGTTTGGCTTTTTTTTCTTGTTTGCTGTGGTTTTTTTTAGTTTGCAGGGAATGGCACCGCGCGGCGCTAACTGAACTAGGACACTCGCGATAATCGGGAGGGTGGAAGACAAAAAAAGACCTCATCGCGAAAGTGACTGTACAACGCGAAGAGAAAATTTGGCGGGCGCTGCGCCTGTTCTCCATTTTCCGCGAATGAGCGCGGCGCCGCGCGCAACTCCCTGCAGACTTAGAGTCGTTCTCGTCGCTCGGTCTCTCTCGCACTCATGGGGCTCATACAGCTGCGAGAGAGACAGCGCGACGAAAACGACTCTCGGAATCAGTCTGCTGCACCCTGCTGCTGCCCTGCTCCCCCAGAGCCGAGCTTGGCCGAGCCAGAGCCCAACAAAAGCCATTCTTTTCATGGTGTTCCGGCGACGGCCCGGCGTCCGGGGCTGCCTACCCCCGAGGCGCCAGAGGCGGCCGTGCCATAGAGGCCGACGCCATAGAGGCCGCAAACGCCATAGAGGCCGCCGACGCCATAGAGGCCGCCACCGCCGCCTTACAGGGCTGCTAGACCTCTTTGGCGGAAAGTTTGGAAAACAAGCCACGTGTGATGGGTACCATGGTCATAAAGCCTGAGTGAGCAGGCAGGATGTGGACGCCGATGCATCTCGCGGCGGGTTTTGGTTCTGTGGCACGCTGTGGCATTGTTGAGCCCCGCGGTAGGCGTCGGGTAGGCAACTCCACCGTCCTCTGTGCGGCCGTCGCCGCCGCCGCCGGGCCCCTTTTGTGTCGGGCTGCACCGGACGCAGAGCTGGCAGTCTGCCACAATGCACTCTGCACGGGCTGTTGTTGGTTCTCCAGGGCGGGGCCCGCGGGGCCGGCAGGGCCGGCAGGGCCCGAGGGGAAGGGGGGAGGGGGCCTCGCCGCCTGCAACGCCAGCATCCAAAGGCGGAGCTCGCTGTGCCCCCCCCCCCCCCCCCCACCGCCCGACCAGAGAGACCAGAGAGACCGGATTCGGGGACGCCAGAGAGACTTTAGAGAGACCAGAGGGATTGGGGACCCCAGAGAGACCAGAGTGCGGGGCCTTCCGAGTGCAAAACTAACGCTGCCAGCACTGCTCTCCAGCTGGAGTCTCCGTCGCAGGGCAGCCAGGTACGAGCAAGACGAAAGAAGCGGCAAGAAACGGTGCACTGCGGTTTATTAACCAACTTGCCGGGCTGCAGGCTGGGTCCGAACAGGGCTGCGTCGCCCTGTCTCTCTCGCACTCCCTGTGCGACGCGCAAGAGCGCGAGCGAGACAGAGCGACGAACCGACTGTCCGGAATCGGCCTGCCGGGCGAGGAGTGGGCCGGCGCGGCGCGGCCCGGCCGGAACGAGGCGGGGCGGAACCAGAAGAGACCGGCAATTTCCTCATCACGGAAGGGAAAGCGGGTCGCCTCGCGCTGTCTCTCTCGCTCCCCCGGACAATTCCAGCGCCGGGACGCCTCTGCGACTAGCCGCCCCGCCGCCGGGACCGTGGCCGGGAGAGAGCAGGGAGGGAGTGCGAATGTTGCCAATTCCGGGGCTAAAACAAGACCGTGGAAAATAAGCCGCCAGGAGGGAGGCAAGCGGCTCCAGCTCCAGGACTTGCCTCCAGGACTTGCCTCCAGGACTTGCCTCCAGGGCTTGCCTCCAGGACTTGCCTCCAGGGCTTGCCTCCAGGACTTGCCTCCAGGCCTTGCCTCCAGGACTTGCCTCCAGGCCTTGCCTCCAGGGCTTGCCTCCAGGACTTGCCTCCAGGGCTTGCCTCCAGGGCTTGCCTCCAGGGCTTGCCTCCAGGACTTGCCTCCAGGGCTTGCCTCCAGGACTTGCCTCCAGGCCTTGCCTCCAGGACTTGCCTCCAGGCCTTGCCTCCAGTCCTTGCCTCTAGGGCTCCGGGCGAAGCGGCCGAAGCGCGAGGCTGGAGAAATGGCGACTTTGGCGGCGAGGGGGATGGTGTCTCTGCCGGGGGTGGCCGCGGGGGCGACCGGGGGTGGCCGGGGGCGACCGGGGGGCGGTCGGGCCGGGGGCCCTGTGCCAGATAGTGTGCCCTACCACGCCGGCCGGCTGGCTGGAGTATTGACCGCCACCTGGGGGGTGGTGGGTGGCGGGGGCGGGGGCGGCGGTGGGCTCCGGGTGGGGGCACAAGGACAAAAGCGGGGCTGAGGCGGCGGGGGCGGTGGGGGCGGCACGAAGGGCTCTGTGCCGGTAAGGCAGCCGCGCCAGCCTGGCGGGTCGAAATTGGGCCACTGCAGAGGGGTGGGTAGTGCCCCCTCCCCCCTTTCCACCCTCACCCGCGCTCATCCTCCACTCTGATAGGTTTTCGTCCTGCAAGACCCACAAGGACGCCAGCATGTCGCCTCTCCTGGGGAAAGATGTGGTGGAAACTAGAGTAACGGCAAGTGCGGAGGGGCGGGAGGGGGAGCGGGGTGGCGGCTGGAGGGAGGGCTGCCGCTGATGAGCAGCGAGATAGTCTTGAGCTCCGCCACGCCACGCCCCGCCACGCCCCGCCGCGCCACGCCGGGCTTGCCGGGGCTGCCGCCTGCCGGCCGGCCGGCCGGGCCAGGTCGGGTCGGGTCGGGTGGTCCTTGATAAATATTTCGTTTCGTGAGAGTCCCTACCGGTCCGTGCGGCATGTCCGCAGCGTTCGTGCCAACTGTTTAATGCAGGGCGAGCGGTACCGGTGCGGTCCGCGGCACCCTTGGCGGCGCCAGCTGCGGCCCCGACGTGCTGCCGGGCAATTATGGAGACAAACAAGGGGAGAGAGAGAGAGAGAGCGCTGTTTTTCCCAGAGCCCGCTAGAGGCCCTCTAGAAACGGCATCTCAGACGAACAGACGGGGCACTATTCAGGCCGGGAGGGAGGGGCGCCGTCGGGGAGGGGTGGCGGCGGGGGCGGCCGGTTGCTTGGGATTGCAGCGATGTGGTCGTGGGTCTCTCCCCCTGCCCCTCCCACACCCGCGAGACAATAAAATAAAATAAAAGAGGAGGAAATATATGCGCTGCTGCGCGGCCCCGGGGTCATAGAGCAGGATAGAGTGACCGCGGCGCCGCTGCACCCCCTGGACCCCCTGGACCTCGTTAGCGTTAGCGGCAGCCCCTTGTTATAGACCGCGCCACCGGGCCCCGCGCCAGCATCGCCCCAGCCCCGCCAACCCTGCGCAAAAAACGCCATCCAAAACGGTTTGCCATTTTTTTCGTGCGCGACGCCGATCGCCGATGCCGCATCATTACGGTAAGCTGATTCCGAACACGGCATTCGTCGCGCTGTTTCTCTCGCGCGCGCTGCCCTGCAGACTGATTCCGAGAGTCGTTTTCGTCGCTCTGTCTCTCTCGCACCCATACGGGACGCCCCGTGAGTGCGAGAGAGACAGAGCGACGAAAACGACTCCCCTCCCGGAATCAGTCTGCCGCGTGAGAGAGACGGCGACGGAAGCCCCGTTCTAAATCAGCCCGCCAGGCTGTGTAGCGAATCCGCGCGTCAGGTTGCTAAGACCCCAGCGAGGACTCGGTGAGCAGCACGGGGTGCAGCAATCAGTCAGGCTTTAAGGACACAAAGGAGGGGTAAGGACGCCCTACCCCCGCCGCCCCGAGCCTCGCAACCACGCTAGCAGCGGTACAACCAGCAGCGCAAGTGAAGAGCCTCATGAAGAGCGACTGGAGTCCACCCCGCGGGTAGATGATTACCTTCCTTTTCAGGCGGGACTGGGAGCCGGTTAGAGTATCCGCGGTGTTTGCTTTGGCCTGTTTGCGCGGACCGGGTGCTGCCTCGCTGCCTCTCAGCTGCCTCGCTGCCTCTCAGCTGCCTCGCTGCCTCTCAGCTGCCTCGCTGCCTCTCAGCTGCCTCGCTGCCTCACCCCGAACAGCCCTGTGAGCACGGTGTGTCTAGAACGGAGGCCGACCCATTTGACCGTGTCCAAACTCCCCGCCCTTTTTAGCAGATGATACCTTCACACTTGAAACATACTTAAAACTACTATACACATGAAGGTGTCAACACCGGCCACCTCGCTCGGGTCTATACAGGGTGAGTTTTCTCAATGTGTCAATAATTTGCAGGTAGTTTGGGCACCCCAAGGGGATCATTTTCTACCAATGAACTAGTGGGCGCAAACGTCTAGGTACGGAGATAATTGGTGTTTTGTAATTAGCCTTCGCGCCTGCGAGGTAGGCACCCGCTGCCACTGATGGGCGCAGGACCTCACGTGGGGGTGTCGCGGGTCTAGGAGGGGTGCTTCGAGTCTCGAAGGGGTGCGGCGGACCTTTCAAATGTCTTTTGGGAGGGGTTGCCGCGGGTCTCAAGGGGCTGTCATGGTGGCCCCCGTTACAGTGGATCTCACGGCTGTCTTTGCGAGGGTGGCGGGATTCCACGGATACTTCCGCGAGGTAAGTGACACTCCCGCGAGTACTGCTAGTCCCGCGACACCCCCTCGACAGGTCCTGCCACCCTCAGTGGCACCGGGTGCCTACCTTGAAGGCGCAAAATCCAAATCCAAAACACCAATTATCTCCGTATCTAGACGTTTGCGCCCACTAGTTCATTGGTGAAAAATGGTCCCCTAGGGATGCCCAAACTGCCTGCAAAGTATTGACACATTGAGAAAACTCACCCTGTATATTTTGTTTCATACACAATTTTAATTACTATCTTTGGAATGAGCCCGCATACTACCCCGTATAAGGAAACCGAACGAGTATTGACTGAGAAATTTGAAAGGGAAAAGAAAAAAATTTGAACTCTACACCCCCTCCCCAGTCTTAATGGGGAGGCCTCCTGCTTTACTTCGGTGTTCGGGATGGGAACCGGTGCTATCAGGTACCTGGGGTTAATCCCGTCAGCGACCCAAGCGTTCGCCGGGGGACCCAGTAGGACCCCAAAGCTCAGGCAGCTGGGTGAGAGCACCCAGTACGAAGCTCTTTGAGGGGCGGGACGTAGAGTGAGACGACAGAGAGACAGAGAGAGACTCAGACAGAGAAGAGGTTTGGTGGGAGCTTCTTGTTTTCGTAGGGTTGGTTGTGTACCCCATGGTACCCCCACTGTCCGGCGCTCCCGTACCGAACATACAGCGTTTTAGGCCAGCTTCAAAGGACTTATCATCGCCTCCCCGACGAATCGAGGAGGCACCACCCGCAACCACACACCGGGTGGTCTGGATTGATGGATCAAATACTCCATCGCTCCAGTGCCGAGGCCAACCCGCCGAAGCGGATTGCTTTTTAGACACCCACAGCGGAGTGGCCAGGTGAATGTGACTCTGACCACTACGCTATCACGCTTGTACGTCTGGCAGCGTGTTGGACGACGGGTTTGAGTTGCACTGGGAGGAATGCGTTCGAAAAATGTAATGAAATGATGGGATTCGATCCCCGGACCCCGCCACCGGGATCACACGACTTTACGCTCTCGGCCACCACGGCCCATGATGAGGGGACCGGCGTGAGGTGGGTTCTTGACGCAACAGGAGTCGACTGACCCGGTCAAAATTTCGCAAGAAGTTGGGGGAGTCGAACCGCCGACCCTAGCATTGGGAATCGACGCCTCTACTCCCTGGACCACCACGCCCCATGCACGGGGTGGGCTCACGTTCACGGGTTTCGACCGCACTGGGTGAGGCAGTAAAATTAAATGGAAATATTTGTTAGGAGTCGAACCTCCGGCATGTGAGTCTGTTGCACACGGCTCCGCTCCGATGGCCTCGAACCACCACCCTTAGGATAGTAAGTCGAAAAAACGTATGTGACGCTGGTATTCGAACGCCCGCCTGCGGTAACTCGATCCGACGTCTCTAACCTCTCGGCTATCACAGCAGTTGTGAAACACGACGGATCATCTGCTTTCATTAACGTTCGTTGAATGAGATTTTTTCCTTCCTCGTGACCCTCCCACGCGGGGCGCGCCCTCGGCCGGCCTCCCCCGTGAGCCCCACAGTGCCTCGGGCTCTACAGCCCCCGCCCTGCAGCCCTTGCTGCTTGAGACACTCGCCCACCCCACCCCGCTGCAGTGCGATGCAAGGGATGCACCCAGCCACGCCCAACGCGCAGACACAGACACATGCGGCAGGGCCCCGTCGCGAAGCTTTGTGAGGGTGGCGCTACCAAACTAGCTGTGGTAAAAGCGTTCTCAAGGCGTGGCATGAAAGAAGAAGGTCGCTAAAATTTGGCAGTGCACAGTGGGACACACTGTCGGTTTGACGCACCTCATTCGGCATGCTTCTTCCACCCCGTCCGGGCTAGCAGTGCAGTACCTGATGCCCCGAGGTCAGAATCCCGGATGCCAGTGGCACACCGTGCCTGGCTGTGCCTGCAGACTGACTCCGAGTGGGACGTCTCTCTCTCTCGCACTCATGGGCGCTCCTTATCCGTGCGAGAGAGATAGACCGACGGGCACACTGTGCGGAATCAGTCTGCTGTCCGTGCCTGGGCGTGCCTGGGCGTGCCTGGGCGTGCCTGGGCGTGCCTGGGCGTGCCTGGGCGTGCCTGGGCGTGCCTGGGCGTGCCTGGGCGTGCCTGGGCGTGCCTGGGCGTGCCTGGACGTGCCTGGGCGTGCCTGGGCGTGCCTGGGCGTGCCTGGGCGTGCCTGGGCGTGCCTGGGCGTGCCTGGGCGTGCCTGGGCGCGCCACGGCGTCTGGCCGCGCACTTCAAAGGCAGACGGACGCGCTGCTAGCGCTGCTAGCGCTGCTCTTGCCGAACATTTCGACCGTCCGTCCGTCAGGTCAACATCAAAGTGAGTTTGCCCCCTTCGCCCTTTCGGCTCTTCGGCTCTTGGGCTCGGCAGGAAGACGCCTTGAACTTGTGACCTCGCCTGTAGACCGGTTCCGAGAGTCGCTTTCGTCGCTCTGTCTCTCTCTCGCGCCTCCACGGGACGCCTCGTGAGTGCGAGAGAGAGACAGAGCGACGAAAGCGACTCTCGGAACGAGTCCGCTCGCTCGCGTGCTGCGGGACGGCGTGCTGCCGAGAGGGCAGAGAGGCGTTGCGCCTGGCACCTGCACCCCGACACCGCCCTGGCCCAACCGGGGAGGGGTTCGGAAAGGCCAACCGGCACGACTCGTCGCCTTTTGAGTCGCAAAAGGACTTGAACCGAACGTGTGACCCCACCAATGGATTGCTCTCCGAACGAGGAATCCATTGGTGGGGTCACACGTTCGGTTCGAGGCCTGTTTAGCGACTCTGGAGCTCAAAACGCGTCTAGAGTTTTGGCCGCCTCCACCGGCCTTCTGGCCCACTGTGCCCCACCCGCCCGGAGCGGCCCGGAGCGGCCCGGAGCGGCCCGGCCTGAGCGCCCGGCTGGGTAGGCCACGCGGCCGGAGCCGTGCGCTCGCGTTGCCTACCCCGCAGGCTGATTCCTCCGGCGAGTCGTTTCGCCGCTCTGTCTCTGTCGCTCTCATTGGACGTGCCGTAGCGGTGCGAGAAAGACGGATCGAAGGAAATGATTCTTCGGAATCGCTCTATCGGCAGCAGGCACCAGGATTTGCCACGTTTGATGCGAGTCCCATTTGCGGGAAATAAAGAACGAATGCAGAGACACGCCGATCTGGCCACACCTGGCACGCTGTGGGGCACAGTGGGTGTGGGGGGCGGTGCCCCCCCCCCCTTTTCCCTTCCCGCCGCCAACTCATTTACCCGCAGTGAGGATATAGGAGGCCGTTGGGCGTGCACGTCCACCGAGCGGCGTCAATCCTTTAAATTGGCTGCCTGCCGCCTCATTCCGAGTGGCCTTTCGTCGCTCTGTCTCTCTCGCACTCAAGGGGGTCCCGTATAGGTGCGAGACAGACAAGAGAGACGAAACCGACCTTCGGAAACAGTGTGCTGTGCCACCGCCTGCCCCGCTGCCCCAGCCAGGCGAGTGCGGGCACCCGATTGGTCGCTGGCTCTGGATCCTCTGGACGCGGTACGCGGTGGGCACCACACTGTGGGGCCAGCAGCCACCAGGTGGCGCTGTTAGAAACGACCCGCGCAGCGCACACAGTGGATTTGCCAGAAGACCGGTGGAGGCGGACGAAATCCCGGGCGCGTTCTGAGCTGCAGAGTCGCTAAATGGGACTTGTACCGAACGTGTGACCCCACCAATGGATTGCGCTCCGAACGAGGAATCCATCGGTGGGGGTCACACGTTTGGTTCGAGTCCCATTTAGCGATCCTGGAGCTCAAAACGCGTCGAGAGCTTCGTCCGCCTCCACCGGTCTTCTGGCATATCCATACTGTGGCGCGCGGCAACTCTCCACTTTCCTCGCGTCGTCATGACAACGAGAAAAGTTATCTTAATTTTATTCACGTTCAATTCGCTACCTTTTTGATGGTGAATTCACGTTCAATTCGCTACCTTTTTGGCGGTGAATTCACGTTCAATTCGCTATATTTTTGACGGTGGGGTCCCTTCGGGCCCCTGCTCGGCCCTGCCGGCCCCCAACGCACGCGGCCCGCGTAGGGTCAGTCCCGACGATCACGCCATGACGGCCATGACGGCCATGACGGCCATGACGGCCGTGACGGCCGTGACAGCAGCGGCAGGGCGGCACGGGCACGCAACCCTTTCCAATGGGAAACAAATTGAGCTCGACCCGGCCGACCCGACTCGACCGGAAGGGGAGCAAGAGTTGCCCCATTTGCGCTTTAATCGTTACGAAATGATAACCTGCAGACTGATTCCGAGAGTCGTTTTCGTCGCTCTGTCTCTCTCGCACTCATGGGGCGTCGCTTATAGTTGCGAGAGAGACAGAGCGACGAAAACGACTCTCGGAATCATCAGTCTGCTGGTTGCTCGGATCGGTTTTCGACACGCACGTTTGCGATGCCAGCGTGAGGTGCGGCGTTGCCATACGAAAAAGAAGAATGCCGGCCGCCATCCCCGACCGAGTCTCCGACCCACACGAACAGCACGCAGCCGTCAAGCAAAAATTGATATCGACGGTGGCGGTGGCCATGGCGTGCTGGCCTCCGCCCATAGGTCACGACGCGCGCGCACACGAGTCGTTTTCGTCACTCTGTCTCTCTCGCACTCATGGGGCGTCCCGTATAGGTGCGAGAGAGACAGAGCTACCAAAACGGCTCTCGGAATCAGTCCGTCCGTAGACACGCTGCATCGCTGTCTCGTTCTGTCTCATTCTATCTCTCTCTCTCTCTCTCTCTCTCTCTCTCTCTCTCACACACACACACCTACACAGAGAGAGAGAGAGAGAGAGAGAGAGAGAGAGAGAGAGAGAGAGAGAGAGAGAGAGACGGCGTCCAGGGCATGGCCGGCAGGGCCCACACCGCTGCATGGTCTAGCGTCTTGGAGGGGGCCTCGGGGCGGGGCTAGAGCCCGTAACAAGGAAACGGCGAGTTAAGCAATATAAGCACGCCGACAATTGGCGAATCTATCCTCGGACCGGACCTTTTGACCAGGACCGCCCCCCTCCCCCTCAGCCCCTCGACGGCACGGCGTGGCGTGGCCGCCAGTCCGGCTGCACCGTGCCCCGTGCTACTTCCGTCTGGCCGTGCCGTGCCGTGCCTCACGCCGTGCCGTGCCGTGCCTACACTTTGTGGTCCCGTCTCGTCGCAGTGCCGTCGCGTCGCGTCTCGTCCCGACGCGTCCGTGTCCGTCTGGCCGACGGGCACACGAACCGCCGCCATTCCATTCCCCTCCATTCTAGAGAGAGACTGATTCCGAGAGTCCTTTTCGTCGCTCTGTCTCTGTCGCACCCGCACGGGACGACCCATCAGTGCGAGAGGGACAGAGCGACGAAAACGACTCTCGGAATCGGTCCGCTGGACGCCACGCTGGCCCAGAACCACCAGAACGCGCGGGGGCGTGGGAGTGGGACGCAGCACGCAGCACGGCCAGTGGCGGGTCCAGGGCGAAGGGGGCGTGGGAGTGGGACGCAGCACGCAGCACGGCCAGTGGCGGGTCCAGAGCGAAGGGGGCGTGGGAGTGGGACGCAGCACGCAGCACGGCCAGTGGCGGGTCCAGAGCGAAGGGGGCGTGGGAGTGGGACGCAGCACGCAGCACGGCCAGTGGCGGGTCCAGAGCGAAGGGGGCGTGGGAGTGGGACGCAGCACGCAGCACGGCCAGTGGCGGGTCCAGGGCGAAGGGGGCGTGGGAGTGGGACGCGGCACGCAGCACGGCCAGTGGCGGGTCCAGGGCGAAGGGGGCGTGGGAGTGGGACGCAGCACGCAGCACGGCCAGTGGCGGGTCCAGGGCGAAGGGGGCGTGGGAGTGGGACGCAGCACGCAGCACGGCCAGTGGCGGGTCCAGGGCGAAGGGGGCGTGGGAGTGGGACGCGGCACGCAGCACGGCCAGTGGCGGGTCCAGGGCGAAGGGGGCGTGGGAGTGGGACGCAGCACGCAGCACGGCCAGTGGCGGGTCCAGGGCGAAGGGGGCGTGGGAGTGGGACGCAGCACGCAGCACGGCCAGTGGCGGGTCCAGAGCGAAGGGGGCGTGGGAGTGGGACGCGGCACGCAGCACGGCCAGTGGCGGGTCCAGGGCGAAGGGGGCGTGGGAGTGGGACGCAGCACGCAGCACGGCCAGTGGCGGGTCCAGGGCAAAGGGGGCGTGGGAGTGGGACGCGGCACGCAGCACGGCCAGTGGCGGGTCCAGAGCGAAGGGGGACAAAATAGCACTTTTCCTACTTACAGGGGCAAAGAGTTTCTTTTTGTCAACCTTGCATGTGGCTTATCTAGGGAGGGGCCAGGGTGCGTTGTCCTTTGATAACTTTTCAGAATTATTTTTTTGCCGGTCGAAAAATTCACCAAAAATTTGCTGGGAGTCGAACGCTGGATCTCGTGGACGACGGTTGACGCCTCTGCGCCCTCGGCCGCGGTGCACCTGCGCTCCCCACGCGGTCCTGCAGCGCCCCACCACGCCATCCTTGAACGGGCCCGGCCAGGCCCGGCCTTTGTCCTGGGCTCGGTGGGCTCGCTGCCGTCTCTAGCCGTCTGTAATCAGGATGTGATCCATCTGCCAGTGTAGTCGTGTGGTCCGCCGTCTGTATCGGGCCTCGCCGTGAGGGCCTCCTCACCTCGCGGCCCGGGCCATCGGGCCATCCCTGGAGAGGCACGGAGACAATGCTTCTTGTTGCAAACTAGAACAGCAACGAAAGAGAGAGTTTCAATGACAAGATTATTAAACCTTCCTCACTTTCACCTATCTTGCTTGAACCTGCCTTCGAATGAAAAGATGCATGCAATAGGTTAGGTCCAAAATTCCGAAGATGTAGTTTAGGTAGAGGAAAGCGAAATCCTGTTTTCATTGTCGGCTCGGATGCCACGCAGAGCAGCGCGGCACACTCCAGGATTACCCCCGCTGCTGGAGGCTGGAGGCTGGAGGCCCAGGCCATGACTCTGTGATGCGAGCTCCGCCGAGTCCACGAGTCCGCCACGCCACTGCCACGCCACGGCCACGCCCTGCACCGCCACTGCCACGTGCCGCTGGCCTCGCTGGCCTAGAGCCCTGTCCAGCGCCAAGGGCCCTGGGGCCCGAAGGGCCCGAAGGGCCTGAACGGCCTGAAGCCGAGTATGTGCTCGGCGCTTATGCCGGCGTGGGGACCGCGCCGTAACGCCCCACGCTCCACTGGCCGCCACGCACCGCCTGCACTTGGGCCCTTCCCCCGAAGGGGAGGGCTTTCATGGGCTTCGCTGCGGTAAGTCCGGCGCTGGGCAGCGCAGCCATGCTGCAGCGGCCGGAGTCCGCCAGTCCGCCGGGCCGGGCGGCACCAAGCCCCTAGTCCCGGGCTCGGCGCCGCACATGCCCGAGTCCCCCAAGACCGTCCAGGAATGCTGCGCACGCAGACCCGGCCCGCAATAAAAGCTCCGGACCGGCGGCGGGCCGATTTGTCGCTCTGTCTCTGTCGCCCCCGCGCGACGCCCCGTCAGTGCGACAGAGACAGAGCGACGAGAAGACTCTCCGGAATCGGTCGCCCGAGGAGCGGGGCGCGGAACGCCGCTTAGCCTCTTCCCTCAGAGCCTGCAGACTGATTCCGAGAGTCGGTTTCGTCGCGCTGTCTCTCTCGCACTCACGGGGCGTCCCCTATGGGTGCGAGAGAGACAGCGCGACGAAAACGACTCTCGGAATCAGTCTGCTGCCGGGACGGGGCGGGACGGGGCGGGACGGGGGCGGGCCGAAGTGCCCGAAGCCTGACGAGGACGTCGTCGTCGGGGACGGGGCGGGCAGCCGAAGGCAGCGCGACAAGTCCGGGGATATGGGTTTCAGCGCGGAGTTGGCGCTATTTCGGCTTGTATCCAGACACTGTAAGGGGAGGGAGCGGAGCGCTAATTTCCTTCCAGTTGTTGAAACGCGCGGCTGGAAGTCCGGGCCGAGACACGCCTACGCCGGGCTGCTGGCTGCTTCCGGACATCGCTCTCGTCGCTCTGTCTCCGTCGCACTCATGGGTCATCCCACCAGGGCGCGAGAGAGACAGAGCGACCAAGTCCCACTCGGAATCAGCCTGCAAGCCATCATTTTTTCAACGCCAATCCACGGCGGTCGATGGTATCGTCGGTGTGTACGTCTCCGTGTGCGTGCGTGTGTGTGCCAGGCACGCTGTAGCGCGACAGGGCGACAGGCATCCCAGTGCCAGGCCAGAGGCCAGCGCGGTGCCAGCACGGTGCCAACAGGGCCCTTTAGCGTTCGGCCCGCTAAGTGGCACGGCGACTCGCACGGCGAGCGAGCGAGCTGGTAGTGCCCTGCCCGCCCGCCCTGTCGCCGCGCCAGACGCAGGACGCAGCTCGGGGCCCCCGCAGCCCCCGCAGCCCCCGATGCTCGAGCACATGGAAAATGGGGCTGTCGTGTTCGCCCCGGGGGAGGAAGGGGGGCGGTCGATATCGCCGTTAATGACGACCGATCGCTTCTCCGTGCCCTGAAATTATGTTCGGAGCCCCCGCAGCCCTGGAGGCCCCCGGCCGAGCCCTCGGCGTGCCCCTTCAGGCCGTCTTTCTCTCTCCCCCCTTTCGCACAGTGGGCCAGAAGACTGGTGGGGTGGCCAAAATCCCAGGCGCGTTTTGAGCTCCAGCGTCGGTAATAGGACCCAAACCGAAACGTGTGACCCCACCGGATATCGCGTCGACAACGATGTCCGTCCGACTCGCATATCGAATCTCGACATCGATTCCGGGTTCCACGTCGCGGCGAAGGCCGGTACGGCACGCCGCCGGCGGCCTTTGGCGGGCGTGCAGTGTGCCCGCCGTGCCCGTGCGCGGTGCCCAAACAGCAGCGCTTCGCTCTGTCTCTCTCGCACCCCTGCCGGCCTGCGGGACGCGGCGGGACGCCTCATGGGGGCGAGCGGGACGTCGGCACCGCTCCGAATCGGACTTCAGTCCGACCGTGTTTTGCTGCGGTCGATCGTTCCCGCGAAGGACACCGAATTGGAGGCACACGAAGCGCCTTGACGACCGGGGCGGCCGGGTCACAGAGGGAGAGAGAGAGACACGGAGGAAGAGAAAGAGAGAGCCATTCCGGGGAAACAACGGCCCACGCGAACTTGGTCGGCCTTTCCCTCCGCACGGGAACACTGCTTTCCAGAGAGAAGTCCGATTTTCTAATTGAAGCCAGTGCCAGACGGCTGCTCCACCACCATGAAGCAGACGCAGGCTCCACGGTTCTACCAAGAACCAGGTCAAAACGGCCCCCGACCTGCCTTGGAGCACCCGGAGTATGTACACTGCACACCACAGTGGCGCCGCTACACCGCCGCCACTCCACCATGCACGCGAGGCAGCCAGGCAGCGAGGCAGCGGGCTCGTCGCCGCCGCGCCGCGACCTACCCGAGCCCCCGCGGGGTGAGGGTGCCATGGCCGGCCAGGGCGGCCCGGGGCGGCCCACGGCCTGCAGGGCTTGACGGCGGGCTCCGGGCCGGGGGAGGCGCGGGGAAAGGGGTAGCCCGTAGGCGCCATGGGCATGCCATGGGCGTGCCAGCCCTGGCCAGCCCCGCCAAGATCTCTTCGGTGGCCTTGGGAGACCCCCCCCCCCCCGCCTCCCGCGCTTCCAGCACTCCGTCCAGGCTCCGGGTTGTCAACGTTACGTAAAAAAAAAACTTAGACAACGTCTGCTAACGCGTTGTATCGTTAAGGACGGCGACGACGGCGCGTCGCCGCTGGGCATGCAACTAAACTGATTATTCTAAAGTACCTTACTAACGGTTCGCGCGTTAGCGTCAAATCGTGACAAGGGATGAATTTTTCATGACGAATTTCCGAGCGCGGGGCGCGGGGCGCGGTCGGACCTGGAGGGTCGCTGCCTCGCTGTGCTTCACTGTGCTTCGCTGCTGGAGCGGCTGGCAGCCAGATAGCCAGATCCTCGGACCGTCGCCGGCCTCGCCCTCAGCCTCGCCCTCGCCCTCGCGGGGCCGGATTTGGGGATAAGGTGAAGAGGCCTGGCCTTTCATATATTCTGTCTCCGCTCCAGGCCAACTTGGTTCAAGGGCTGGGGCGGGCTGTATGCAGGCACACCGCAAAGGGGAGCAGGGGATGATACCCTGCGCGCGCACAGCACAGTGGGCCAGAAGACCGGTAGAGGTGGCCAAAACTCTAGGCGCGTTTTTGAGCTCCAGAGTTGCTAAACAGGACTCGAACTGAACGTGTGATCACACCAATGATTTCCTCGTTCGGAGAGCAATCCATTGGTGGGGTCATATGTTCGGTTCAAGTCCTTTTGCGACTCAAAACGCGTGTATGATTTTGGCCGCCTCCACCGCTCTTCTGGCCCACTGTGCTCTGTGGTGTCTCCCGTGTCCCCGTAATATAAGGACATTGAAAAATGTGGCACGGAGCAGAGCGGAGCTCTGAAACTCTCGGAACCAACCCACCATTCAGTAGGGGAAAAGAGGAAAAAAAGAAGTTACACGGAACTTGGGCGTGTGGCCCGGCAGTATGAAAAATTCAGCTGACAGCTGGCAGAGGAAAAAGGCCAGGAGTAATTGCTTGAATGTGGTAACAGTGTGTGCTTGTCAGGCACACTCGTAAGGGACTCGTTGGTTGTTTTAGCGTGTGCCAGTCAGACACATCGCTATTTAGAGCGTGCCTCTAACCAGAGTGTATGAGCACGCAAGCGATCGCACGACGACACAAGGCGACATAACTTTTTCGCTGTGGCACTTCGCGCAGTTTGGATTTCAGTGGGCCAAGGTATAGAGAACGGTGATCCGGGTCCAGGCTCCGCGCTCGCGGTGTGGCCCCTGGCGCCCCTGGCAACAGCGGAGCGGTCCCGTGCCCCTCGGCTGGGGGTGGGGGTGGGGGTCGAACAGGAGAGCGGTGCGGCAGAGAGAGAGAGAGAGAGAGAGAGAGAGAGAGAGAGAGAGAGAGAGAGAGAGAGAGAGAGAGAGAGAGAGAGAGAGAGAGAGAGAGAGAGTCACTGATGACGAAACGGACCTCGCCTCTCTTCCTGCAGCGAGTAAGTCGGTGCGAGTGCGAGGGGGTAATATAACTCACATGGCCGCGTCGCGCTCGCGCACGCGCACGGACAAGCCGTGACACTTTTGCGACAGTCTGCGGGTCTGCGTCGCCTTGAGCCCCGACTGCCTCGCCTTCACGATGACCCTGCGTGACAAGCCGTGCGCGTGCCCGCCGGCCGGGACGAGCGAGCGCCCTTCACCAGAAGAGGACTTTGACATTTCGCTGAAAATTCATGAAAGCCCTTGCCTGCCACTGCCAGCCCCTGGCGTCTGGGACAGTCTGGGACAGTGTGGGACGGCTGACGAGCGGACAGGCAGTGCAGGTGGGAAGCCTAAAGGTCCAACGGCGACTCGTGCCGCCACGTGTTCCGGGGAGGACTTGGCGCGAAAGGGCGCTTGCAGTGTGCTTTGCTGTGACAACGCACCGTTAGTCTTGCTTCCCTCGCGGACTTTTTTGACATTTTTTAAAGCGTCGCCGAGACAAGACCTTGATGACTCGGCTAATAACTCTGAAGCTGAGTAATAAGGCAAAAGGATATTCCCTCATTACGGCGAAAACAGGCTGCTTTGTTTCTCTACGCGCTCTACGCCCTCTTTGAAGGGATGTAATTAAAAGTTGCTGCTCCAGACAGGCACCCTTGCTGGCACCGACTGGCACGGCACCGGCCGGTGGACAGGGACAGGGTATGGCGACCCAGCCTTCTGTGCCTCTCTCGATACCAGGCACTCTATTTAATTGGTCTCTCTCTCTCTCTCTCTCTCTCTCTCTCTCTCTCTCTCTCTCTCTCTCTCTCTCTCTCTCTCTCTCTCTCTCTCCCTGATACGATGCTTCCTCCAGAAGATGGCTGCGGACGAGCAGGTGCCTCGCCACTGGAAACGGCCTTCCAGCAGTTCAGTTAAGGTTAGGTTAAGTTAGGTTAAGTTAGGTGGCAGCGCTGTCGTGTCGCACAGCCACACTGGAACGGCTGGAAAGGTTGGCGGCGTAGCGGGGGAGGCTGAGCAGGGCCGGTCCAAGCCCTAGCCTCGGCCCAAGCCTCGGCCCAAGCCGCAGGAAGCTCATTCAGAGCCATTCATCATCATGCAGCCTCTCAAAGGGCACGAGTTTAGCCAGTCGGACGAGCGAGCGGCGTGGCGCGGCGCGGAGGCTGCAGACAAGGGCCGAGGACCCACGGACAAGGGCCGAGGGACAAGGGCGGCTCAGTTTCGCATTCCCCCGCTTCGTTTCCGAGCAATTCAAGAGGACAAAAATTGGCCGAATGCGGCGCGTGATGGGACGGCCTGATACAGCGTGGACCGTCCGCCTGGAGCGCTGTCTCCCTCTGCCTCACTCCAGCGTAGCGCCCGGTGGGTAGGCCACCCAACCGACGCCGCGCGGGTCCCTGCGTGACCTGCGTGAGGCGTGCGGAAGTTTTCTAGATCGCGCCTCTATCACGGCCATCGGGCCGCGTTCGAACCGCAACCTCGTCGCTCTGTCTCTCTCGCACTGCAGGGGCGGTCCATCGGGGTGCGAGAGAGACAGAGCGAATCGGGCTGCTACAGGATGGCGCGGCCACTCAGCGACCAGGGGATAATGACGCTAACCCGCGTCCGCCACTGGTCGTCCGGCACTATGTAGTCGTGCGGCGAGTCGCGGGGGACGGCACGCCTCGCTAATCCCTTGCGACATCCAGGGCCAGGCTCTTCATCGGCATTGTCCGCGGAGGCGGAGCGCGAAGCAGGTGGGGCGCGGCGCGGAGCTGGCGGGGCGCGGAGCTGGCGGGGCGCGGAGCTGGCGGGGCGCGGAGCTGGCGGCCGGGGGCTCCCCCCTCCCCCGCCCCCAACCATTAATTAACCCGCAGGAAGCTCCCCGCTCCCCGGCGATGCGATTCCGGAACGGTTCATTAGGTGCGGATTTTTCCGTTTAAATTTGATGGCTCGTTTAGGCGGCGGGAACGCGAAGCCTGGCCAAGCCCGGCCAAGCCCGCGAAGCGCTCCATGAAGCCGCAGTCGGGCGCCATTCATTCAATCTCCGCGAACACGGCGGCGAAGCGATGCGGGATTTCCTGGACTTTCGGCAGCACGATGATGGTGCACTGTGGGTCAGAAGACCGGTGGGAGCGGCCAAAACTCTAGACGCGTTTGGAGCTCCGGAAAGCAGGTGACTCGAACTGAACGTGTGACCCCACCAACCAATTCCTCGTCCGGAGCGCAATCCATTGGTGGGGTCACACGGCGGGTTCGAGTTTCATTTAGCAACTCTGGAACTCAAAACGCGTCCGGGATTGTGGCCGCCGCCACCGGTCTTCTGGCCCACTGTGTGGCGGGGCGGGAACCTGCAAAGTTTCGCCGGCTGCATGTCCCCCCCGATGCAGACGGCCTGGCACGGCACACAGACGACACAGGCTGCACTGCATAACTAGGGAATTTTGCGGGACCCGCGGTCCAAAGCGCAACCGCGCTGGCAAGCAAACTTTGTCTTGGCACAAACTGAAAGTGTGCGCGAGACGCGGCGAGGAGTGGCAGGGCGTGGCAGGGCGTGGCGGGCCGCCCAGGGGATGTGCATGACCGGTTCCCTCTTCATTTAATTTTGAGCAACGCCTCCATCCCCCCTCTCTCCCTCTCTCTCTCCCATCCCCTTCCGTGCGTCACTGCACGCGTTGTTCCCAGGTGCGTGCTCAGCGCGCGCCACGAGGGGCTCAACTTGCTCTCCAAGTCCCGAAAGGGGGAAAGTCACGTGGTGATGAGGGTTTACCACAGTGTTGTGGCCGACCAATTTAATACCGCGCTTACATACTTTGGCCTGACACCGCAAGCTTTGGCTCCGCATGATGGAGTGCGTTCCATTCCATTCCATTCCAGTGGCGGGGCCCAGGCCCAAAGGCCGCACAGTGGGCCAGAAGACCGGTGGAGGCGGCCAAAACTCCGGACGCGTTTTGAGCTCCAGAGTCGCTAAATGGGACTCGAACCGAACGTGTGACCCCACCAATAGACTGCTCTCCGAACGAGCAATCCATTGGTGGGAGTCTATTGGTGGGGTCACACGTTCGGTTCGAGTCCCATTTAGCGACCCTGGAGCTCAAAACGCGTCTGGAGTTTTGGCCGCCTCCACCGGTCTTCTGGCCCACTGTGGGCCGGCCGGCCGAATGCCCACGGCCCCACGGCCCGGTGGAGTGCACGGTGCCGACAGTGCCTCTCAGGGCCACAGGGTGACAGGGCGGCCGACCGCTGTCAACGCCAACATGCCAACCCAGTGACAGCCATGGGACAACGTCGGCTTGACCGGCCAAACCAACCTAAGGGCCTGCCTTAGGGCCGGACGGAGGCATGGCAAAACGGCGTCCCGGTTGGTCGAAGAGCGAACTCCACACCGCTGCCCGGCCCGGCCCGGCGCCTCCACCCCCAGCGCCGCCGCCTCGCCCTCGCCGCCTCCACCCTCAAGCCGGCGCCCACCCTCACCCTTCCTCCAGGGACGGCCGCGCCGTCGCGCCGCCCAGCCCGTAGCGTAGCGGCTGTAGCGGCCCGAAGTACCGACGTGCCGAGTCGGCCGCGTCCGAGCCGAGCCGGAGCCGAGCCGAGGCGGAGCCGAACGGCGCGCGAACGTGGACTCGGCCAGCGCCGAGCAGCGCCGAGCGGAGCCGAGCGGAGCCGAAGCGACCAAACTGAGGTTCGTGACGCAGTGTGACGTCAGCGACTGGGGCTGGAAAGGTTCAATAAAGTCCATTGCAGGCACTGCGGCCCAGGCTGCCCAGGCTCCGTGCTGGCTCGGCTGGTATCGATCCCGGGCCCGGCTCGGCTCGTCTCGGCTTCGCGCTGCTTCGCGCCTCGCGGTAGTGAAGGGCGAGGGTGGGCAGGGAGCAGGGCGGCCAGAGTCGGTCGAGCTTCCGAGGAGAGCTAGCGGACAGCGTAGCGCAGCGTATCACCCAGGCGCCGAAGGCGGTGCGGTGTAGTTGAGTGCGGTGCGGCGCGGCCAGCGTCTGGCCTGGGCTGGCTTTTCGGGCTGTGAGTGTCAAAGTGTCAAAGTTGGAAGCCGCGCTCGTCTCGTCGCTCGTTGCTCACCGCGATCTTGGCGTGCGTTACGTTTCGGTCCGGGGTGCTGTCCACGCGCGGCAGCGCGGCCCCCTCCCGGACGGCCCGGACGGCCCGGTACTCGTCCCTCCCTCCCCCACTCCACCTCGTTCCCCCTCCCCTCCCCCGCGCCGCGCCTGCCGCGCCCGCCGCGCCCGGGCGTGCGTGCGCGTGAGTGTGAGTGAGAGCGAAGGGAGTGGAGTGAGTGCAGTGTAGAAGCAGCGAGCAGTGCGGCGGGCCGTGCCGTCAAGACTCAGTGCCGTGGACTGGACTAAGTGCCGCCTTTTTGTTTTGTTCGTTTTTACAGTCTCGAAACTCTCCACGTGAAGGATTACACCGGAGTGCAGGATTGTGTGGCTTTCAGTGACGGATTTCCTCAGCAACCATGGCTAGCGACAAGGTTAGTCGAAGAGTCCAAGACTCCTGTCATCGGCAACTCGTAGAAACGGCGGCGCGCCGTCGGATTAATGTGTAGAATGTTATTTTAGAGAGCTTGTTTTACGGCCTGGTAGTGTTTCAAGTTCCTTGGTTCGTGCCTGTGAAGCTGCTAACCCCAAACTGTTCTGACACGACTGGACCCACCTTGCTGGACAAACAACAAAGCCATTCCACCTGGAATGCGGTGACTTCTGGACGCGGCCGAAGCCCTGGAATGCCGGAGGGCGTCGTCGGAAGAGCCCCGCCCAAGCCTCAGGGCTCGGCGAGCCTAATTTCATTCACCTGCAGCCTAAATTCCGCGTTGCAAGAGTTGTTTGGACACTTGTTTGGGGCGTTGGAGCGCGTCAAGTGTCTGTGCTTTTTGAGGCCTGGGCCGGACCTGAGCCCTTCCGAGCAGCCTGCCGTCCCTTCTGTGAAAATGCCGTCGCCGGCAAGAGTGCGCCGACACCGGAGCCAGTGGATAAATCAGTGAATGATTGAAAAGGTGGAAATGAACGGAACGGTGCCGCAGTGCCGCCGCACAGTTGGCAGCGCCGAGCGGCACGCCCAGCAGGCGGCTCGGCTCGGCACGGCCCGGCCCAGGCGCGGCCCGCCCGGCTCGGCTTGACTCGGTGGCGCCGGCTCGACTCGTCTCGCACCAAGTGACAACCGCCAGCAAGCCAGCGAGTACGTGGACCCCGCCTGCAGGCCCTGCAGGTGCAAAACAACCAGAAGGGGCTTCTCGCCGGGGCCGCGGGCTGCAGCCTGGCCTGCAGGAGGAGGGGGGCGTGCCTGTCTTGCCGCCGTCGGCAGTTCAAGTTCCCCCATGGCGAAAAATCGATGACCGCGGGCACGGCAGGCCGATGGCATGAGGCCCCTGGCGCCGCCACGCCCCGCCACGCCCCACGACAAGGTCCCACGGCGTCGCGGCTCGGCCCTACGGCCCCGGGCCGTGGCGAGCCGGCCGATTCCTGCGCCTTGTTCGCAGGTGCCGACTGGACCGGTGACCGGCAAAATTCAAACCGCCTTGCGGGCGGCGCGGGCGGTGCGCCCAGGCCCGCGGTAAAAGTGGCGGGAGAGTGGCGGAGTGCCGGTACCCGGCCCGGGCCAGGCCCAGGTGTGCCGGTAGCGCGGTGCGTTGAGCTCTCCGCCCTCCGCACGTGCAGTGAAGCCCCGGAACCACCACGGGGACGATGCGGACGAAAGCCAGCGGCCCCAGCGGTCACAGGAAGGTCCTGAGCCGCCACCGCCCGCTGTGGCCGCCACGCTGCCGCTCGCCGTGCCGCTCCGTCAGATGCAAAGGTCACTAGAGGGTCCACGGACTGCTGACTGCCGCCAGCCCAAGTTTTTCGCTGAGCCTGCTGCCTCTGGGTTGAGGCGGCGCGGCCGGCTCGATACCATTCGAGATCCCCTCCGCCCCAAGTCGCGAATACTGTATTTTCCTTTCTCTTGGCACAGTTTCCCCCCGCATGGCACGCGCGGAGCCTGCGACTCGAGATCGATCCCCTAGTTTGAGCGAAGTTCCGGCGCGCCGAACTTGGAGGCTGTAGCCAGCGGACGGGACACGGGACGAGACGGCCGAGCAACTTTCCAGCCGGGCGCCTCGACGGCTCCAGTTTGTGTTCCGTCTCTTCGTTTGCGGCTTTTCCGCCAGTTTCCGCCGGCGACCAACTTGGCTGAACAAAATCGCCGCCGCACGAAGGAAGGACGCGAAGAGGAAAATGTGCGCCCGTCCTCGGTCTTCAGGCACTTTCGGGGCCTTCGGGCTGCTCGCGGATCCACGGCGCACAGTGGGCCAGAAGAACGGTGAGGCGGCGAAGACTCTAGACGCGTTTTGAGCTCCAGAGTCGCTAAACAGGACTCGAAACGAACGTGTGACCTCACCAATGGGTTCCTCGTTCAGAGAGCAATCCATTGGTGGGGTCACACGTTCGGTTCGAGTCCCATTTTGCGACGTCGGAGCTCGAAACGCGTCTGGGATTTTGGCCGGCTCCACCGGTCTTCTGGCCCACTGGTGCAGCGTCCGCCCACGCCGTCGTGGAGCCTGGCGTGGCGGGGCGTGGCGGACCCAATTTGGGCCAGTGTGTGCGCTGTTAATGTGCCCGCAGTGACGCTCCCAGAATTATCGCAGCAACGAGGTTTAGACGATAAAGAAAAACCTATTTGAGAAAGTTTCAGAGACGAATTGGTTTTTGTCAATATCTTGGCGCCGCGCGCCGCGTCCCGCCGCGCCCTTGAAAAGGCCGGGTTGCCTCATGCGGGACTTTTATCGAGGCACCTCCACTGTCGGCACGTGCCACTGCCTACACTGTGAAGCGACGAAGCGGCCCGGGGGGAACGGGCTCGGTGGGCCTTCCCCGGATGTGTACGGCGCGCGTCGCTTGCGAGGTTTCTGCAATCTACGATAACCAAGCAAAGCGGAATGTACGGGGCTCCCCTCCCAGCCACCTGCCGGGTGCATGTCACCCTTTGCCCCCCCCCCCCTTTCCGCCATCCAGGCCGGTGTCATGTCGCACCCTTTCTGGAGGTGGGGCTTCCCTAAAGCTGCCTCCCCCTGATTTTACCCAGCAAAGAAAAGGGGGGTGGTATACTGAATTTTCGTGCGCATTGGCCACTGGTCCAACCCCCAGAGTCTCTTAATAATAAAAAAAAAAGGTTATAGCTTGCCATTTTTGAAAGTAGAAAATCCCCCTATTTTTGTTGTTAGTAAAGTTGGAGGTTTGCCCTTACGCCGACAGTTCAATACGCAGCCCGTTCTTTGATGTCCTTCCTTTGATACGCTATTCCATTGTCCGGCCAGGCGAAGGGCCAGGCCGTGCCGTGCCCCTTGGCCTTGTTCCTGGCCGGCTTGCCTGGCTCTCTAGGCCGCCCCCGCCCCTCGCCCGGCAACTTTGGCTTGGCCGACGGGGGAAAGAGGAAAACAGAAAGGGAAGTTGGAACGCGGAGCCGGCCAGGCAGGCCGGCCGGTCGAAGCAGCAAACCCCTCTGTTGGCAACCCTGCATGTCCGTCCAGGAGGCGAACTCGCGTCATGCCTGGCTGGGCTGGCTTGCCAGGCGGGGTAGCTCTAGAGGGGAGGCCCAAGTTTCGACTTTAGACAGTTGGTGGCGGCAAAGGCGGGCAAAGGTCATGCATGGCTGGTGACGTCACGGTGGCGTGCGTGCCGGGCCGGTGCCGGGGGTTGGCCGAGCTGCCTGGCCGGCCCTCCCCCACCCCTTCCACCGGAGCAGCACCCCTGCTTCTTTTTATATACCTCTCTCACTTGGTTCTGACCTTTCGCGACCCACCCCAACGTTACCTCCAACCTTAACCTTCCTCATAATCCCCCCCCTTTCCCCTTCCATTGTCCGGTCATTTGTTGTGCAGCCACGCGCCCCGCCAGGCCCACCGCCTTGGAGCTGTTCCACCTGCACCCTTTGCCCGGGGCCTTGCGGTGTGCGTGCGTGCGTCCCAAGGCCCCGACCCGGGTTTCCAGCAACCCTCCAGCAGGAGGGTGCACCCCGCCCCTCTCTCTTGAACCTCTGCAAACGGGTTCTCCAGCCCCCCTTTTGTCCTGCCGCCGCCAGGGTCTTTTTTCCCTTCTCCCTCTCGGGTGCCGCCATGCCGCGCACTGCCGCCGTGGTGCGGCGCGGACACGACAAGGCTCTCTGATTGCGAAACGCGAAGCTGGCGGAGCATGCCGCCCCGCCGGCCAGGTTGCTTTTATTCGCGGCAAAGGGGGAGGGAAGGGGAGGGGTGGTTTCCCAACAAGCTGCTGCCGGGGACGGGGACCGACGGGGACTCTGGGCGCGCGGAGCTGGAACCGCCTGTGTTACTCAAGCTCTCTCTCTCTCTCTCTCTCTTCTCTCTCTCTCTCTCTCTCTCTCTCTCTCTCTCTCTCTCTCTCTCACTCTCACTCTCACTCTCTCTCTCTCACGCGCACACTCACTCGCGCCTTTACAAAGCTCGTGCTCATTTTGATCATGATGGACGAGCATACAAACGCACGCTAATGTGCGTGAGTGTGTGTGTGGGGGGGGGGGGGCAAACTGTGTAATGGCGCGGTTAAACTGCATCTGTGCGTCCCGGAAACGTCGACTGCGTTTGGCTAACTCGTTTGTGGCGATGATGATGAGACCCGCCACGCCGCGCCACTGTGTGATTGGCGGCCGAGCAGCGCGCTATGCTTCGCTATGCTGCTGGACTGATTTTATCCTAATTAGACGACCCCCGTCCCCCCTCCCCCTTTTTCCCGCCGCCATCCGAGGGGACCCCGCTCGCTGTAATGCCATTAGCAGGGGGTCCGCCGCGATACGCCTTGCCGAGTGCCTCGCCCCTCGTCGTGTGGCCGAGCGTGTGGCACTGTGACACACTGTGGCACTACGCCGGTGCACAACCCCCACAAAAAAACAACATTAAAAACGTGACAACTGAGTTGAAATATTTGTGCTTCTCTGATAGCCCGGGAGGCCGGTGAATTGTGAGTCTTGTACCTAAAGCATTTTTACAGTAGCGCTGGTCTGAAACTTCTGATAAACTTGGCATGTCACTGATTTGTTGGGTTTTTTTTGCGTGTACCTTCGGCGGCTACGATTACTCTCATCCGCGGCCTCCTCCCCGCCCCCGAGGCACCCCGCCACACCCCGCCCCACCCCGCAGCAGCCCCTGGCGGCGCCGCCAACCCTCCGCCATGAATAATAGAACAGCGAGCGAAGCGGCGCGGTGTGCCGCGGGACCTCGCGGGACCGCCACCCCCTGGCCGCCGCGCCCGCCACCCCACCCCCCCGCCCACCCCGGCCCGCCCCCGCCGCCAGCCCCGCCGCTCGCGCGCCTCGACCCGCGGCGCCGCCCCCGCGAACCCCTCTCAGGGACGCGGCGCTGCCGTCCTTCGTTGTCGTCTTTCCGGCCGGGAGGCCCGGAAGGGCTGGCCGAAGGGCTGGCCGAAGGGCTGGCCGAAGGGCTGGCCGAACTTCCGGCCGGACCGCGCTGGGCTACGCAGGGCTACGCAGGGCTACGCAGGGCTACGCAGGGCCGGCAACGAGGTTCCACCACTTTCGTCGCTCGGTCTCTCTCGCACGCATTGCGGGACGCCCCACGAGTACGAGAGAGCACTGCTCGAAATTTGTCGCTCGGCTGGAATCTTGTCGGGCCTTCTCCAGCGGACGGTGCGGGCAGCCTGCCGTGCTGTCGGATGCACGCCGATTCGCGGGCCTCCTGACCTTTGCGCCGTGGCTGCCTGTGGGCCTTCGGGGCCGCGGGGCTGCGAGGCACGGCCTGGCTGGGCCCGTGCAGGATGTGGAGCAGAGGGCCACGGCCGCCGCACCGCCGGGCCGCCAGAGAGGGGCGATGCAGGCACCGGGCCGCGTCGTCTGTCTCTCTCGCACCGCTGCGGCCTGCTCCGCGAGTGCGAGCGAGACGGACGGACGAGAGCGCTGCTCGGGATGGGCGTGCAGGATGCGTCCTGCGCCGCCCCCGCCCTTGCACCAATTGGAGTTCCCTTCCCTACTGCCCTTCGCTTCGCGGTGCCGCGGGTCGCCTCGCGGGTCGCCACGCCACTGGGCGAGCTCAAGGGCGAAGGGCGCTGTTTTATCTTGAGTCCTGTTGGGTTGGCCGGCCGGGCAATGAGCCCTTGTGTGCAGGGCCTGCTGCTGCCTTGACATTTTCTTGCGATTTCTCAAAACGTTTTTAGCAATTTAAAAATGAAATAGCTTAAAATTTTACAAAAACATTTATTTTGAAAGAATTCATTTTGGTACCCTCGCGTGATGGATTCGACTCAGGACCTCGGTAGCGCTAATCGTGTCCAGGGCTTGTATTTCTGAACTTGTCCGCTGGCCCACTGTGCCTTGCCTGGTCTTGCCCCCAACGGCCCTGCCTTGGCCAAGGGCCGCGGGAGCCGCGGACCGGCAGGTTCTGTAGATAGCGCTGTGTACAGACGGCCAGTCTGTTTGCTGGGCATTAAAAGGACGCGCTGCCGTGCCGTGCCGCCCACACAGCAGACGACGCACGTGTTTGCCCACGCGTGGCACGGCACGGCGCTCTAGATAAAGCCCTACGCAAACCTCGGCGCGCGCCACACTGTCTGGCCCGGCGCGCGCCGCACGCGTCGCCGGACACCCTGACCTCCAACAAGGAGACCCACAGCGTCGTCGTCGCCCCGGACCGGACACCGAAGATGCTCCCGTGTCATGTAGCGAAAGCGCGTTTAGCGGAGGAGGGACTGCCAGGCGGCGGGGGTGGCTCGCAAATTTTTTCCTTTTTTTTTTGTCGCGCCAGGCATGGCGATGCAGGGCAGGCGATGCACCGCCGTGGCTTCTCGGTGACGTCACCGGAACGGAACGGCCCGACCAGAGGGCCCGACCGCGACCACCACACCGCTAGAGAGCCTCCTCCCACCCACATGCACACCAACGTACTCGGACACGGATTTTTCTGTGTCACCCGCTCGCTGTCTGCTCTGTGCACTCTGTGTTGGTGTCTGACGCTCATCGGGGGCGTGGCCGCGCCGTGCCCGGTGCCACTACACCGGAAGTGCAGAAAGAGCTGGGCTGGGCGTGTCGCGAGTTTGACCCGTCCGATGTCCGATGAGGCCCGGGGGGAGGGGGAGGGGCACAGTGGGCCAGAAGAACGGTGGGGGCGGACAAAACTCCAGACGCGTTTTGAGCTCCAGAGTCGCCAAATGGGACTCGAACCGAACGTGTGACCCCACCAAAGGATTGCTCTCCGAACGAGGAATCCATTGGTAGGGTCGCACGTTCGATTTGAGTCCCGTTTAGCGACTCTGGAGCTCAAAACGGGTCTTGAGTTTTGTCCGCCTCCACCGGTCTTCTGGCCCACTGTGAGGGGGGCCGCCAGGGAACGGAACTGTGTTGGGGTGAGCGTCTCCACGGGCCGACTGGCCAACGAAACTAGACCACTAGACGATTCAGACACGACCAGGATTTGTTTGTTTGGCCGCATTGTGCACGCCGCGCCCGATTTGTGGCGGATGCATTTGTTGCATTTGAACTTTAATCTAATCATTCACTTTTAATTTTATTTTTTTAATGTTTCTGGTAAGCTTTGAACTCCCTGAAACGACGGGGAACAGAGACAGGTGGCGAGGCGAATTGGACTAGAATGCTGCAAGCAGTGGAATATAGTTGCCTACCATGTTTCATTTTATTTATTCCTTTATTTATTTATTTTTGTTTTCAGCTGTATTGCTGTAGCACGCTATTTCTCTGTTATGTTGCGCGACATGCATATTTATGTTGTGTGTGTTTTAGTTTCTGGCTGTGTTGCGCTTGTTCCCTCAGTAGAAGCTTGGTTGTTGCAGCATGGCCGGTCGGACTCGTACCGAGTGGCCACTGTTCCCTCCATGGCAGACGACAACAGAACATTCGACGGAGTCGCAAAGGTACTGGTATAAAGCTCCCAAACTGGACCCACAAAAAAATGAGATCAAAATTTCTACGTCTGTAAGGGAGGTGGGAGGGAGGTATGCTCTGGTTGGTTTTCACATCCTAAGGGGGGGTCCTCATTCAATGAAATTATTTCTTTTCTCAATCATTTGCCCATTGTACCTGTTCAAGGGGGCTCTTTGTGTGTACGGCATGAAAGGTAAGTGGCTTCTAGAACAGCCGGCATGTAGTTAAGAATCTCAGTTTATACACTGTAGGCTCTCTGTGTAGATTTTTTTTTAAAATGCATATGCCATTGCCATTGAAGCGCCTCCTAGTGTACCTTAGAGGGCCCGCAAGGGTGCTGACAACAGCCCTAGTGACATGTGGGCTCGGTATAGAATGCTTTGTGGCAGTTATCGGATTGACTCGCCACTTTATAAATCACTATCAATTTTTTTTTTATTTTTTCAAATTAATTTTTTTTGAACTTTTTTTTTATAGATTTAGTTTCTAACTGTGTTTTTTGTTTGTTTGCAGTCGCGGCGGAAATCCCCGACTAAAGGGAAAAGAAAGGGAGAGGATTTAGATGACCTTAAACAAGAATTGGATATCGACTTTCATAAAATAACGCCGGAGGAACTCTACCAACGTTTCCAAACTAGCCCAGACAGAGTAAGTGCGAAACGAGATACGAGGCCTCGCGGTGCCCGTGCCCCTAAGGTCCATGCGACCTTACATGCCCCTAGGGGGGTGCCCCTAGGGGGGGTGCCCCTAGGGGGGTGCCCCTAGGGGGGTGCCCCTAGGGGGGTGCCCCTAGGGGGGTGCCCCTAGGGGGGTGCCCCTAGGGGGGTGCCCCTAGGGGGGTGCCCCTAGGGGGGTGCCCCTAGGGGGGTGCCCCTAGGGGGGTGCCCCTAGGGGGGTGCACGTTGGCACAGCACAGAGGCATTGTCAATGGAGGCCTGCTCAACTTGGTATCAAGTCAAAGTGACTTGACGCGTCTCGCGTCTGATGCCGGGTTCTGTGTTTTGACAGGGTCTTTCACACGCTAAAGCAAAAGAGAATTTGGAAAGAGATGGCCCAAATGCTCTCACACCTCCTAAAACAACGCCAGAATGGGTCAAATTCTGCAAGCAGCTCTTTGGTGGCTTTGCCCTGCTCCTGTGGATTGGTGCCATCCTCTGCTTCATTGCATACTCCATCCAAGCCAGCACGGTTGAGGAACCTGCTGATGATAACGTAAGTCCCTCCTCCCGTTATACTCATTGCTTAATCCAAATTTTACCCGACAGCTGCCATGTGCCTCAAAGAAAATGGCTCGCCCCCTGAAAAGCTTCATTTCCAGAATTTGGCTGCTATATGTCGGTCTGAACTACAGTCCCATGTTGTTTGTCTCCTGGAATGGGGTAAACTTGTGGTTTGTTTGTTGTTAATTAATTATCATTAAATACAGCTCTACCTGGGAGTGGTACTATCAGCAGTCGTGATTGTCACTGGCTGCTTTTCATACTATCAGGAAGCTAAATCGTCAGCAATTATGGAATCATTTAAAAGTATGGTCCCTCAGGTAAGAAAGGAGGACCTCCCTAGAACAGCAGCATGGTGTAATTTGTTGGAGTTTTTGCTTGTTGCACCACACTGTAGACGTTCTTGTCACTGTCGATTTGATTTTCCTTCCTCAGGTTTCTTTATTTGGTGTTGACTTCGTTTTGTTGCCTGTTCTCAGTATTGTAATGATTTGCTTGTGTATTATTTTGACTTGTTGTTTTTCTTCAATTTATTTGAGTTTTGCGGTAGAAATTGTGTATTCTGTTGAATTTTTTGCATTTTCTCAGTTTTTGCATGCACTTGCCTGCTTTTTACAGTTATACTTGGGTATTGTACTATCAGTGGTGGTCATGGTCACCGGAACCTTTTCATACTTGCAAGAGTCCAAAAGCGGCAGAATTATGGATTCTTTTAAAAACTTAGTTCCTCAAGTAAGTAGCATCAAATGATCCCCTCTTCCTTCTCTTCTTCAAAAACTCAATGTGATAAGCTTAAACGTTTTCATATTGAAACTAGGGGCAATGTACCCCATTGGAATTGATTTATTGGCAGGCCTGGCAGGCCTCATGAGGGAAGCAGTCTGTTGGCAGCATTATTTGCACAGCGTGACTTGCCCCCACTTCCTCTCAATGAATGGCAAGGGGAATGGGGCTGCCCTTGCTGGCCCCGCTCCCTCTCCACGCCAAGCCTGTCAAGTGGGAGCACAGAGCACACCCATGACCTTCAATCATTAAAATCCTCTCTCTTCTCCTTTTTGCCCAAGTTTTGATCCTTTGCATCAATCACCATAATTTTTATTTGCACTATTTTAATTTTGGTAGTTGTGTTGATGCCTCCAGCATGATGTAGGTCAGCCTCATTTGTTTATTAGATTTTTAATGCGTTATTTTGTTGTTGAACTATTCTGACTTTAGGTAGCTTTTTTAATTTTTTTCCCGTAAAAGTAAAAAAATAGTGTGCTTTCTTTTTATTACAATTATAATTATAAAACTGCTTGCAAGTCACAGTAAACATGCTTATTTCTGTTTTCAGTTTGCAACAGTTATAAGAGAGGGAGAGAAGGTAACAGTAAGGGCAGAGGACTTGGTACTTGGTGATGTTGTGGAAGTTAAATTTGGAGACCGAGTTCCTGCTGATCTTCGTGTTATTGAGGCACGTGGCTTCAAAGTTGACAATTCTTCATTGACTGGAGAATCTGAACCTCAAAGCCGCAGCGTTGAGTTCACTCATGAGAACCCCCTTGAAACTAAGAATTTGGCATTCTTCTCAACCAATGCTGTTGAAGGTCAGTATTTCTGTTGGTTTGTTTTTAACAAATTATTAATATGTTGAAAAAAATCAGGGCTGATATTTTTCTTTTCTTTTTTTTCAGGCACTGCTAAAGGTGTTGTGATCAGCTGTGGTGATCATACTGTAATGGGTAGGATTGCTGGTTTAGCATCTGGTCTAGACACTGGTGAAACACCCATTGCAAAGGAAATTCACCATTTCATCCACCTCATCACTGGTGTGGCTGTGTTCCTTGGTGTTTCGTTCTTCCTCATTGCTTTCATTCTGGGTTACCATTGGTTGGATGCCGTCATCTTCTTGATTGGTGTGTAATATAATTCTCATGCTCTTGTACAAACTATCTTTGCAACATTCTTCACCTCATTGCATTATTTTCTTTTTCAGGTATCATTGTGGCCAATGTACCCGAGGGTCTCCTTGCAACTGTAACTGTGTGTCTGACACTAACAGCCAAGAGAATGGCATCAAAGAACTGCTTGGTTAAGAATTTGGAAGCTGTAGAAACCTTGGGCTCCACATCTACCATTTGCTCAGACAAAACTGGAACCCTTACCCAGAACCGAATGACAGTCGCACACATGTGGTTTGACAACCAAATCATTGAGGCTGATACGACAGAGGATCAGTCAGGAGTTCAATATGACCGCACAAGCCCTGGATTCAAAGCCTTGTCTAGGATTGCTGCTCTATGCAACCGAGCTGAGTTCAAAGGAGGCCAGGAGGGTGTTCCTGTTTTGAAGAAGTATGCTCTTCTTTCTATCTTGTGTTTGCCGCTCTCAGTTTCTTGAATTGCAGACTTAATTTTGTCTCTTGTGTGTTGCAGGGAAGTTGCCGGTGATGCCTCTGAGGCTGCTCTTCTGAAGTGCATGGAATTGGCTATGGGAGATGTTATGTCAGTCAGGAAGAAGAACAAGAAAGTGTGTGAGCTGCCTTTCAACTCAACCAACAAATACCAGGTAATTCAACTAAGTACACTTGATGGTTAAAAAAATTAAAAATAAGGCATCAATTTCTCAACGCACTGTATACTTACTATGTTTTAATGTGCTTTTTTTCCCCCCCAGATTTCTATCCATGAAACTGAGGATCCTAATGACCCCAGGCATCTGTCGGTCATGAAGGGAGCTCCCGAGCGTATTCTGGACCGATGCTCCACTATTTTCATTGGTGGCAAAGAGAAAGTTCTGGATGAGGAAATGAAAGAGGCATTCAACAATGCTTACCTGGAACTTGGTGGTCTGGGTGAGCGTGTGCTTGGATTCTGTGACCAGATGCTGCCATCCGACAAATATCCAATTGGTTTCAAGTTCGATGCTGATGAAGTTAACTTCCCCATCACTGGAATGCGCTTTGTGGGCCTCATGTCCATGATTGACCCTCCCCGTGCTGCCGTCCCTGACGCCGTCGCTAAATGCCGGTCTGCTGGTATCAAAGTCATCATGGTGACTGGTGACCACCCGATCACTGCCAAAGCTATTGCCAAGTCCGTCGGTATCATTTCTGAAGGTATGCTTAGTTCTCTCCATGTCAACATGATGTTCTCAGTTAATCTTGCTATCATTTTTATACTCTTGTTTTAATTTTTCTTTTATTTCAGGAAATGAAACTGTGGAAGATATTGCTCAGCGACTGAACATCCCTGTTTCTGAAGTTAACCCTCGTGAAGCTAAAGCTGCTGTTGTTCACGGTACTGAGCTGCGAGACTTGGACTCAGACCACTTGGATGATATCCTTCGGTAATTGCATAATTTCCGTGGTTTATTTCAAGAATTGCTTAATTTTGAAAGTTATTTTTCAATTTCACTGTTTTGTTTCTTTCTAGCCACCACACCGAAATCGTGTTTGCCCGTACTTCACCGCAGCAGAAGCTCATCATTGTTGAGGGTTGCCAACGCATGGGTGCCATTGTGGCTGTGACAGGAGATGGTGTGAATGACTCCCCTGCCTTGAAGAAAGCTGATATTGGTTTGTGTTATTTTTGAAATTATTATTAAAAAACACTAAAAATAGGAATTTTACTTTTAATGTTTTGTGTGAACTTTCCAGGTGTTGCTATGGGTATTGCTGGTTCTGATGTGTCCAAGCAAGCTGCTGACATGATTCTGCTTGATGACAACTTTGCCTCAATTGTCACTGGTGTTGAAGAGGGTCGTCTCATCTTTGACAACTTGAAGAAATCTATTGCCTACACTCTGACCTCCAACATTCCTGAAATCTCACCTTTCCTGGCATTCATCTTGCTAGACATTCCACTTCCACTTGGTACAGTTACCATTCTCTGCATTGACTTGGGAACTGACATGGTAAGTTATCAAATTTCTTTTACTTGCACATTGTCTCCCTTTTTCGTAATATCATGTTTGAAAGGTACTTGGAACACTGAGCTTGGTATGGTGTTGGAAAGACAGTGTCATCTCCTGGTGTACAACTGATGCAAAATTGAGGTTTCCTTATCCAATTTCAAACCTATCACCTCTCTTATGCGCATCAGCCATTGGTTTTTTTCTTTCATACGAAACAAACACCATACCAAGTCATTTTCTAGTTTTTTTTATTATTTTTTCTTTTTAATTATAATTTGTTTTTGTTTCAAATGACAATTGAGTGTTGTATGTGGAAGTACCTGCCTCATGCAGTTTTTGTGGGAACACCTCCAGGGTTACCTTCTCATTTTTGCAAGCACTACATCTCATTTTCATCCCTATCAATTTCATTTTATGGTGCATTCAACAATCTACTATGTGCCCTTGCTTCCAAAACATAAAACTACTGGTCAAAAGGGTTCACAGACAGAATAGCAGTATATCTGAATTTCTCTCTGTATATTTGTAAATTTAATTTATGAATTGCACATGGTTTTTGTTGTTTGCTCAGAGATGCACTTGGTGTTGCACTTGGTGTTGCACAACTTTTATTTCTCTGATAGTTATTTTGAATTAAGGATGTTGATGTGGTTTGTTTGCCTCTAAATGGAAACCATCAGATACCCGCCATCTCACTAGCTTATGAAGAGGCGGAGACTGACATAATGAAGCGGAAACCACGAAATCCATATAGAGACAATTTGGTTAATGAAAGGTAACCTTTGCTTAGAGAAGTCCAATAGTTCCAGTAACAATATTGTTCTTCTTTATGTGGAGCATTAAAAATTGAAATAGTTTTTGAAAAAGATAAAAGTTAATCACAATTTGCTAGGTAAATATAGGCTAGAAGCAAAGTATTGAATTCATCATTAACCAGTAATTCTTATTTTTGATGAGATAATTTACTTTAGATTTGTATCTTGTATTAATGTGATCCATCCTCCTGCTTCAGCCTAGGCAATTGAGAGAATATCAGATTGAGTACAATTCCCCACGTAATCACTCCTCTGCAAAATCAATTTCATACCAACCACAACACTCAAATTGTCCACCATGGCCCTTGATTTGATTTGTATGTTAACTACCTCCAATCCATACCCACTCCACCATGCCCATGCTCTGTTGAGCGTATCGTCATTTTTGTAAATGTGCTTTTTTTTTTCCTTTTTTGTGCACATGATACATGTGTATGTAAGCTAGAAGTTTCAAGAAATGACCAACAATGAATGTTTCAATTCATCAATGTCAATTCAGGGAAATGAAAATCATGTAATTTGTTGGTACTTCTTGGCTTCTAAAATTCTCTACTGACATACTTTTTCAAGGTTTGCAGCAGTTTGCGGTTCTGCAGATACGCTTATAGCTATTTCTTCGGAGTGTCTTCGTATTAGGTCTTTGTGGAATATGGATATAGGGGGAAACGCCTACTAGAGGTTTTGTGAATTAGAGGAAGATGTTGATGGTTTTCAGCTGGGTAGTGAGTTGTGACTGATTCCTGCTTGCAGCTCTGAATTTATTTTATTTTATGTAGAGTAGCTTGTAGTTTGGTGTGGGTTGTGTGCAGTTGGTGGCTGAGGCGGCTGTGTACGCTGATTGCGAGCAGCTACAGTGGCTGCCAGCATACATGTGTGGCTATGTTGTTAATGTAGTTTGTTTTGTGTCCATGTATTTGATGCTCTTCATATCTGCTGTTACAGTGGTTAGGACTTCAAATACCATGTTTAATAATTCTGAGAAGCCCTAGCCTAATATTTACCTCAAAAATTTAAATCAATTATTGTCCATTTCTCCTAATACTATTTTTCAATGAACGTGTGCAGGGATAGCATCAAATATAGTCTTGTTTACAGTAGTGGTAACTTTATCACAATTTATTAAGCAATCTGGTTATGGTTGACTTTTTCTTATTAGCTATTTCTTTCCATAATTTTATTTTTAAAACCTTCAAGTCCGCAATATTTTAATCCAGTAATTGTAGTTGTGTTTCATTAAGTAAACTTCACCTAAAATATGGCCACTAAAGAGAAAGCACTTCAAATTTCATTAAGTTTGGGAATTACTTAAGACTTAAACATTTGCATATAAAAAAGAAAAATATTTTAATGAAATATTTGTGCTTATTTTCACATCACTGTATCATTATTAAGTAGATTCTCCACTTGAATAGATATCGTTGTTGAAGACTTGTGTTTGCCAGGTCCCAGCAATTTCTCTCGCCTATGAAGCTCCAGAGATGGATGTCATGCAGCAACCTCCTCGTAACATGAATGACAAATTGGTCAACAAAAGGTAGACTGAAATGTCAGAGATTAAGTTGCCTGGGGGACCATCTATTGTCTGCTTATTAACAATTATATGGGGACTTATGGCAAATTTAATTTAGCAATGGGAATAATTTTGGAGTAAGTCAGGTGCAGTTATTTTGAATTTGCATGAGGAAACGACTGCCTGGTGGCAAGCAAGTACTCATTTCTAATCCTTTTTGTCTTGTCCATTACAATCACAGTTCACAGTGTTGCCAGCTCTTTCTATTCCTCATTAATTCAATTATTTGAATGAAAGCTTTTCTTCATACCTCCTTCATGCAGGGGATTCCAGTGAAGACATTATTGATGAGGTCAATTTAGTGAAACTTTACAGGTGCTTTGAATGTTAAACTGGCGGTTTTTAAGGGGGAAACCCATTGCCTGTGGGCTCAGAATTGAATGGATGATTTCGGTTGGAGAAGTCTCTACGTCGTGTTTTGAAATAAGTTTCAATACTTCTATGTATTTGGGTCATTGATCTAATGATATAAAAAATAATGTTTACTTTAATACAGAGAACTTCTTCTTCTTAATATCTATCCAAGTGCTTTTGTTTGGTTCAGCTTTTTGTGCTTAACAGTGGAGCATATGTTTAGTCTTACTTTTCAGACTTGACTTTCATGCTTGACTGGATCGAAGCCTTTGTGTCAGTGCTTTTATTGCAACCTCATTTTGCACCACGTGGCATTTGATATAGAATTTGAAGTCAGTATACTGTGTATAAATGTGTGCAAAAAATGGCACTGTGGTGCAAAGTCTGGTCTTATGAATGTCATTTCTGCAGTTTGGGGTTCTGGTGTGTTCTGGTATTTTGCTGTTCTGTGAGGTGTTACTCCATCCCATGTCATATTACCCCTATAGATTTAACTTCCCTTCCCTTCAATAGAAACACAATCATATCACAATAGATGCATGACAGCTTCATCTAAAGAGGATCTGATATTTTTTTTCTGACTATTGGTTTGGATGTTAGATGTCATGGCTGAGGGAACTGTGGAAACAAGTGATCCTGCACCCTACACCTCCCTATCCAAACCATTCTGTTCACATGCTCGGCTCATCAGATTTTTCTCTTGTAAAATTAAATAATTTAGTACACTTTATCATTTTTTGAAAGTTCTTATTTTGTATAGTTTGATAGATGTTAGTATTAGTGCTAGGCTGTTATAAGTTGGAACGCTAACTGCTTGTGTTGGTGTACATTGTTGGTTGTCACGTAGTGCTGTAGGCTAGCCTTGAAGCCCTTGCTTGTTCTTATTTGGGAGTCTGGAGACGTTCAAGTATTAGGTCTGTTTCAATATTTAATTTTATGATGTTTGAGGATAATAAGACTGCCTTGAGTTTAGCATGTTTTTGTGTTTTCCTCCATGCATTTGGGTTTTTATATCTTATAGGTTCTTTTACAATTTTCTTCATAAAATTATCTTTTAGTATTTCTCAGTAATGTTTGAACGTGTCCATCAATAAGGTTCTGAGAAAATTTAAATGATGATAGTTGGTCTGCTGAAGAATGCGTCTAGCTCATTGAAGGAGCATGTCAACTTTATTTGCGTTTTAGGATGTTCAAATTTGTACATGTCAAAGCTGTTCGATGGTGGAGCACGACTTTGGTTTTGGTCATGGAATTTTTCAATGCTGCGCATGGTTATTTCGTCCCAGCCGCAGCACTAAATTCCCACCTGCCTTGTAGGAAACCCTGCAGAGGCGTCGGAATGCTTACTGTGTTGTAACATTTGTGTTCTTTATCTTAGTAGCTGGTCCTTAGTTTGTATTGATTTGTTTTGTTTTCACCATGGTGTTGCCTTGCTATTAGGTCCCTGCCATTTCCCTGGCCTATGAAGAAGCCGAGTCAGATATCATGAAGCGACAGCCTCGAAATCCTTTCACAGATAAACTCGTAAACGAAAGGTAAATTATGAGACAACTTAAGAGTTCATATTAATGATTTTTTTGTTAATTGTGGAACATGTCTGTCTGTCTCTCTCTCTCTTCTCTCTCTTTAAGTTTAATAATTCTTAACAAATTGAGCAAAAGCATGCCTCCTCAGCCTTCGCACGGGCTGATGAATGGAGGCATTCTTTTGCTCTAGCGACTGAATTACTCTGCTTATTATGCTTAGATTATTTTTAAGTTACATAGCCGTTTAAGTTAATTATGAGGTAAGTGGAATTTTAATTCTGTTACTTTGTACTCTGAGATGTTATGGTATAAAAATTGCATTTTTGGTTGTTACATATCACACACATATTTAGCTAGCTAATCTGATGTGGCTTTTGGTGTGGTTCTTTTTGCATGCAATTTTGCACACACAGTACAAACACACCTCTCACCCTGACAGTTTCCACTACAGCTTCCACGACTTTCCATTTTCATCTTGCCATTTCATCATCTCCTCCTCCACCTCTTTACCCGTGTATCCATACTCTGAACTCATAGTATAGTGAAAAACAAAACTACGTTGTTAGTTGTCCACTAGTCAGGGTCCCCACCAGGTCGATACCCTTCGTAACAGGGAGCAATATCGATCGATGCATGGTGTTCAGGAACTCTTTGAACTAACCATTGTACTGTATTACACCGTAGATGCCTGCTATATCTCTGGCTTATGAAGCTCCAGAGGCAGACATAATGAAAAGGCAGCCACGTGACCCGTACAGTGACAAGTTGGTGAATCACAGGTGGGTCTTAAAATATCTTGTCTCTTGCTGTCCGTGTGTGTCATTCAATCCATAATTTTTGGTTTCATCATGTTTTATCAGGTTTAGTTCCACTTTTGTTTCATTTTTTCTCGGTCTATGTTAAACATTCAAACTATATTTTATTGGATGGATTGACAGTAACAATTTTCAGAAAGTGTAAAGCTATAAATACACACTTGAACTGGCATGGTAAAAAGAATTGTCCTGTTATTTTTTATTTTTTTTTTCATGTTTCCTTCTTTGACAAAAGGGGTTTTGAGGACAAAGCAATGTGTATATTGCCTTTCTGAAAATTGCTCTCATGTTTAAATCATACATTTTTTATTCTCTAATAGCTATCATTAGAAATCATTTATCTCATACATCAGAGGGTACATCCTAGATGCATGGTCTCTAGCCATATAGGATGCTCTGTTCAGTGTGTAAGGCTTATATCGGATCTAGGTCAAGTTATCCTCATTTATTGTAATCCACTAATGTGTATTATGCCACATCTAGAAACATCGTACAGGATACATGGCAGGATAAGAAGATGAACAGCTTGGTTGTGGTAAAGCTGATTACTATTCTCCCCAATACCTTCCAACTCTATCATGACTAATGCACTACTGCTACATAGTACTACACTATCACAGAAATGAGTCAAACTCATTTCAATGCACCTATGAGTGGTCAAGACCCACATTCATCACAACAGCACTCAAAGTCCCTTTGCTATTCTCTCTAGTCTATTCACAATAAAATAGTTAACAATTTGGTAATTTTTATCAAACATTAATAATTAATGCATTATTATTTTCTTAAACCATCCCATTAACTAAGTAATAACCTCACTAAAAGAATAAATTGATAATTGTTTAAAAACCTTAACAATAAATTTTAATACTTGTCTTGAATTCTATTGAAACTAAGTTGCATAAGTTAAGTATGCAGCACAATTTTGTGTCACAGACACTTGAAGAATGCTCCCTGCATTGCCATGCACTCTAAGCAGCACTTCAAAAGTAGTCAAAGTTCTTCTCATGACTGCAAAGCAAATTTTTCTTAAGATTTGCTTATGTAGCAGCAGTTCTCTTTTTGTGTTGAATTTGCAATTTGGAGTATAACATGTAACATGTGAATCAAGAGGCTCTACTTCCAGGTAACCTTTTTCATGTTATAGTTAAACTTAATGTGAATGTAAGATGTATTGGTTTATACTTTTAAAAGTTGTTATGCTTTTTGTTGGTATTTGTAATTGTGTGATTTATGTAGGCTAATGACTATCCCGTAGGCCCAATTAGTTTCTTCTAAACGTTGAAGATATCTATTTTAACTTTGCTCTTTAACTACCATCAAAGTCCCCAACAATCTCTCATCAATTGTCAAGAGGTAAAAAAAAAAAAAAACACAAAGCAGAACAAACAGGTGACATTGCTACACTATGTTTTACGGTGCCAGAGAGAGGTGAATGTTGTGTGTGTGGTGTGTTCCTCTCCCATTTTTATTTTTCAATTTTTTTGAAGTATTTTTTTTATACATCTGTTGCTGTGGTGTGTTGGTTTGTTTTGATGTGAAAGAGCTTCAAATGTGTGCACGAGCTGGACTGACTGAGTGAGTGAGTGAATGTGTGTTTGTTGTATATGCCAGGGATCAAGTCGCTCTTATTTTAAGACATTAGAAAGCCACACAACTATCACAAAGTAAGGAAACATGTCAAATATGGCCTAATTTTTATTGGGATTCCCTAAATTTTCTACATTTTATTGAAAAATATAATGTAGCTCATTTTTAAAACTGTTAGTTTCAAAATGTGCGATATTTGTGGTAATGTGTGGCTCTAAGGTGACATTTCAATCAAAATTTATATTTTGATTGAAATTTATATTTCAATGGTCTCATACCTAAGAATGTGAATGGTGCTTAAGCGTCCTTTGAATACTCACAAGGCTTGAATGCAAGAGGGATGAAAGGCCGTTGTGTGTCAGTGGTTCAAAGAATTTTTCCTCTATTTTGGTTTATTTATACAAGTACCATCCAGCGTTGCTTAGAATAATCTTTCTGCGAAAACAATCTTCTTAAAACTTTAAAAAATCCGTCATCTGATCATGCTGGTGTGATGTCTGTGATCTAATGTGGCTTCCTTCATTCTAAGCTTTGATTGCTTAATCTTACCTATGCATCCATTAATAATAATATTGGCCATAAGCATTAGCTTTCCTTTCCCATGGTTCAGCCTTACATTCCCCTTTGTAATTCATGTTTTCCAACAAAGCAGCTTGCTAACATCTTGAGCTTACATGTCGGTATTCGTTTATGAACCAATAAAGTTCAATTTTGAAATTCATTACCCTCTGGTAAAAGGAAAACATTCTTGTTTCCTTAGTTTTGTCAGTTTAATTGAATACTATCCAAAACCGTAAGTTTTGGGCAGCGCTTTAAAGATTGCTTAAAGAGTAAACTAATACACATATTTAGATGAAAAGGACTTAAATATTGGTTTAACTGGTGGTTGGTTAGTAGAAGTGCATTTTAAAATTTGTCCTATAACAATGTGTTGGACTTTCCCAGGCTCATCTCCATGGCTTACGGCCAAATTGGTATGATCCAAGCTGCCGCTGGCTTCTTTGTGTACTTCGTGATCATGGCTGAAAATGGATTCCTGCCCATCAAGCTGTTTGGTATCCGTAAGCATTGGGACTCGAAGGCCATTAACGACCTTCCCGATTCATATGGACAAGAATGGGTAAGTTTTCTTTAACATACTAAAGTCAGTATCGCATGAAATTGGAAAATCAATCCTACAGTTCTTATTGTTAAAAATTAAATTTTCTTGTGTCTTTCTTCTTTACAGACGTACAGGGACAGGAAAGCTCTTGAATTCACGTGCCATACTGCTTTCTTCGTGTCCATTGTCATTGTGCAGTGGGCTGATTTGATTGTCTGTAAAACAAGGCGTAATTCTCTTATTCACCAAGGAATGAGGTAAGACTGGTTCTGTTTATGGTGCTGTTTGACACCCTCTTCTCTTCTTTCTTTATGCTAAAATACTGTTATGGTTCTTCCTGTAATTTTATCTGTTTTGTTATCTTTTTAGAAATTGGGCATTGAACTTCGGTCTGGTATTTGAGACTGCTCTCGCTGCCTTCCTTTCGTACACACCTGGAATGGACAAGGGTCTCAGGATGTACCCGCTCAAGTAAGTGCTAGCATTCTGTGATTTGTGCATTTAGACCTATTTGGTTTTCTATATATATTTTTGTTTTACAGGTTTGTGTGGTGGCTGCCCGCCCTTCCCTTCACTCTCTCTATCTTCATCTATGACGAGGTGCGGCGCTTCTACCTCCGTAGATACCCTGGCGGCTGGTTGGAGCAGGAGACATACTATTAAGCACACCACCGTATGCTGGCTGCGAGCCGCTGTTGCTCAGTAGACTCATACCCACACTACGCTGTAAAAGTGTTCAAAAAAGTAGCCCTGACGGGAGACATAAATGGATGATATTGAAGAGGTACTTTCCTCAAAGTCAAGATCGGAAACATATTTTAAGAAACCAATTTGCTTCGCTGGAGCCACGTTTTAGTAGGCAGCCACTAGGGACAACTAAGAATGAGTTGCAGTAATGGTATACAAGTGTGCATGTGGATGGTGCGACTGGAAGGACCATGTCAGTGAAAGATTATCAGGCAGTGTGGAATGTACAGATGTACAGCATGGAAAATGGACACCTATGAAAGCCTCATCACACCAATGCCACATTCTAATTGTCATTCTAGAACCATTTTTTTTTTCTTCATTTTTTTTTTAAAGAAGAGAAGAGTATTTACTATTTAGTTTACTATTGTGTGCAAGATGTATATGACGCTGCTGTAAAATCTCCACCTTTTTTGTTTTTAGTAATATTTTTGTTGATATTATCTTCTTTTAGTTAATTTTCAGTTTTAGTGCGGGCTTCAAGTTTTTAGGAAATGTTTGCCTGCTCCAGTAATTTAGGAAAAAATTCTCAACCAGTCAAGTGATCTGACAACCATGTTGGAGAGCTAAATTAGTTATAAATTATGTGAGAAATAATATTTCTTTTTAACATGAAGAGACTTATGTTCAGAGAAAAATAATGAAATGGTTTGTAACTACTTATTGATAAAGAAAGAGCATATAGAACACTTTAATTGTTCGTTTATATAGAGTAAAATAAGAAAATGAAAAAAACAAAATCTTGTTGCAATGTTTTTGAATAAAAGTGTGGTTTATAAAATTGTGCGAAAAGGGCAAATTGCGAGCATGGGGCACCTGGAGAAGCACAGCTTTTCCTACCACATTGCCTCCATCCACCAGTGTCATGTGAATCATCAGTGTAATTAATTCATGAATGTGGAACACTTCTTCTTGTTATGTGTAAATTACCTTGCTGATATTTGCGAGAGAGCAATTTTTTTTGTATTGATTTTTAAAAACACATTTGTAAAACCTCCCCCCTTCAATCCTATTACTCTTACTGCCTATTACCAATGTTCTAATTTTTACTTTAGATTAGACTTTGAAATTCTGATATGATGATGGGATCCATCAATCTAGGATACAAAGTGCTTGATGTATCTTGGGAAAACTGGATAGATAGGTTGTAGATATATTTTTAGGATAGTATAACCATGTTGTTAATGTAAGTCAGTACACAAATTTCACTGTTGAAGCTTGTTACATGTGAGACTTGAAAAAATTTACTTGTCTAGATCCAAACTCCAGCGATGTAAAAATAATGAATAATTACGATGGTAATTGAGAGTGGGGGAGGGGGGGAGATTCAGCGGCATCGGCTATCCAGCCAGCTGGATCCAGCTGCCCTGCCCTGCCCTGCCACTTGTGTTGGACCAGCAGCAACCAGAAAGCCGTCTGGTTCCTCGTCTCGTCTCTTCGCGTCGCTGCCGAGAAGGGAGGGAGGGGTACGAATGAGTGATTGAGCCGCGTGCCGTGCCGCACCGCGCCGCGCCGCTTGGATGGGAGCTCTTCTCGGGTCGTGCTTGCGCTGGGCCCGCGATGCGCCCGCGCCCTTTTTCACGCCATTCCATTCGATACATTCCACATTCCGGGGCCCATGGCGAGCCCAGGCCAGCCCAGGCCTCCACGCCTAGCCTAGGCTGCCTAGGCCAGGCCGACCCGCGAGGGGCTCCGTGCCACGCCGTGCTCGGGGCGGGCCCCCCGCGCGGTCCACTCCAGCCAAAACTGGAGACGGTGGTTGGAAAGTTGTTCTATCATTCTTACGATGATATTGTACATATTTTAAATAAGAACTTATAAATTATTATATTTTTTTGTTTTTTCTTTTGTTTGAACTTACTCACATCAGAAATTTCCACCTCCTTGTATTGGCTATGAATGAGTGCATTGTAAAAATGATACGCATTGTCAACCACAAAACTTGGTTACCAAAACCATCTGATCTGCAGGATTTACTGTTAGACTTAGCCTGTAGAATTTTAAACAAATATGACGGTGCAGTTTGTCCTTGTTTATGAATGAACGTGAGCATTTAATTTGTTAATCGTAATGTGTAGATGCATTGCTCGTGATCTGTAATAATAATAAGAATAACTACACACAATACTGCCTACCACAATCTGCCGATGGAGCGACTGGAGCGTTGTTCAAAATATGTAAGACAATAACCAATACAGCTTCCGGTTGGATGAAGTGGCAGAAAGCCTCTAGTTTCTGTTGTGGGTGGAAAGATCTAAGTGTGCAGTTGTCTTGGCTCATCATCAATTTTTGGTAGAATTTGAAAAAAAAGAAGAAAAACAAAGAATTTTTACACACAAAACATCGGAATTGTGTAAGTTGTTTGCCATAAGCACATAATAAAAATGGTACATGTTGAACAAACTTTGTGTTGATGCCTTTTTGAAATCCCCTTGCTCAGAAGATAATACATAGAAGCTCTTAATGTAAAAAAATTTAATTTGTAATATAAAATTGTGATGAAGTTTCTTATGTCTACCTAATTAACTGCTTATGCAACATCTGCAGAATGGCGAACCACTGCTGTTTTGAACAATCCACACCTAAACACTATCTCACTGCGCTAGCTGCGCTTTTGAGGCGCGTGTGCCCTTGAGCCTGACACTGACACCGTCAGCTGCAGCAGCAGCAGGGTGCAAGGCTATCTACACCAGCAATGGCGCTGCTCGCTCCTATGAACATGTGTGTGAGGCGTGACAAAGACAATTGGCGGCAAGTTCCCCCGCATGGTGCGCACCGCGCTGTGCGGATTGTCTACGAGTCAATTTCGCATTCGTCGATACGCCACGCCTCGCGGATGCTGATGTTGCGCGGGAATTCGGGAGAGCCGCGGGGCTTAGGAGTCAAAACCTCACAAAATAAAAAAAATTCGAAAACAATAAGATGAATGAGGAGGGGTTGAACTCGACGGCTCACAGTGAGAAACAGTGCCTCTGACCACGCGGCCAGAGTGACGCATGGGTCTCCGCCCCCGGGTCTCTGATATAACTGGAGGTTCCGCACACTATCGTCAGCTATCAGTCAAAACTAATAAATAAACATGGCGCGGTGGCAGGCTGCCGGTCGGGTTGGCCGGTAACAGGGCTAGACGCTAGGCAAGCGTCCGTACCGCGGGGCAGGGCTCGCGAGGCAGGGATGAGAGCAATGCCCCTGGCTGTGCCATGGCTGTGCCATCGCCATGCCCCTGGCTGCCCCTGGCGTCTTGCTCCGCACCGTGCACCGCGTGGACCCAGACACCCAGACGATGGCCCCGCAGTGTCCGCCCCGTCGTCGGCGCACACGGTCAGCCACTCCGTCAAACAGGCCGCCCCGGTCTGCCCCGGTCCGAGCGGGTCGCGTACGTCGCGTAGCATTGGCAGCATGGCGACGACGTCGTCGTGAACGTGCCGGCCGCCCGGTCCGCGAACCTCCCTTCTTCCAGCCCACCCTGCGCGCGGCGGCGCGGCGGGGACTTCCCTCGCAGGCCTGGTCCTGGTCCAGCTGCCGGCGGAGAGGGGACGCCGTCGGCGAGCGTCTCGCCTCAACGGGAGGCTGCGTGCCGCGCTTCGCACTGAGGCGGGGTCGCGGTGTGGCGGTCCAGACATAGGCGGCACCATGCACCACCACGACGAGCGGACCCCCCTACTCGCCCACCATGGCGAAGACCAAGGTAAGGTCCAAAGTGCACCTACAGTGCCGACTGCCGATGCAGAAAGGAGTGAAATGGCAACGGCCAACGAAATGGCAGCTTGGTGTAGCTCAGTGCCATGGAAAATTAAAAGGAGCCGCAGAACCAAGAGACAGTAGAACGAACCCTCCCTACGCGACAGCATGCTGTCAGCGTGTCGTTCGAGTCGCGGCTGATACCCTTGTTTGCATTGAGTGTCATTCGCCATGCGGTGCTCGGTCTGTCCGTCTGTCTGCCTGTCAGCCGGTCTGTCTGTCAGCCTGTCTGCCGTTGCGCCGGCGTCGCGCGGCCGATTCTGCAAGAGATCCACCGCTGCGCCGGGCTGCATGGCGGGCTGCATGGCGGGGGCCAGGCGGAGCGTCATCGTCATCGGCGCTGTTAGGCCTCAGCAGACCTCTAGCGTTCGAGTGGGGGTCGAGCTTATCGCCCGGATACTGTGAGTGACTGAGTCTGGCCTCAGCAGACTGATTCCGCCAGTCGTTCTCGTCGCTCTGTCTCTCTCACACCCATACGCGACGCTCCGTGAGTGCGAGAGAGACAGAGCGACGAAAGCGACTTTCGGAGTGAGTCTGCTGGTCTGGGTTTGGGCCGCGGTGCCGCGGTATGCGAGGCACGCGGCGAGGCGGACGCTCCGGAAGCGGCCCGACCTATATTTCGCGTTCGCGCCATGCCGAGGGAAGGCCGCGGCGCGGGGCGTGATCAGAAGGGAGATGACGTCATGGTGACAATGTGCGGCAGCTGGGCCGCGCTGGGCGCTGTAGACTGATTCCGGGAGACGTTTTCGTCGCTCTGTCTCTCTCGCGCCTATACGTGGCGCCCCATGAGTGCGAGAGAGACAAGGGCGACGAAAACGACTCTCGGAATCAGCCAGCAGGGCTGGGTTGGACTCTAGGTTGGCGTGGCGCCGCGTTGAAGCCGCGGCTGGCCTGCGGGTTGCGCGCCGCCCGAGAGGCAGGCAGCCCCTTCGGCACGGCGGCGCGGCGTTTGCCGCTTTGCCGGCGCGGGCGTCCCGAAGCACCGGGACCGGGGACCAGCACCAGCTGACGCGGCAGAGGATGCGGCCAACCACCGACTGACTGAATGGTCCTTCCCGGCGGCGTCCTGGCGGCGTAACCCGTCTGCTGGTTGCATAGCTTATCCACGCCCCGCCCGCCGCGCCGCGCCCGCCCGTTGTCTCCCACCTCGGGGGCCCCGTCGGCCCGGCCCGCCGTCCGCTGTCGGCACAGTGCGGTACGTCCCCGCGGTATGCGGCTCGCCGGCTCGTCGGTTCGTTCCGAGTGTCCTGGCCTCACTCAAGAACCAGTCATCCGGGCCCCGGCATCGGCCACCAGCCACGTCCGCCGCCAGCGTGCGCCAGCCCCACGACGGACGAGACGAACGCGCGACGCCGTAGTGACAAGCACTCGACGAAGAGGCCACCGCCGCCCAAGTACTGACAACCGACCCAGTGTCTGATGCAGGACGAAGTGACAAGTAGTGATTGATGGAGGACGACAGAGGGAAGGTAGTGGCGAGGTGACGGGTACAAAGTGAAGCGCAAGTGACGACAAAGTGACAAACAGTCGGCGGTACCCACCTGGCGCTCAGCAACTCAAAGTGCGCCGCGGCAGCCCTCTTCGGGGCCTCATCGCGTAGGCCGTGACGTGGGGTCAGAGATCGCCGCTCCCACTCTCACTCACCCGTTGACAGTGCACACGTGAGTCTGTTTTTGTGGCGGTATTGTGCCGGCGCCACGCTGCTTGGCTTCATTGTTTCGCTTCGATTCGCTTCTGGCAATGAGGGACTCCAGGCGAGCCGCGTCGGCGCCGTGGGCCGTTATCGCCGTATCTTGGGCCCAAACAACAACAAAAACAAGATGCCCGATAGCTCCTTGACGTTCGCGTCACTCAGTCCTCGATCGCCGTCCAGGACGCCGTCTGCCATCCCGTTACACAGTGGGCCAGAGGACCGGCGCCGGCGGCCAAAACTCGAGACGCGTTTTGAGCTCTGGGGGACCACTGACCACTGTGCGCCACAGTTCCTTTTTTTACCTCTCGGCTTTTGCGAACCCAGAAGCACACACGTGGCTTGATGGCTTTTGCCATCTCACGGCTTTGACCTCTGCAGTTTGCCCAAAGTCATCTCCGAATGGCACTTTTCTGGCCCATATATGTCAAGTCAAGGCCGCGGCGGAAACCCGTTTCTCTGGGGCACGTGATAATGTGTATGCCGGCACAACCGGACCAAACAAGCCGTCTCAGTGCAACTTTTGGTCATTACGAAATTATACGGAAGAACCGACATCGGTGTCGCCGGGCGGGACGCTGGACACCGTCAGTTCCTTGCGAACCAGAGCTCGGTCCAAGGGACGTAGAGACACTGCCTTTCGCTCGAACTATCTTCTGGAGATGGAATTTTCGGAGACTGCACCCTTTTTCTAGTTTGGGGAAGTCCCACCTGTTGAACTGTGCTGGAATGAAAACAGGCGCGGTGGTTTCCAGGCGGGCACACTGGCGGGGACGACGTATCGAATTAAAACCGGCTGAATAAAAATCTGAAGAAAGTAGGGGAGTTGAACCTCTTCCCCCAGACCTGGGAGCCGGTGCCGCTACGCCCTCGGCTATTGGACTGTTGTGGCGGCAGCGTGTTGACTTTGCGTTGGTTTGCGTGCCCTGCGGGGGGCCGGTCCACGCCGCCGAGTCAATGGCACCCGTCCAGCAGCCCCGCGTGCACGGCGTGCTTTGTGTGCGCCCCGAGCGCCGAATGGACGAATGGACGAGCACACACGCCGAGAGGCCCGACCCGACCCGCGGTGCATTCATTGCATCGTGTTTGCTTCTTTCGCGTGCTGTCGGTGTTGTCTCTCCGCCATGGCCACCGCGGCCAAACCGCGGCGACGGCCCAGCCAGCCGGCTCGGCGGCGGGTTGTTGACGGACAGGGTGGCGTCGAGGCAAAACACACGCGTGACGGGTGACGCGTGCCACTGGCGGCGGGGGCCCTCGAGTACTCATCGGCTCGGCCGGAAAGACGGAAAGACCATACGCAGCCATCAGTCGAAAAGTGTCGTCCGCCTGGTGGTGACGTGCCGCGGGTTGTCGCGCGCGTTCGGCGGGTTGGTGACCTAACCGCCGATTTCGGGTGCCGAGTCGCGGGCCGGGACCAGCCAGCATGCAGGGCGGCGCGGGTGCGCCGGACGCGCGCCGAGTCCAGCAGGGTGTCCAGCAGGGTGTCCAGCAGGGCGTCCAGCAGGGCGTCCAGCAGGGCGTCGAGCAGTGCGTCCAGCAGGGCGTCCAGCAGGGCGTCCAGCAGGGCGTCGAGCAGTGCGTCCAGCAGGGCGTCCAGCAGGGTGTCGAGCAGGGCGTCCAGCATGGTGGGCCGCAAACGCCACCAGAGGCACAGAGTAGGCAGCAGCAGGTTCCTGCCGACAACCCAGCCCCTCGGCCCGAGGACCTAAAGCAGCCCCAGCTCTCGAGGAACCTGCAGCAGGTCCTCGAGCAGGAGCAGGGCGTGCCCAAGGACGCCAAGGTCCGGGGGAAAGTGCAGCAGTTGGACCAAAAGCCGGCGCCAGACAGTGAGTGTTTCCGTTGTCGCTCCGATCCGAGATCGAGTTGATCATTTTGCCGCGGTCTGCCTCACTGTGATGGAGAGACGGGATGAAATGCAGTTTCGCGGCCGACGAACAATCAGAATCAATTTAGCCGAGTCGGGCAGCCAGCTGGCCGCGCCCGGCCCACTGTGCGCGGCGTATACGAGTAGTTGTCCAGCACGTGCTCGCAAAATGGAAGGAAGTACCCCGCGCGCGCGAGACTCCCAGGCCTTGGGCGTGGCCGGCGTGGGGTAGCGCCAGGGCTCTTCTTGGCGAGGGTTGCGACGTGAAGGCGCGTCGGCGCGCGATGGCGGTGACGTACCCGACCGCAGGGAATGCACTCCACTGGAAAGAAAGGCGCGCGGCCCGACTCGCTGTCAGTTCAGCGCACCACTGGGCCCGCTAGGTCATCGCAGTGCGGTGGTAGTGTACCGCTGCATGCTAGCGCACCACCGCAAAGGGAGCGCAACCCAGCAGCTAGCGCCCCTCTCGCCTCGCAGTCTGCCTGCCTGCCTGTCTGTCTGATGCTGTCTGTGTGTGTCTGTCTCCCTGTCCGTTTGCCCGTCCGCTCGTCTGCCCAGACCGGCGAGGGTGGACATCGTAGTCCGCCGTGATATCGCGAGGGTTTCCCCCGGAACGGTTGCTTCCGCCTGGGAGCCTCATAGAGCCAGCACGGCCAGCAGCCCCGACTCGTTCATTCTCGAATAAAACGTCGATAAGTCGGTGTGTTTTTTCACGGCGATACGACGGCGCCGCAGGGCAGCGCGCGTGTGAAATAATGAGAATAATGTTTTCGTCGGGGGAAACGGTTCGGACGCAGTTGCGGCGCCGAATCGCACAGAAGTCACCCGTAACTGCGCTCTGCCCTGCTCTGCCCTGCGCTCCGATCTTGGAAATCCCGGGGGGAAGGCTCGTCAAATTTATCGGCTGACGCGACGCAACGATGGTGCGCAGGGCTCAAAGAGTGCGGCGTCATACGCGCCGCCACTAGTGAAAAAAATAAACAAAAAGAAGATTGCGTCAGTCTGTCACATTGTGTTATTAATTAGGCACGCGACGCGCGCGACGCGCCTCACCACCAAGGTTCTCTCTCAAATTGTTCAGAGCGCCGCGGCTTTTGACGGCGGCCGGAGCCCGATGATACAGCACTACAGCAGTCTGATAAGGAGGTGGACGGAACGCGTCGCGGCCAAGCCTGGCCAAGCCCGGCAAGGTTACGGAGCCGAATAGCTCGACCTCGGAGCCACAGAACACAGTGCCGCGGCCTAGGGCACTCACACTGTCTTTGTCTGTCTCCCGCCGCGTGTGGGTTTGATTGGGTCCGTTGCTCTGTCTCTGTCGCACCACTGCTGAGCGAAGCGAGAGAGGCTCTCCAAACGAGGAATCCATTAGTGGGGTCACACGTTTGGTTCGAGTGTCATTTAGCTACTCCGGAGCTCAAAACGCGTCTAAAATTTTGGCCGCCTCCACCGGTCTTCTGGCCCACTGCGCTAGGGTGCCGGACCCCGTCCCGCCAACGACCTCTTGTTACGTCACGCCGCGTTATTGAAGGACAGCCTTCACTTCACCCCGTGGCCCGTGGCGCTCGCCCCGTGCCGCCCCGTGCACACTTGCATAACGGGCGCTTATCCACGCGTTGTCGGAACGTGTCTGCTGAAATTAGATCGGCAGGGAAATAGGTTTGACGCTGTCGACGCTCGCTCGGACGCACGGATCCGCTGACCGCGGGCATTTTGCGTTTCCAGGCGCCACCATGGGCAAGGAGCACCAGGCCACGCCCAAGCACGAGGTGCAGCCCTTGGTGCTGGGCGACAAGGTGGACGTCGTGCCAGCCGCCACCAAGGCCGGCAAGGAGAAGGATGATCTGGGCGCGCCCGCCAAGAAGTTCTCTCCGTTCGTCCGGCAGGTGAGTACTGCTTGCGCGACTCACACACACAGACACGCATACGTACACACGCACACACAAACAAACACACTCAGAGCACAAACATAAAGCGCCAGCCCTCCACTGTAAATCACTGAGGCGAACTCTGCGGCCTCCAGTTGTGCAAACTGTAAACGCTAGGCGGGAAGATAAAATTTTGCGGTGCCTTCGGTGGGAGTTGAACCCGCGTGCGTCTCTGTCCAGGCGTTCGTGGCGGCCGGCCCGGTCATGGCGACCGTCAGTTCCGGCATGACGACGGGCTACTCGGCCGTGCTGCTGCCCCAGCTGCTGCACCCCAACTCCACCATCCCCATCACCAGCAACCAGGCCTCGTGGATCGGTGAGGAACCCGGAGGGTGACCTGCGACAAAGTAACCGGGGCCTTTTGTTGCGTTAGAATAAGGACAGAAAAGTATTGTTTATTTTTCATCGCGCAGTTTATTTTTTTGCAACGTCAATCATCACAACCCGCTGCTTATCTTGGCGCGCCAGATAAAGCCCGTCTCTCCCGTTGCACTATACACTATAACCAGGTTAAACAAGATGCACAGCGCCTATTTGCTCTTTGCGTCAGCTGACAAGGCGTCCATGCCGGTTTCTGCACTGTGGGTGCAACCGAGCGATTCGGACGAGTCGTTTCGTCGCTCTGTTTCTGTCACACTCATGGGGCTCTCCGTAAGGGTGCGAGAGAGACAGAGCGACGAACCGATCTTCGGAGTCACTCGGCAAGGGCAGGGGCCCTCTCCGCGTCCTACCCAGTGTCAGAGCGCCCGCCGATTCAAGCATAGGCAACACGCTCGCCTCCGGCGCGCGACGGCGCGACACCCTGTATCCCCTGCATCGCCAGGCGGTGCGGCAGGCGCCGCGCCGAGCGCCGAACTCAGCGCGAAGCCGGCACCCGAAGAAACCCGAGCGACGCGCTCGGGGACGCTCGGAGGTGGGCCCGCGGAGTTTTGGCGCCATTTTCGTGCTGCCCCGCCCCCCTCCTTTACGATACGGCGCGCGCCGTGCCCTATCGTCAATCATCCATCCGATATGGTCTAGTGGTTAGGATTTCTGGCTTTCACCCAGGAGGCTCGGGTTCGATTCCCGGTATCGGAATACTTTTGTTCACGCGCTTGTTTTTCTTTCAGCGAGCATGGCGCCACTGCCGATGGCACTGGGCTGCCTCCTGGCCGGGCTGCTGCTGGACCGACTGGGCCGTCGGCGGTCGCAGCTCGTCATCTGCGTCCCGTTCACGGTGGGGTGGGTGCTCCTGGCCGTGGCCAATGACCTCCCCGCCATCCTGGGCGGCCGCTTCCTCACTGGACTCTGCGTCGGCCTTGTGGGTACGCGAAGCACGCCAATAGCGACGGTGCTGCTTGAACGGGGCGTTGACGCGATGCTGACTTACTTGTCCTTCCGCAGGACCGCCCTCCATGATCTACATCGGCGAGACGGCCAGCCCCGCGCACCGAGGCCTGCTGCTGGCGGCCATCTCCCTGGCCGTGGCCGTCGGCATCCTGGTGGCGCACGTGCTGGGCTCGCTGCTGCACTGGCGGCTGACGGCGTGGCTGTGCGCCACGGCGCCCATCGCCTGCGTCGCCCTGCTCTGCCCGTCGCCGGAGTCCCCCGTCTGGCTGGCCGCCAAGGGCAACCTGGCCGAGGCCACCAGGGCCTTCAGGTAGGCCACCGTGCAGTACCTGGACACCCAGGACTGCTTCCTCTCCGCGCGCCGGTCATTGCCTGCGGCCTGCGGGCGTGGCCAGGTTCAGGTTTCCGACGCGTCGCTGTCTCTGCCGCTCTATGGTGACCTTGGTCGTGGTGCGGCCGCCGGCCGGGCCGCCTGGCTGCCTGGTGCGGTGACGCGGTCGGTTTACCTGGTTTACCGCGCGTTGACGGCTTGCTCAACACGCCGCCACCGCGTCACCGCGTCACCGCGTCGTCTGCAGAACGAACCGAAGAGAGCGCGACGGCCTGCACATTGCGCCACTTTCGCTCGCAAAACCTTTCTGTGACGCTTTCCGCGGCACGCGAGGCGCCAGGCCGCGCCAGGCGGTGGAGGGAATTCCCTCGGGGGCAAACTAAAAACCATTGACCGCGTCCCTGCTGCAGGTGGCTGCGAGGCTTCGACGACGCTGCCACCCTGGAGCTGCATGGGCTGCTGTCTAAGCACGCCGTCGACCAGCCGACGCACCCCACTGCCGCCGCCAAGGCGCCCACCCTGCCGCTGTGGCGTCAGCTCCTGCAACGCAGCTTCATCAAGCCCTTCCTCATCATCACCATCTTCTTCTTCATCATGCAGTTCAGCGGCGTGAACGCGGTCGCTTTCTACACGGTAAAGACCAGCAGAGGGGGGCGGGAGTGGGGGCAGCCGCGCTCCGCCGGGTGGTAGGCAACCCAACCGGCAGCTGCGTCACGCGGGGCACCGCGCCCGTCGGGTAGGCAGCCCAACGGACAGCTGCCCGCCGCGGCGGCTTCGGATCTGAGATGAATGCATTTCGTCGGCCGTATAGTAATGTGGAGCGGCGCCGTGTTGCAGGTGAGCATCATGAAGGACGTCGGCGGTGGCCTGGACGAGTACGTGGCCACCATCATCCTGGACGTGGTGCGCGTGCTCATGTCGTGCGTGGCGTGCGTGCTGCTGCGGCGCACGGGCCGCCGGCCCCTGGCCGTGCTCAGCGCCGCCGTCACGGGCATGTCCCTGCTGGGCCTGGGCGCCGTGCTGGGCTTCGGCGACCCCGCGCGGTACCCGTGGCTGCCCACCTCGCTGCTCGTCCTCTACATCACGGCCGTGTCGCTCGGGCTGGTGCCGCTGCCGTGGGTCATGGCGGGGGAGGTAAGCGGGCATGCCCAGTTGGCCAGAAAACCGGTGGGGCCGGAAAAAAAAATTCCGGACGCGTTTTGAGCTTCAAGGACTCGAACCAAGCTTGTGACCCCACCAATGGATTCCTCGTTCGGAGAGCAATCCATTCGTGGGGTCACACGTTCCGTTCGAGTCCCATTTAGCGCCTCCGGAGCTCAAAACGCGTCTAGAATTTTGGACGGTCCAAACCCTCATGCAGGCCGAAAACGCGTATTGGTCAGACAGCGAGCCGGTATTTGAACCTCACGCCGTTCTCCCCAGGTGTTCCCAGCCAACCTGCGCGGGCTGGGCGGCGGCGCCACCTCGGCCTTCGCCTTCATCTACTTCTTCTCCGTGGTCAAGACCGGGCCCGAGTTGTTCGCCGCGCTCACCCCCGCCGGCGCGTTCGCCGCGTACGGCGCCGTGGCGCTCGGCGGCTCCATCTTCCTGCTGGCCTTCCTGCCCGAGACCAAGAACAGGACGCTGCAGGAGATCGAGGAGGAGATGGCGGGGCGCCACCCCGGCAGGCTACTCCGGCGGAAGGCCGAGCTGGCCGAGCCGTGAGCTCGTGCCGGCCAGTGCAGTGGGTGCGTCATGGGGCGGAGATACCCCGCGACGCCGTGGCCAGGCCGTGGCCGCCACTCGAAAGCGAAGGGGTATCGCCGCCTCGCCTCCCCTTCCCTCCGCTCGACGCTGGAAAAACAAAACAAAAACAATAACAATCCCGCGGGATTAAAACCTTATGGCGCCGCACGGCGTTTGGCTTCCCAAGCCGCGTGACTATGACTGTCACCTGTAAATAGTGAGCGCGTGTGTGAGTGTGTGTTTGTGTGTGTGAGAGTAAATGCTCGTGGATGAACGCCAAGTTTTGCAAGGCAAAACCCGTTTTGCTGCGGACATTCTCATTCCGAGCCTCCATAATTATGTGTGTACCTACACCCGCCTGTAAAGTGTACTTAAGCTGTGAAACCAATGATCTTTGTATAGAATAAACATATTCTTCTACGACGGACCGCGTTCCTTTCTTCCCGCATTCGTTAAACGAGGCAGAATTTTCTTGGTTGAGTCTACGGTAAAACTGCCAACAACATGTCCTGATCACGCGGCGCGTCGTCCCGCTCACGCTGCATCCCAGTTAAAAATCCCCGCGTGACTGGTGTCGCGGGCGCGTGCTCGGATGGACTGGCTTTCCAGAAGGATTCCATTGACCGAGTTGTTAACGAATCTGTCCCAGAGGGAGCGGCCCGGCGCGGCCCGGCGCGGCGAGGACCACGCCGTGCGGCACTCGCGACACGCGACACGCCGCCGGGGCGTGATGGACCCCGTCACGCGGCAGCAGCCGGCGCGCTGCCTCCCAGCACCGCTCTCGTCGCTGTCTCTCTCGCACCCCTACGGAACGCCCCGCAGTGCGAGAGAGACGGAACGACGAAGCGGCGCTGTCATTTGGAATGAGCCTGCTGGAGATGAGAAGGTGACTCACAGCGCAATGGCGACTTCCTCCTTTCCCGGGCGATGCCACCGCCGTCCCATTCTGTCAGTGTGCTCTCGCCGCTCTCGCCGCTCTCGCCGCTCTCGCTGTTTCTAGTGGCGACGCGCTAAAGCGCCGAACCGCCAAATCGCACGCACGAGGGCGGTTCCCTTATCGGCGCTGGCGGCACAGCCGGGCACGGCGGAGGCTGCATGGGGCCGCGGACGGCGGCGACCTCGCGGCCGCGGGGGCCGACAGGCCAGCCCGCGGCACAAAGTCAGTGCTTCGAAGCGGCATTTTTCTATCGAGAGCATTTCCTCTGCCAAGAGCATAAAGCATTTCTTCAGCCAAGAGCATTTCTCCAGTTAAGAGCAGCTCTTCAGCCAAGAGCATTTCTTCTGCCAGGAGCATTGCCCCCGCCACGAAAGTTTTTTCGCGACCTTCAATGGGATTGCGGCAAAGGTTGAGGGCCGCTGGTCCAACCCAACCTGACCAGAGGCCGCCAGAGGCTGCCGGTGCCGTAGGTTCAAACGCCGTGCGAACCCGGCTGTGGCGGCGGTTCGGCCACCAGCGGGCTGATGCAGAACGGCTTGCCGCTCTGTCTCTCTCCCACCCTCACGGGACGCGCCCCGAGTGCGAGAGAGACAGAAAGCCGTGCTCGGAAACAGTCCGCAGACGAGACACGTTTACGGCGCTGATAAAGCCGGCACACACGTGCTCCTTTTTGTTCCGAACGTCAAAATCGGAAAAAATAAGAAAGAGAGAGCGGGGTTTGTCGGAGAGGCTTTTGCGGCGCACATGGTGACTGATAACATGCAGCAAACAACGCGCCCAATTTGCGCGACGTTTCCCCGACTCGGCCACTCGTCGGCTACTCGCGTTTCTTCGCCGCGGGGGTGCCGGGGTCGCCTCGCCGCCGGGAGCGCGACGACACGGACGGGACGGCGGCCACGGGCGGGGCGGAGAGCACGATCCCACGCGACGCGACGCGAAGGCCAGAAAAACAAGGGGTAGGCGCGCGGGCCCCGCGGGGTGCTGGCTGGGGGTTCGAGGGAAAGTACACGCCACACTCAGGTACACAGTAAGCTGAGAAGCCCGGGTGGCCGTGGGCGGCGGACGGGTGTGGAGGCGTCGCCTTGGCGTCGCCTGGCAACGGCCAGGTCCTCAAACACGGGCCGAAACGCGTGGCGGCTTTAGCCGGAGGATGTTCACGCGAGTCGGACGGACGTAGTCGAACGGACGAGCAGAAAACTTTGACCGGCTGGCGTGGGCTCGCCGCGCCGAGTAATAGATTGGTTCGGCGAGCGGCCCATCTTGTTCGGCCCTGGGTCCACCTCGACAAACTAATCATCACAAGTGCAAAGACCAGGCGGCCCGGCCAGCTCCCTTGGGTTGGGGGAAGCGTGCTACGCGAGCTACGCCCCAAGGACCTCCGCGTTGATGCGTCGTCCGAAGGATGGCCCGGCCGAGGGCCCGGCTCGGCCACGACGCGGCCCGTCGAGCCTCTTCGGCCGGGAAGTCTAATCGATTGGCTTTGAGTCTCGCCGCCACCGTTCCCGGTTCACACGGCACGCCGCGGCACGCTTAGCGCCGCTGAGGTTGAGATAGCCCGGCCCGGCCCGGCCCGGCTAGCCCAGCCACTCGGCGCCGAATCGCCGACGCGTTCAGGCCGCCTCCACCGGTCTTCTGGCCCACTGTGCGACGCCTTGCCGGCGTGACAGAGTGACAGGGACGGCTGGGCTTTCTGGGTTCAAAGACCACGTACCCTTTATTCCCTGGTCCTGTTGTTTACACTGCGCCAACACAGCCAGCGCCAGCCCGTCAGCGACTCGACGCATGGGGCGCGACGAGCCCTTCCCCCACCCCTCCCCTTCCTCATTTGCGAAAACGTTCTCGCTTGATTGCTATCCGTGTTCGTCTCATATTGGCGTCCGTCCGGGCACATCCTGCAGGACTCTCTCCAGTCACCGGCTGCCTACCCACGGCGGGGGCAGCCTTCCCGGAGCGCCCCCTCAAGGCCACCGAGGCCTTGTCCGAGGCCCCCAAGGTCAAGGTGCGCAGGAAGGGCGTGTTGTGTGTGGGCGTGCGGCGCGAACTTGTTTGCGAGATCGATACAAAGTCGCCGAGCGCTCCCCTTGAAAAATCGGGCGCCACGTGTCCGCCCGTCCGGCGTAGTCCGGCGAGGCGACGCACAGTGGGCCAGAAGACCGGTGGAGGCGGTCAGAATCCCGGACGCGTTTTGAGCTCCATAGTCGCTTAATCGGACTCGAACCGAACGTGTGACCCCACCATTGGATTGCTCTCCGAAAGAGGAATTCATTGGCGGGGTCACACGTTCAGTTTGAGTCCTGGGTAGCGACTCAGGAGCTCGAAACGCGTCTAGAGTTTTGGCCGCCGACGCCGGCCTTCTGGCCCACTGTATGACGGCGACCGACTTGAAGAGGGCGATACGCGGTAGCGGTACGCGACCCCGATATCGTCCCGATACTCGATATCGCCTTACCCACCTCGCACGTTATCGCCTTTCTCGCGGCCTCCGGGGCCCTGCAGTGTGCCAGTCGAGCGATTTCGCTGCCCGCTCTGTCTCTCTCGCACTCGTGGAGTGCGCCGGAGGGGTGCGAGAGAGACAGAGCGACGAGAACGACTCTCGGAATCAGTCTGCAGCCAGCGTGACGTGACGCCCAATTCACATGTTGACTCCGAATGCTGGCACACTGCTTCCGCCCTCCGCGGGCAATTCAGGGCAATGCAGCCTGCCCACCCAGGGCCACCCAAAAACTCAGTGGCGTCTAGTCAGCGGGTCCGCGGCGCGGGGGTTGACGGCGTGCCCTCAGGGCCGCGGCCTTCCTTGACTTGGCGGTCGGTGAGCCCGGCGCCCAGCAGATAGTGGTGCAGGCCGTGCAGGCCGTGCCCTTGGAAAGGTCGGTCCACAATCTCGAGGACGGACGCGGAATGGACGTGCTGCATGGAATGGGCGCGCCTCCACTTAGTAAGTGGAGCTGAAAACAAAAACAAAAAAACATCAAATCATCGCTTCGGCGCTCGTGCACTGTGCATCCAGTTTCTTGAAACGTGTCGCCGTGCGAGGAGCGAGAAGGCCGACCCAGCCGCGCAAATATCGAAGCCCGCGCCGCGATACCGCGACGTATCGGCGTCGCCCCCACGCCCATTTGGCAAAAAAAAAGAAAGCTTGCGGACCGAATAACTTTGCGACTTGGAGGGACATGCGCACATCCAACGGAAAATAACACACTTACTTTTATCGACGGATTTGGCTGGTAGCAGCAGGGCTGTGGTGGTCTTTAACCAAACCGCCAAAAAAAGGAAAAAATAAGTTTGGCGATACCGCGAGCAGTCTGCTACGTTTGCTATGCAGCACACGCCGTCCCGCCCCTCACATGTGGCGGAATGCAGTCAGCTGTGTCGGTTGGGAGTGAAGGATGACGTCGACCACACTGTGCACACAGAGCGGCACCGCCGGCACCGCGCGAAGGGAATGGCCGGAGTGGAGTTCATTCGGGGCAAGATGCTCGCCTCTGTAATCGAATGCCTAATTAATTGCCTTGGAGAGGTCCGACCGGCCCGAAAAAAATACCATGGAAAGTGTAGGCGTGCTCCCGCAACTTCCCTAATTTTGCCCGCAAAATGCCTGCTTACCTGCGGAGCACTTCGACTTTCGTCTGAATTTTTTGGACACCCTCACTCTCACTGCGCCTTATACAGTGTATAAACTGTCTGCTGCAAAGTGATTTATACGCGCGAGATCATGGCGAGATCAATCAACTTAACTCCTATCTGATGCCGCAAGGCCGAAAAGATGACAATCAAACAAAGTGCGGTTGTAAACGAAGTTTGGTGGAAAGGTGACGGGGCACCTCCAGTCGCCGAGACAGTCCAGACCCAGACGGTGCACAGTGGGCCAGAAGACCGGTGGTTCAGGCGTCCGCCGGGCGGCGGCCGGTGCTCTGAATTTTCCGCCACTCATCATCCTGACGGCTCTAATAATCCGTCTGCGACCTCTGCGCATAACTCTGCGCCTCCTCGTTTCTCGAGAGATAAAAAGGTCTCACGAAGCTTGTAGGGCTGATTGGCGGTTTCCTTCTTTTTATTTTTTGTTTTGTTTCTCGTCATTAAATGAGAGAGGCTGCGCGCCGCGCCTAGCTTCCGCAGCGTCCGTCGCCATGGCAACTGAAGACTCGAGAAAGGGCCGCGGGAGGAGGGCGCTGATCGCGCTGATGGCTCGGCCAGGTGACAGCCTAGGCTAGCCTGGGCGGGCTAAGCTATCGGGGGCTCTCGAGTTTCGACATCGAGAGGGCGAGATAGTTTCAATGTGCGGCCCGAGCGGGTCGCTTTGTCAGTCACGCCCCGCACAGCGATTCCTCACGAGTGTCCTCTGTCTCTCTCGCACACCAGCGCGGCGCCCCATGCGAGTGGGCGTCCCGGCCGGGTTTGGGTTCCGATTGTGCCAACGCACAAAGGTCCCTACTCGGAAGATGTCCTTTCCCACGAGGGGCTCCCCTCCCCCTCCTCAAGCGCGGAGCGCACGTCGGGGTGGTGCGTGGTCCCGGTGCCAAGTCGCCGGGCCCAGGCGGCCCCACACTCACTCGCTCAGCTGGCAGGCCCGGCGGTCCGCGGGTCCACGTGGGGGGACTGGGGGGACGGCCAGTACCCTTTCCCCAACGCCCCCACCGCCTTGACGCCATGCCCGCCATGCCCGACGCCGTGCCGGCCGGTGTCGGGCCGTGGCGAGCCGCGCCAGACCACGCGTGGCCACGCGCGAGCCGCGTGCATGACTGTTGTCCTACTGGCTGCGCGGCGGGGCGCGGGGCGCGGTGGGCGGGGCGCGGCGGGGCGCGGCGGGGCGCGGCGGGGCGCGGCGGGGCGCGGCGGGGCGGCCGGTGGGGGGAAGAGGGGCTGGAGATGTCCCTGCCGGCCAGAAGGCCAGAACGTTGGAGGCTTGGCTCAGTGCGCGTTGTGCCCGAGGCGCTTCCCTCGTGCTGCTGGTCTTGCAGTGCCCTGCCGCTCTGCCGCTTCGTCCGGAGGCCCGTCCCGTCCATTTAGGGTTCAGGGGTTGCACACTCCCATGGGAAGCGCAGTCCTCGTCCGCAGCCCGCGCCGGCCGCTTCGCATAGTCAGAGAGCACCCCGGCATCCCTCCGCGCGAGAGGACCATCAACAGGTAGCCTGCCCCGGCCCGGACCACGCGCCGCCCCGCTGCCCCGCCAAGCCGGCCAAGACTCCGAGACGACTTGCAAATCGGCCAATCCGTTGCTTGACTCGCCGCTTCGCTGCTTCGCTGCTCGGGTCTGGTCCAAGGCACGAGTCGCCGGCTGCAGCCAGCACCACCTGCAGCACCATCATGAAGAAGTAGGTGCACCACTTGGCTGTCGTTCACCTCGCCTGTCCGGCCCGCCCGCCGGGGAGTGAACCCCGCGCGGGCGCCGTGCACCGCCACCAGGAAATTGTGGCGCCTAGCCGGCCTTCTGCCGTCTCACCCCCGGCCGCCCCCGGCCGCCCCATCCCCGCCCTGCCGGAGTGATGCAATACAAGGCCTGGGTATTCTCCGCCCGGAGCGAGGCAAGGCAGGACCAGGGTGGGGGTGCGGACCCCAACGTCGACCCATGCCGCCTTGCGCGGGGTGGCGCAAGACCGGAGGCTTTCAAACCGCTTTTCCTGGTCGTCGCAGCCGAGCCTGCCGCGGCCTGCCGAGACAGAGAGGTCTGCGCTCTTGCCGCGAGCGCGTTGCCCCCGAAGTTCCGAATCTGTGGCGCCTGTCTCGACGGAAGGCGCGTCTCCATCCATGCATACGCATCACGGGGCCGCAGTTCGCTTGATTGGAAATCCCCCCCCCCCCCTCCCCGCTCCGCCTCCACCGTGCGTCGCGACGCGGCCGACGCGGGGCGCGGTGCCGTCGGCACACCACGCGCGGCGTGCGACTCCCTCAGACGATGCAGTGGCACGGGGACACGGGACGCGGGGCGTCGCATCGGTGCAGTCACCGCGTCACCGGCAGCGCGAGCGACTCTTAAAAGTCTCTCTCACGCTCCTACGCGACGGCCCGGTAAGCGCGAGAGAGACGGGGAGAGACGACTCTTCGGAATCGGCCTGCCGAGCGGCCTGCAGGGAGGCGCACGGCAAAAACGTGCTCACAAAAAGAAACGCTCCCACCTTTCGCCTTTCGTCGCCGCGCCGCCGTGTTTTCCCGCGGCCGAAATAATGACACCCGTAAAAAAGAATTTGCGTAGCGATGCCCGGCTTTCGTAAACAGATTGCCGTGCGCGCGGTCCGCCCCGCAGGGCTCCGCAGACCGCCACTATTTATCTAATCGAACACGCCATGCATTGCGGCGCATTTCTCGAGCGTCTTAGCCGCGATCGTCTTACGCCGGCTGCGACGAAAACAAGGAGGCCCTTTCGGACCCGTCGCTCTTCCGCGGGCCGTGGCCGCCGTGGCCGCCGTGGCCGCGTGCCGCCGTGGCCGCCGTGGCCGCCGTGGCCGCCGTGGCCGCCGTGGCGCACAGTAGGCCTGGAGAAGCGGAACCCCTCGCCCTCGCCCTCGCCCTTAAGTAGGGCTCGAATGAAACTCATGCGGGTGCCGACGCATTGCCCTTCCAACGAGGAATCCAATGACACTCTTATGAGTTTGATTGGGGTCCCGTTGAAGGCATGGAGAGCCGAATGAGCGTCTTGACTCGCCTCCTTCGAGAGTCGTTTTCCTCGCACTGTCTCTCTCGCACCTCTCGGGGAAGCCCCATGAGTGCGAGAGAGAGCGACGCAAACGTTGTGCGGCGGCGGGTGCACCGGACTGATATACATGGCGATCACGCCGGCCCGCGGGGCCACGCAGCGCGTCGCGGCCGAGCTGCACGGTCGTTTCGTCGCTGTCTCTGTCGCTCTCATGTGGCGTCCTGCGGTGGTGCGAGAGAGACAGAGCGACGAAACTATCCTTCAGAATGGCTCGGCAGAGCGTCGCGGCGCCCGAAATAGCCGTGGCAATTCAGAAGGGCGTCGTCGTCGTCCCGAATCAGCTGTGGAGGCGCCGCCGCGTGGCTTGGCGTGGCGTGGCGTGGCCGTCGCAGGGAATGCACGCCGGGCCGACGGGCCGCCGCCACTGTGTCGCTGCACGCCGTGTTTATATACGCGCGTCGTGTGAGCCAACGTGTCTCGCCTCTCGCCGCGGTTTGGTCAAGGCCTGCCGCTGTAAACAAGTCGCGCGGCGCGGGATTTAAAGATTTAAAGCGCGACGAGTTGAAAACCGCACGTCGCACGTCTCGAAGCAAATAACGAGGAGCACGTCGGCGTCGGGCGGCGCCCCTCCCCTTACAGTGTACAGTGCGCCGCGCGCGAATCGATGCAACGGCCACCGGGACATTGCCGCGGAGCCGCGGAGCGGCGCACACGGCGCCTTGCGCAAGGTTAGGGCTGCGCCGCCAGGACGCCAGGACCGCCGGGGCGCCGCGTTAACGAGGACGACGCTGGGGACTAGGAAGGGCGCACAGGGCACACGCCGCGTCCAGGGTGTCCAGGGTGGGCGCCCGGCGAGCGCGCGGGCCGCGCGAGCTAGAGGGTGTCAGTCGAGCCAGGCTCTCCAGCAGACTGATTCCGAGAGTCGTCGCTCTGTCTCTCTCGCACTCATGGGGCGTCCCGTATAGGTGCGAGAGAGACAGAGCGACGAAGACGTCTCTCGGAGCCAGCCGGCACTGCCATCGTCCCGCGTGCGCCGTGCGGCCGCTTCGCTTCCTCCTGGAGCGTGCGAGCCGACCAGATCACGAAGCGAGCGCGTGGCGGGCCTCCGCGTGACTCGACCCTCTGGCGAGTAGCGTGTCTTGTTCTTGTTGACGCAGTGTCGCGCATTTCGGCCTGTGGCCTGTTGTTCTTTTCGAGGCTTTCGGCCGCCAAGGCCGTCTCGAGATACAGAGCAGGGATCGGTGTCCCCATAATCGGGTCCTTGTGCCTTCGGTTCGGGGAGACGAAAACAACAGCGTCAAGTGTTTAGTGTTCGTAGTGCTGGCCGTCGGGCGGCATTCCTCGCTCGCCGACTTTCCGTGAGTTTTCGCGGTGGCGTGGCCGTGCCGGGCTCGGTGCCGGGGGCGTGGGGCGTGTCTGCCGGACTGTTTACCTCGTTACGGACGGCGTGTCTCCCCAGTAAGGATGGCCATGTCCCGTTTTGCAGTGGGGCCCGAAATAGCGAACGATAATGCGTGGCCTAGCCTCTAATGGGAATGGGAATGGGCGCCTGGCCCGCCACACACCCACGTCGGTCGGGCGGCCTAACCCGAGCGCGCCGGGCGCTAGCCGGCCGCGGCCACCCTCCCCCCGCGTGGCGACTCCGCCGCCGGCCGGCCCGCCAGGGAGTCGAGGAGTCGGGGTCGGGTCCGTCGGGCCCCGCCCTGCTGCCCGTGCCGCCACTGTACTGACCACGCTCCTGCTTGCAGCATCAACGGCACCCCGGTGGACGTGGAGTCCCTCAAGAGCCTGGTGGGCGGCGGCCTCGGCGGCCTCGACGGCCACGCCCCCATGGACGCCATCAAGACGGCCCGGAGCGGCTCCAGGGCCGAGAACCTCGGCTCGGCGCACTTGCTGCCCGAGACGGTGGTGCGGCCGCGCCGCGGCAGCGCGCTGCGCCAGGTGCTCATGTCCATCATCGCCAACCTGGGCACCATCAACACGGGCATGGCCTTCGGCTTCTCGGCCGTCGTCATCCCGCAGCTCGTGCGCGCCGACTCGGACATCCAGGTCGACGAGGACCAGGCGTCGTGGATAGGTAAGGCAGGTCGCGTGCTAGCGCGCGTCTGAGGCGCCAAAGTCAAAGTGGCGCGACTGATTCACTGCTCTCTCATCCTCGCAGCTAGCTTGTCCTCCGCGTCCACCCCGGTGGGCTGCATCCTCACGGGCTGGCTCATGGACGCCATCGGGCGGCGGCGCGCGCTGCTGCTGACGGAGGTGCCCTTGGCGCTGGGCTGGATGCTGATCGCGCTCGCGCCCGCCAACCACGGCCTCTACTTCATCTACGCCGGCCGTCTCCTCGTCGGCCTGGGCTCCGGCATGGTGGGCGCCCCCGCCAGGGTGTACACCGGCGAGGTGACCCAGCCGCACCTGCGGGGCACACTGTCAGCGTTCGCGTCGGTGAGTCCGCGATTCGGCACTTGGCCCGTTCCGCGGGTTCGCGTCCCGGCGGCGGCTCAACGTTTTCTTGTTTTTCTCTGCGCCCAGGTGGGCGTGTCCCTGGGCGTGCTGCTCGAGTACGCGGTGGGCTCGTGCGTCACCTGGCGAGTGCTGGCGGGCCTCTCCGCGGCCGTGCCCTCGCTCGCGCTGCTGCTCACCCTGCTCACCCCCGAGTCCCCCGCCTGGCTGGTGAGCCGCGGCCGCCACCAGGAGGCCAGGGCCGCTCTGCTCAGGGTGCGCGGCGAGGTCTGCGACGTGCAGCAGGAGCTGGACGCGATGAGGGACTTCGCCGAGCGCAACAACGTGGTGAGTGTCTTCGCCTTGGCCGCGAGGTTGTGTGGTACAGCGGGCGGGAGCGCAGCCTGACCACCATCTCTCTTTCTCTGCGCTGCAGGTCAAGCTGGGCTGGCGAGACACGTTCAGAGAGCTGGTGAAGCCGTCCGCCATGAAGCCGTTCCTCATCCTCGTGGCGTACTTCGGCATCTACCAGTTCTCCGGCGTGAACCCCATCACGTTCTACGCCGTTAAGGTGTTCAAGGAGTCGGGCGCCTCCATCGACCAGTACCTGGCCACCATCCTGATGGGCGTGGTCAGGCTCATGTTCACCGTGGCGGGGTGCGTGGCCTTGAGGCGGTGCGGCCGCCGCCCCCTCACACTCACTTCCTCCATCGGCTGCGGGCTGAGCATGCTGGGCCTGGGGAGCTACATGATGGCGTGGGAGTTCTGGACGGCGGAGGGAGCCACCCGCACGGCCACGTGGATCCCCGTGGCCTGCATCTTCGCCTACACGGCCTTCTGCACCACGGGCTTCCTCATCGTGCCCTGGGTCATGATCGGCGAGGTGTACCCCTCCAACGTGCGCGGCCTGGTCGGCGGCCTCACCACGTGCGCGGCGCACATGTTCGTCTTCCTGGTCGTCAAGAGCTTCCCGCTGATGCAGAAGCTGATGGGGCACTCGGGCACCTTCCTGTTCTACGGCGTCGTGTCCATCGCGGGGACCGCGTTCTTCTGGGCGCTCCTCCCGGAGACCAAGGGCCGCTCTCTGCAGGAGATCGAAGACTACTTCTCCGGCAGGACAGAGACTCTCAAGCCCAAGAAGAACAAGATGGAGGAGGTGGCGCCGGGCAGGGGGGCACACCAGCACATCCTCATCGCCCCCAAGGGCCAGGCCCTCCCCTGACGTGGTGCACCACGTGACGGCGCTGGCTAGTCATTCAACCTCACATCCTTCTTACATTATTTATTTCTCTATACTGATAGATCATGTGCAGGAATATGTAACTTAATCGACTCACGTAGTTCGACTTCGAGTAGCTACTTAAAATTCTGATCTCATTTCAACGTAATTATTGTTTATTGTATAAAAATAGTTGATCCTCTTTGTGATACTTTGTCATTGGGAGATGGGTGTTTTAATTTAGCCTTGGGCCTAGATGACTCCTGAAGTTCAGTGCCTGCAGACGACTTTATAGGATGTTCCGATCCTGGAGTGTGTGGTCTGTCTAGCCTCCAATGGTAATGGTAATAAGGCGTAGGCAACACTGCCGCATAAGTACATGCGTGTTCGGCGGGTTGGCCTACCCGTTCTTTCGCGGGCGCTCGGCTGGTATACAGTTTATTCCAGTTGTTCCAGAAAGCAATCGCTTGCTATTTACCGGAACGTGGAAGCGTTCAGACCTTGATTGTGCCGTACTACTTTTTGGTTAAAAAGTTATTAGCAGGTCATAATAATATTCAATGAGTAAAACTTATTCATAACATTTCTTTAGCTTTGAGACTTGCTTTGACCTTTTATGACTGAGACCTGACATGTAATTTATTTGTGGTATTAGTGACAAATAGACAGTATTCATCTTCCCTCATTCAAACGTGAAATCAGTTTGCTACCATACCAAAAAATGTACATACTAATTATGTAACAAGAAATTTAGGATAATTCGTGATGAGTGTGCTGACATTATCTTCCCTTGAATTACAGCATTACTATAGGTTAGTTAAAAGTGATAAAATGTCTACCTGTGATTGTGCCAGTACTAAACTGCATACAAGCAATATTTTCATAGTTTACATAGTTTCAACAATTTGAGTGGTATGTTTAAGTGCTTTTAAGTCAATATTTTAATTTTTGTTCACAAGATGCACTTGTTTATATTAGTTTTAAATTGAGAGACCAATGGTGATGCTATTTAGCAAGGCCTTCCAGCTTTGTTTGAAATATAAGACTATAAATTTCACCCATTGTCTGATTCAACACCCTCCCTTTTTTCCATCCTTAGATGTAGCAGTGGCACTAAGCTTTAGGGGGGGTGGGTGGGGTGGGGGGGGGGGGGGGACCTGGGTTTGTCCAATAAAACATAAAGTAAGGTAGATAGTTATTATATTTTCACAAGACATTTACAGTGAACAAATCACACTTAATGGTACATTTTCAATTGTTTAGCACATCAAACAACACACTGAAACATTCATATTCAACAAACCATTGCGCCCTATGAAAGGACATAATAAGTTGATCCAATTTCAGGAACAATCAGGATTTACTTTTTACTTTTTTTGTAAGCATCAGAGTTAAAGTACAAAGGTTGAAATTCCCAAGGCAGCGGCCTCACCCATTCCTCCTTTTGTGGTAAGGGTCTGTAGGCTAGTTTGATTTTTTCAGCGGCATACTGCTCAGCATTGAAAGATTCAGCCAATTTCATCTCCTCCTCCAGCCCAGAGAGGAATATTGTCTCTCTTGCCATCCTTCTCTTTTTAGACACAGTCATGCGTAGAATACGGAATTTTTTCAACCACTTCTTTCTTTGATGCTTTTTCATTTTACGACGCCTTACATTAAGCATATGAACTGCTAACTGTTTTATAACCTTTCCTCGTTGAGGTGCTTGGTATTCAATTACCTTTTGGTTGATATGGACATTGGTCAAAGAAGCTTTGGTTGTTGGCATTTCAAGACTAACATGCTTTGAAATAGTTGGGAGTTGAAGTTTGATCAGGCGTTCCACAGGAGACATTGGCAGGATTGCAACATCTATTCGCTGAAGCAATGAATTAAAAGATAATTTCTTTGGGTCAGAAGAACTGGAGGATAAATTCATAATAATATTTGTGGAAGCATTTCCATTCCATTCTCCATTACTCTGGATGGAGTTTGAGTTGGTTGATAAACTGAGACGACTCTGTAGGCCTGACATGCATCTTGAAGTTGGAACCAGGAGTGTTTCTGAAAAAAGAAAGACACAAACTCTATGTGGCACACGTACAAAATAAAAATGTACAGCATTATAAAATGCATTAAAAATATCTGAAGTTACATAGCAGGTCACAATGAAGAGGTTATGGAAACTACACTACTTGCAAAAGCCTCGTAATGTTAAAGTTAACAAGGCAGCAATGCTAATCTGTTGTCCTGAAAGCCTGAATAAGAAAAACTGCGAACCAGCCGCAGAGAGACAACACAGGAATATAAGAATTACTTACTTTCACAACATAAAGCTGATTTCAGGAGCCTCTGGAGGATGGCCATGTTTAGTGTTCTGCGAATAGTCCAGAAATCATTAGATCCAGTCGTGGCAGACGACACGCACGACAACGTTCTGTGCAGCTAGATCCATCTGTCATGTTTGTTTAAAGGCCAAAGACAACATTTTAAGTCATGAACAGCCTTGGCTTGAACATAATTTTCAAAATGGGGTGTCTTTGTTCCAAAGATTCTGTCACCGTAAACTCTAAGAAGTATTTCCTGCGTGAACAGTTAGGGGAGGGGTAAGTTTGGTAGAGGGTCACTTAACCTTAGTTTGTCAACAGACAGCATTATTTACCAAAATTTCCTGTTTCAGTGGTTTTAGTACTGTTTACTTGGGAGAAGAAGCTGGTTCAAAAAAACTTGTAGCTATTAAAAAAATTATCTGCCATGGTATGGATGACGAAAGAGTTGCACTTCGTGAAGCAGAATATCATGAAGTTCTTCAGCACAAGAATGTATTAAAATGCTTGGATTCATCTCTGACTGGCCATGCTGATCCTGTATTAAATTCAACCAGCATGGTCTTATTGGTACTTCCATATTTTCCTGTAAGTTTTCATTGTCTTGAATAGATCTCACAGTATCATAGAAAAGAATATTAACAGACTTCATTTTTAGCGTGGCACCTTGTTGCACGAATTGGAAAGACGGGCAGCAAATCAAAGGCACATGGAACCCCCTGAAATTTTGTGCATGTTCTTACAAATCTGTGAAGGTATTAAGGCATTTCATGAGGCCAAACCAGAACCTCTGGCTCACAGAGATTTAAAAACTGCGAATATCTTATTGGATAATTACAACAATCCAATTATTATGGATTTAGGTGAGCCCTCCTCAATAAAACAAAAGAGAAAAACTTGTGCAAACTTGTTTGTAAATGTATGTAACAACTGGTTTTGATGTTTTGTTTTTGAACAGGATCAGTAGCTCGTGCAAGGGTTAAAATAACAGGTACTTCAGATGCTCAGAAGCTTCAAGACCTAGCAGCAGAACGTTGTTCCATGCCCTATCGGGCCCCTGAACTATGGAATGTTGAATCATATTGTATAATTGACGAAAGAACAGATATATGGGTAAGCCTTAGCAATTTTCAGACTCTGCATAAGAATTTTCTGACCTCATCTTGTACATAGACTCATAAATCTATTTCTTTCCTCAGTCATTGGGATGTTTGCTTTACGCAATGTGCTACTTCAAATCACCATTTGATGCAGTCTATGAACGAGGTGACAGTGTAGCATTGGCTGTTATTAGTGGAACCGTACATTTCCCTGAAAACACACCTTTCTCTGAGGTTTGCATCTATCCCTTCTTTTACATTGTGCATTTTAGTCTATGCAGTTTTCAAAATTGATGCTTACTGTTTCTCCTTCTTTGCAGGACATACATGATCTCATCCTCTTCATGCTTCGTGTAAATCCCATGGAACGGCCATATATCTACAGTGTAATAGAAAAAGTGACAGACACACTCGCTCAATATGAGGGAAAAGCATAAAACTGAAATTTTGAAAATGACTTAAAAATCCAAGGTGCAATTTCAACTTTAAACCTCACTGCGCCTGCTAATTCCAATTTTCTGTGATTTTTTCAGAATCAAAGCTCTTGTGTCCAATGTAAAATTGTACTATAGACTTGGCTTTTGAAACAGAACTGGGCCTAGCTGTTGAGGCATGTTCATTGCAGCGGTCTCATATCCATTCACTTAGTATTATTACATCACAAATACTGTTGTATCATTGGCATTAATAATCTATACAATAGTATATCTTTGTTAACAGTCTACTTTTATTATTTTGAGTTAATTATTTTTAAACCACAAAGTTTATAATTATGAAGTTGCATATGATTTTGGTTTTTACTTAGATTATAAATTTTTTTTAAACAATCCATTTGTCATGTTTGATAACTCTTCCCATTCCTTGTCAGAGCCGTTCTCCATTATCCACTACGCCTCCAAGAATGGCTACTTGCTCGCCCTTATTATCACAGGATCAAAACCCACTTCCTAAACCTTTTTTGATATGTGGCAAGTTCAAAATCTCCCGCCATTACAGTAGTTCGTTGGGGTCCCGTGTGGCGGCGCTGAACGTTGTCGTCTCCACGCCACTAGCGCCCCCCGTGGCGTTTCTACAAACTTCGCGGCGTTTCGCGCTGAGCGGTAACCGGATGTCACGCGTCGCGGTGCTGGTGGCTGGTGGCGGCACTTTCAAACACCGGCAATGAGCCGAACCAAAAAGCAAAAGGCAACAAGGTCCGCTGCCTCCTTTCTCTTCCTCTTCCTCTTCTCCCGCGACCAAGAGGCAAAACAATAACGCGGGTCACCAGGCTCGGACTGGCCCCCAAAAGGCCCCGGCAGATAAGACCGCAAAAGGCCCCCGATCATCATTGTTTTTACCCTTCATGACCAACTTTGTGAGGCTGCCGCTCCCACACAATTGCGGTCAAAAGCCTTCCCGTACAGGACATGAAAGACTAGGGTCTTAAGAATTCTAGGGCGTCGAGGGAGGCCTTTTACGGCAACTAGATTGGGCACAGTGGACACCAAAGTCAGCAAAATCAGCAAATTTCCGATATTCGCTACTTTTTGACCAAATTGGTCGGAAAATCATTGCGGTCAAAGGCAAAATCGTTGTGGTCCCACGTCTTCCCTATACAGGGCATGAAAGAGTAGGGTCTTGAGAAACTAGGACGTTGAGGGAGGCCTTTTACGGCAACTAGATTGGCACAGTGGCCGTCCAAGTCAGCAAAATCAGCAAATTTCCGAGATTCGACCACTTTTTGACCAACTTGGTCCCAAAATCGTTGCGGTCAAAGGCAAAATCGTTGTGGTCAACGTCTTCCCTATACAGGGCATGAAAGAGTAGGGTCTTGAGAATACTAGGACGTTGAGGGAGGCCTTTTACGGCAACTAGATTGGACACAGTGGCCGCCCAAAGTCAGCAAAATCAGCAAATTTCCGAGATTCGACCACTTTTTGACCAACTTTGGTCCCTAAATCGTTGCGGTCAAAGGCAAAATCGTTGTGGTCAACGTCTTCCCGATACAGGGCATGAAAGAGTAGGGTCTTAAGAATACTAGGACGTCGAGGGAGGCCGTTGGCCGCTACTAGATCGAAGCAGTGGCCGCTCAAATTCAGTGAAAACGGCTACTTTCGGAGATTCAATCACTTTTTGACCATCCTCGTGACGTTACTGGTCACAAATCCAAAGGCCCCGGCAGATTTTTCTGCCTGTCTGCCCTGGCCAGTCCGAGCCTGCGGGTCACTCAGGGTCACCAAGCCGACTGGGCATCGAGGCGTCGCTATCAGCTGCAGACTGATTCAGAGAGTCGTTTTCGTCGCTCTGTCCCTCTCTTACTCATGAGGCGTCCCACTAAGGTGCCAGAGAGACAGAAGGACGAAAACGACTCTACGAATCGGTCCACAGTTGACATTAACGCCTTGGCTCAAGCTCAGTGTTGTCCGCGAGCTCGGTGTGTTCGGTGTTCTTCAGCCACACTCCCAGCCATGGCGCCACGAGAAGTCCAGGCGGTCCTCAGGCCCACGCCCACCCCGCCGTCCACGCTGCCGGGGCTGTGGAAGTACCCCAGCCACCGGCAGGCCGAGGGCGCCGTCACGGGGGAGGGCTACTTGGACAGCAGGCGCGTGGACGACGGCGCGGAGGGCCTGTGGCGGGTGCACGACAAGCTGTACGACCTGACCAAGTTCGTGGACAAGCACCCGGGCGGCGCCCACTGGCTGCGCCGCACCAAGGGCATGGACGTGACCGAGGCCTTCGAGAGCCACCACATCGTGGTGGAGCACGCGGCCCGCGTCCTGGCCAAGTACGAGGTGCGGGACGCGGCGGAGCGCCGCAACTCGCCGTACACGTTCCACGATAACGGCTTCTACCGCACCCTCAAGCGGCGCGCCGTGCCCGTGCTGGCCGCCACGCCCGACCCGGGCTTCGCGCCGCGCTTCAACGACGCCCTCGTCGCCGCCTCCTTCCTGGCCGTGGCCGCGGCCGCGCGCTGCGGCTGCTTCGCGCTCGCCACCCTCGCCGCGCTCATCATCTCCTTCGCCACCGTGTGCGCGCACAACTTCACGCACCGCAGGGACAACTGGAGGATGTACTACAAGAGCCTCGGCTTCATGTCACTGTCGTAAGTCAGGGCTCGGCGTGCGAACTGAACTGGCCTCGGCCGGAAGGGGCCTTGGCGCCCCGTCGACCACACCTGTGTGGCGGGACTGCCTAGCCTACACCGTAAGGGGCCATGACCACCCGACACATTTTTCCACTTCCAACTTCTCCCCCCAGCGAGTGGCGGGTGAGCCACATCCTGTCGCACCACCTGTACCCCAACACGCTGATGGACATCGAGATCACCATGCACGAGCCCCTGCTGCAGTTCTTGCCGACGGCGGAGAAGCCCCTGGTGTTCCGCGTCGCCTCCTTCGTGGCCTTCTTCTTCTACGCCTGCATCGCCCTGCCCATGGGCATGCTGAATCGGTGCGTTCAGGTCGAAGCTTCGTCTCGCCTGCGCGATCCCTGTCCGCAGTCCTCACCAGTTTTCCTTTCCCAGTGTGAGGAGGATGCGTGCTGAGGACTACCTGCCGGCGCTGTACCTGCTCACCATGTTGGTGGCGGGCGCCCCGCTGTTCCAGTCGCTGTTCATGTGGCTGTACATCTGCGTGGTGCACAGCCTCATCTTCCACTCCATCGGGCTCACCGCTGCGCACCACCACCCCGACATCTTCCACGACGGCGACGCCGCGCGGTAGGTCCTGGCTGGTCCTTGGCGGCGTTTGGCGCGGAAACGTGAACGGAGTTGTCTTTCCTTTCCAGCGAGGACCGCGACTGGGGGCTGGGGCAGCTGGACGCGGTGCGCGACCGCGCGGACCACGGCGGCTCCCCGTACCTGGTGCTGACGCAGTACGGCGACCACGCCCTGCACCACCTGTTCCCCACCGTGGACCACTGCCGCCTGCCCGCCCTGTACCCCGTGCTGCGCGAGACGCTGGCCGAGTTCGGCGTGGAGTACCGCTTCACCACGACTTGGGAGCTCTTCAAGGGCGCCTTCCGCCAGCTGGGTCGCACCAGCACCAACCCGGAGGCCCCCGGCAAGGTCATCGCCCTGGGCGCGCGATGACAGCAAAGCTTCGCTGTGTTTGTGAGGGTTCAGTTTGAACGAAATGTAAGTCACCGGCTGATTTTAAAACTATTATTGGACGAAGCGAAATGAGCATGTGGGGCCGGAGGCGCTAGTCTCCGCAAGGCGAGGTCTTGCACAAGATGCCGGGTCGCCGAAGAACCAGTTCGCACGTCTCCGCCCCCAGAGGGGCTTCGGCCGGCCCCGCCGTGACCGCCGCCCCCAACATGCCCGGCGCGTTGGCGGGCACGATGGTCCCCGTGCCGCCCGGCTTGTCCTGGCCCGCGTCGCCGCAGCTCGCGCGCAGGTCCTCCTCGAGGCCCAGCTCCCGGAGCAGCGCGTCGACGGCCACCTCGCTCACGTCCACGGTGGGGGCGTGCGACATCCAGCTCAAGTCGTGCTGCAACCAAGCGCGTCGCGAAACAATGAACCGCAGCGTCGTTTCGCAACCAAAAAGAATGTGATAAATAAAAGGAAGTTTTGATTTTGTTACGGCACTGTGCTTTTTCTGTCCTTGAAATATCGCGGTCCGCGTGTGACAAACACATTTATTTGTTTATCTTAATTGCCCCCCGACCTCGCGAGGAGAGCGCGGAGAAGTGCGCGGGCGAAAAACAACGATCGGAACGAGAGATAACGACCCCCCTGACGGACGGGCCTGACGTACCCGGACGCTCGCCGGCTCGGCCGGCGCCGTGGGGAAGTGCTCGTAGTCCAGGAAGTTGACGACGTCTTGGTAGAAGATCATGCCCCCGTCCTGTAGCGGCATGCTGAAATAGGCGAAAAAAGGACACACTCGGTTTGACGTCACACAGTGGGCCAGAATACCGATGCAGGCGGCCAAAACTCTAGACGAGTTTTGAGCTCCAGAGTTTCTAAATGGGACTCGAACAGAACGTGTGACCCCCACCAATGGATTGCTCTCCGAATGAGGAATACGTTGGTGGGGTCACACGTTCGGTTCGAGTCCTGTGTAGCGACTCTGGAGCTCAAAACGCGTCCTTACCACTCCAGCACCTTGTTGGTGAGCTCCACGTCGATGGGCAGGCGCGCGCCGCGCAGGCACGTGTACACCTGCTTGCGCGTGAGCTGGCCCGTGTGCGCCGCGTCCAGGTGCTTGAACGTCTCCAGCAGGCGCTCCAGGCCGTGGTACAAATAGCGCTTCAGCTCGACGTGCGTCAGCCTTCGGATCGCCTCGCAGTCCACGGGCTCGTCGGGCTGCACGCGGAAGCGGCGCGCCACCGTCACCACCTCGTGCTCCGTGATCTGCGGCACGAAAACAGCGCGATGAACGCGGTGCACTGGTAGGAGCGTAGTTATGCTTCACGACAACTACGCTTGAAGACTTTCGTACCTGGTCGCCCAGCAGGCCGAAGAGGGCCTTGCGCAGCGTCTTGAAGCTGACCCTCCCCGTCCGCAGCGCGTCGCCGCCCAGCTGCTCCGCCACGAACTGCTTGTACACGGGGCGCGCGCGCTCGCGGACCTTCTGCAGGATCTGGCGGATGTTGCTCTTGGGGAACTGCGGGCAGCGAGCATGCACTTATGCATTTATGCACTTATGCATTTATGCACTTATGCATTTATACTAAAAACGCGTCTAGAGTTTTGGCCGCCTGCGCCGGTCTTCTGGCCCACTGTGCGGCGGCCTACCTCACTGCAGTGCAGCTCCATGTAGCGCAGGGCGTACTCGTCGGCCGCCGTCAGCAGGAACTTGAAGTCGCGCAGCTCCAGCATCGCCCCGATGTAGCAGTCCTCCTTGGTGTAGCACGCCGGAGGGTCGCTGCCGAAGAGGTTCTCGCCCGGCTTCACGAACCGGTCCCTCCCGAAGAACATGCCGCCCTGGAAGCCTGTGGGCATGTCGCTACACTGGTAGAGCTCAAGGCCACTTTTCCGTCTCTCTTCGAGTGTCTGCTTCGCTTGGCCTGAAGCGTTCACGGTGATTCATCATCGTCCTCACCCGAGTTGACGTGGACATTCTCGAAGACGTTGAGCGTGTCGTCCGCCAGGAAGTAGCTCAAGATGAAGGGCCTCTTGGTGAAGTGCGGGATGTTGGAGATCATCTGCGCCGTGAAGCGGAGGACGCGGCTATCCATGCCCTCCCTGCAACCGCCGCCTGGTCAGCCTCCACCCGAAGGTCCCGGCAGGTCCTGCAGACTGATTCCGAGAGTCGTTTTCGTCGCTCTGTGTCTCTCGCACTCATGGGGCGTTCCTTATAGGAGCAAGAGAGACGCAGAGCGACGAAAGCGACTCTCGGAATCAGTCTGCAGACTGATTGCAAACAGTGCTTTCATCGCTCTGTCTCTCTCGCACTCATGGGGAGGTCCGCGAGGGTGCGAGAGAGACAGAGCGACGATGCCACTTACTTGTCCTTGCGGAGGAACTGCTTGAGGTCTTTGACGGGCGCCACGGGGTAGATGGTCTTGCAGTTGTAGGACGAGTCCTCGTACGAGCCGTAGCCGTTGTAGGGCGGCAGTGGGGGGCGGTCCTGCGCTTCGTACACCGCGTCCTGGTCCGGGGGGTAGGGCACCTTGGAGAAGTCCTCTGCAAAAGCAGTCACTTCAAATCAGACCTTCGTATCTACTGCAGTCTGATTCTGAAGAGTCGCATCGCTCTGTCTCTGTCGCACTCGCGTGTAATGCGGGCCGTGTGCGAGAGAGACAGAGTGACAAAACGAATCCTCCGAGACAGGATCGAGGAGCTAGGCGCGGATCCAGGGGGGGGGGGGTGTCGTTCCACCAGAAGGCGGCGACGCCTCCTCAAAGGTAGGCAACATTTCGCACTTCGCCCCCTGCAGATAGGCAACTTTTCCGACATCCCTCCCTTGAACCCGTCTCTGGATCCGCCCCTGGATCCGCCCTCGCGAGGAGCTGACCCAGGCCGAAGTTTTTGCGGTAGTGCTCCTTGGTGAAGTCGTCGCAGTCGCACAGCACGACGCAGCGGCCCAGGACGTTGATGACGGCGCCGATGGCCAGGTCCTGCTGCGTGTAGAAGTTGGTGGGCCTGGCGCCGCAGTTGAGCGCGTCCACGATGAAGCGCCGGTTGTGCGCGCTCTGGCCCAGCACGTTGAGTACGGTGAAGGCGTCGTACTCGCCCGGCGTCGCCACCTTGGTGAACTCCTGTCACGTCCAAAGCATAATCAGTCTGCAGAATCACAATAGCACCAGTCTTCTTTCCTAAACTTCCAGGTGGACTCCAACCTTGGGCAGCTTGCACCGCGCCAGCAGGGTGCTGCCGGTGCGGCCCGAGTTGACGGGGAGGACCTCCTTGACCTCCACCGTGTCGTCGGCCAGGTAGAAGAGCACGACCAGCTTGTGCAGGATGCCGTCCTCGGACTCGCGGTCGTCCCAGTAGCCGTAGAAGCGCAGCACGCAGCGGTCGAACCGCAGGAACTGCGTCTCGTCGAAGCTCACCTTCTTGGGCTTCTTGGGCTGCAGGGCCTCTTGCATCTACTCGGAAAACAACGCGGTAATTTAAATTCAAAAATAGCAAAAAAATAAAATAGAAGCGCGGGATTTGAACCCGCGTTACCTTGGCCCGGCGCTCCATGTACGGGTCCTCGGGCATGACGATGGGGTCCGGCACGGTGATGCCGAGCCGGTTCAGGAAGTTGCGCGTGAAGCGGTCGCAGTTGACGATCTTGAAGACGCGCCCGTACAGCTCCACCTCGTGGCCGATGTTCAAGTCGATGATGTCGATGAAGCTCTCCGAGCGCGAGTCCGGCGGGAACCGGATGCGCTGCCGCGAGATGAACACCCCTGCGGAACAACCCAACTTGGTCGGAAAATCGTTGCGGTCAAAGCCAAAATCGTTGTGGTCAACGTCTTCCCGATACAGGGCATGAAAGAGTAGGGTCTTAAGATTACTATGACGTCGAGGGAAGCCTTTTACGGCAACTACATAGGACACAGTGGCCGCCCAAAGTCAGCAAAATCAGCAAATTTCCGCGATTTGACCACTTTTTGACCAACTTGGTCGGAAAATCGTTGCGGTCAAAGCCAAAATCGTTGTGGTCAACGTCTTCCCGATATAGGGCATGAAAGAGTAGGGTCTTAAGAATACTTGGACGTCGAGGGAGGCCTTTTACGGTGACTAGATTGGACACAGTGGCCACCCAAAGTCAGCAAAATCAACAAATTTCCAAGATTTGACCACTTTTTGACCAACTTAGTCGGAAAATCGTTGCGGTCAAAGCCAAAATCGTTGTGGTCAACGTCTTCCCGATACAGGGCATGAAAGAGTAGGGCCTTAAGAATACTAGGACGTCGAGGGAGGACTTTTACGCGCGACTAGATTGGACACAGTGGCCACCCAAAATCAGCAAATTTCCGAGATTCGACCTAACCAATGAGTTGCTCTCCGAAAGAGGAACCGATTGGTGGAGTCACACGCTCGGTTCAACTCCTAATTAGCGACTGTGGAGCTCAAAACGCGCCCAGGGTTTTGGCCGCCTCCACCGACCGGGCCACTGTGCGACTGACCGTGTCCGACACCGTACCTTGATGAATGCCAGAGTTGACCCTCCTGGGCTCCTGCACTTGGATGGTCCCGTCCTCCAGGTAGAAGTAGATCTTGACGTAGCGAGGCAGAAAGGGACTTCCTTCCACTTCTCGCAGGGCTTCCTTGAAGTACGCGTCAAACACCAGCGTCTGGAGACGAAGAAACCGTCAAACTGTTTTCAAACTGAGATTTTCGAGAATTGAGGCAGTGCCATAAACGAGTGTCAGGCCCCGAACGGCGTCCTCAGGGAGACACCGAGTCTTTCCGAATGGATCATTATCCTCCCACCTCCTTGTCGAAGGCGAGCCACGACGGCAGGGTGGCCACGTCACCGCGGCAGTACACCGACGGCCACCGTGAGTGCACCGTGTGGGGCATGGGGGCGCCGCCAATACCGGGCAGCGCCTTGTCCAGCAGCATGGACAGCTTGTGCACATTGCCGAAGTGCTGCGACTTGTGGAAGCGCGTCTGGCCGATCTGGAATCACGAGTGTTTCCGTTGCTCTTTCTCGCTCGCACCCGTGCGGGCCCTTCGGGGCGCGCCACGAGTGCGAGCGAGACAGAGCGACTGGCAGGTGGCACGGATTCGCGAAAACTGAGTGAAGCACCTTGCGGTTGAAGTCATTGCCGGGCAGCAGCGGCAGGGGCGGGTTGCGGGACATCATCTTGCTGCCGTCGTCGTCACGGCGGTCTCAGCTCGCTCGGCCGCGCGGTGGCTCAGGGCACTGTCAGGGCACTGTCAGGGCACTGCAGCCCTCTCGGCCAGCATGACGTCCTCGGCGTGCCTGGGCGGCCTGGGCGGCCTGGGCACAGTGTACGCCGCGGGGAGGGTCGTCATGACAACGCCAACACCGCCGAGCACGCGCACCTGCGGGCCGTGCAGCACGCCGAGCACGCCGTAGTGCCGCACCAGGTGCATCGGGCGCGACGGCCGCGGCGGCCGAGTGGGTGGGCTGCGCGATGCGCGCACTGCACGATGCTCCGGGCGGCGACGAGCTCGCCCGAGGATCTGGGGGCTTACCGCCAGTCCGAAACGGCCGAACACCACACAACACACGCCACACCTCGCTCTGTCGACTTCGCTTTCCCGTCGACTCGATGACAACATTGACGCGGGCATCAAGAAGGCAGGCTCTTCCCGCGCTCCAATTGAACCCTTTCGCGCCAAGACGCTGCGCGCCGACGCCGCGCATCGCTGGTTCCGCCGCGCGCCGCGAGATGGCGCTGGGGCGCCGCGGCCGCCGCGGGAGTAGCGCCCCTGTGGCGCGGAGTATGCACGGCGGGCACGGCGTCGGCGTGGGCGTTGGCGGGCCTCCGTCGCCGTGCTGCCCCTACCCCGCTCTAGCGCTCCAGCGCTCGGCTCCAGCGGCACACTCACACTGTGAGTCACGGACACGCCACGCCGCCACCGTGCCCCGCCGTGCCGCGGCGTGCCGCGCGTGCCGCGCCACATCCTTCTGTTCGGCACGACGCTCGTATCTTATCTCGCCAATTGGAGTGAGCGTCCCGCGTTCCCGGCCAGCCCCGCAGGACGGCAGGGCGGCCGGCGTAGTCGGTTTGGCGAGCTCCTGGACACCGTCTTCGAGCAAGACAACAGCAACAGCACGCCGGCGAAGGCACTGACCCCCACCACGACCGCCGGAAACGCTCGCACAGTAAGTCGGATGGAGGCTCCGCATGGCTCCGCACCACTGCAAGTGCGGCCTCTCTCTTTGTCTCTCTCTCTCCGACGACGGCCAGCCTAGCGAAGGTTGGTGGCGTTGCTTTCCCTCTGCACTGTAACACCTTATCTAGCAGTGTTTGTCAGCTTGTCGGCGGCGGACCCAAAGCCGCGCTAAAGTAAAGTCCCCACGCCCTTGGTTCATGGTGCCCTCGCTGCAGATGCGCGGCGCGGCGCTGCTGGTGGCGCTGGCGGGGCTGGCGACGTGCTCCGGGGTGGCCTCCGCCAACATCCTCAAGACGGTCGACAAGCAGCAGGCACTGGACAGGGCCTTGCACCACGTGCTGCAGCAGCGGCGGCCGGCGAACGCGAGGTGCGTACAGAGGAAAACAAGTCGGCAGGAGGCAAGGCACGGCAGGCATGGCAGGCACGGCCGGCACGGCCACCTTGAATCGAGATAAGCAAGATGATAGCGTGATGTCGATACCTCGCGCTGCGGAACGCAGTGGAACGCCTGCGCGTCGGGCGATAGGCAACCCGGGGCACACCGGCGTCGCGCGGGCCTTCAGAAGAGAGCTTCCTCCTTTGAAGCTGCCGCGGCTGCCGCGCTGGGCTGGCGCTTGCTGGCGCTTCGCCGGAGTCGGGGCAGCCTCCATTCCTGGCATCCGCGGCCTCCCTGTTGCAGTTCCAATGACAGCGTGGGGGCGGCGCCGGGGGCGGGGCGTGGCGCCAAGCTGGGGGAGGAGCTGTCGCGGGTGCAGTGGCTGCGCTATACGCAGCCGCGGCTCATCACCAGCGTGCCCGAGCACACCAACGAGGCCGTCACCGAGGCCGTCCTGACCCAGCCGCTGGCCCACGAGGACCAGGACAGCGCCACATGGCAGCAGGTGGGTGTTTCGGGAGCAAGGCTTTGCGTCCGCCGCAGTGCTCCTACGCCATCTTGACGGCGGCCTTGACGGCGGCCTTGACGGCGGCCTTGACGGCGGCCTTGACGGCGGCCTTGACGGCGGCCTTGACGGCGGCCTTGACGGCGGCCTTGACGGCGGCCTTGACGGCGGCCTTGACGGCGGCCTTGACGGCGGCCTTGACGGCGGCCTAGACGGCGGCCTTGACGGCGGCCTTGACGGCGGCCTTGACGGCGGCCTTGACGGCGGCCTTGACGGCGGCCTTGACGGCGGCCTTGACGTTGTTTCAGAGGTACTTCCGCTGCAGCGACAGCTACGAGGCGGGCGGCCCCGCCTTCGTCATGCTGTCCGGCACGGCGGACTACCAAGTCACTGGTGGCGACTGGCTGCGAGAGGGGTTCATGGCCACCCTGGCGCGCAAGTACAAGGCGGACCGCTTCTTCCTGCCGACGCGGTTCTTCAGTGCCAACAGCCACCCTACTGCGTGAGTGTCACGACTGTGATACCCAATCCGATAACCGCAGCCTCAGGCTTAGCCACACCTGTTTCCTTTTGTTTTTCCAGAGACACCTCGGTGGACAGCCTGCGGCACCTGACGGTGGAGAACGTCCTCCTGGACGTGGCGTCGTTCCTGGACCAGCTCAGGGAGGCCGGGGTGCTGAAGCCTCAGCAGAAGGTGGTGCTTTTCGGCGCGGGCTTCGGCGGCGCCGTGGCCGCGTGGGCCCGGCAGCGCTTCCCCGACGTCATCCACGGCGTGGTGGCGTCCAGCGCCACCCTGGAGCCGAGGCTCTCCGTCCCATGTACGTCCACTGCAAAAGCCTGCAAAAGCCTCTCTCACGGTGAAAGGCTGGCAGCACCATCCTATCGATTTCCCCTGTAATACAAAAGAAATTCGACAAAATATCTGGAAGATACAGTTATTTTTCGGAGCTAATTTTCACCATAATGTGGAGAATCCTCGCCACGAGACTTTTGAAGCGTAGACGTTCTGCCGCCTTCTGACTCCCGGCCGCCCTCCGTGTTGCAGCGTACTTCCCCGTCGTGAGCAGAGCGGCCGACTGGTACCACAAGCGGTACCACTGCGCGGACTTGCTGCAGGAAGCGTTCGAGGCGCTTGAGCGCGGCTTGTCCACGGCTGATGGCCGCAACGAATTCAATCGAGCGTTTGGGTCAGTACACCGTAACCTGTCTTGAAAGTTCAGGCTGGCTCAGGGCAGTCAGGGAGCTTTATGTGCGGCTGGTTGGTTGCGACGCCCCCATCACTCCTCCTTGGCTCACCTTGCGCCCCTCCACGCAGGCCGTGCACCCCACTTCCGGAGACCACCGACGGCGTGGTGTCCGACTTGGACCGCGCGCACATCCTGGGGCTGGTGGCGAGCGTGTTCGCCGACCTGGTGCAGGAGGACGTCGACGGCCCGCAAGAGCCCGACTACCCCCTCCCGGGCGGCGACCTGCTGCGGCCGTACTGCGTGACCATGTTCAATCCCTCGGACCCGCCGCTCAGGATGCTGGGCCTGCTGGTCTCGTACACCCACCCCGGGGTGTGCCTGGACACGTCCTACTCGGGGCTGGTGAAGGCGCTGTCCCCGAGCGGCTGGAGCGACACTGCCAACCGAGGGGGTGGTGAGTGAGCTGCGGACGGCGGAAGGCGGGGGAGTGCTGAGGCGGTCTCTCTGACTCCTCTCTGTCCCCAGCGCGACCCTGGCTGTGGCTGCAGTGCACGCAGCTCGGCCAGTTCCCGGACACCACCGGCTCTACGGACACCTTCCCGTACTCCACGAGGATCACCCCGGACTTCTACATCAATCTCTGCAGAGACGTGTTCGATAAAACGTAAGAAAACGCAGCGAAAAAATCGAGAAATGAAAAAGCTATACCACTTATTGCATAACGAGGGGTTTTGCTACCGCTTTGCCCCCAGCGTCACCAAGGACAACCTCATCAATAGCATTTCCGACCTGAATAAACATTACGGTGGCCTCAAGCCGGACATCTCCAACGCCATCTTCGTGAAGGGGGACCTGGACCCGTGGAGGGGGCTCTCCCCGGACACCGCCACCGGCGCTGGCGTGCACGTCTTCTCCGTACTGAGTACGTCTATATATCGAATTAATGGTCGATCATCGATATGTCTTATCGCGATACATACCGAGGATTGTCGTGATTTCGTCAGTGTTCGGATTGATAGCATCGCGATGTCTCGACACCGCTGAACCTCGTTACTGCCAAATTTTGTGCGGAAGTCATGTCATGTATAGAGTGATGTGACATTGCATTGCGATACGTCGAGCCTTCGTCGTATCGATGCGCTTCATAAAACGATCCATCGAAGGCCTTCCGTCGGCGTGGTCTGAGGATCCCTCTGTTGTTCCCAGGAGCGTCCCACGCCCACGACCTGTTCCCGAGGGACGACTACGACCCGCCATGGATGAAGAAGACCCGCAAGGCCGTGGAGAGGCTCCTGGCCGGCTGGCTGGCATAGCGAATAAACCACAGCTGTCTGTTGTCTTTACATTTACTTTACCTGTCCACCCCCTCCCCCGCACCTTACTCCGCTATTCAAGGACTTTGACGTTATACTCACGTTCGTTTGGATATGACGTCACATTTGTTCGAATGTTGATTAGACGGCCGCGTCACGTCTGAACCAACGAATGTGACGTCACACCCGTTGAATAAAGGAGTGTCAAATGGAGAAAAAGCTTTCCTTTAGCACACACGAAATAAATCAGGATCGACCTGGCCAATAAGTTAACTACAATAAAGAAATGCCGTCAGAAGTTCTTTCTTCTAGCACCCTTGCAAAACCGAAGCAGCTGCTCATCTTTTGCTCTTCAAACCACGAAAACAGGAAAATGAACGCGGTTCTCGGAGCTCGCCAGATAATGAGTTTCCACTTAAGCAGATAAAGAGGAACCGGCACTGCGCCAGTCTGTGTCGGTTGCAATTCGTACCGATTCGGCTCACACTCGTGTACGCACGGTTTTGCTCTGATTGCATGGACGAGGGCTCGGGCAATATGAATCAAACGAGGAAAAGAGGACACATGCACTTACATAAATTCTATGATCGTGGCATTTTTTTCTCCTAAAAATAACGTGTTTTTACTTTTCTATGAATGGTTTGACATCGAGTATCATACGCTCAGAATGGAGTGCATTTTTTTTTACCAATTGTTGCATACATAAGACCAGCCCACATTTTGTGACGGCAAAAAAAAACACAAAAAAAACAAACAAAGATTTGCACACAGAGCAAAGTTCATTAATGAGTCCTCTATGGCCCTGTAGCCGCAACATGCTATTATTACTTGACGCTTTAACAGGTTTTTTCCTCCTGAGGAAAAAGCTCGTCTGATTCGGGCTTACCGTCCGTCCGCCACTAAAGCAGATAAGAGAGCGACCTTGCGAGTAGCGTCATTTACCCGCGGATTTTATTCGCTGATAAGTGTGGGCTAGGCATCTTTAAAAGGAAGACGCTTCCCAATGCCAGCACATTGTACATTGTGGTGGTATCATGGCGACTTCAACAGCTGTATTCGCTCTGGTACGTTCGTGCTCTGTTCCGCACGCACTGAGAAAATTAAGGTTGTCACTAGTTAACAATTTCAGGACTTTCTTTGCCAGAATGGCATCAAACCTGTTCATGACATCGGAGCTTCAATTTAAATGTCATCAATTTGTGATTAAAGTGCCATTATTTCCAAGTGATGAAAATGTCATCCACGATTTTGATGTAAAGTGACAACAAATTCTCACAGTGCAGATGTTCTCCGTACAGCTCTTCACCCGCTTACCCGCATTCAAGGAAGAACTTCTAATCTAGGCTTTACTTCTAGCGTAAAGTCTTCAATGGCTTGTGTGCTTGAATGAGGCCGTTCATGAAGCAACTGTACCAGCGTTGCTGTGACCACGAAGCTCTGTTTGGAAGGTGCCAACATACGTGATTATTACAGGTGGTGCTCGCGACGCTGAGCGCGGTGGAGGCGTCAGTGTGGTTGGACATAGCCCACAGGGTGTCCCTGCTCGCCGGTGGTCCCCCGACCGACGATGCGCGGTGCAACAGCGCGGAGCTGTCCTGCGACGGCTGCAATGACCAGATCACGTGCAGGAGGGTCAACGGATTCCTGTACTACGTGAGCAGCACCACCTGCGGCGGAAACACCCCCTACTGCAGCGCAGCTGTGAGTAAAAACCAAGTCCCTTTTTAAACTTTTGGCCGACATTCGCACATAATTCTTGCATAATTGTTGCATATTATGGCTGGTCGAGGTTGGCCATCCTTTCAACTTCGGTGCCTAGAAAAATTTTCTCCAGCACTGCTGACATGTGGTTCGGATGGCTGAGCTCACGGCATTTGGTTGTGTTCCAGGAGGGGACTTGCACGTCCAACGCGACGTTGGTGGCCGCAAACTGTACGTCGGCCCAACCAGTGGACTCGGTCCAGTGCCCCAGAGCTAGCGGCTACTACCCCGACTTCACCTCGTGCACCAAGTACTACATCTGCTCCAATTGGGAGGCCTACTCCATGGACTGCAGCGCCTACCCCAACACGGTGTACAACCAGCGCACCGGGTCCTGCGTGCCCAAGAACAACGCGCAGTGCTTTACGCCCACGTGCAAGCCCAACACCCTGGTGTCGTACACGCCGGACCCGCGGATCTACGCGCTGTGCGTGGACAACACCGCGGCCACCGCCATCATCGGGACGTGTGACGAGGGCCAGGCCTACGACGTCAAGACCAGCCAGTGCGTGCCGGCGTGCTTGAGTGCGGGCCGCTTCCGCGTGGACGACAAGACCTACACCGAGTGCGTGGACCTGGGCGGCAACAAGCTCAGCTCCCCCGTGCGCAGGACCTGCCCCGGAACATCCACGTTCGACGCCACCACTCAGCTCTGCAAGGACCCCTAGACACACCCAAGAAGCACGCACCGGACCGGGCCACAATTCATTTTCGCTCTTTGAAATACAATACTTTACTCTTCACTCCGTTTTGTTTTTCCCGAGAAATCTCGAGACATTGCGCTTTCCCATCCCTACTATACACTTTCCAAACTTGAGAACAGCCCAGGTCCTTTTATATCTCTTTTGAATCAAAAGCTCAACAAAACTTCTTACGCAACAAACTCCTAAACATTTAATCAGGTATTAAACTTACAACGCATTTGGAGGCGTAACACTTGTCTGACATTCGTCTCTCTGCGAGGCAGCGCGGGACAATCTTTCTTTCTTCCTTGTGTCCCTTGGACAAGCTGCGTAATTAACTGATTGCGCTTACATAGTAAGTACAGCCGATAAGAACACAGATGCTGACCGAAACTTCCTCTTCGCTGCAGCATATAAAACCTCACCTTCGCCACCGTCCAACCAGTCTGCATCGCAATGTTGGGACAAACAGTGCTTCTGGTGAGTGCTTTTTAGGCAAGGAAAAGAAGTCTGTCGTATATTTCAAACAGCCTGAGTTACTTCTTGCGAGCCCCAGGAAACGTGAACGTCTTATTCCGATTTCCAAACCTGACTTGGAATCGCCACTGTCCACTTTCGTGGTGTTAGGCCAGTGGTTCTCAACCTTAGGGTCGCAACCCCAAGCGGGGTCGCGAAATTTTTTTAAGGGGTCGCGGCGATGCTGGGGTCGTGTTTTAGGCCGATTTTAAGCAGCCACTGCGTCTGATCCGAGGCGGGCATTTTGCTCCCCCAACGGGCAATCGGTCTTTGGACCTTCCTTTAGCATGCCTTTGTTACGGAGTGCAATTATCAGTCTTAGTTTGGGAGCAGTACTGTCTCAAAGTTGGCCGAAACGCTCAGAAATGTCTATGAAAAATCGTGTTTTGGGCCGATTTTAAGCAGCCACAGCGTCTGATCCGAGGCGGGCATTTTGCTCCCTCAACGGGCAATTGGTCTTTGGACCTTCCTTTAGCATGCCTTTGTTACGGAGTGCGATTGTCAGTCTTAGTTTGGGAGCAGTATTGTCTCAAAGTCGATCAAAACGGTCGCAAGTGTCTTTGAAAAATCGTTGTGACAATTTTGGTCAACTTTGAGACAATACTGCTCCCAAACTAAGACTGATAATCGCACTCCGTAACAAAGGCATGCTAAAGGAAGGTCCAAAGACCAATTGCCCGTTGAGGGAGCAAAATGCCCGCCTCGGATCAGACGCAGTGGCTGCTTAAAATCGGCCCAAAACACGATTTTTCAGACATTTCTGACCGTTTTGGCCAACTTTGAGACAATACTGCTCCCAAACTAAGACTGATAATCGCACTCCGTAACAGAGGCATGCTAGAGGAAGGTCCAAAGACCAACTGCCCCTTGAGGGAGCAAAATGCCCGCCTCGGATCAGACGCTGTGGCTGCTTAAAATCAGCCCAAAACACGATTTTTCATAGACATTTCTGAGCGTTTTGGCCAACTTTGAGACAATACTGCTCCCAAACTAAGACTGATAATTGCACTCCGTAACAAAGGCATGCTAAAGGAAGGTCCAAAGACCAGTTGCCCGTTGAGGGAGCAAAATGCCCGCCTCGGATCAGACGCCGTGGCATGTTAAAGGAGGGGTCCCGTGGGGTCGCGAAATTTTTCCTGGGGGTTGCGGAAATTTTTGGCTTCAAATTTGGGGTCGCGAGCCGAGAAAGGTTGAGAACCGCTGTGTTAGGCCGCTGGTCTACTGGCAGAACTAAAGCCTACTATGACACCTTTCACCAATCGTACACCTCCACCTTCGCTTCCTATATGAATGCACGGAGGAATTTCTTTTCTACGGTTGACCACACGTAGCTGTATGCTTGATCAATGAACTCATTATTCAGGCATCCAACTAGGCTTCAATTTTCCTAGAATTCCTGTGACCACTCCGCATCCTTGCGCCAATGTCAAAGGTGGTGTTCGCGACCGCGCTCGCGACCGTCTTCGCGGTCGAGGCGTCGCTGTGGGTGGACGAGGTGGAGGAGGGCGAGTTCGGTCAGCTGTCCTCCTTCGTCGGCGCCCCTCCATCCAACGACACCCGGTGCAACGGCGTGGAGCATTCCTGCAGTGGCTGCAACGTCCAGGTCACCTGCAGAACGGTAAACAGTATCCTGCACTTCGTGAGCAACAGCACCTGCAGCGGCAGCTCTCCCTACTGCAACCCAACGGTAAGTGGAATTTTTGAAGGATCCTTTGGCAACTTTGTTTTCTTATTCCTTCGCTACTTCATTTTGTGCGGTGCACCAAGGACTACTGCTAATTTTACCCTCTCTGAAACAGTACTGCCAACACAGCATTCAGGAAGGCTGAACTCACTACCTTGGGGTTACTTGTTCTAGAACGGGACTTGCACCTCCGACACGCAGCTGGCACCCGCCGGATGCAACACCCCCAAGCCGGTGAACACGGTCCAGTGCCCCAGAGCTAGCGGCTACTACCCCGACTTCACCTCGTGCACCAAGTACTACATCTGCTCCGACTGGGAGGCCTACCCCATGGACTGCAGCGCCTACCCCGGCACCGTGTACAACCAGCGCACCAAGACCTGCGTGCCGTCAGCCAGCGCGCAGTGCTTCGTTCCCACCTGCAAGCCCGACACCCTGGTGTCGTACACGCCGGACCCGCGGATCTACGCGCTGTGCGTGGACAACACCGCGGCCACCGCCATCATCGGGACGTGCGACGAGGGCCAGGCCTACGACGTCAAGACCAGCCAGTGCGTGCCGGGCTGTCTGAGCGCGGGCCGCTTCCGGGTGGACGACACGAACTACACCGAGTGCGTGGACCTGGGCGGCAACAAGCTCAGCTCTCCCGTGCGCAAGACTTGTCCTGGAAAATCCAAATTCGACGCCACCACTCAGCTCTGCCAGGACTAGGTGGACTGCAGTGTACCTCCGTTCTTTTTGTACTGTGAAATATACAAAAATTTACCCTGAACTCCGTTTTGTTTCACTGTACTTGAGAACACTACAGGCCTATCACTGACTTCTTTTTCCACCTGAAGGACACTCAATTCCATACTTGTGAACTGCTTCAATTAACTTTTTCTGTCAGCTCCTGTCTTGAGTGAAATGAGGGCGCTATAAAACTGCTTACGCGACGAACTCCTACACATTTACTCATTTCTGAAACATAACGCATACGTAGGCGTCTTTGAAAAGTGATCTGAGGTCATCTGAACAGTGATGGTTTTAGTGTAAGTTACAACGCCTACTAGCAGGCAACCCCAAACGCGCCTCTGTATGGAAGACAATTTAATCTAAAATTTTTGATATTATTTGGAGACTTTTCCTGAACACAGCAATATCTCTTTATTTGAAAGAGGTGGTATCATCCTGCGACTTCAAAACAACCTCTTTTGGCCAACCAGCCGCTCAGGGATAGCTCGGGTCGGCAAATTCAGCCGGCTTTGAGTCTGAACGGGTTGACGTCAGAGCACAGTAAATAAAGTAATTGCTTGATTAAGTAAGTGCAGCCGATAAGGGCATCTGCTAATCGGAAGAACCTCAGCACGGCTGCATCGTAAGTCACCTCAGCCACGCCATGGTCCGTCCAGTCAGGAGCGCCATGTTGGGACAAACAGTACTTCTGGTGAGTGCTTGTTACACAAGCGAAAGGAGTTGCATTTTTCGAACGGCCAAAGTTACTTTTTGCGATACCGATACCGGGAAAACGCGAACTCATAAGTGAATCCCAGACAGACTTAAAGTGGTCACTGGGGGACGGGGACTCTGCTTGGGTCAGAAATTTGCAGCCAAGGAAGGAACGTGCAGAGGCCTACACTGTTTGCCTGCCATTTCGGAGTAGATATTTGGATAAAAATTCTCGACATCCTCCTCTAAGTAAGCGCTTCTCGACGATTCCTTCTTTTTCCTCGTAGTCTGCCGTAGAACTTGATCCGACGCCAAATGTTTGTCGCCGGGGTGCCGCGCGGGGCGCTCTACTATGTTGTACTTCGACCTCGCTGCAGCTAAGGAGAAACGTTACAGAGCACCGCCTGACGCTAGTGCACAGTAAACGTGATAAGGGCGCTAAGAGGAAATGTACCTCCCGCGCGGAGCTTTAAAAGCCACCACCGCCTCCAGGTCGGTCCAGTCTGCAGCACCATGTCGAGACAAGCAGTGCTTTTGGTGAGAGCTCCCAAGGGCGGTTTCAAAGACAAGTTGAGAAGGGGGCGATGTCGCAAAAGTTGCCTACTTACTTATTGGGGCAAGCCTTTAGGAGATATGGGGGGGGGGGAGGTGCCACGTGCCCCAAGGAATCGCTCCCCCTGGATCCACTCCTGAGTGCTCCTCTTCAGACGATGAAAGGCATTTTGCAGCCAAAGGTCTTGCAGTGCCTTAACTGTTTTTGAAATTTTTTTTTCGAAATCTGAAGTTGGTTTCCTGTGCTTGCTCGTGTGCTAAACTGACCGTTCTGGGCGTCCGCAGGGATTGCTGGCGCTGGTCGCGGCCGCGCGGTGCCAGGCCGACGTGGAGGTGCCGGCGGAGGAGTCGCTTGAGGCGCGCCCCCTCGGCGGCCTCCTGCAGGCCCTCGTCAACAACCCCGTGTGCCAGGGCCGCGCCACGTCCTGCTCCGCGGACTGCACCTCGCTGGTCAAGTGCGCCTACGTGACGGACGTGTGGCAGTACGTGGTGACGTCCAAGTGCCCGGCGGCCACGCCGTACTGCACCCTGGAGGGCAACGCGGCCTCCTGCACCGCCACGCCCCCCTCCAGCGGCGCCACCTGCAACCCGGCCCCGCCGGACCCCATCCCCGCCAACGCGTACAACTGCTCGGCGGACGGCTACTGGCCGGACCTGACGTCGTGCACCAGGTACTACCTGTGCGTGGGCAACAACGCGTACCGCTTCGACTGCAGCGCCTTCCCCGGCACAGTGTACGACCAGCGCACCACGCACTGCGTGCCCAAGAGCAGGGGCACCTGCTACACCCTGCACTGCACCGACCCCAAGCCCAACAAGCCCGTGCAGTACCAGGTGTACACCCCGGCGCCCTGGATCTACGCCGTGTGCACCAGCAAGGACGCCTCCAAGGCCCTGGTCGGCACCTGCGGCGACCAGCGCCTCACCATGGACCAGAGCGGCGTGTGCGTGGAGCGCTGCGACCAGGAGGGCCGCTTCTCGCAGCTCGGCGCCGCGGCCGGTGGCAACGGCTTCGTGGACTGCGTGGCTCTGAGCAGCTCCAAGCTGAGCGCGCCCACGCCGGGGGTCTGCCCCACCGGCACCACCTTCAGCGAGGCCCAGGGCCAGTGCGTCGTCTGACGAACTTTCAGGCCGGACACCCCGATTGCCAGGAAAGTTGGAGTGATGGTAGACTCCAAGGTGTCAAAATTGCTCTTATCCCATTTGTCCACACTAATTTCGAAAAACAAACCCAGAGAAATGAACTGAGAACTTCACCGAAGGATTGTGTCTCATCAATAAAAATTACTGAGCAGAAATAAAAAGGTTTTTTTTTTCGGAGAGCTGCCTTTTTGAAACTGCGGTTCTGAGTAAACGGCCAGTCACGTCCGTAACAAGTCCGCGAGAAGTGCGGAAAGCACAGCAAGATACGAGCCAGAAAAGTCTAGTGCAAAGTACAGTCCGAGCCAGAGCCACTCGTTCCGCCACGTGCACGCTTACAGCGTACCGGCCTCGGGGCCGCGGGGCCGCGGGGCTCTAGGCGGCAACCTTTGCTGTATCTTTATGGCAGGGCGGCGGCTCGCCGAGGCTAGCCGAGGCGTGGCAGTGGAGCCGCGTGGCATGATCTTCTGCGAAAGAGGTCAAAAATTCTCGGATGGACCGGGATTCAATCTTGGTCCTCAAGGTGATCCTTTTGGCACCCTCCCATCCCCTCCCGCTGCTCAGCGCCACGGCGGCCGCGGCGCGCCGCTCCCTGGGGTCCGCGAGTGTGTGGGAACCTCGCCTGAGCCGCTCCCCCACGCGGATTTTCATCCGCAGCCACCCCCGCCGCGCCACCCCCGCCGCATCCCCCTCAATCCGTCAACACAAAGGACCGCCTCCCTCCCCTCCCCGCCCCGCCCCGCCCCGCCCCGGACGGCGGCGTCTCAGGCCTCGCACGGCCGTTTTGTACTTACCGCCAGTACGTACCCGAAAACAAATCAGACACCATGCAGAGCGATTCCGAGCATCGTTTTCGTCGCTCTGCCTCTCTCGCAGTCTTAGAGCGTACCGTGCGAGCGAGAGAGAGCGGAGATATAACGCTGTGCAGGACAAGGTAAAATCAGGAAAATATTTTGTTTGCCTAGTGATCCGCTTCAATGTCTTCTACAGGTCTTTTTATCTAAGAAGGAAGACGAAAAATTTGGCAAAACCGCAACGAGAGAGAAAAAAAAAATCAAAATTAATTCCGTTTTGTAGTCTGTTTTGGTTCTTCTCGTTTGTTGTCATTTTAAATCGCGCAGAAGCGGCGATGGCATTCCGCTCAAGTTGAGGGGGAGGAAGCGAAGCGAAGCCTGGCGGAGCGGAGCATCCCGGCGAGAGTCATCAAATCCGCGAGCCACTCGCGCCGCCACCGCCACGACCACCACGACCCTCTCGACGGCGTCCCCGAGGAGCGCGGCCACGCCGCCGCCGCCACGCCCTGCACCACCTCCACCACCGCGATGGCTCTTTGATGGGCCGCGATGCTCTTGATTAAAAATTGAGCTGCTTGTTGTTGCTGCCGGTCGACGGACAATGGATCCGTATTTGTCCACGGTGACTTATTATCTGAGCTGTAATTTCGTCGCTCTGTCTCGCTCGCACCCCAACGGATGCCCCATGAGTGCGAGGGGGCTGGAGGCGTGTCGCTTCATGAACCCGGCATGGCAGAGGGCAGAGCCACCCCGAGTAGAAGGCGGGTCCGAGAAACACCCGCCCCCGTCCTTTGTGTACTCACGACAACTTTGGTCGCTCTGTCTCTGTCGCACTCATGGGCTGCACTGGAGAGGTGCGACAGAGACGGAGCGACGGAACGCCGTCCGGAATGAATGGCGCCGCCATTTGGCTGCCGCGTTGCGCCCCTCGAGGATGCCACGCCCCTCGGGCTGGTTGGCGCTCTGGAATGCGAGTGGTGGGGCGTGGTGGGGCGTGGTGGGGCGTGGTGGGGCGTGGTGGGGCGCGGTGGGGCGTAGTGAGAGGCGGGACTGGGATCCACACCGCAATTCGACACCGAGCCGGGAGAGCGAATACACTGCCGCGAAAAGCAAAATGAACCTCAATCCCCACGAGCACGAGGTCACAAAAATAGTTGACTGCGACAGTCCTTGACGTGAGTGTCCGAAAAAGCCCTCGTTAATGATACCAAATTGGCAAGTGTCATTAACGGCTGCTTCCCGAACAACATCCGTAGATTAAGGCCAGGCAGCTTACCACGCCCCGCGCCTCTCCCCCCGGCGGCCCTGGCGGCCCTTCGGGGCCCCGGGATGCCAGCAGCACACGGCGAAATGGGGCCTAAATCCGTAAGCTGCTTAGGGCCGGGCCACGCCAACCCCGCCAACCGCGAGCATTAAAATCGCATCAAATATACATATCGCTGAAAGGAGGAGCGAAATCCCTGGCCAGAGGAATGGGGAATTGCAGCCTGGAGCCCCCGCCTTGCCCCGCCCGGCTTCATGCAGCAGCCCAGCAGCGGCGTGGCTTGCCTGCCGTGAGCTCCCCGATCCGGGCGAGCGGCGCGCCTGCGACCGGCGAGGTAGCCCGGCGCTCGTCCGTGCCCGCCGCGTGGCCTACCCAAAAAGAGTACCAACCTGACGAAAGAAAACTCCAAAGTCTGTGACTGTTCCTTTTAACAGACGAGTGTGTCACCACAAGGCTGCTTTTTACTGATATTATTTATCTTAATGTCCTCATGCTACGCATTCACTACCGCGACCCTCATTGTTTCAGGAATACAGACCTCTGCAGTGAAAATATTTTTGTTCCGTCGTGTTCACACTTGCTGGCACTCCGTTCCCTTCTAAACCGAACGTGAAAGCGAATGTGGGAGGCAGGAGCGAGCGAGAGCATTCCCAGGCGAGGCGAGGCGGGCGGCAGCGCGGCTTTACAAGTCGGTGACACGACAGAGGCACGACACTGCGATCTGATTCAGTCGAATAATGCCACTCCGCCTCGCAGACAATTGGCGGCGCAAATCGAGTTTGACGGATACGCTTACGCGGGGCGGCGACGGCGGCCGGCTGCTGCCGAGCGGCGCTCTGTCTCTCTCGCACCCCTGCGGAACGCCCCGCGAGTGAGAGAGACAGCGCGACGAGAGAAAAGCGAGCTCGGAACCGGGCTGCAGGCGGCGCCGGGGGCCAAAGTCACCAGCCGGCAGGCAGGCAGGCAGGCAGGCAGGGGCCCTGGTATAAACGGCCGGCAATCGAGTTAGCAGCGTGTTGGCAGCACAAGCGCGTCATTAGCAGTGGTGGCGCAGCACAGCCCCGGAGTCAAGCCCCGGAGTCCCGGAGCGGCCGGAACGCCGGAAGAGCGGTCATTTCGTCACTGCTCGGATCGGCAACGGGCCCGTCGGCTGCACGGCTGTCCTTGTCTGGCGCGTGCCGCGGCGCTACAAACCGCACGCGCTACTGCACCGCGACGACGCCGACCCCACAGACATGCCAATATATTCCGGATTTGAAATCCTCGCCGGCCAATCCTCCCCGAGGGCAGGGCGAGGGGAGCGCCTCTCTCTCTCTCTCTCTCTCTCTCTCTCTCTCTCTGCGAGCATTTTGCATGGAAATAAACATGGTGTTGCATTATGGCCATTAGCTTCCTCGATGACCTCTTATCCCCACACACCCCCTGGGGGCGGCGCGCGGGGGCGGGGTGCGGGGGCGGCGCGGGGTAAGGCGGGGTAGGGCGTGGTGGGGGCGGGGTGGCGCCGCGGGCGGGCAACGTGGGACCGCGAAGCGAAGGGTGTGCTCCACACAACAACAGAGCAACACCCGCTAAATTTCATTTTGCCACCAGACAATCGTTTTATAGATTGAACCTTTTTTTTTCCAGACCGTTTTCCTGTGTCATGTGTTTTCCAGTGTGCCTGTCGAGAGCGCCGTATAAAAAGCGGCGCCCGCATTTCTCGCAATATTTGCTCCTTCCGTGTAAACAGTTCCCAGAAGAAGCAGTGGCTGTTTGCCGCCACAAGTGCCCCGCGATGTGGACCCTGTGGACCCCTTCCGTGCCGGATTACGTCGCGCTTAAATTTCCAGCGGGCTGGTTCGTCGCTCTCTCGCACTCGTTTGGTGGGCCGCAGCGGTGCGAGAGAGACAGAGCGACAAAAGCTCTGATCGGAATCAGCCCCGCTGCAGTGCCCGAAGGCCCTGCAGCATCTTCAGCAGCAGACCTTTTCCGCCTGTCGTTTTCGTCGTGCTGTCTCTCTCGCACTCATGGGGCACCCCGTAGGGTGCGAGAGAGACAGAATGACGAAGACGACTCCCGGAATCAGTCATCAGCTCCGGCCCTGGGCCTCCGGGCCTCCGGGGGGAGCGCTGAAGTGGAGCAGGCGGGCAATATCACTTGCAGTGTGCTCGCTGGACTGGAAACTTATTGTGGGATGGCTTTCCACCCCGCACATTCCACACCTCCAGGGCACGGGGCGGCGTCCCGCTGGATCGAGCGTCAGTGAGTTGTCACTCCCCATTTCGCGCCCTAAATAGCACTCAAAGTTTCAAAAAAATATTTAAATTACAATATTGCCTTTTTAGGAGTTGTGTTTTGAAATGGCAATCTGAAAGTGCAATGATACAGTATTTCCGATGGATGTCTTATTTGTGTCTTATACTATGGCGTATGTAAATCAAAATGGAAACTGCACGGTTTCGCCAATTTCATTTTTTCCCCAAAACTTCATTTTTTATCATTTTTCTATCTACAAAATCCGCGCCGTCTTGGAGGGGCTTGGAGGCGCCACTCAAGCGAGCAACAGCTTCGGCCGCACACACACGGCGCGGCGCCCGGGGCCACGGCACTGCTGCTTAAAATGCAAAGAGATTCATTGGCCATTGCATCCGCGATGGTGCGAGAGAGAGCGCCTGATGGGCTGGGCGTGGCTGCTCCTACACTTTGGTTTTATTTCCTCGCCGAGTCGAGTGCGGCCAGATGTCGGCCAGCCTTTCCAGTGTCGTAGCATTTCCCCGGGCTGTTCATTTATTGAACACGTTTCCCCGTCCGCCCAAATGTCAGCTTGTGTCGCCCGCCACAAAATGAGAACTATCTCGGAATGTCACGTGAAGGCTGGCCGATTACATCTGAAAAATTAACTGTTAGTTGCCGTGTCACCGCGCCAGAATAGCGCGAGACCCTTCACCCTTCCGGCTCGGCCCGGCCCGGCTCGGCTCGGCTCGTTGTGGTCAAGTATAGCCGCACTGGACGGTCACGAAATGTGTGTCGACACAATGACAAATTACACGGCCTGCAACAGGGGCCTTCCAGCGCCTCTATCAGCGTGCCGGACCTGCCAAGAAATCGGACGCCGCCCGCGCAATCTCAGAATTAAATCTGTTCCGAGTCTTGTTTCCGGTGAATTAAAAGGGGAAACCGCAAAACTTGGCTCGTTTCTTTCTTTTAAATGGCGTTTCGTTTGCTTTCTTTGTTGCTGGCGCCCCGCCCGGCACATTGCGGACACCGGCGGCACCTCGGAGAGGCGCTGATTGTGTCGTTCGAGGAGAGGGGCTCGAATGGCTCGGAGGAGGAGGCGGGGGCGACCGCGGCAGTGTACCGCCACGACCGGCTGCTGCTGATTGCACAGCCCAAATGAGTACACCTTTCCCTCCACTCCCCCTCCCCTCCCCTCCCTCCCTCCCCTCCCCTCCCTCCCCTCCCCCCCTCCCTCCCTCCCTCCCCTCCCCGGGGCGGGGCGAGGGCAGCTGCTCGCCGCCAGTCCGCGCTCCACCCGCACTCAGAGAGTCGTTGTCGTGTCTCCGTCTCTCTCGCACTCACGGGGCGTCCCGTATGGGTGCGAGAGAGGCGGAGCGACGAAAGCGACTTTTGGAAGCAGCCTGCTGCGCGTGGGTATTACAGTATTACGGCTATTGAACCGCGGACTCTATCACTCCGTCAATCCGCGCGCTGGCGGAGCTCCGTCCCATCCGCCAGCCACCCCGTCGTTTCCGCTGCCCCCTCCTTTTCCGCCTCGCCAAGGTTCCCCGTCTCCGTCTCTCTCTCGCGGAGCCGCGGAGGTGAAGCGACGAGATTGAAAGGTAGGCGGCCCTCGCCTTGCCCTGCGCGCGGCACTTGCGCGCCACAGGATTCTTCCTCCCCGGGACAGAAACAATTTGCGGAAAAAGAGCGACCGCCTCCTTGTCCACCCCTCGACGGGGGCTCGGGACGAGGTTCGGGAGCACTCTGATGGGCCGGACAGTGGCACGCGGGCTTGTCTCTGTCTCTCTCGCACCGTATCGGGGAGCCTTCCGTCGCGTCGGCGCGAGCGAGACAGAGCGGACTCAGCCTGCAGGCCGCCCTCTCGGGCAGGTTCTCTGGCCGTCGCAAAATAACTTGACTGTGCTGACTGACTGACTGACTGACTGACTGACTGGTTGGCTGGATGACTAGATGGCTGGCTGACTAGTAGGCTGGCTGACTAGATGGCTGGCTGACTAGCAGGCTGGCTGGCTGGCTGACTGGAAGGCGGATTATATTTTTTCTAGAAGGAGAAAAATGAGCATATTGCTCAGCGGGGTTGTGCGTCATGTCGAAGGGGAAAAGATGATCCCCTCCGTTCGCCGCCATAATCCGTAATGCTAGCGGGGATAATCACTCGGCGCGTGCTGCAGCACTGCAGGACAGCGCGGAGGACACGATGGTGACCATAACGACGGCAGAGGAATGGTGGAAGTGCACGCCGCCGTCGTCAGCCTCTCCCGCGGGACGACGAGGACGCCGTCGACCGTCGGATGGCGGAGGGACTTCTCAGGTTTCCTCCCCGGGCACGCGGTGCTGCGCGGTGCGCGCTCCCACACCGCGCGGGCCGCACCGCACGCCGCGGCCGCCGACGTCGCTCTGTCTCTCTCGCACCCAGACGGGACGCGCCATGAGGGCGAGAGAGACAGCGACATGGCTGCTCGGAATCGGCCTGCTGGTGGGCAATCTGTGCCGCGCGACGACGCGCCCGTCACGGAGACGAGACGGCCGGAGGGCTGGCCGCAACGCGAACCTCGGCGCTGCAGACTCATTCCGAGAGTCGCTTTCGTCGCTCTGTCTCTCTCGCCCTCACGGCGCGCCCCTATGGGTGCGAGAGAGACAGAGCGACGAAAGCGACTGTCGTGGCCAGCGTGCCGGTTCCAAAACAGACCAGCGGGGGGCGTGGCTGCATGGCGGGGCCACTGCATCAAAAGACGCCGACGTGGGAGCCAAAAGCACAGTGGCACTCTCTCGCACCCCTACGGAGCGCCCCGTGAGTGCGAGAGAGACAGAAGCACCTGTCGGAGCCAGGCTGCCGCAACGGCCGGACGCTGCGTGTGTTCTTTTCTTTCCACCCGGAGATAGCCATCTCCTTCCTCGTCATCGTCGTGGACCCGTCGAGCCACTCAGACGTCGCTCTGTCTCTGCCGCACTCATGGGGCTCTCCGTAAGGGTGCGAGAGAGACGGAGTGACGAACCGATCTTCCGGACCGCTCGGCTGTGTTCATTTTGGGTCCGTGATAGAGTCATCCCGTCTGGATGCCCGGAGGAGGGGAGTGGCAAGGCGCGGCGAGGCGCGGCAAGGCGCGGGCCGAGGCGGGCCGGCATCATTATTAGGGGGAATTCCTGCGGAACTATAACACAGGAAGCGAACGGCCGTGCGGCCGTCGCGTCGGGGTGACGGAGAACCCCGAGTGGCGGCAGCCGAACCACGTCTCTCTCGCACCCCTACGGCGTGCACCATGAGTGCGAGAGAGACACAGCAGCCTGCTGGCCGCGCGGAGGGGAGGACGACGAGGAGCTCGACGGGGAGGGTGTGTCGGTGGTGGCGCACTGGTGCCGAAGCGGAGACTTTTTTCCGGTGGCGTAATGGTCGGCTCAATGTGTGCACATTCTCATGGGGCGGCGGCGGCACGAGAGTCCCGCGAGGCCGGCCCTCTGTCCCTCTCGCACTCACGGGGCGTACCCACGGGGTGCGAGGGAGGCAGAGGTTCGGAATCAAACTGCCGGCGTTCGGAATGCCATCATCAAGGCCTTCTCGGTGGCGTCGAGGGGCGGGGCCGGGCGGGGCGGCTGCCGGTCGCCACGCCCCTCCGGCCGAGTTTCAGGAAATCAGAGCCAATGGCGTCGGGGGCGGTCGGGGGCGGTCGGGGGCGCGGCGCACTGCACCCTGGAGGCTGCGCCTGCCTTGCGGCCCCGCCGCACTCGCCTGGACGGACATGAGGGCCGAGTAGGCTGAGGTTGGCCATGCCGAGAGACAAGACTCGTTTCAGCTTCCTGTCCTAGGCTTTCGACCTCAGCAGTTCGAGTCAGAAAAACAATCGGGCCTCGTGCACCTGAACTTGACTTTGGCGCACCTCTGTTACTTTTCTAATTCCTGTTCCATGAGAGTGAAATTCGATCAAATCATAATGGTTTTACTTCATCCCACACCGTTGGTGTGGTTTATGATCTATCGTTCATCATGTTTACAATCTTTTCAAATCCCACTGTTCCAGCAGAAATAATCCCCAAGAGAGGCTTCATTAGTTTAGTTGGGCTGCACTCCATCGGTCCCACGAATCCTGCGCTCTCTCTGTCTCTCTCTGGCCGCCGCGCTCCCAGTCCCACCCACCCCCGCGAGCCGCGCAAGCATTCCACGCCTCACTCGCGGGGGATGGACTTGGACGGGAAGACAATAATGGCAGTGGCGGTGCGCGGTGCCGCTCTAACAGTTGCCAGTGCGTTGTTGACGTTCTTGTTGTTGACGGTGTTGTTGTTGTTGGCGAGGGTGTGCGGCGCCACGCCGGCCTCCGCGCCGTGTTTGAGCTGCGGCCGCGGTTCCCACACGCTGAGTGGCGGCGGGGCGAGGCAGGCGAGGCGGCAAGGGTGCGCGCCGAATCGGGCCCGCGGCGCGACGCGGCGTCCTTGGTGGACGTGCCTCGGGCCGCGTGCTGCAGACCGATTCCGAGAGTCGTCTTCGTCGCTCTGTCTCACTCGCACTCGTGAGCGCGCCGCGTAGCTGCGAGAGAAACAGAGCGACGAAGACGACTCTCGGTCTGCCATAGCGGCGCGCCGTGACTGACGCCTCGGCCGCGCGGTCCACTGCGTAAACAAAACGCACGCCCCCGCCACAGCAGCAGCGTGGAACGGGGAATCCTTTTCCCCTCCAGCAAAATGACGCACCAATTAAAAGCAAATCATTAATGACGCGGGTGAGAAATTCGTCTAAATTCGTTTACGTCGGGAATGTGTCCGCGCGCTGCCCCGTGTCCACTTGACGGCACGACGGAGCGCCGCGCAGCGGGGGTCATTTTGATTTCCGTCCGCCCCGCCCCGCCCCGCCCCGCCTCCCCCACGGTCCGCGAGATGGCCAATCATTAGGCAGGCGGTGGAGGGCTTCATCGTGTTAGGAGGACCAACAATAATTATTAATCTTTCAGTGCGTGCCTCCGTGCTCGTCGGCGATGAGTCTGTGTGCGCTGTGTGCGTGTCTGCGTGCGTTTGTGTACGTGTGTGTGTGTGCGTGCGTGTGTGTGTATGTGCGGGTTATTAGATCGCGAACAGAAGCGTCGTCGGGATGAGGACGCCCCTCCCTGCCGTGCCGCCGACTCACTGAGGCAAACTCCGGGCCAAAATAATGTAATCCATCCGAGTGTGCAGCAAATGCAGTGGGCACGACCTCCACCGATGCGACAGGCTGCACCCGGCTGCACAGTGTGCCAGTGGTGGGTCCAGAGGCGACCTTTAAGAGGGACAAAGTGGCACTTTTTGCCTACTTACAGGGGGCAAAGCATGGCTTTTTGCCTACCTTCCAGGCTGTATCTGTCGAGCCATATCACGCCTAAAAAACACGTAAACGCAAGACCATTTTGCTTCCAAATGTAATCAACTGTTTTTGTTGTACTGGCGGCCCCGAATCTTTAATTTCACATATCCCTGGCTGCTTCGATTAGACTCGATTTCCAACGATTCGCATGCCATTGGTAGTGCACCCCTCGCCAGTCGCGAGTAGCGTGAGAGCCGATAGCCCACCAATGGGTCAGTCGTTATTCCCACCGCGTACCTGCCGCCGGGCCTGCAGACCTGCATCCCTGAGAGGTGAGAGCTTCGCTGCGTCGCGGTGCGGGCGGCAAAACGGATATTGTTCCCACGACGCACCAATTTCATTAATCTCATTTACGCCGCGGTAATCGAATTGACAGGCGTAGTGGCAGTGCGACCCCCCTCCCCCTCTTTCCACCCCTTCCACTTCCACCCCCCGCGAGCGACACAAAGCACCGCGACTCGAAACACAAAGCAAACACCCACGCAGACCGTACATCACTATTCGGGGTAGCTGCTGAGAAACGCTCTATTCGATATATCGAAAACAATAATTAATAATTCTTCGTATCGTATCAACGGTCGATAAGGAAGCCTGAAATGATCGGCGACCGGCGTCGGCGTCAGGAGGTCGCAGCAGAATCCTGCCGGTGACGGATTGACCGATTGCGGAGCTTTCTGACCATTTCTGACCGATTGGCCGATTGGGGCGCGATGCCCCGTCCCACACAGTGGGCCAGAAGACCGGTGGAGGCGGCCAAAATTTTAGATGCGTTTGGAGCTCCAAAGTCGCTAAATGGGACTCGAGCCGAACGTGTGACCCCTCCAATGGCTCTTTGAACAAGGAATCCGTTGGTGGGGTCACACGTTCGGTTCGAGTCCTGTTTAGCGACTCTAGAGCTCAAAACGCGTCGAGAGTTTTTGGCGCCGCCACCGGTCTTCTGGCCCACTGTGCACCGCCTGAACACTCGAACGCACCCCAACCCCACCGCGGGCCTCTGCACTTGGGGGCGATAAAAGGCGAGGGCGTGTTTGCACAGTCACCTGTGCAGTTGCGCCGCACACCCCCGCGGCCTCGCGGCCCTGCGAGTGCGAGGGAGCGCGCTAGATAGGGCGCAGGGGAGTGCCGAGTGCGACAGGTTACCGGGCGGTTATCAGGCGTCAACCCCCGCCCCGTCCCGTACAGTCCCGCCCAGCCGGCAACCGTCACCTGCACCCTGATTCCGAGAGTCGTTCTCGTCGCTCTGTCCCTCTCGCACCTGGACGGGACGCCCCGGGAGTCCGAGCGGGAGACAGAGCGACCAACACGAATGAGTGGCGCGGCCGCGCGCCGCAGCTGCGTTCACGCATAACAACACGATACACGAGGCGCAGTAAATATTGGATTTGAAGCGCCGCTATGGATTTGAGGCGACGAGCCGTGACGTCGTTCTGTTTGAGGAGACAACTCGATTGCTTTTCCAGGAGGTGCTTCGCCGCACGTGCGCCGGGTTGTCGCCGCGTTCACACCTGCCCGGCACGCAGTGGGCCAGAAGACCGGTGGAGGCGGACAAAACTCTAGACGCGTTTTGAGCTCCAGAGTCGCTATGCGGGACTCGAACCGAACGTGTGACCCCACCAATGGATTCCCCGTTCGAAGAGCAATCCATTGGTGGGGTCTTACGTTCGGTTCGAGTCCCGCATAGCGACTCTGGAGCTCAAAACGCGTCTAGAGTTTTGTCCGCCTCCACCGGTCTTCTGGCCCACTGTGCGGCACCTCCCTATCCCGCACAGTGTGGCGGCGGCTCCTGTGTACGCACGCCACTCTAGATGACTAACCCGTTCTAGATAGCCGCACGCTGGCCGCCGCGGGGGAGGGGGAGGAGGAGGAGAGAGGCAGGGGGCGTGATGCGACATTTCACGGCCTACGGTCCGACCAACCCCTTCGGCGGTTCACGCCGGGGGGTGGGGGTGGGGGCGGTGGCCCGCCTGCGGGCGACCGTTTTAGCCGGCGACCCTGGAGGAGCGGGTTGGCCCATTGGCCCCGCATTCCCTCAAGCCTTCGCGCTGCAGCCTTGTGGCCTTATGCTCGCTCCTGGCGGCTCATGGCCCCCGGCTCGCCCCCCGACCGGCCGCTTGATGAGGTTTCACTCAGCCAGCCCCTAACTCGTGCCCCATTCAAATTCACGCCGTCACCCGTCACACCGCCCCGCCCCGCCCAGCGGCACGCACTTAGCGCTATGCCGTTTTCCCTGGAAATGTGTGCACATGGGCCGTTACATCCACCTGGAACGCCAACAGGTTCGCGTTAATCCCTCCGCTGCGCGCCCCGACGACCCCCCCCCCCCCCCCCACGCCACGCCCTCCACGCCACCGCCGTCGTGTCGCGGGGCACTGAGTGTAAAAATTCAAGTCGCGGCGGCGCGGCGGAGCGCTATCGCGCGGCCACGCCAACCACGCCGACGACGACGACGTCAGCGCGCGTCAGCGTGCCCGTCGAGACCCTTTTGGTGGCGAAGCGGAATCGGACAAAGCAGCACAGGGCGGCCCGCACTACTTGTTGCCCCGCGCGGGGGCGGGGCGGGGCGGCGAGGGGAGGCACAGGATATCTCCGCAGAGAACGGAAACTTGCGCCGGCACAGAAAGCAAGCACTTTGGGGGTTGGAAGAGTCGGTTGAGTGGATAGGTTCCCGGTGAGCCACCACGGCCACCACCGCGGGCCGGGGGCGGGGCGGGGCGGGGAATGGAGGAGCGTCCACCCTGGTCTGGTCGAGCACTAGCCGTGTTTGTCGAAGCCGGACCACTGCAGTGTAGTGTATATATTGCCTGTCCATTATGGTGTCCGATATCGAACATACCCGCGTGTCCAACTCGCACACACACACACACGCGCCCACACACCCACACACACACACACACGCCAACTCCATAACGCCCACACGTGCGCGATATAGCTGTTGCTCATCTCTATCTCCAGCCAGTCGGACCAACCAAAATCAACCCTCGAAAACCCCATTACGACAGCACCATATATAACGGCTCGTCAGATCAAACCGAAAGAAGGCACATTGTCAAAAATTAGAAAAGGAGAAAAAAAATCGTCTACGGTATCCGCGAGCGAGCGCTGCTATGCAAATGCGGCGTCCACATGCGGGTCGCTGGGCGCATACCAGCAGACGACAAGAAGTGGCACACGGGCCCACCATGCACGCCATGCACGCCACTGCACCGTGCACGCACGCGCCGTGCCGCCGCCCCGCGTGAAATGGTGGGCTGATTGATGGGGCAGGGGCGAGGCGGGGGCCCTCGACGTGTGTGTGTGTGTGTGTGTGTGTCGCTGTTCACCTTGATTGCCCTTTGTGTAGGGCCCGCATGGCCCGTGTCGCGGCATTATAGCACTCTGCTCGTGTGTGTGTGTGTGTGTGTGAGTGTGAGTGAGTGTGAGGTGTGTAGGTGCCTGTGGGTATGTTCTCTCTCTGTGTGTGTGTGTGTGTGTGTGTGTGTGTGTGTGTGTGTGTGTGTGTACTTACTTGTGTGACTGCTCACTAGCACAATCCTCGCCCACTTTTTGGAACGGTCGCGCACTCGACGGCCAACGACTGCACCGCATTCAAAGGACTCGGACTCAGACGGACGCCTTTGACGAACAGGACTGGCGATCCATCACACACGCGGGTCCGCGGTCCGCGGGCGCGAAGTAAGTCCCAGTGTATCGAACGGCGGACTGCAGGACCATCACCATCAGTCGCGAAACTATTCCGGAGGATCGTTTTCGTCGCTGCCCTGTCTCTCTCGCACTCATTGGCCACCCTGTGGGACTGCGAGAGAGGTAGAGCGACGGAACGATCCTTTCACAGTGAGGCTGCAGTGCCTAGGGTTGAGGCGGGCGCCCCTGCGGTGTGCAGGTTAGGCAACCCCTTCGACGCGCGGGCGCTCGGTCTGCCTGGCGCGCGGAGCCAGGCGCGCTGCAGGCAGCAGACTGATTCCCAGAGTCCTTTCCGTCGCTCTGTCTCTCTCGCACTCACGGGGCGTCCCGTCAGAGTGCGAGACAGTCGGGCGAGAGCACTGTGCGGAATCCGCCTGCTGCTCGCCGTAGGCACCGTACTCGTCTCGGATCTTCGAGTGGCGGAGTGGCCTTGGCAGTGGGGCGACACATCGGCGTGCAGGACACCTCGGGGTGCCCGCAGACCGTCCAGATAAGGTAAACACGTGGCGGCACGCCCTCCGATTACCTCGCCGAGTACCACACAGTGGGCCAGAAGACCGGTGGTGGCGGTAAAAAGTCTAGACACGTTTTGAGCTCCAGAGTCGCTAAACAGGATGAGTTTGGCACTTGTTGTATGGCATTCCAGTTCACCTGAACTGAAACACTCCTGTTTGAATGGTCGTCGCGGTTCCCTGGAGATCCCACGCCACCGCAAAACGCGTAACAACGTCGCCGTGCACTTGACGCGCTGCTCGTGAGAACGGCCCGGAGCAGGCGAAGCACCGCGAAGCACCCCGAGGCGAGGCGCTGTCTCCCTCGCACCAGTGCGCCACAGCCCGTGAGTGCGAGAGAGACAGAAAGCAGCGCCAAGGCGGTAATGAGACGCCCTATTCGTATTCATGTTCATGTTCGACTCGCCATAAGCCACAAAGTGTCGCCCCGCAGCAGACCGATTCCGAGGGTCGTTCTCGTCGCTCTGTCTCGCTCGCACCTATAGGGGACGCCCCGTGAGTGCGAGAGAGACAGAGCAGTCTGCTGGCGAGGAGGGCGCGGAGGGCTCGGAGGAGGGCGACGGGGTTAATGATGCGCGACGCCTCCACCATGTGGCGCACCGCGCGCCGCGCCGCGCATTGGCACGTCGCGGAAGGCCGGCATTGTGCTTGTGCACACGGACCCAGCCACTGCAGACTGAGGGTCGTTTTCGTCGCTCTGTCTCTCTCGCACCCCTACGGAACGCCCCACGAGTGCGGGAGAGAAAGAACGACGAGAACGACTCTCGGAATCAGTCTGGTGTGCAGTAGTGTGGGGAATAACGTCATTTAACTTCAAAATATGATCGAAACGATTTTCAAACGGGAATCGGTAGTTTAGACGGCCCTGATGAGAACTGGCTATGGAGACATTCCGCCAACTCGCCGGAACAGGGTGAAAAACGGGTTGCCTACCTACAGGCGAAAAATTTATAATTTGGGAACAAGAAGTCGCATCGAACCCGTTCAAGCGGCGGAGTGTTCAGACACACAGGGAGAAGCTTCAATTAAATTGGCGCGCTTAAATCTTGAGAATTGTGGCGTCCACAGCAAAAAATATGTTTCTAGTTTCTATAATTGCAGTTATTTGAACTTTTTGCTTACACACCGTACAAATATTTTTGTACCACGAGATGCGCTGTTCTCTTGCCCGTCCGTGGAGTGTTCCGGATCGCAAATAGGAGCAATGGTTCTCGATCTACAGCGATTTGAGTGCCGCGCGGCGGCAGTTCCGCCGCTCTGCCGACGCGCTCGCCTGGCCGGCCGCGGCCGGTGGCGGCAGGCGGCTGCAATGGAGCGGACCGGCCACGACGGTTTTCCTCCGGAAAAGCACCCTAAATTTTAAGATATCAATTTGAAATTTGGCAGGGGGGTCACTCACTGACTCCACCATCGAGTCGCCTATAGAGACATGCTGCCAGGCGGGTTGCCTACTTCCAGGGGCACTTGACGGGAAATGGGCGATTTTGACTGCTTTTCCCTCGGAAAACCTTCTACCAAGTGGAATCCCAAAATGTGCGCTGTTTTGTCAGCTTTCCATCGAGTGGTCTGCGGCATTGCTCGCCCTAGCGAGGCCCACAGCGCAACGTTCAAAGCGCCGCGAGGTGCGCGGTTACAGGTGCTGGCGGGGTCGCGCATCCTGAGCCGGGAGCGTTCTTTGGCTCCCTCGCAACCGTCGCAACCGTCTGTCATAGTAGACTATCCCTACACTTAAAAATGGGAAAAGCACCTAATCTCTAGATTGTATGCGTGTATTTGAACCGTATTTCGAACGGTTCGATCATCCACGCCACGGGCCCCAAGCCTTTGAACGCTGCTACTCGAGACCGGCCCTGTCTTCTCATCGTCTCTGCGTCGGGAAATTATTTAGTCGTGTTCACCACCCAATACTATAGCATGGCGGTCAAAGAGAGGCCCGTCCTTGCCATAGTACCCGCAAGGCGCTAAAAAGTTGTGCGCTACACTGGAGTAAAATGTCCTGTGACTTCAACGGCATTGCGCCGTGCAACCGCGAAGCCGATGGCCGGCTTCTGTTATACACGTCGCGGACGCAGACGTGTCACGGGGCTGCAGCAAGGTGATGGTTCAGACAGTGGACACCAAGGTCCTTGTGCTGGCAGTCCTCTTTCCGTCACATTCAGGGCATCGAGGAGCTGTGGGTGTCCATGGGAGCCGACAGCGCCACAAGATGATACCAACACAGGATTTTGCCCAGTTTGCACATAGTTCTATCAAATATAATGTGACGGAAAGAGGACTGCCAGCACAAGGACTTCGGTTGTCCACTGTCCGAACCATCACCTTGCTGCAGCCCCGTGACACTCTGCGTCCGCGACGTGTATAACAGAAGCCGGCCATCGGCTTCTTCGGGGTTGCACGGCGCAATGCCGTTGAAGTCACAGGCATTTTACTCCAGTGTAGCGCACAACTTTTTAGCGCCTTGCGGGTACTATGGCAAGGAGGGGCCCTCTCTTTGACCGCCATGCTATAGTATTGGGTGGTGAACACGACAAAATAATTTCCCGACGCAAAACGATGAGAAGACAGGGCCGGTCTCGAGTAGCAGCGTTCAAAGGCTTGGGGCCCGTGGCGTGGATGATCGAACCTTCGAAATACGGTTCAAATACACGCATACAATCTAGAGATTAGGTGCTTTTCCCATTTTTAAGTGTAGGGATAGTCTACTATGACAGACGGTTGCGACGGTTGCGAGGGAGCCAAAGAACGCTCCCGGCTCAGGATGCGCGACCCCGCCAGCACCTGTAACCGCGCACCTCGCGGCGCTTTGAACGTTGCGCTGTGGGCCTCGCTAGGGCGAGCAATGCCGCAGACCACTCGATGGAAAGCTGACAAAACAGCGCACTTTTTGGGGATTCCACTTGGTAGAAGGTTTTCCGAGGGAAAAGCAGTCAAAATCGCCCATTTCCCGTCAAGTCCCCCTGGAAGTAGGCAACCCGCCTGGCAGCATGTCTCTATAGGGGACTCGATGGGGGAGTCAGTGAGTGACCCCCCCGCCAAAATTTTAAATTGATTCTTAAAATTTAGGGTGCTTTTCCGGAGGAAAACCGCGTGGCCGGTCCGCTCCATTGCAGCCGCCTGCCGCCACCGGCCGCGGCCGGCCAGGCGAGCGCGTCGGCAGAGCGGCGGAACTGCCGCCGCGCGGCACTAAAAACGCTGTAGATCGAGAACCTTGCTCCTATTTGCGATCCGGAACACTCCACGGACGGGCAAGAGAACAGCGCATCTCGTGGTACAAAAATATTTTACGGTGTGTAAGCAAAAAGTTCAAATAACTGCAATTATAGAAACTAGAAACAATTTTTTGCTGTGGACGCCACAATTCTCAAGATTTAAGCGCGCCAATTTAATTGAAGCTTCTCCCTGTGTGTGAACACTCCGCCGCTTGAACGGGTTCGATGCGACTTCTTGTTCCCAAATTATAAAATTTTTTGCCTGTAGGTAGGCAACCCGTTTTTCACCCTGTTCCGGCGGTTGGCGGAATGTCTCCATAGCCAGTTCTCATCAGGGCCGTCTAAACTACCGATTTCCCCTTTTAAAAACGTTTCGATCATATTTTGAAGATAAAAGCCCCTTATTGACGTTATTCCCCGCACTACAGCACGCGGCGACGGCGGCGACCCTCGAAAACCACAAGGTGTGAAAACGCGCAGTGGGCCGGGACGGAGTGCGGAGTGGCGACCCAGTGGGCCCTCGCGGCCCTGGGAAAGGGTTGCGGGGAAGTTGGCGCGGGGGGCAAGGCCCGCCACAGTTGCATATTCTCTGGCGGATAATGACCGAAAAGGGGGGGGGGAGAGGGGGAGAGAGAGAGAGGAAAAAGAGAGAGAGAGAGAGAGAGAGAGAAGAGAGAGGAGAGAGAGAGAGAGAGAGAGAGAAGAGAGGGAAGAGAAAAGGGCGGGGGGAGGAGCAGGAGTTACGGGGCGTCGCGGCTTTGTCCCGGCGGCGGCCACCTGCCGCGGACTGTCGTTCACTTTGCATGTATCGAAGTGCGTCGGCTTGATGACGGGACCGCGGCGGCGCGGCGCTGCGGGCAACTACACAGTGTACCGGGCCTGCTCACAGTGTGGTGGCGGGTCTCGCAGTGTAGCGAGTGCGGAGCACAAAGGGCCGCACAAGTGCGTCGCGGCGCGCCATTCAAACCACCCCGAGGCTTATTACACGATGATGGGAGCGGTGCATCCGAGGCGCAGCGTCTAGGTACTTATCGAAAGATCAGCAAAAAGGAAAAAAAAAAAACGAGAAAAAATGAGTTTGGATCGGTTAACGGTGCGCTAGAAGAATTTTTTTGGCGGACCGGAAGAACGCACGGTCACCGACAAATGCAGAGAGGGGTTGGGAGAAAGGAAAGCAGACATATCAATTGCCGATTTCGTTTGGCATCGCTGTCTCCGCAGTTATTTCCGGAGACTTGTCTGCTCGCTCCGTGTGGGTGTGGGGGGAGGGGGGGACTTCAGCCGTAAAGGCGGTTCGGTTTCTGCGTTGTTTTCGTCCCTGCACTCCATGCCCTTCTCATCAAACTGCGGCTGCTTCGACGGACAATTTTGAATAGGGTTTGATTTACACATGGCCTTATCCTGAACTGAATTTAGAAATAAAATTTTCAATCTGATGTATCTTATGCTCTACAAGACTGACAGTTTAGGCAATACTTAAGCGTGGGCACCGGGGCTCCTTCCCTCCTCTCCTGTTTGAGTTTCCGGTGGAGTTGCCACCCTCTGCTCCACATTGGCCGCCATGTTGGCCGGCGGTCCGGGCGCCCTCCAGCCGATGGCGGTGTCCTCCAGGCGGACAATGGCGAGCACCGTGCGACCGCCCAGTTTCTCATACCGGCCGCGGCGTCGCTCGGCTCGCCTTGCCGGAGCGTCTCGATGGTGGATCCCCCATTGTCTGTTTGCAGAGGCGCTCTCCGTGTGTGATACACTACACTGTATACTCTCATCTCGAGTGGATTATTTATTTTTGCGCTGCCGCTGCGGGCTGCTTCCGAGAGACGGCGACGAAGTAGCGCCCGGGGTGCTGCAGACTGATTCCGAGAGTCGCTTTCGTCGCTCTGTCTCTCTCGCTCCTACACGGGACGCCCCATGAGTGCGGGAGAGACAGCGACGAAAACGACTCTCGGAATCAGTCTGCTGCCGCGGCTTCGGCCGGTAGCGTCTGCTCCCCTCTTTGGTAATTATTTCCCAGCCGGCCACTTGGCCCGAACTACGAGGCGGTGCAGCGCCGGCCAGGACTATCAGTGCCTCGGAGGCTCTCTAGCCGAGAGGAGAATTCCAATTTCACAATGAGTAATGAAATCAGGCGGTAATTGGCGCTGAAATGCAGTAAGTCCCGCAGGTTTTCCGGCCTTCCCGCCTCGATTCGTTACAACAAGGCGCCTCATCAAGGCGGCGAAGTCAGTCATACCAGCAAGCAGCCCAGTCTCGCCCCGTCGCTCTGTCTCGCTCGCACCGCCACGGGACGCCCCATGAGTGCGAGAGAGACGAGAGCGACGTCTCTCGGAATCAGTCTGCTGGTGCGCCCTGGTGCCCTGGTCCGTTGGTGATTAAGTCGAATACAGTTTCTCCCGCGCTAATTTAGGCATCCTCAAGACGCGCGGCTCCTCTCCGCGAGAAAAACATAATCACGTTCCGACAACGACGCTGTAAAAACTCAACGATGCGAGAGAGAGAGAGAGAGAGAGAGAGAGAGAGAGAGAGAGAGAGAGAGAGAGAGAGAGAGAGGGGAGAGAGAGAGAGAGAGAGAGGGACGAGAGAGAGACGGTATTCTTGGTGAGATGGGGCACGACCTGCTGTCTGAGAGAGAGGGAGATACTGTTTGGCTGGTGAAGGAATTGTAATGAGCCCAGGACGCGTAATTGCCCCCGCTGTCGCTGACATCCCTTTGGCACCCTTTGGCACCCTTTGGCATGCCTTGGTGGCATCCCTGAGTCATCCCCTTGGAATGTTTTCTGGCTGTTTCGACCTGGCGGCGTGGTGGTACCGATCGGTGGAGGTCCCCTCCCTTTCCCCTTCACCGCTTTCGGGAGAAGACCCTGTGGACCTGTCACCTGCAATGCCGACCGCCCCGCCCCGCCCCGCCCCGCCCCGCCCCGCCCCCCGCGGAGACGTCCTTAGAACCCTTTCTTTGTGTCGAGTCTTCGAGTCTTCCGGAGCTACACCTCCGCTGCAGTCAGTTGCCTGATTCCGAGGGTCGTTTTCGTCGCTCTGTCTCTCTCGCACCCGTAGGGATCTCTCCGCGAGTGCGAGAGAGACAGAGCGACGAAAACGACTCTCAGTCTGCAGTGCCCCGCCTCGACTAATGGCTTGCATCCCCTTCGTCTCTAATCAGAGGAGCCTCGCTCACGCTGTCACCTGCACTCTCATTCCGGACGGCGTTTCTGTCTCACTCGCACTCGCGGGGCGTCCCGTGAGGGTGCGAGAGAGACAGAGCGAAGATACATACTGCAGCAGACGCGGAGCACGCCATAGAGCTGCAGTCCTCAAACCCTGCGACTGGAGAGTTCCCTCCATGATTTTGTTTCAACATAGATCCAGCACAGCATTAGATTGGCAGAATGCGGATTTCAAGATTCACTGCAGAGTATGCGTAACTACGAACAGACCATTTATGGTACGCTGCCGATGTCACAAACTAGTTACTGCGCTAACCTAGGTCGCCACCGCGAGCGTGCGGCGGCTCGGCGCGCGCAGCGCCATCTCGCGGCGACTCGCGGAACCTCGTCCGCGCGCGAGGCCAGTTTGAGCCGTGACAACAGTCCCGCCTTTTCGGGGAAAGATTGCAACAAGCTACGAATCTTCATCAATTTCCATGCTTTTTACTCACCTCGTTCCATGTTCACGCAGGTTACTCCTCCCGCAAGGAGCGAGATCCACCCCAGCAATAAATCGACCAAAAGCACGAGTCGTTGTAAATATGGTCCGGGTCGTGTCCGGCCGCCAACGCGCTGGCCGTGGGGCGGCGGCGCGGCGCGCGCGGCCTCCTCGTCATGTCCCCCGTGTCGCCCGGCATGACATCCGCCAAACAAGGCAGCCTATCTACACGTCCATCTACACGCCGCGACGATACGAGCCGCTCACATTTTCCTCCCTTGATTACCGTTATGTGTATTCCACTTGACTGTTTGCACGGCGTGGCGTGGCGTGGCGTGGCGACGGCGGCGTTGCGTAGCCGAGCGTGGCAGGGCATGGCGTGGCACGGCGGGGTGTGGCACGGCCGGGCGCAAAGTTGGCCCGATTCACCGCGGGACTGCCCCGCGTTTTGGATAACGAACGGACGTCACGCCACGGCGGATTGGTAGATCCCCGAGCCGAGTGACACTACCTGACACGTCGCGGCCCGCGCGCTCCGAAGTGCGCTCCGAAGGGCGCTCCGAAGGGCTCGAAGGACGCGTTCGGAAAGGGTGACATGGCGCGACCGCGGGGGGCGGCGCCGGACACACTCACACACAGAGTCACACACAGTCTCTCTCTCTCTCTCTCTCTCTCTCTCTCTCTCTCTCTCTCTCTCTCTCTCTCTCTCTCTCTCTCTCTCCCTCTCTCACACACACACACTCTCACCTACTCACTCTCCCACACTCACACACAATCATAAAGCTGTGTTTCTGGGCGGCCATAAGCCGAACCGTCTGCCCGGCCCGAGTTAATTGCCCGAAATGTTTGGCTTCGGGATGACAACGATGACACAGACACGAATGTGACGTGCACACTACGTACTATTCGGTACCCTTTCAAACAAGCCCAGGGCGCGTCGCCGTCCCGCGTCGTCCCATTCGCGTGTCCTGCGGGAGGTCCTTCCGTGATAGAGCGTCGTAACACCGACGCGTTGTACCGGCCGGCCGGCAGCCCCTTTGCAGTGCACTTACCTTTCCTTGAATTATTATACCTGACGCGCGGCTTGAGGACATCCCTGAGGTGGTTTCGGCGAACGTTAGAATATTTAGGGAAGGTTTCAACTCTGTAGAATTGAAATTCTGTCATGCATTGAGGTTGTAGGGAGAGCGGAGGAACGGAGATCTAAGCTTGAAGCCAAAGCCAGCCAGAGAAAAAGTGTAAAAATACGTTTGCCAGTAAATTTGGATAAATTTGTTCCGAAATTCGATTTTTTTTATTCTTGTTATTCTATAAATTTAGCAATTCAGCGGCGTTGGCATACTCTCGGGGCCTCAGCCTGAGATTCAGGGTTGGGGCGGCGCGCCTGGGCTGGCCGGGGCCCGGGGCCCCCAGCGCGGTGCTGGCGGTGGTTGCGCTGACTTCATTCTCGGCTTGTTTGGCGAGCCACTTTTTCGTTGTCGGCGGGGAAAATGGCGGGAAACGCTTTCGGCAACGAGGTTAGGGTGGACGCTGCACCCCGAGGGATCCCGCAGGAGGGGCGTAAGTGCCCTAGCAGCAGACTGATTCCGAGAGTCGTCGCTCTGTCTCTCTCGCACTCGTGGGGCGTCCCGTATGGGTGCGAGAGAGACAGAGCGACGGCCCTCCACCGTCCCTTGTTGCGCCTTGTTTCCATTTTGTGTTTGCCGCGCGGCGGGAGTGGTTTTCCCATCGCCATGCTTATCGGCCCGCTCGGCGGCTTGCTCCCGCCCTCCCTCTCTCTCTCGTTCTCTCTCGCACCCCTGCCGAGCGCCCCCGAGAGCGACAGAGACAGACTGCCGGACTCGGCCCGATTTCCTCCACGGCACCGTAATCGCAGCGGCCCTTCCCGCCACATCCAAACGAGTGAATAAAATAGCGTGACAAAGATCAACAAACGGTTGATGAAAAAAACAAAAAACGCGGGGACTGTCGGGCAAGCAGCGCCCTCCCCTGTTAGATTCGATTGGAAAAGCGAAAATGGAAATGATAATACAGTGGAGAGGGGGAGTGCATTTTCGGCGCGGACGGCGCGGGAAAGGGCTATTACGCCCCGGGCCGTTTCCCTAATTTCGGAAATCGTGCGCGCAGCGGCAGCGCCAACAAACAACAACAAAGTGGAGGAATACCGTCGGATGACGGACCACGACCACGACATGACCACGATCATGACCACGACAACGACCCCGACAATGACCACGATAATGACGATAATGAACACGAATCATGGCCACGATCATGATCACGACAACGGCCCCGACAACGACCACGATCATGAACACGATAATCATGACCACGACAATGACCGCGACCACAAAGGCGGTTGGCGTGGCGACATGCAGACGACATCCTTGATAGCCGTGCCGGCCTCCCTGGCCGCCACCCGGTGCCCGCGAGCCTCTCGGCCTCTTACAACACAATTTGCACATTAAGATGCAAATGCGGCGGTGGGCCGGCGGGCGTGCACGCGGCGCACGCGCTCCGAATGGCGGAGCGTGCGTGCAGTGTAGCGCCACGCGGGGGCCTTGTCGCGTTCCGAAGCCACGACGCCGTCCTGGTCGGCCGCGTGGCCGAGCGCCGCGCGACGCGTTTTTGAAAGCGCCCTCGACGGGCTGCGCTGCAAGGGCCGCAAGGGCCGCAAGGGCGAGGGAAAAGGCGACCGCCGCCACGCCGTGCGCCTAATCGCGTGCACACTCGTTTCGTCGCTCTGTCTCTGTCGCACTCGTGCGGCGGCCCCGATGTGTGCGAGAGAGACAGAGCGACCGGAATGGCTCGGCTGGCCGGCGACGAAATTCGCCGCCACGCTGCTGAGGAACGTTTTCCACCCGCTTCCTGCCCAACAACAGCCATTTCCTGGGCGGAAGACTCGCGTAGCATGGGAAGGCATGTGACCCGGATTGCCTGGATTCTTGCGTGTTCAATCTCCGGACTCATCTATCAACGTGTGCACGGCCGGGACGTCGCGGCCTCCGCCAAGGCCGGGCCGCGCCGAGGCCACCGAGGCCTCCCGCCAGCCCTCGCTTTTCTCGCGCCAAAAAAATAAAATAAAACTCGTCGGTGGAGGGGCACGGCCGCGGCACGACGGTCCCAGCGGGCGAATGGCGACCCCGCTCTCGACGGCGGCCTCAGGACCAAGTTGGTGCGCTGTAAACTCTGCTGTAAGCCCGGCAGGCAGGCAGGCAGGCGCCGCCCCGAGATGGGGATGGGAGGGCTGGCCCGGGTGGCCTCGCCGCCACCGCCGTCGGCGCAGAGCGCGCAGAGGCATCATTTCATTTGCGACCTATTCATGCACAAGCGGGGCGAGGAATTTGCGCCGCGCCGCGCCGAAGATGACGAACATGATGGAGAGGGGGATGGGAGACAACGCCGCGGCGGCGAAGAGGGCGGCGCGTCGCGGCCCCGGCGCCGCCACCACACACCTGCCTCGCGAACCGCGGAGCCACTTCCCCGAAAACGAATTTCGCGGAATTACCACGTATACAGTGGGCCAGACGATCAGACCGCCAGACCAGTGTAGGCGGCAGGCGAGGCGGGCATAACTCGTTGCGTGACTCGATCAAACATGAGGGTGCAAGTACATTCCCTGTTCAAAGGGCTTTCCATTGGTGCCCTCATGTGTTCAATTCGAGTCCGATTCAAAGACTCCAGAGCTCAAGACGTGTCCGCCGGAAATGGCCTTCTGGCGCAGCCAGAATACCAGTGGAGGTGGCCAAAAGTCTAAGACACATTTTGAGCTCCACAGTCGCTAAATGGGACTCGAACCGAACGTGTGACCCCACCAATGGATTCCTCGTTCGAAGAGCAGCTCATTGGCGGGGTCACACGTTCGGTTCGAGTCCCATTTAGCGACTCTGGAGCGCGAAACGCGTTTAGAATTTCGGCCGCCTCCACCGGTCTGCTGGCCCACTGTGGCGGCGGTGCAGCCCTGCGGCGTGCAGCACGTCGACAAGGCCCCGGACGCATCGACCACACTGGCGCTATGCACACCGTGCGCTGCACTGCAGGCCGCGTGAGTACACTGTACAGTGGCGGTCACTGAGATCGGTATCGCCGTGTCGCCCCGCCGTGCTCAGGCTCAAGTGGCCTGGCTGGCCGGCAGCAAAATGAGGCAGGGCCCGGCAGGCCCGGCAGGCCCGCGCCTTGCATGCTAAACAGAGCCCCGTACGTATCGATGCGCGCCGCTACGCGCCAACCCTTAAATTAAAATGTAATTTAGAATTAGATTAATTCGATTTGGAGCGGGGCGCTTGGGCCCCGTGGTGCCCCTTATCGGCGCCGTGATTTAAATAATGGGCCGGAACACGTGTTGTGGTGGTGGGCCTGGCGGACCCGGTGTTGTGTGCGGCCGTAGCTCGTTCCGCGCCACGCCGCCGTCGGGGCCGTCGGGGCCGTCGGGGCGGTCACACCCCCCGCGTCCCTTGCGCCATTGCGATGGATGATGATGAAGTATTAGGCATTCCCCGGGCGCGATTACCGCAAGGCCGCAAGCATCCCGGTCTTTTGCATTGCTTCCAAGCGGCCGGCGCGGGTTCAAACACCGGCTTCCCTTTCGCGGCCGAGCCCTTAGTCAGCGATGTCTCGCTGGGGCGCCGCAGGGTGGCGTCGGGCTGTGGCGGCCGCCGCCTGTTGGGCCTGCACTGTGGGACTGTGGTGGCGCGGGGCTCGGCCAGGGCTCGACGGGCTGGCAACAGGTGGAGGCGGAAATAGATTTGTTTCGTTTAGGAATGATTGCCAGCGCCAGCGACCCACCACACTGGCCGTGCTGACCACCGCGTTGAATCACCGCGGTCTGTGACTCACGCCTCCCGAACGAGTGCCGCCCCTGCTCTCTGTCTCTCTCGCACACCCGCGGGACGCCCCACTGTTGAGAACCAGCCTGTTGGCTCGCCTGTTGGGCCCCACAGCCACGACGGGCTGGTGCTGGTACACTGCAGTCTGAATCCCAAAGTCGTTTTCGTCACTCTGCCTCTCTGGCACTCATGAGGCGTCCCGTATAGGCGCGAGAGAGACCGAGCGACGAAAGCGACTCTCGGAATCAGTCTGCTGGTACAGGGAGTCCAGGGCAGCGACGCGGCGAAGGACGCGGTGGGGCGCGGCAATGCGAGGCGGCGTGGCGGACCGACCGATAAGGCATGGGGTGGCGGGGCGCGGCGGGGCGCGGCGGGGCGCGGCGGGGCGTGGCGGCGACTGGCCTCCTTATCAGATGCCGGGGGTGTGTACGTGGACGTGTTTATGTGCTGAAACTCGTAACAAACTGCCAACTTTTCCACCTCGAGCGCCGCGCCCGGCGCCGCAAAGCGCATGGGTATTCAACGCAACCGGCCTGTCAATAACAACCGCGCGACGTCCGCTGTCTCTCTCGCACTCATGGCGCGCCCCGTGGGCGTGCGAGAGAGACAGAGCGTCGAAGGCGCTGTGCGGAATGAAGCTGCTGATGAGCGTCGCCCAGCATCGACTGATTTCGCGAGTCGTCGCTCTGTCTCTCTCGCGCCGAAACGGGACGCTCCCGCAAGTGCGAGAGAGACAGAGCGACGAAAACGACTCTCGGAATCAGTCTTCAGGCCGAGGGCCTCGACCTCCACCCCGCGGCGCGGCGCGGCGCCACCCCTACGAGCTTCACGGCCAGCTTCACCTGGATGAGTCACGCGCGCGGCCAGCGCGACCAGGTGGGCAGCCTGGCGGGCTGGCGGGCAGCTTGGAGGGTAGTGGGCACGGCGCCGCGGGGTTGCCAGGCCTTGCCGCGGCCTGCGCGTCGATCCCCACTTCGAACCCCCGTCGCGCCGCGCGGCGCCACCGGGGCGCCTTGGCGAAAGACTGCAATAATGAAGCCTTTACTCAGCGAACACAGTGCAGGAACGGAATCGGAAAGGTCGATCAATTTTCGACAAACCCCGCTCTGTCTGTCTGGCTGGCTGTCTAGTGTCTGTAAGTCTATGTCTGTAAGTCTACGTCTGTAAGTCTACGTTTGTCAGTCTACGTCTGTAAGTCTACGTCTGTAAGTCTACGTCTGTAAGTCTACGTCTGTAAGTCTGTGTCTGTAATTCTATGTCTGTAAGTCGTGTCTATGTGACAGAGTGTGAGTGACTCTGTCCGTCTGTCTGCCCGGCCGGCGGTGTCCGCGAGGAGGCAGGTGTGCAGTGTCGGCGTCGCGGCCGCGGGGGTGGGCGGACTGGTGGACTCCCCGACGACGCGGTGCCGCGCGGTGCCTCATTGTCCGACGGGCAGGTGCGACCCGCCAGCCCGCCCCGCCGCGCGCTGCTTGCTCGCTGCTTCGCGCCGTGATAGGGACAGACGCGCGGGCAGGGAGGGGAGGGAGAGAGACGGAGGGAAGGCACTGCGTCGGTGCGTTTCCTGTCCAAAAGTTTTCAGCAACTCGTTTCCCGCTGTCGATGCAATTGTCCCGAGCGCTCGAGAGGCTTCCAATCTGAACAAGGAAAACTCCGCACAAGCGCAATGAAGCTGAGTTCGTGACCCTGCAGTCACTGCAGGGTCGTTGTCCCTGTGTCTCTCCTTTTACTCGGTCGCGTCGCGTCAGGCTGCTGCTGCGTGTTTTGGCGCGGGGTGGACGGCGGCCAGCGCACTCTGTCGAGAGGTTTGCTTTTTCCCGGTGACACTTATTCGACAAACAAACAAACTTTTGCCTCGCCGCACAGTGGGCCAGACGACCGGCGGAGGCGGCCAGAATTCTATACGCGTTTTGAACTTACAGCCGCTAAATGGGACTCGAACAGAACGTGTGACCCCATCTAGCTCTTTGAACCAGGAATCTATTGGTGGGGTCACACGCTCGGTTCGAGTCCTGTTTAGCGACTCTGGAGCCCAAAACGCGTCTACAGGTTTGGCCGCCTCCACCGGTCTTCTGGCCCACTGTGCGCCGACGCCAGAACCTGGCCGAACTGTACCGCGGCAACGCGCCGCAGACTAGCAGCATGTTTGGCTGCTGCGCCGCTCGCACGGGGCTTCCTGGTACTGGGAATCCCCCGCGCCTTCAGCTTCAGGGCCTTCAGCGGGCTGGCGCCGAAGGGCGGTTACCTCGTCGCTCTGCGTGTCTCGCACTCGTGGGGCGTAGCGCGCGGCACCGCGGGGGCGAGAGAGACAGAGCGACGAGGCACTGTTCGGCAGCGGCCCGCTGGGCCTGCAGGGACGCCCCTCGCTATTTATACGCAGTGACTGGCGAGGGTGACGCGGCGGCATGACGCACCAGTGACACCAGTGACACACGGCGGCGTGCTTGGGGCTGGTCGCGGGCCGCGGCTAGCTCTGTCTCTCTCGCACCCCTACGGGACGCCCCGCCAGTGCGAGAGAGACGGAGCAACGGGACGGTCCTTGGGCCGCCGACACTACGCGGCGTAATCCCCAATCGAGCTGCTGACTGCACTCTGCTTCCGAACGGCTTTCTCGTCGCTCTGTCTCTCTCGCACTCATGGGGCGTCGCGTCGGGTGCGAGAGAGACAGAGCGACGAAGCCGTGTTCGGCATCAGTCGGCTGGGCCCCGCCGCTGCCGACCCCCCTTTCCTTTCTCGACTTGTGGGTGTAGGGGTCAAAGTCCCGGCCGGATACCGCCCTGACGCCCTGGCGGCCGACGGCCTGCCGGCGGGGTGGCGGCTCCAGCTCCTGCCGCAGACTGACTCCGAGAGTCGTTGTCGCCGCGCTGTCTCCCTCGCACTCACGGGGCGTTCCGCGAAGGTGCGAGAGAGACAGAGCGAAGAAAGGAAACGACTCTCGGAGTCAGTCTGCGGAGGCTCCAGCCAGCTCCAGCAGCCAGCGGTCCTGGCCAGGTGCCCGGTGGTGTTCGGCCGCGGCGAGGGCGGGGGCGGGGCGGGGCGGGGCGGCGAGGGGCCTGCGCGCGGCAGATGGCGCCCGGAACCCCCAGCCCCACACACGCCCGGTGCGTCCCCCCCCCCCCAAGCTAATTAATTAAAACACCGTCGCTTTCAATTTTGGAGCGCGTCGTCTGCTCTCTTTCTGATACTTCTCCCCGCGTCTGCCCGGACGCGACGCTACACGCTACACACGTGTGTCAACAACGGGGACCTTTCCGGCCTAGCGCGTCGGAATGCGGTTTGTTGGCCCCCGTGATTAGCACGTAGGTAGGTGTGTGTGTCTGTCTGTCTGTGTGCGCGTGCGTGTGTGAAAGTGAATGGGAGAAGGTTCGCGATAAGACGGGGACCTGATACGTATACACTGCCAAGCTGGGCCTCCAGGTCTCCAGCGGACTCCAGCGGTCTCCAGGTGTGGTAGCGGCGAAAGGGGAATGGAAGGGAGGGGCCAGGCCGAGGGCCAGGGCCTGCACCAGGGGCAGGGGCACCGCCAGGGCGGCCGCCTGGCGCGGTGGGGCGTCCGAGAGGTGGAAGGTGGACGAGTGCAACAATTACCATTAGTCCAGACACGTGCCCAGTGGAGGCACGGCTGCAGGCAATAAGGATCACACACACACACACTCTCACACACACATACACACACACAAACACACACACAAGCAGGCGTGTGCCCCCTGGACGTCTGCCCATCAGCTGTTCCACACAAGAATTTAATGGAACGGCTGGAGGGGACTGGAGAGCGCTGGAGGCTGGGGGCTGCCGATGGGCTGCTCCGGCGTGTCGGCTGGAGTGCAGTCTGTGTGTGTGTGTGTGTGCGTGTGTGTGTGTGTGTGTGTGCGCGTGTGTGTAGGTTTAGGTTTGTGCGGGCTATTTCTCGCCCATGCGGATTTCCTTCGCTTTTTCCGTCGTTTCGGCATTTTGTGCCATCCTCTGCGTCACTTTTTTCCTGCACCTACACGACAAGTATTTTATTCCGCGCCCGAAAAAAATGCAGAAAGCCGTGATGCCGCGGTGAAGCACCTGGCTGCTTAATGTGCTTAAGGCGTTTGGCTTCTCCGCTCCCCGCGCCGTGCGACGCCATGCGACACGGCACCACGGAGCAGCTGCCAAAACACGGCACCGCGCGCGCGGCTGCATTTCAGACAACCGGGAGGGAGTGATGTGGTGGCGGTGTCAAACACTCGGTGCGAGTTCCTGGTTCGTCCTTTTTGCATTGGGACGGGGTAGTCGTCGTCCTGGCCGTCCGCGTCATCCACTGCCAGTTCTCCTGTTGCTCATCAAGTTGTAGCCCCGCCGCCACGCCGCGGCATGGCAGTGCATCAGATAATCGGAAGGGGTGGAGGGCCGAGCGGGACAAAGACACGAGGTGGACCACGCTGGGGGAGCCTGTCTCCCCGTCTGCTGTGTTCGCGTCTCTCGCAGGGGGAGGGGGAGGGGGGAGCCACCCGGGCCACTCTTTCTGGACCGCACTAGCCGGGCCTGGGCCAGCCTGGGCGGCCTGCACACACACACACACACACACACACACACACACACACACACACACACACACACACAGCGCGGCCACCGCGCCGCGACGTCTGGCCAGCAGGCCACCGTGCCGCACCGCGTCGCGCCGCGCTCCGCCGCGGGTTGTACGTCGTCCTGGCAGCGGGCTCCCCTCGTCCCTCTCCCTCCCTTTTTACAAATCAGGGAGCAGCTGCAAGCTCTCCACCGACCAACCCCTCCGCTGTGTCTTCCACCCCTCGCGGACATTGCAGCACGCTCGGTACATTGTGCCGCGCACACACACACACCACACACACACACACACACACACACACACACACACACACACACACACACACACACACACACTCACACACGCATGCACAGACGCGCGCGCGCGATCGCGGGCAGAAAAATTCCATCAAGTTGACATATGGGAGCACTGTCAAAAATAATACTGGCCCGTGGAACGTGTATGAACGCGTCCCGAGTGGGTCCGCTCGTGTCGTGGACGCTGCTCGGAAAGTTGGCAGAGAAAGTAAACTCGAATTAAACTCGAGTCAATTGTTCGCCCTGCGAGATTTTGCTTCTTTTTCAAGTATATTTTCAGGACTTCCTCCCGTCCAGGTATCTCGTGTCTGATTGAGGGCCCGCCGCAAAGAAAAGCCCCGTTCCGTTTCAACAGCTGCTCATGACGTCACATTCCTCGAGACGACGACCTTGGGGTGGAAGGGGAAGACGCTCGCCGCACACCACACACTCACACACACAAACACACACACACGCACACGCGCCAAGGAGTCTGGTGTCTTGAGTCGGGGAGGCGGGCAGCGAGGCGCGTGGTTTCTCCCTCCGTGTTGTTGTTTGGTGGAAGACAGTCCCGCACCTTCTCCAGGTTCTCCAGGTGCAGTGGGTATGAGTCATTCTCTTCACATGGAGGTGGCCACGGAGTCGCTAAACAGGACTCGAACCGAACGTGTGACCCCACCAATGGATTCCTCGTTCGGAGAGCAATCCATTGGTGGGGTCACACGTTCGGTTCCAGTCCAATTTAGCGACTCGGTAGCTCAAAATGCATCTAGATTTTTGGCCGCCTCCACCGGTCTTCTGGCCCACTGTGGATGGGTAGTGTTCGCCGTCCCGATAGACGCGTGCTAGTGTAGTGTGCCAGCCAGGCTGAGTCGGCCTGAGTGCCGTTATGCTAGTTTCGCAGATGACACAACATGAGGGTTCCCCCCGGGGCCGCACAGGCCGTGCAGGCCGTGTAGGCCGTGCAGGCCGTGCAGGCCCTGCTCGTGCTCGGCGCGTGCGGCGGATGCGATGGGGGCGCGGCACGGCGCGGCGGCGCAGCTGGGGAGTCCCTCGCAGTCCCTCGCCCGTGCCTTCACCTGCCTGCCTTACAAAAACAATGGGGGCTCAGCCATTCATTTCGATAGAGCTCGTCCCGACAAGATACACACCGTCCACAGCGAGAAATACTTGTTGGCGAGGGCGTCGTCGTGCCCACGCACCGGAAAGTCCGACTTCGTTTTTGAATTAACACCCCAAAAATCCGCTCCTTGAACCAAAGAAAATTGACTTGAAACATGCAAAGTCATTGCTCAATGCAAGTTTATTATTTTGGTTCAAGAAAAAAAATTGAGTGTATCACTGCACAACTTTCTACACAATTTGTTTTTCTAAATTCTATTTCTAAATTTTTCTGAATTCTATCTGTAATTTTTTCTAAGTTCCACTTTCAAAATTTTAATTTTTTTCTAAATTTTTTGAACTACGACCCTTGTAACTCTTGCCGTTTACGAGTTCAACACACACACACACACACACACACACCTAGAGTTCGAAAACTTTTTTTCCAAGTTGCCACTCCCTTGCACTCCCTAACTGGGCCGGCCGGTGACGCGATGCGTGCAACAAGACGAGACGGGCGCGCGCTTCCTTCCAGCCAGTTTGATTTGCCGGGAGCGTTTGATAAAAACGAAGCTAATCGAGCGACGAGGAGTGCGGACAAGAGAGAGAGAGAGAGAGAGAGACCTCACACTTGTACGTCTGGCCGGTCGGCGGCGTATCAATTGGAAAATTTGATTTGGCAGTGGCGCTGCGCTGCGCTGCGCGGCGTGGGGGAGGTGGTGTCCTCGAAGGGTCTGCCGGCGCTCTCTCATCCGTCACCCCAGTGCAGGCGCGCCGCGACCCGTACAAGGACTGGCACGGGCATTTTGATAGACTCTCTGTTATGAGGAGCGCGGGGCAAGGCGGGACACTGTTTTTGAGTGTAAGCGGCCCTTTCTTAAACCCAGCGACCCATCAGGACCGCGCGTCCGAGGGCCTTGAGGGCCGCAAAAGACTGTCCAGGTGAAATAGCGTGGAAGCGTGCTGGATAACGACGTGCAGACCGAGCGCCTGGACAGCCGCTGGAGCGGAACATCCTTTGGACTGTCCTTGGACGACCTGCAAAGCCGGACTCCCCGGGGAGCGCGCCACGTACAGTGTGCCGCCTTAGCAGCACCAGACTGATTCCGAGAGTCGTTTTCGTCGCTCTGTCTCTCTCGCACTCATGGGGTGGCGAAAACGGCTCTCTGAATCAGTCTCCGGAGCATGGTCAACCGGCTTGCGGTCCCAAAGGCGGTGACGATGGCGACTTGCCGTAGACAAGTCCGAAGACCACAGGCGCGGACCCAGGGGAGGAGCAGTGGGGGTCATCACTGCGTCCTTGGGTACTAGATAGGCCGCCTGGAAGGTGGGCAAAAAGGCACTGATTTTGCCCCCCTACCCGAATCAGCGCATGATGACACGAACGGTATTGCCTTTCCGGTGAGGAACCGATTGATGCCATCACGTGCTCGTTTCGAGTCAATAGATTCGCTGGAGTCATTCGAGGAGCACGCAGAGTGCTCGAAAAACGAGTCCGGCGAGTGTCCGTCCCCGTCCCAGCGTGGCGCGCACGCACACTGCACTCCGCGCTCTGTCTCTCTCGCACTGTAGGGGCGCCGCAGGAGTGCGAGAGAGACAGGGCACACCATCCGGAAGCGAAGCGGCCTGCTGGCCGGAGCCTCATCAAATTACGCTCTCTAATGGCCGTGTCCGCTGCGTCCGCTGCGTCCGCTGCGTCCGCCTCCCTTCGTTTTGATTTGATAATCAGCCGGCTACTTCCCCGGCGCCATATGGCCTCACGTCGCGCGGAAGCGACGAACTGCAGACTGATTCCGAGAGTCGTTTTCGTCGCTCTGTCTCTCACGGGCGGGCGAGGCGCGGTGCTTTGCGACGACTGGGAAAACAATTTGAGTCGGTGGAACGCGGCTGCGCGGCGGCGCGACGCGTGCGGGATGTACTCTAATACGGCCTCCAGGGAGGACATTACGTCGAAACCGCGGATCGAATTACAGCGTAGCGTACAGCGCCGCGGCGTGGACAACGGGACGCGGCGGGACGCGGCGGGACGCGGCGGGACGGCAGACGGGACCCCCGAGGCCAATACGTACACACGTCGCGATCGTTTTGGGTTCTCTCTTTACACCGGGGGGAGGGGTCAAGAAACCAAGGAAGGCGTCGCCGTGAAATCGGGGATCGCGGCGGCGTTGGTGAAGGGGAGACGGAAGCGGCGAGCAACCGTGCATGACCCTTGCAGTGGGCCACCCCCTTTAGTTAGAACAAAATCTCTCTAAGAGATTCTGAGTCTCTCTACGAGATTCGGAACACACGGTAAAAGTGGTCCATGGTTTTCCCCGGAACCACCTGGAAATATCGCCTGTGGCTTTGCCATAGGCTTCCTGGGAAAACCAGGTTCCGTTTTTACCGTGCAGTCTCTTTCAGATATTTCGGGTCTCTTTAAGAAATTTCGGAGTGTCTCCAAAAGTGCTAGTGGTTCTTTTGGCCGGATCATGACTTTCCCCGCAACGATGTCATGTCACTCTAAGAGCTCTCATGAGCAGTGCCTGCAGGAGCTGCAGGGTGGCCTGCAGTCAGTGGTGTCTCTCTAAGAGGGACTCTCTATGCCAGCGCGGTCTCATTACTTTTCCAGCGGGCTTTGAGACTCCGTTTCGAAGACCTGCCCCGAAATCCGATGGCTAATCCTGTGTATTTATTTTGGCCGTCTCATCGGCGGTGGCGCGGCCCCGCTCCGCCCTCGCCTCGCCCTCTGCAGAGCGACTCCAGAGCGAGCTCCGGAGTCTCTCCAGGGGAATAAGACAGGACCTGTAAGCCGGTGCGGCGCTCTAATTGGACAGAAAAATTGTGGTGGTGACAAAGAGCAGCACCCCGCGGGACGGGGCCGCGATCTCCTGCCCGTCTGTCTGTCCGTCTGTCCGTCCGTCTGTCTGTCTGTCTGTCTGTCTGTCTGTCTGTCTGTCTGTCTGTCTGTCTGTCTGTCTGTCTGTCTGTCTGTCTGTCTGTCCGTCCGATGAAAGTCCGAAGCAGAAATCGTCGAGGCGGGTGGTGGCGAGGCCGTGGCGTCGTCTGCAAGGGAGGGCGGGCCTTGAAGGGCTTACACCGGGGGACCTGAGTGGATCAGGGAATTCGGACTCGAAGAAGGAGGCGCGCCACGCCGCGCCACGCCGCGCCACGCCACGCCACGCCACGCGTGTCGCCGCGTGGCCGCGTGGGTCGCCGCCTTTGTAGGTGCGGGCTGCGCCGCGCCTCTCAAAGTATGAAAGGGAGGACTATTTTTTTCCGGCGTGCCAAATCATATAGGGTGCCGTCCCGGTCCGTCCCGGTCCGGCCCAGGAACTTTCCCCCACGGAGGCCAGAAGCCAGCGGGCGGCAGAGGAGCAGGTGGAGGTGAGTGTCGTGGTGACGACGTCGGGGACACTGGAAGAACTGCAAGCGTGATTTAACGCTTTCCTTCGGGCGTTGCTGCGTTTCGCGCCTCTGCTGACCAGGATGACGAAGACGATGTCCGACTCTCTGACGGCTGCGTTCCAGGAAGGTCGCCCCCCCCCCCCCCCCGGGCCGTGCGTGCCCACCTCTTTGCTTTTTGCATTTTTGCATCGCGGGGTTTGGGGGGGGAGGGGGTGGGTTGCTGGACCTTATTCGCAATGCAGTTTCTCCGCGGGGTCTCCGACGGCGGGCCAACATCGAAACAGCGGCAGTGCTTTCGTCGCCCCGTCTCTCTCGCACTCACGGGCTGCTCCACATGGCTCCGCATTGCTCCGCAGGGGTGCGAGAGAGACGGGACGACGGCGTTCGGGTGCAGCCTGCGGGCGGAGGGCGCGACAGTGTGGCAGTGCGGCCTGCCAAATTGGCTCGGCATGTCACGTCACAGCCAGTGGAGGGGCTTTGCTGTACGCCGGGCGGCCTCGCCGAGTCTATCAATAGAGAGAGAGAGAGAGAGAGAGAGAGAGAGAGAGAGACCGCCAGTCGCCAATCGGACGGAAAGAGATAGAGTGAAACAAGATATTCTCTCGTAACCGTCCGTGGCGTCGCGCGGCGGTGCAAAGCCGTGGGGAGGATTGAGGAGGACACGACGTGCAGCAGCATCGCAGGTCCGGCGCCCCGCCCCGCCCCGCGCCTCCCACGGAGACCGAAGCCCTGCCGGTGGTGGCACTGTGGCGGCGACGGGGCCGCCCTGCCGCCCTTCCACCCTGCAGACTGATTCCGAGAGTCGCTTTCGTCGCTCTGTCTCTCTCGCACCGATACGGGACGCCCCGTGAGTGCGAGAGAGACAGAGCGACAAAAACGACTCTCGGAATCAGTCTGCTGCCGCCCACGAAACCCGATTCGGTTTACCGACGTCGCGACGACTCCTCGAATGACTTCCATCCCCTTACAATTGAACACGACCTGCACCCTGCGGGCTGAGTCCGAACGGCGCCGCCTGTCTCTCTCGCACCCGCTGAGCCCCCCGACGACGAGGCATGCGCTGTCTCTCTCGCACCCCCGGTGAGTGCGACGAGACGCTGCCCACACGCTGCCCTGTCTCGCAGCCTCCAGCAGTGTGGCTGCAGCCTGGCTGGACCACTGCCCCGCCCCCGCCCTGGACCCGCCCCCGGACCCCGCCCCCGGACCCCGGCCCCGGAGTCCGAGGGGAGGAGCACCAGCACGATAATAACGAAATCTCTTTGGCTACCTTTTGTCCCGCCTTTCTTCGAGGAATCCGGATGGGGCAGACCAGAGGAATAGGCCCGGAGGGATAGACCGGAGGGACGGACGGATAGACGGTCCTAAGCCAATGCACGCCACACACTGCGAGCCCCGTGTCATCAAATCCACGTCACCGTGAGCGAGAGAGAGACAGAGCGGCGTCCCATCGAATCCGCATCAGTCGCCGAGCGCCTCGCCCGCCAATTTCAAATTCTCCGCGACAGGATCCCTCGGCTTTTTTTCCTCCCTCCGTCTCCTTCTCTCTCTTTATCTTCTCCTTCTCTCTCCCGATCGCAACAGAGTCCATTACTAATTCAGCGCGTGCTTCACCGGGGCGGCATGCTGCAGGCGCGTGTCCATGCACGCGACCAGGTCGGCCAGGTTCAGCTCTCTATCTGGACGGGTCGCTGGAGCATGGCGGCCAGGAGGGCGGCAGCGGACTGACTCCGAGAGTCGTTTTCGCCGCCGTGTCTCTCTCCCACCAACACGGCACGCCGCGTGAGTGCGAGGGAGACGGAGGCGACTCTCGGAATCAGTCCGCTGGCGGAGGGCTGGCGCGCTGCTCCGCGGCGACTACAAGCTCGGCGTGTGCCACCTGGCCGTCCGCTACGCGCCGCGCCGCGCCGCGCGTGCTGATTTGCATATTAGGGAAACAACAGTTGTCCGCAGTGCTCCGCGCCACTGCAAGTTTACGGTGCAGCAGCGACGCGGCGAGACGCGAGGACCGCGCGGAGAGGGAGGTAGTGGAAATCGCGGCCGTGCACACCTGCCCGTCGAGCCGCGCCGCCGCCGCGGTGCCGCCCGGAGTGCCGCCTTTTATCATCATCTTGCTGCGGAGCGGCGGAGCGGCGGAGCGGAGGGCGAGCGCTGCTGCAGCGGCCACGCGCCCAAGTCGTCAAAATCCGAGACGCGTGGCACGCGGTGCCGCGTCATACACTGTCAGGACAACCTAGCCCCCGCCCAATTGCAAACCGCTTCATGTTTGCACGCGGCAGTGCCGCCGTGCCGCGGGAATTCATTAAATTTGCCGTCAGCAGCAACAACAACAACAAGAATCTCAAGGTGGCGCGCTCCGCTCCTCCGAGAAGGGGGCGAGGGTGGAGGCCAAGAATGCCGGGAGCCCCGGGAATGCGACCTGCCGGCCGAAGAGTCGTTTCGTCGCTCTGTCTCTGTCGCACTCGTGGGTCTCTCCGTAAGGGTGCGAGAGAGACAGAGCGACAAGCCGCTCTTCTGAATCGCCCGGCAGGTCGGGCTGGCTTCGGCGGCGCTTTCATTTTTCAAGTTGCGAAAATTGTTTAACGCTCCCTGGACCCCGGCACGCGGCGCACGCGGACGCCGGGCTGCTTGATTGGTTCATTTCAGTTTATTACTTGCAGTGTTGCCGAACTTGTGGAAAGAAAAGGCGAGACTCAGGTGAGCCGGCCGGCGCCGCGAGGCATAGCCGAGGGTGGCTCTCGAAGAAGCGAGGAGAGGCGGCCGAAACACAAGCTCGCGTTTTCGCCGGATGTTGTCGAGGTTTCCGATGGGAGGTGTTTCGGTACAAAGCCCAAGTTCCCTGCCCAGTATCGCAGTAATGATGAGGTTGAAGCGTCTGGCCCCGGCGTGAGTGCGACAGAGACAGAGCGACGAAATGACTCTTCGGCGCGCTGGTCATCGCCAACGCCGCGGCGCCGTGCTCGTCGGCGTCCACCAGGTCCACCACAACAAAGCCACTCCGAAGTTTGCCGCGGTGTTGCGCGGGGCGCTGAGCGATGCCCCGTCCGCCGTCCTCCCCTGGCCCAGCCGACTGATTTCGAGAGTCGCGTGCGTCGCCCTGTCTCTGTCGCGCTCATGGGGCGCCTCGCAGAGCTGCGAGAGAGACAGCGCGACGAAAACGACTCTCGGAATCAGTCTGCTGGCGTTAACGAGCTGGACTCCGTCAGAGTCTCGCTTGGCTTGGCCTGGCATACAGACTGATTCCGAGAGTCGTTTTCGTGGCTCTGTCTCTCTCGCACTCGTGGGGCGTACCGTGGGGGGCGCGAAAGGGACAGAGCGACGGTCCGCGTCACGTTCCCCCCAAAGAGGGGTGTGCCCGACTACAGCAGCTCGCCGCGGCGAGTCCAAACTAAGTTTCCGTCCAGCCGAACGCGCAGCGCGCATAAAACATCCCTTCGATCCAATGTTGATATTCACTCCCTCGCAACGCCTTTGGCAGACACAGACACCCGAACTGTTGCACTTTTTGTAATGTTTGCAGTGGCGCGGCCAGCGCGACTCGGCTTAATTTGCACTTGGTTGCAGCTTGGCGGCGTGCACGCCTCCGCCGTGCCGCCGCGCGAGTCCGGACGCTCCGTCTCTCTCGCACTCACGCGGCGCGCCGTGAGGGTGCGAGAGAGACGGAGGCGCCGTCGGGTCTCTCGGCGTGCAGGCGGCGCGAGCTAGCGCAAGCGGGGCCGGGGGCGCAACAACTGACGTGGCCGGCGGTAAATCATGGCCTCCCTCCGCGGCCCTGCTGGCAGTGCAGTGGCAGTGGCACGCCCTGTGCTCTCTCTCTCTCTCGCACTCATGGGCCGCTCCGTACCGGTGCGAGAGAGATAGACCGACGGCAGGCCTGACTTGCACAGTGTGCCGCCCTAGACCACGGTGCGTCGGCTTGTGGGGGGACCGTGGACGGCGCGCGACGGGCTGGGGGTGGCTTCAAGCTTGAACCGCCGGGCCGAGTGGGGGATGCAGCACACTGATTCCGAGAGTCCTTCCCGTCGCTCTGTCTCTCTCACACTCATGGGGCGTCCCGTATAGGAGCGAGAGAGACAGAGCGACGAAAAGGACTCTCGGAATCAGTCTGCTGGCGGCGCAGCGGCGCCGATCTGACTGTACGAATACGAAAGTGTGCGGCCTCGTCGCGGTTTTAATGAGCCGCGGCCGCAGGCCGAGTCGGAACAGCGTCGCTCTGTCTCTCTCGCACCCCTGCGCAGCGCGCGCAGCGCCCCGTGCGTGCGAGAGAGACAGAGCGACGCTGTTCGGAATCGCCCCGCTAGCGAGTATTATTTACACTCGTAGTTTGTCGTGCGCCGGCCGGTGATAACACCGCATTCTGCGCGCAGCCCGGACTGAGTCCGCGAGGCGTTACGTCGCTCTGTCTCTCTCGCACCCAAACGGGGCGCCCCGTGAGAGCGAGAGAGACAGAGCGACGAGACGCCTCGTGGAAATGGCGTCGCTGGACAGCGAGCGCGCAAGCAGGTTGGGCTTCGGTCTTGCGCGCCGACTCGCTCGGTCTTATTGCAATGTGATTTCGTTTCCCTGCCGCGTCGTAAACTTTAATATTAACGCATTAACGCCTTTATGGCTCAAAGTGCGGTGTTTATCTTGGAGGGCCCCGCCCCACAGTGGTTCAGAAACGGAAAAAGCTGTGCAAAAGAGATTGTTGGCAGGCCGTTTAAGATATTGGTATGAAAACTTCACCCCAGGGGTTTTTGGGGTAGCTGAATTCATTTCTGGCGTTGTTTTGAACCATTGACGTAACGCTTATTCACTAGCGTTACTTTTTATTTTTATTTATTTATTTATTTATTTATTTTTTTTTTGCGGGGGGGGTGCTGTATGTGTACTGTACTTGTACGTTTTCGGGGTCGCTGAATCTATTCGTGACGTTACTTTGGACCACAGACGTAACGTTTAATTACTAGCGTCACTTAGTTTCAATTTCAGTTTTAAAAGCTGTGTTTACACTTTGCTCATACGTTTCTGGGGTCACTGAATTCATTTCCGATGTTATTTCAAATCGTAGACGTGCCCCTTTCATACAAAAGTAGCTTGTATTTGTGCATCACCTTGTGTTTCATTATTTTTGGGAAAAAGGGTTTTAAAATATTATCAAAAGAGACATCAGTCAGTATAATCCATTTCATCGGCCCGTTTTGAGGCCGGATATGCAGGTATATGCAAAAACGGCGCAGTGCGCTCGAAAGCTGACATGATAAGCTTTAATATGAGCCCAAGATCTCCAGGTTCCGACAGGTTCCACACAAGTTACAGGCAAATCTTTTCCAAAAGTGGTCAAAAAAACCGTGATTTGCATTGACACAAAAGAAAGAGATTTAACACGGAACGGAATGAGTGAGCGCAAATCTGAAGGCACCGTTGAAAAGAGGAGAGTTTGGACTACCTTGCTGCATGTTTAGATTTTAACCAGCCTGTCATGTTCGTCAAGGAGCGGCCGCCAAAAGAGCGGAACACTTCGGCCGCTCCACTCGCTTCGCGCGCGTAGCGCCGAAGCGGAAACGGGCACGCTTGTCCTGGCGAGTGCGTGGGGTACCAGGGCAAAACAAACTCGGCTTTGGGCCCTCCTGACATCCCTCTTACCCATTGCAAAGTCGTTTTCGGCTAATCGCAAAGTTGAAAAAAGGACTTTTGCACAGCTTTTTCCGTTTCTGAACCACTGTGCGCGCCCCCCGCACGCCGCGCCGCCGCCTTGGCCGCCGCGACCGCCAGGTCCGAGGCACCGCGCTGGTCGCGCTGGTCAAGGCTCGTTTCCGGAACAGAGTAAAATAGCTTCGCCGGGCGCCGCGTAGCGCCGCGCAGCTCGGGGGCTCGCCGACGCCGGCCGGCCGTTGGGGGCGGGAAATATATTATTTTGACCAAACTTTGGGCAAACACTCTCGGCGCTTACTTTGTGTCACGCCACCGCGGCGAGGCGACAGGCCGCGGCGCCGCGAGCCGCGCGGCCTTTCCACCGATCGCATCTTGTCTCGTAATTTACCCGGCAAATGCCGTCTGACTCTCGGTCAGCACACTGGGGAAAAACCGAAGCGCAGCACACTGGAAAAACTGAAGCTTCGTTCGAGCATAAAGCTTTACGCTTGAAGTCAAGTCTAGGGAAGAAATTCTCCCGTGTATTCAGGTAGGCGGGAGAGGAACGGAGATGGTAAGCTTGATGCCAAAGCTTAGCAACCACTACGCTTGAAGCCTAAGCGTATCAACCACTGTCACCGCTCAAACTGGCCTCGCGCGCGGACGAGGTTCCGCGAGTCGCCGCGAGATGGCGCTGCGCGCGCCGAGCCGCCGCACGCTCGCGGTGGCGACCTAGGTTAGCGTAGTAGCTTCACAGTCCCACCCGCCGTCACGTAACCATTGTAGAGTTCCACATTTGCATCGACTTTTGACTTTCTAATTAGGATTTTATTAATCTGCGATGCACGCTCGTCAACGCCGTCGGTCCTCTGGCCCACTGAGAACGACGCCGCTGGAAGGAAGGTGTACGCTTGAGTTCTACCAGTGCAAACCAAAAGTATTGAAACCCAAATCCAACACATGTTGGAATAACCGGCCGCGTTGGAACCATACTCGGACACCCATGACCATCGGTATGGCTTGTCCGACGTTGTCGGCCCATTTGGCTTCGGGCCCGGGGAAAGGGAAAAGAGGCAAACTTTTCAAGGGGGCGCCGTCCCTGGGAATTGACACGAAAGGAAAGCCGCCGATCCGCCGGTGCGGTGACCGGTCACCAATGGACAAGTCGCGCAGGTTTTTTGGAGCGAGGGCGTTTCTCAAAAATGCGGGTTTACGGTGGACGATGTGCGTGGCCTTCTTTCGGGGGCGCCTCCTCGCACCCCGTCCGAACCCCGCCCCCCCGAGTGCCCAGGAAAACGGGGCACGGAAGCGGCCATTCTGCAAAGCCAGGACTTCCGTTGCCAAGGGGAATTATTAATCGTAATTAAAAGTTGTAGGAGGAGAGGCGATCGGTTAACTGTTGACTAACAAACCCCCTTTGTTTCACCCTCTTGCGATACCGTACTTTTAAAATTCCTATACAAATGGGTTGGGGGAGAAGGGAATGTCCTATACATTTCGGCGTATAGCAAAAACCAAAAAATGGAAATCCTACGTACGGATTTTTGCCTTCAATGTTGGAATGCGTTCACTGTTTTGGTATGAATTCCGGGAACTTTTTACAGTGGGCCGTGCCCCCCCCCGCCCCCGTGGGGGCCCCGGGGAACTGCGGAACCCTCCCCCGGCCCAGTCCATTCGGGGACGCGTCGCCCCGGCCGGGCCGGCCAGGGGAACGCCAAAGACTAAAGGGGTGGGTCATGGACGGCGATCGACGCGGGCGACGCGTCGGCCCTTCACCCGACACCTCCGGTCCGGATTGGGCGGGCCCCTGCACTGCAGGGACAATTCCCTGGCTCGTTTTGCGCTGTCTCCCTCGCACCCGGCGGCGCCCGCATAGGGGCGAGAGGGGACAGGGGCGACGGAACCCTCTGCCAGCGGTGTACACAGTTCCCGGGGTTTATTTCTAATTTTCGAGGCGATGGGACTTACAAAAATTTGGGCCCGGGAGCGCGCGGCGAGGCGGCCCCAAAGGAGTCAAGATTTTGGGCGAGGTAAAATATTTTGCCCGACTTTCCCCAAGTGCCACGTACAGGCGTTTTTGCCTCGAATGTGGAATGCGTTCACATTTAGCGCTATGAATGTGGGAAGCTGTTCCTCTAGGCTGGTCGCTGCCCCCCCCCGCCCCCGTGAGCCTCCGGGACTTCGGAACCCTCCCCCACGCCAGTCCAATTCGAGTGGCAGCGGGCCCAGCCGGCCCAGCCGGCCCAGCGGGAACGCCAACGACGTAACGCTGCAGCGTTTTTGTGGTGTGGTGGCGATTCGACGCGGGCGACGCGTCGGCCCTTCCCTTCACCTCCCTCCGGATTGGCCACGCCACTGCACTGCAGGCCGATTCCGAGAGTCGTCGCTCTGTCTCCCTCGCACTCACGGCGCGTCCCGCATAGGTGCGAGAGAGACAGAGCGACGACTCTCGGAATCGGTGTACACAGTCCGCTGTGTCTAATACGCCAGGCGATTACTACACTGGGCGCAGCGCGCGGCGCGCGGCCAGGCAGTCTAGTTTGGCCGAGTAAATATCGCCCGACTCCCCAGGGCACGCCAGGGCCGACAGGGCCATACTGGAAGCATGGCTGGAAGGGGCCGCGACAAGCGTGGCGGCCGCAATTGCCGCTTTTGAGTGAGTGAGTGAGTGAGTGAGTGAGTGAGTGAGTGAGTGAGTGAGTGAGTGAGTGAGTGAGTGAGTGAGTGAGTGAGTGAGTGAGTGAGTGAGTGAGTGTGAGTGAGTGTGCAAGTGCAGCCCCGCCGTTGTCCCCGTCGCGGACTTGCACGTGGCTCCCCGCTGTCCTCGTCGTCACGTCGAGGCCGAGCGCCCCTGGGACCGCGCGGTCGGCAACACGCCGCACGCCGCTCCGTCCGGGCGGCATACGCTGCCGGGCGCGCTGCTGGCTGTTGGCGCTGTTGCTGTTGTGGTTGTTGTTGTCGCGACTGATGAAGATGATGTTGCTCTTGTTGTTGTTGTTGCAGTTGACGGCGATGAGAATGACACTGTTGTTGCTGCCATCGTCGTCGCCGTCTTCCTTCCCGAACTGGTGCAAAGGTGGAAATATGCGAGATTGGAAAAGCAAGAAAGGCCCAACAAAATCGCGCCACCATGGCGCCACAGCCCCCGCTGGTCGTCATGTGTATTGTGTGTGGACTTTCCGGGAAGCCAGCCTATTTTGCCGCGCACCACGGCGGGCATGCTTTTCCTCCCTGGAGGCCCTCCCTGCCCCTGCATTCCTGACTGGTGCGCGGACCTCTGTTATTCACCTTCGATGCGTCGCCTGGCGGGCCTGGCGGGCCTGGCGGGGTGGCCGGCCACCCCTCCGCCGCGGGCTTGCAAGGGTGCGCCCCCTCCGCGTGCGTGCGCCACGCCGTCCGAGACTTGGCGTACCTTGGAGTCCCCGCTGCGCCGCGTCGCCGCCCCGCCCCGCCCCGCCCGGCGCGTTCGCGGATGACATGACCCCTACCTGCTGCTAGCCCCGCCACCGCGCCGCGCCTTGGCAGGCCTTGGCCACCGCGAGCACGGCGTGCACCTGGACGGCCGACGCGAAATAAAGCCTGGAGGGTGCGCCGCGCCACCCCGCCCCGCCCCGCCCCGCCCCGCCCCGCGACCCGCTGACTCGCCTTGGCGCGCCGCCGGCAGCAAGGGCAGTGGCGTAGCACGCCGGGGGCCAAAAAAAAAGACACATCCAAAAAACAACAAAAGGAAAGTTTCGGTTTGTTTTGAACTCCAGCCGGGCAGCTAATCCTTGGCGCTGTCGGCCTGTCGGCGCTGACGAGACGAGTGCTGCTGCTGCTGCGGGCGACTTTCTCCAGCGAGTCGCCGCGTCCTACCCCGGCATTATCGCATCCCTTTCTCGCCGAGGGAGTGTCTCGGAGTGTCACGCACAATCGCAGACTCTCTGTCTCTCTCTCACTCGCGGGGCGCTCCGTGGGGGAGCGAGAGAGACAGAGCACTGTTCCGAGTGAGCCCGCTGCCCGCACGCCCCATTCCTTTGCAGCCATATGGCAAGGCGCGGCTGCAAAGGTCAACGAACAAAGGGGGGCGGGCCGAGTGGGCCGAGCTGCAAAATGCACCCTGGCCTCCCTGGCGGCGTCCCCGTCCCCGTCGGCGTCCCTGGGTCCGCGCCGTCCGCGCCCGGCTCGTGCCGCCGTCGCGGAGCACGCGGAGTGGAGCTGCACGCGGCACGTTCCAGGCGGGGTCGCCAAACATCATAAAGAAGCTTGACGTTCCAGTTCTTGTGCTCGGCGTCGCGTCGCGGCGTGCCGCCCTGGCCGAGCTGGCAGGCCGCGCTTCCCTCCCCTGCCTGATTACCTTCGGCGCGGCGGGGAGACCGGGCACGTGTGCGCGCGAGCGAGAGAGACGAACAGCGAGAAGGAAAGAGAGAGACGCCTGGCAAGGGAGGGGCCGGGTTAGCGTGCTACAATGACTAGACCTGGCTAGACCAGGGCCAGGCTCCGAGTGCATCAGTCTTCTCCAGCGTGCTGCCAGCGCGGCTAGATGCACCCTTCCCCTCCGGTTGCCGCCCCAGCGCGCTGGAGGCTCCAGCCTGGAGCTGGAACTGGTTGTTGCCAAGCGTCAGCGCGCACCTTGGTGGATAATCCTGCTTGACGCCTTGCAGACGGTAGATCGACTCGGAAAGCCAATACCAGACAGGTCCAAAGGAACACTGGGAGTGGAAGCAACCTACAAGGCCGACTCCGTAGGGCCAGAAGGCCGGTGTTGGTGGAGGCGGTCAAAATTCCGGACGTGATTTGAGCTCCAGAGTAACTGACCATGAGACCCCACCAATGGATTCCTCGTTCGGAGAGCAATCCATTGGTGGGGCCAGACGCTCGATTCGAGTCCCGTGCTCCGCCGGAAGCACAGAGCGCCGGATTGCAGCGTCGGTGGCACGAGACCACTTCCAGCGGTCACCACACTGCCAACGCGCCACCCGGCCGTGACACGACGCGTGAGTGTCTTTACCAGCGTCCACACTCCGCAGTGCTCATTTCCCTGCACCCCGACAATCTTGCTTCTCCATCCGACTTTTTTCTCTCCTTTTTTCGACGTGCACGCTGCGGCTTGGCGCGGCGCGGCTCGGCACGGGCCGCGGACAATGCTTGTGTGATTATGTTCCGGTTTCTTGGCGCTGGCTTCAGGCTTCGGCGCGCGCCCAGGCGGAGCGCGGCACAGGGCGCGGCCCGGCCGGCGCGGCCCTGCGCTGGTATCACATCACGAACGCCGCGCCACGCCACGCCGCGCCACGCCGAGCCACGCCGCCTACTAAAAACGCGCGTGCCGCCGTGCCGGGGAGGAGGGGGGGGGGAGGAACGCACGGCCAGGTGGACCGCGGTCCGCGCGCGGCGAGGCCGGCGAGGGGGAGCGCGCCAGAGGGTCGCCTCCCCTCGGCGTTGTTTCCCCCTCCCTTCACCTTCCCCGCCGCGTCCCCCGTCGTTCCCCCTTTTACGCGGCGCACACATGCCTGCAACCCCCGCGCACCGCACACGCACACACACTCACAAACACACACACTGACACACTCACATACACACACACGCGCGCGCGCACGCACGCACTGATAGTCTACAGTGCACCTCCGCTGTGCCGGGTGCCTCCACTCGCGGCGGCATCGGTGCGGAAAAGCGCGAGGTATGGCGCGAGAGCCTCGCCCTCCTACGCCAAGCCAAGCCAAGCCAAGCACGGCACGCCGCGGAGCGCGGACCAGGTCGAGACGGACTGCAGACTGATTCCGAGAGTCGTTTTTGCGTCGCTCTGTTTCTCTCGCTCTCATGGGGCATTCCCTGCGGACGCGAGAGAGACAGGGTGACGAAGACGACTCTCGGAATCAGTCTGCAGTGTAAGTGGCTCTGGCGGGTGGTACCCGCGGCGCGCCTCCCTGGACGCTGATCCCGAACAACACGGTGCTTTCGTCGCTCTGTCTCTCTCGCACTCACGGGGTGGCCCGAATGGCGTCCCTCAGGGACGCGAGAGAGACAGAGCGACCAGACTTCTGCCTGCGCCGCGCGTCAAGCTCCCCAGAGCGCGAGGGGGCGCGAGGGGCACGATGACGATGCCACGCCAAAAGCCATCGGCTGGCGGTGTCTCCGACAAGCACGACACCGTGCATCTGCACGGACACCACTCCAGTCTCCTGAGACCAGACTGATTCCGAGATTCGTTTTTGTCCCTCTGTCTCTCTCGCACACGGAACGCCACATAAGTGCGAGAGAGACAGCCACGAAAACGACTCTCGGAATCAGTCTGCTGCAGACTGAGATGCCGAACTGTGATTCACCGCTGTGTCTCTCTCGCACTCATCGTCCCGGAGGGGTGCGAGAGAGACAGAGCGACGAACTCCGAGGTCTCACCTGGCGAGACGCCCGATGACGTCACAGCGTCTTGACGTCACGCAGTCACGCAGTCAGCTGGTTGGACGGAGGGGAACGAGAGCAAGACGCAGGTGCGCCGCCACGCGCGTGCCTCGGTGGCGGACTCCTTGAGGAAGGGAGGGACCGCCGCAGTGGCGGCACGGCGGCACGGTGGCACCCTCCCCCTCCGAGTCGGCGGCCCCGGCCCCGCCTAAGGAGCCAGGTCGGATGAATAAGAAGGCCATCAATGGGGGCGGGGCGGCGCAGGTGAGTGGACAAGTGCCACTATCAAGACGTCCTTCCCTTCCGCTTCATTCATAAGGAGGGCGACGGCGTCTTCGCCGGGAAGAGGCTTATTAGGGTCAAGGCCGCCGCAGTCGCGTCGCGTCGTCTGCAGAGTGATTCCGAGAGTCGTTTTCGTCGCTCCGTCTCCCTCGCACCCACAGAGGGCGCCCCATGAGTGCGAGAGGGACAGAGCGACAAAACGACTTCCGGAATCAGTCCGTTGACGGCTCGCGGGCCTTTTAGCAGGCTGATGCCGGGCAGTGCTGTTTCTATCTCGCGGCGCTGCGCGACGCCCCATGAGTGCGAGAGGGACAGCACGGCCGGAGTGAGCTGCTGGGTCCGGCCACGTGTTGACGCCGAGGGCCTTGTCCAGTCCAGTGGCGGGAGTGGAAGGGAAGGGCACTGCCGTGGCACTGCCGGGGCACTGCCGGAGGGCGACCCTTGACCAGGGCGTGCGGGCGGGGAGCCCGGGGCCAGGTAACAACAAACACGAGCGACAAACATACGCCCCGTTACAGCAGACTGATTCCGAGAGTCGTTTTCGTCGCTCTGTCTCTCTCACACCGATACGGGACGCCCAAGGAGAGAGACGGCGATGAAATCGACTCTCGGAATCAGTCTGCAGGGCAGGGCGCGATCTGATGCGATCAAATTACAGGCCGGTCGGGCCGCGGCGGACCAGTGCTGGGGGCTCGTGGAGGGGCTCGCTCTGCAAACACGCGTCGCAATAGCAGCCGAGTGAGCATCGGGCGACGATATAGACGCGATACAGTGTACCCACCGCCAGGCCGCGGCAGGCCGGCAGACAGTGTGCCCGCATCGTCGGCATCGTCGCCCGCCCCGCGCCACTTGGCGTCTCGCCGTTTCACTTTGCAGCAATCTCGGTTCGGTTTGGTGCAGCGCGGTGCAGCGCGTCGCGTGTTCCCGGAACACCCCAATGCACTGCGTGCACCCCGAGTGGCGCGCGCACGCCGCGGGCAGGCCGCCCAGGCCGCCCAGCCGGCCGTTGGACGTGGACGCCGCCACGCCACGCCACGCCACGGCGCGGCGTCGGTGTCGCGGCATTACTTCCACCACCAGCACGACCGTGGTTTAATCGTTGTGCGACGGTTATGCCACGCCACGCCACGCCACGCCCGCACCCCCTCCCCGACCCGCGGCGCTACAGCACTCTACACCCGCGACGGCAGATGCAACGGGCCGCGGCGTGGCTGTGCACAGAGTGGTAACGGCAAATCCAAGCAACAGCTTCATGTGCCGGCGTGCCGCGATGCGGGGGGTGGCGGTGCAGGGGCTGCACGGCCGTTGCCGCCTCCGCCGCCAACCCTTCAGGCCCTTGGCATTGCCTGGCCTCAACCAGCGTTCGATCATTCCAGGCCAAGCCTGTTTTGGTGCGCGAAGCGGCAGCCCCGAGAATGCGGCCTGCACACTGCACGCGGTGGCCGCGCGAGACCTCACGCTAATTGGGCAGAAAGGGGTAGTTTCACCCTCTACGAGGAATCTGAGAGACGCGTCGCTCTGGGCTGGAGGCAGAGGCATGGCGCCTTGGAGTTTCGAGCTGAACGACGCCCTCGCCTCGCGTCTAGGCCGAGCGAGCAGGGCGTCGACCACATCAGCGACCACGGTGCCTATCACGGCGTTGACCACGGCGTCGGTCTCGGCGTCGCCAGGCGTCGCGATGTCCTGCCGCGCCAGGCCTTCCCCTGGCCACCGACGCCGGGCCCGCTGAGTAACCACGGAGTGGGGGTGCGAGGACCGCCCCTCCCAACTGCCGCTGCCCAATGGGGAGCTCTCCCTCGCTGGCGGGCCGGAGGCAGCCAATGGCGCGCCACCCTGGCTCCTCCCCTCCGCGGCCGCTCCCCGCGCCGCACCTCCCCGCGCACCCCGCGGACCCGAGGCAATAAAAGCACGCGGCGCGCCAGGACGCGCTTCACACTGAGGCTGGCCGCTAGGCCGCACGCGTGGCGCACGGCGGCAGCGCTCCGCACCGCGCTCCGCGTCGCGTCACTCCAGTCCGCGCCGGGGGGAGTGCCGCGCCACCACCGCCGCCCCGACACCGCCGACGCCGCGCCGCGCCGCGCCCCTCGCGGCGATGCAGGACCAGTCGTCTACATGATGTCTCGAGGAGGGTTGCTGCCCCTGGGGCACCACGCGGGGCTGCCTGCCATGGGCCCTCTCGCCGTGGGGCCCCTAGGTGGCCTCGGCAGCCTCGGCCACGGACTGTTCCACCACCGCCTGGACGAAGACTACGAAGGACCCACCACGCCGCCACTCTCCACCATGACCACCCTGGAAGACCTCGCCCTGCACTACCGCTACAGCCTGTACCCGTACCTGCCGCAACTGCCGCCGCCAGGACTGCCCCTGCCGTCCGGCCTGCCCCCCACGATGATGCCCCTGGGGCCGGCGCTGGCGCCGGGGCTGGGCTCGGGGATGCGCTACGAGCCGCTGTCGCTGATGACCACCGCGACGCCACCCCCGCTGGACCTGTCCGTCAAGACGACGACGCCGGCGACGCCTATCACGCCACCATCGACGCCGTCGCCGGCGTCGCCGTCCAGTCGGAAGCGCCTGCACGAGTCCGTGACCCCCGTCAAGCTGGAGCCGAGCAACAACAACGACGACAGCGCCGTGAACCACAACGTGCACAACGTGCACAACGTGTCTGTCGCCGGCCTGCCGCCCTCCAAGCGGCCGCCCTCCGCCGCCAAGCCCACCGCCACCGTCGCGCCCGCCAAGAAGATGAAGGCCGTCCGCAAGCTCAACTTCGACGAGGACAAGAGCTCGCCCGTCTCGGGCACCATCATCCGGGACATCGGCGAGGTCCTGGACAGCGAGCTGGTGGTGCGGAAGGGCGACATCGACCCGGCCTTCAACGTGGTGGAGGTGACCGAGGAGGCCAAGGCGGAGATCGCCGCCATCGAGAACAAGATCGGCGACTACGTGTGCCGGCTGTGCCGCGAGCTCTACGACGACGCCTTCGCCCTGGCGCAGCACCGCTGTTCCTGCATCGTCCACGTGGAGTACCGCTGCCCCGAGTGCGACAAGGTGTTCAACTGCCCCGCCAACCTGGCGTCGCACCGGCGCTGGCACAAGCCCAAGCAGACCGCGGCGCCCTCCTTGGCCGACTCGAAGCAGGCCAGCAAGCTGGACGAGCAGGAGCAGCCCGACGCCAAGGAGGCCGACGCCAGCCTCCCGCAGATCCCGTGCCCGGTTTGCAACAAGCGGTTTCGGCGGCAGGCGTACCTCCGTAAGCACCTGGCCACCCACTCCAGCTCGGTACCCGGCTTCAGCACCCTGGAAAACAACATTATGGGCATGAACATGTCCATGGACATGCCCCTGCAGCTGACGGCCGCCAACTGACATCCGCTGGGAGGGCCTGGCGTCCCAGCCACGCCCTCCTCCACGGTGTCCTCATCGAGTCCCTTGACGAGCCCGTTGACCAGCCCGGGGGCCATCCCGCTGCCCTTCCACCACCACCGGCCTCTTCTGGGGCCGGCCGGGGAGCCGTTCTGGCCGCCGCTGCCGCCGCCCGCCGCCACCGCCACGGCGCCGCCCCTGTGGAGGTTCCACATGCAGCTGTAAGCAACAGGCCGCGCCCCGCGCCCCCGCATCCCCAACATCGCCAACCTGTTGGACCCAAGAGACAATTCGGTGAGTGCTCAAGTCGGCGTCCAGACTGCCAGACTTGTGGTGCGTCCCCTGCAAGCCTTGTGTGATAAGACTGGCCGGTGCACCAGCCCAGTGAGAGCGGCCAAAGACAGTCCCGGAGACTGCTGCTGGTAACCGCACTGTATTTACCTGTGAGTCATTAGTCACTAGCGTTAAGTGGAATTCCCTGTACTGTCTAGTCACCTTTAGTTTTCCTTACGGATTCCCGCCTCGGCGCGGGACCCTGCAGCTACGTCCAAAGATTATTTTATGACCTGTGCTCTGCGACGTCTCTCACTCGCAGCGTCTCAAGTTGTTCTGCCGTTTTTCGGACCCCTCTAGTCTTAAAATTAAGTTCTTGAGTGTTCGTTTTCTAGTCATTTCTTGAGAGTCTGCCGCAGCCCTGCGCTCCAGCCAGAATCGGGTGTTCGAAACGACATCGACGGATTTTGCATCGATTCTTCGTCGAATCGACGTCGTTTCGTTCTCCTTATTCTGGCTGGGCGTCGGATCCTCGCGCATACTCGGATATGAGCGTTCTTTGGGCCGGGTGAATTTCATTTAAACAGTGCACATGCCCTGATTCTGGATAATTGCACGAGCATTATTTCAATGTAATTTGCTTGGCCCTCAAACTCTCTTTCTGGGATTCAAGAAAAATCATCTAGTCATGTGCATTTAGTTTCATTTAGTTCCTCTAGTCATTTGTAGTCAGCTTTAGCTTGGTAAAATTATGATAGCATTCTAGTCTTCAAGTCTCTTTTATAGACCAAAGCATTCATTCTAGTCAGTTCATATTCCCAAAGATCGGAAAGGGGCCGGGGGGGGGGGGGGTGAATGGGGGAAGGACCAGCTTAAAAAGTTGAAGCTAGTCATTTCTAGTCATACACATTTTCGGGAGCGCATTCCAATGTTATAATTCTAGTCATTGATTTTTTCATCAAATCAAATTTTTATTCTAGTCATCTAAAGTAAACAAAGTCTAGTCATTCAATATATTGGTAATTCTAGTTCAGCCATGTGGTGGTGGTGGAGTGAGATGGGGTGGAGTGTCAAAATATTTCTATTCTAGTCATCAGAGAGTTTATTCTAGTTGAGGGAAATGCAATCTAGTCAACATTCAGTAACTATCTAGTCACAAGAAGTCATAATTTATGTTAGAGTTAAGGTAATGTCTAGTCAACAGAGTTTATCATAAATTGTGGTAGTTCTGTAGTAGGTGACTAAGTCTTGTCAACAGAGCTTCAAATAAAGTCACTTTGTTCTTTTGAATATTTTGTGATGATGACCGTATAATAACTGTACAGTGAATCTTTCGTTGTTCAGTCAATCGGAGCTGACTGCTTTGCCGTGGTATTTCTAGTCATACATTTCAGTGACTTTCTAGTCAACAATGTGGGAGTTGCGGGAAACATCTAGTCAAAGTGATGAGTAGCAATCTAGTCAGCTATCTGGTCATTGGTTTCAATTAGAAATCAAGTTTATTTATCTCTCATATCTTTAGTCTCTTTTTGTGGGAACTTTTGGCAAACAACAAATAATTTTAAGTTTGATTGTTCTAGTCACAATAAAATCTTTGCCAGTGGATGGTCAATCCAGTCAAATAAAGTCACTTTGTTCTTTTGAATATTTTGTGATGATGACCGTATAATAACTGTACAGTGAATTTGAGTTTAGGTAGTTGGAGAACTTTCACGCTTCTTGTTCTAGTCAACATAAGGCACTTTTGCTAGTCAAGTCAAATTATTTTAGGTGTATTTGCTAAAAAAAACCCTGAAACAGCTTAGCAACGTGAGACACTGTAAATTGATGGCGTTTTAAGCAGAGCACGGAACTATGGGTCAACGAGAACAGTGCAGATTTAAAGCTGGTGGATATCCCTATGGTGGATTTCACACTGAGCAAAAGCACTGCTTCCTTTTTGCATCCTATATTTTTCTCTTTTCTTTTGTAAACTGAGGTCTCTCTTAAGAGAGACTGTATCTTTCACTCACTATTTATCTCATTCATTCGAAAATTTAGATCAGCATTTTTAGTGTGGTAGAAAAGGTCATGTTTGCATCCCCAAATCCCTAGCAGTCATGTGGGTTTGGATGTGCAAAGTGTGGCTTGAAATAAATGTGATTTAGAATTAGGAAACAACCTCATTATTCTGTTGCTGTGCTTAGTATCCAGCTACATTCAAGGTAAAATTTTTCTTTTGTCAGTTTAGTATTGCTCCCACTTATTAAGACAATGTTGCTCATCATATCTCCTTTAAAAATAAAAAAATGCAATAAATTAATAATTGGATACTGAACACATTTCACAGAAATATAAGGTGGTTTACATACTGTGACATTATTTATAACTTGTGTAGAAGTATTTAGCATACCGAAGTCTTTCAGGAGCATACACTTGCTGTGTAGACGTCATATCTTCTAGCAATGTGAACTCCATGGAGTGATTCTAGTCATTTGTTTAAACAGACCGTGGTGAGGAAAATATTCTAGTCAGAACGTAGTGCTCTGGTCATGAGGTGGTAGGAATTAACAATTAGGAGGGCTTTACTTTATAACAGATGTAATTATGCATGGTAAAATCATGGCAAAATGTGAGTGGAGGTTCACTTAATTGGAAACCCATTAATAGTTCCTTGTAAACAATCTCATGATCTGGTCCTACATTATTGCTATGAATCCACCATGGTCATTGTAAATTGATTGTGTAATGTAAATTAGAACATGTTAATTTATACTCTGTTATTTATCTGTAAATTATTTTAAGATTTTCCATTTCTGTTTGTTTACTTAAGTTTGTCTGTCATATGTAAATAATGAGCCATATGTCCTTTTTTTCCTCCACTTTTTGAGGTGAGGGCATGATTGCACATAATTTCACTGCAATCATGTGAAAGGTACAAAGTCATGTTTCTTTCCTTATTCAAGCATAATTTTACATTACTGTGTGAAGCATCTTAATACTGTATTTAAAGTTATAGAATTTTTCTTTTTGTTTCAATTTTAAATAATGCACCCTGTACATATTATTAAAAGCCTTGTACAATAAAGTAATTCAGCTTTTATGATCTCAGACGGTTTCATTTCTCATGTTAAGTTATTTTTTAAAAGTAAGGCACAAGGTACTGCTAAAATTTATCTAATGCCAACAAATTGTCAATATTCAATAATATGGTGTGTGTGCTGTGGGTATGTGTAAAATTTTCTGTGTCTGCATGGGCAGCATTGGACTTTTTATGTAAATATTTTCACCAGTTGCCTCACAGACTACTCATTGTAGAGAGAGCTGTTAAGACTACATCTATGACTGAACCACCAATACACAACATTTAAATACAGCCTTTGTAAATATGTGAAAATGATCTCAGAATGAAATAAAATGATTCCTTCAGATTGATGTTTATCTTTCAACACCTATCCCCTTGGTCTTCACATGACAGAAACAACTGATTCAATACCAACTTTGGTATTTAAAAATAATGAGAGGAAATATTTGTAAAAATTAAAGAAAAAAGAACTAGAGTATTTAATGAGGCTTAAGAGTTAGTACACTTCAGGTGCATTCATATCATCTTCTTCTTCACTTGATGAAATGGAGGGTGAACACCTACCATTCTGGTCTTCATCCATTGTAAAGGGAGGTGCATCCCCACCATTCTGATTTTCTTTTTTTACAAATAAAGGAACACCGTATCGAAGGAACAATTCTCTTGCTGTTGAGTTGCATTTAACGTCTATAGTAGCTCCTAACTTTTTGTTGCTGAAAGAAAAAGAAAAGCAAAGTCAATAACAAATTGTACTTGAGAGAATACAATAAAACGTATGTATACTCACTGAACAAATTTGGCATGTTTGATGTCAACTGGAGTCAAATATTCTTGATCCAACAATTCAGGATTGGAACTTTTTATTTCATTTAAAGTATCAGGTAGAGGTTTATGACACCTCAATATGCCATGGAAAGGTTCAAAATGTTTCTTGTCCAAAAACAAACGCACTTCTTCAAGTTCCTCTGCTGACTTAAATTTCAGATAACAGTGTCTGCAAGAAACAGGCATGACAATGCGAGTGTGTATTGTAGCTTCACTTACACCAAAAAAGTTAAAAAATAGTTGGGTGTCAACTTACCTAATACTTGGGGGCCTCTTAGGAATGGACACCTTTCGGATAAGAGGATGAAGCTTGCAAATTTCTGCAATTGCTGGACATCGTTGTTGAAAAATTAGTTTGATTCTGAAAGAGGGCTTTTGATCTGTGGCTTCCAAATCCTTAACTTGCTTGACCATCTTGGCCTTCTCTCTCTGAACCATTTTCTTTCCCTTCAGAATTTTCTTTCCCTTTCCCCTTTTCTCATGGTTTATTTTGTTGCTATTCTTCATCCTCTTGGGTACTACCGCTCTTGCACCGAGAGGTATGAATTCATCCATATTGATATATTCTGCAATGAACATAAACAAAAATTAAGCATTTACAGTAAATACGAAAATATTTACGAAGAGAAACTAACAAAAAAGTATTATAAAGATCATCATCCAAATCTGTTTAACCCTCAAAGCAACCAAAATCCTAGTGACATTCCCACCGTCCCCCTCGGGCATGTAAGAACATCAAATATCGGAAAACCACGTACCTTGTTGACTTTGAAAAGCTCGTAGGAACACAGAACGCTTCAAAGTGGCAAAAACTAGGCGATTGAGCACCACGTGTGGCAGGGCAGAACAAGCCACTTTCTTCTGCTTTGTCAACAAACCAAAAACAAAACACGGCGAATGGTCGAAAAGATCCACAAGGCGGTGCCTCAGTGTGACAACGTAACGATACTAAAAATTAAGAGGAATGGACATGACTATCGTAGAGTCGTACCATCGTAGGTAAGGAACAACAGGAGGAAAAAAATGTCAATTATTCAATGTCGCGTTGAGAAAAGCTGAGGTTAAGAGAAATACGAACGACACTCACCAACCATCAACCGTCCCGTCGGAGATTTCAACACCTAAAACAAAGTCTTACCACAGAGCAGAAATCGTACGTATCTCTGACATAATAAATTGAAATCTGCAACGCGTCAAAGCCTGTTGGGTTTCCGATTTTCCGGGTTTCTACTGTTTAGCGCGGTTCTAGGTTGGTGCGTCATCCATGAACAGTTTCGCGACTGCATTCGTAGTTCGCGCTTTTACCATTAGCTCCAAGACAGCCGTTCATTGGTCGGCAGTTTACAGTGAGGTCCACTCTTCGCAACATCGCAGACAAACCATTCACCTTCCCACACCTCCTCAAGAAGATTGAACCACAGTTTCATCACGTCAACTGTAAAAAGTTGTCAAGGGATGAGGAAAATTAAGATGACATCTGAGCTACGGGTTTTCATACTTGCACTCTGTGTCACATACAAGAAAATTGAAAATTTGGACCAGCTCTTGCTTGGACCGAGTAGGTGCATCTTCGGTATTTGCTTTCATCTTGTGTCCGCTCCAAAGAGTATAAGCAAGATATACGATTCGCTTCTCGTAAACAAAAATAGCAAAATTTCATTATTTTATTCTACTGCATCATGAGGAGAAAATATGAACTAAAGGAGTGACGTGTGATGGCAAATTGTACCCTGTAACGAATATTTGGTTCTAGTTCTTCCGATAAAACCCCCTTTCGGGTAAGCAACTTGGCGAAGTTCTTTGCCATCAGCCACTGGCAACGAGCGAGCGTGTGAAAGTGGAGACAAAATGGCTGATGGTCTTCGTCTTTGTTGAATTTTATTGTTGGTTATTCGAAGATAGTCTAGTTCAGAATATTTAATTGAAACTGCCTGTAAGTTATGCCCTTGAGTATTGTGCATCATATGGGTTTAGTTTCTACGCGTTCAATCAACTGCGCGTTTATTAGTTCACAAGAGACACAGTGCAGTACATCTTTATTTTTCTAAATGGTATTTTGATTTCATATTTGATACGAAACAATCGGACTTGATATAATCTGGATAAATTTTCAATTTTAAAATGAGGAAAAATGACGTTGCTTTCTTCAGGCGTACTCAGTTGAGTGGTATGCCTTACCTTAATTGACCGCTCTAACCTCAACTTTGTGGCGGTAGAATGGTTTTGTTTTTATCGTAATTTCTGTTCTGCTCGTGGAATTTATGTCAAACTAAGGCTGCATTATCATCCCATACCTCTTATCCCCGTTGGATTGTTATTAGCGTTGGTAAATCAGGAATGTAGGGTCCAAACCTGTTGTCAGGAAGACACAATTTACCAACATTTTTGTTTATCTTAATGAACTGAAAAGTTTTCTCATACAACTAATCCATTGCCTGTCGACTTACTAGCAGTCTAGCACTAACACAGCTTTCAACTTTCAGTCCTAATTTATAATAGGATGTGTATTTCTATTTTCAAACCTATATTGGCAATTAGAAGTTTCCTGCATAGTTCTTTTGCTTGGTGGAATTGCAATTTTTTTACCATCCATATATTGTTATAAACTTACAGATCCTTGAGTCTATTATGTTTGCTATGGGTGCTTGTGGTTAGAAACGGCAAAGGGCTGTTCTGCCCAAGCTTGTATATCATGTTGCGCTTGCACTTCCAAGCTTGACAACATTACATTATCATAATGGCTCAATATGTCCAAAATACAATGAATGATGTTCAACAAATGATGTTAGTTGCTTCAGAGGAGGTGGCTGCAGGGATCACTTACTCTCAACAGCAGCTACCTCCACAACATGTTGTGCAAATGGCGTATCAAACTCCGTAAGTTAATTTGTTTTAGCTGACATTTTGCTTCATGCTAAAGCAATTTTAACCGATGCCGCTTGCGCTAGCTTTATGGTGCACTTGATTATTGTTATGATTTCTTCCAAAATGAATTGTGTGATGTACAGAAATTAGAAAATTGTTATGGTGAATTGATTCCAACTTTAATGTAATTTTCTTCTTTTGTTTCAGAAGTGTCATTGTAATAGATCCATCATCATTCATTGTTCAAGCTTCAGGAGCTGGTAAGAATTGAGGGACTTACTGTTTTGTGATGTACAGGAGAAGTTGTATAATTTTAATTTTACTTATTATTTCAATACCCTCTATTGAACAAACTAAAATTTTTTGTGCATATATTTTGTTGCAGTTGAAAATGATGCAAATGTAAATGCCATGACTCAACCATTGCATTCAGTCATGCAGTCTCAACCTGTCCAACAAGAAGCCCAGCAACGATCCCCCAATGTTAACCTGCAAGGGCCTCAAAGGGCTGCTGGAGTCAGAACTTACTCATCGGCACATCAATTATCACTTCAAAATAAGCAAGCTAATCAGCGGCAGGTTCTATCACCACAGACGCAGCCTAAAAAACCTGATCAACAAATGGTGCCTCAGCAGGTGCTTACTCTTCAGCAGCATCCAAATCAATCAGTTGAAAGATCATCGTTGCAGCAAACTGTTCAGCAGTCAACTCAAATCACCTCTCAACAGTTGAAATTAACTCAAGGGACTCAAATAGTGCAAAGTTGTGCTTCAATTCCTCAGTCCAAGTCAATCATTGCCCTCACTCAGCAACGGCTTCAATCTCCTCAGCAATCTCCTCTGCAGTCCCCTCTGCAATCACCGCAAACCCGAGGCCCACGCCCAAGGCTGCTGCGAAAGTCAACGAATTCCCCTCAAAGATGTCAAAGTCCTGTTGTTCCCAACCAGCAACAAGTTATTAGGACACCTACTCCGCAGCTGGTTCAGTCAATACAAAAGCAATCTCCTGTTCCAGATATTCAACTTAAACAGCAAAATGGGACACCTGAATCTAGCAGTACTGTGGTCTCAAACAATGTTGTCTCGGAAATTCCTTCTTCTGCTGAAAGTATCTCAAGTGTTGTCAAAAGTCAGCTGACCCCAAAGAGGAACGTTTGTGAAAACAGACAGCTCAGTGCAGCTCAATCCACAATTGTAATTAATGCATCTCGACCAGTAGTCAGTCCTAATCAACAGAGACAGATGCAAGTGAAACATTCAACTAATCCATCTGTCAGCAGTCCTGGTAATCAGCCCAATTCAGTTCTACAACAGAGCAATATATTGCCACAGCAAACGCAGCAGTCATCAGTGTATATATTGGTGAAAACGCCTCAAGGTCAACAACAAGTACGGGTCGTGAACACTGCAAGTTTGGCTAAACAGATTTCTCAAAAGCAACAGCAATCTTCCTTACAGTTGCAATCTTCTCCTCAGCAGCAAGTATTTCGAATTGTCAATCAAGCACCCATTCAACAGCAGTGCGTCAAATCACAGCAACAAGCTCTGCAACAACAGCAGCAAGTCGTTCAATTACCTGCAGCATCGCAGTCAGGAGCTCAGCTCCCTTATGTACTCCGAATGCAAGCCGTTCCGCAACAGCAGCAAGGCCAAGTTCAATTGCAACTACCTCAGCTTGTGCAGGGTCAACAAGTTCAAATACATGTTCCGGACGAAGCCCAACTGCAAGCTCAGCAACAGGCACATCAGCAAGCTCAATTACAAGTCCAGCATCAAGTCCAATTTCAAACCCAGCAACAAGCCCAATTCCAAGCCCAGCAACAAGCACAGCTTCAAGCTCAATTACAAGTGCAGCAACAGGCGCAGCTTCAAGCTCAAATTCAAGTGCAGCAACAAGCTGCGCAGCAAGTTCAACTGAAAAGCCAGTTACAAGCACAGCAACAAGTCCAATTGCAAGCCCAGCAACCAGCACAAGCTCTTGTCCAATTGCAAACCCAGCCACCAGCACAGCCTCTTGTCCAATTGCAAACTCAGCAACCAGCACAGCAAATCCAATTGCAGGCCCAGCAACAGGTACAGAAACAACCACAGCATCAAGTCCAATCTCAAACCCAGCAAGCAGCACAGCAGCAAGTTCAAGTGCAAGTCCAGCAACAGGTACCGAAACAACCACAGCCTCAAGCCCAATCAATAAACCAGCCACCAGCTGTGCATCAAGTCCAATTGCTAGCACAGCAACAGGCACTGAAACAACAAGTCCAATTGGGAGCCAAGCAACAAGTACAGAAACAAGCACAGCATCAAGCCCAATTGCAAGCCAAGCAACAGGTGCAGAAATTAGGACATCATCAAGTCCAATTACAATCACGCCTGGGTCCCCAGAGGTATCGAGCCTTGCCACCGAATTTACCAAATGTTCTGAAAGTCCCTCGAATTCAGATCATCGACAGGTAAGACAGATAGTTGAACAAGATAACTCTTCTATTTACATTTTACGTATGGTACATATTTTGTATTTCCATACAAAATATTTTTTCAAAAATCTTCTTAATGTATGTGTGTAATGCTATGTGTTTTTTTTTTTTTTTTTTTTTTTTGAGCAGTGGTAATGTTGACCAATCTCAAGTGAACAGTCCAAGAGGGCATAACATGTATTCTGGTCCTAAAGCGCAGAATAAAAATGTGATTAAAAATGTAGTTATTGCTACTCAACAGCAAGTAGTTGCCCAACAGACCCAGATGTAAGTCTCCATCTATTTATTAAATTTTAACTACTTTTGCAGTACTTTTATTGAATTCTACTTTGTTTCTTGCTGTATAAATACAAATTTTACTGCAACTTTGTTTTAGGGCCAAGCCGGAAGATAAACTTCTTTCAACTATTGGAGAACAGGTGATTTACCCTTACGCTCATGCTTTATTTTATTATGTCCTCAAATTTGAAAGTTTTTTTTTTAACTAAACATAAATAATGCTAATTTTGCTTTGTCTTTTCTGCAGTTTAATAGTGCACATGTACAACAATGTCAATCGCCCAGAATTTTGCAGTGTTTCGAAGATGGGACTATGAGGATTCATTTGCAAGTGGGAAACACGGTAGGGGCATTATTATATAAACGTAATTGATTTCCATCTAAGAAAATGTCTTAAATCCAGTATTTTCAATGTTGCAGTTCAATAGTGAACAAGACCCTCTAGAACAAACTTCTCAAACCGAGCAGGTTGCTGTTTTTGAGGGGTAGGTTACCTGTGTAGTTACTGCCTTAATTTTGCTACGGTATTCTAGGGTTCTTGATTTGATCTATTCTGTATGTTTCTCTTGCAGTGTAACAGTAAAGGATCAGTTCCCCACTGGTGTTCTTCAGGAATGTGTGGTTTCAGAATCTGGTGAATTAATGTTTGCTGATGATTCAGCTCCTGTAACCTTTGAGCCTGAGAAAACTGAGTCTGAGTAAGTGGTTTTTATTTTTTTTTAAATGGTGATTTTAAGAGTTTTCTCTTTTTAGTTTTCCCTTTGACTTGTTTTCATTTTGACATTGTTTTTTAGAGTGGAGGCCAAACAAGACCCCTGTGACTCAACTGTGCCACAGCAACATCCTGAGTGAGTGCTTCTTTATGCTCTTAATCTTTTTTTCCAGTTGTAAATATCTTGAAAACACATTTTTTTTCTCAGAACAACACCTATTGGAGGAGGAGACAACGAGTACACATTGACAATGTCCTATCCTAATTCAACCAAGTTACCTGAGGTATGATTAGCCGAGTTAGATTAAATTGGATACTTTTCAATGACTAACTTATTGGCATTTCTCCTAATTGTTTTCTATAATTATTCCTTTCAGTCTTTGAAAGTCAGACCAGGCTTGGGAGCCGTGTGTCCACATTGTGGGATTGTATCTATAAATTTCTTGAAATGTGTACGTTGCGGAAGTGCTTTGCCAGACAATGTTAAAACAAGAGTTCTTGAAAATATAACTACAAAACCTGTGCAGTCACCTATTTCTGCTCAGAACTTTACTGGCATGATACTGAAAAGCCAGTTAGTGCTTCCAAGTGAGGTAAGTTCTTTACCTCTTCACAGTTGCTTCTACATGGGCACATTTCAAATATATTTTGTCTCTATTGCCACATGTTTGTTTGTGTGTGTACTTTTCCTCTCTTTTTCTCCGTTATGTAATTAAATCTGTTATGTTCCCTGTTCTCTTGTTTCTTTTGTGCTAATTGGACAGATTGAATTTGCTTTGGTAAGTCAATCCAATCCATTCACACCATTTTGTCACTTCTCAAAATTACAATCATTGAAACTGAAGTACAAGCAAACTTAAATTTTGCCTATATAAATATTGATTTCTCTTTATCTTTACTTGTTCTCTAGTGGGGGTCTGCTTTTTCAAAATGTGCTTGGCCGGGCTGGAATAGACTCTTACCCAGAGGTGGAGTCTCTGTACAAAATCAACTAATGCCAAGCTGCAGCCTTTCCCATTGATCTCAATTTTCAATAGACCTGTCATGGGGTCACGGGGTCCCGGTGTTTCATTTTCCTAGCATTCTAGCCCAAGAATCTTCGTTGCCATACCATTTCCCCTTTTTTCCATATTTGTCGTTCTGCAAGTTTGAAGTTGTTCAGTTGAAACTGAATTTCCTTCCCTTCAGTTCGGGAGCTTCAGCAGACTTTAGCTTGCTGGTATGCGATCAAGTGTAGGCTGTTGGCAACACTGCGGAGGTTGCGGGGGGACTACCCAACCCACGGCACAATTCGGGAGAGAAAGAAAAGAAAATATTTATATCGTAACCTTTCTATATTTTGTGATTAAAACGAACGCCATGCTTGCCGTATTATAGTGGGGCTTTTTTTCTGGGGTCACCTCATTATGGCCTATGCTTTGCTTATTAAAGATGGAACCAATAGGCGTCAAAAGGTTCTATAGCAGCACAACCTCTTCTGCTGCGCGTAGGTTTCGGCTGCAAACAGACGATGTAAGTCCGCTGTTCTGGCCCCACCGTGTTTTCGGTTCATTAGGTTCACGCTGCAGCCCTTGCGATGAATATGTGCAGTCGCCCTGGATTCTAGAACGCTTGTGTTGCCTGTAGCTTGTCGGCGGTTGAGGTTATGTGTGTGTCTGACTGGAGTTGGCGGGGCGCTCCGAGCAGCTCGGCGCCCGGTTTGGGAGTTTTCTGATCGGCCTTAGAGGTCGATGGTTCTCTCTTCGACCGGCCCACTGCGCTGCGATAAGCCACCGCGTGCTGCTGATCCACTGCTGGGCCTCGCTTCCGCACTAGGCTGCTCGTCACCGCGGCCTCAATGGCCAGGCGCTAGGGACCTGGGGCACTGTAATGACTTGGTTTTGCCTTGTCTTATGTTCCTGTTTGTTTACCTTGTCGCAGAAATTGGCTGGGAAGAATATCGTGCGGTCTCTGACGCCGATAGTCTCACCTTCAGGAAGTGCTGAGGTTAAAAGGAAGCGGTGTTCAACACCAAGGAAACCAAGAGTGAAGGTCCCTGAAGAGCCTGGTATGTGTTACTTCCGTATTAACTTGCTTCGAAATTGAAATTATCATCGGAAATAATCATATTTGTTTTCCTCATCTTTATTTTTGTTCTCTTTATTAGAAATACTCACATTATCATCTGACGACGAAGACAAACAGGAGAAGAAACCAAGTACTGAGGCTCAGCTGACGACCAATGGTATAGCTCCTGAATCAGAGGCAGATCCTGCAGCCATGGAAGAACCAGACAGTTATGCAAGAAAGCATTCTCCTGGTGTGGAAGGTAATGTCTGTCCGGTTTTGAATGTTAGTTATGACCTTTCCAAAGGACATTGTGTTAACGGTTCTGTGTGATTTTCAGGTGGTGGAATGCTTGAACAAGCCATGGATGGGTCTATGCCTTATCCATACGTTTTAATACTATGTAGAACGTTACGAATAGGTACATATAAAGCTAAACCATTAGATAGAGTGGTACTTACTACTGAAGGTTTGGAGATGAAAATACCATTACCAACAGGTCAGTTCTCATAAGGCCAATCACTAGTTAACTACTTGCGTTTTTAATCACTGTTTTTGTTTAATAATTCACTTTCTTTGTTTAGGTCAAAATGTCATTCTCAATATTCCTATGTCAGATATTGTTCAGCTTATGGTTTCATTTTCTCGTTCAATGCCAGTACTATTTATAAGCATTCATGCACATAGTGGTCATAAAGTTAGGAAAGCTTTACATATGAATGACTCTAATATTAAGTCATATTACTTTGACCCGGGTTCAAGTGAAGACACACTTAAACTAATAACACTGCTCCCTGAAAAAATAACAGAAGATTTCAAAATGACTTTGAAAAAGATAGTGGAAATTAATCAAAAGATCTTGGTAGAAATTGGCAATGGTTTAGCAAATGAAATTTTAGTCAAATCCTCTCCATGTGAGGTGAGAAATTTGTGTTTTATCTCATGGTCAAGTTGCATATTTATATATTTAACCTTACTTCATCGAGCTTCATTCTATTGTTTCAGAATACCTTGAGATCAAGACTGGGTGTCCCAGGAGCTGAAATTCAAACGTTTGTATTAATACCCCCCCCCCCCCCATGTATTTTATAGTTGCTACTTTCATATTTTTTTTTTGTCTATCATGGTCATGATTTTGATCTTTCATTTTTAACAGTATGATGATTTATCCACCTCCACCTTCCAAGGGAGGAATTTCCATTAATACCGAAGATTATGCTTGCCTGGGTGAAGATCAGTTTTTAAATGATGTCATTATAGATTTTTACCTTAAGTAAGTTTCCCCCTATTAAGAAAATAATTTAAGTTGTTTACCCCCCTTTGAAAATTAATCTCCTGACGTTTTACATTTTAGGTACCTGATGCAGTCAGTCCTTAGTGAAGAAGATCGAGAACGGACTCATGTATTTTCATCCTTCTTCTACAAGCGCCTCACTTCTAGACCTAAAACTAAAGGCCGTCGCCACCCTATTGAGGATGATCCCAAGTTGACTCCTGCTGAAAAGAGACATGCTAGAGTCAAAACATGGACCAAAAATGTTAACCTGTTCAGTAAAGACTTTATAATTATTCCCATCAATGAGAAGTAAGCATATTTCAGACGTGTTAGGAGTGCAGTCACAGTAATAAAGCAAAACTAAACCATGTTTAATTTTTTTTCAGCTGCCATTGGTTTTTGGCTATTGTTTGTTTCCCAGGACAAGATGGCTGTTTAAGAATGAGTGATAACACGCCCATAGACATACCAAAGCCAGCCTCCATCCCATCTCCTTCTGTATCATCAGCGGCAGCTGTGGCGGCTGCTGCCGCAGCAGCAACAACAGCAAAATTGAAAGGTATAACTGTTTCCTGTCATCCAAAAAGTCCCTTCTTTTTTTTTTTTGTTTGTGGCTGTTTTATATATGTTTAAATTCACTTGACTTGACTTCATTGCATTGATGTGTGTGTTTCAGTTCAAAACAATGTCATGTCTATTGGAGCCACCACAATTACTCCTGTTAAGGCACCTGCTGCTTCAACAATAACTATTGACAATGGTGATGAAGGATCTGACAGAGATGAAGCGGAAGGGGATGAGGAAGAAATGGCTGAAACTCAAAGTGATGAAGAGGTAACTTGGATCTTGTTTACTCAGAGTTAACAAACTTCTGTCCTCAAAACTGTCAGTTAAACTAGTATTTATTTTATTTCAAGGAGGAGTCTAATGAGACAGCTCAGGAAAAGAATGGGTCAAAAGATGACAAGGCTAAATTGGCTGATGAATCACCTCCTGTGAATGCTGCAACCCCTGTCGTGCCATCTGCAGCCAACAAAGTGAAACCTCCTCTGAGAGATGGAGTTAAGCAGTAAGTGATTTGAGGCTAATTATTAGTTGATACGTCTCCAGTTTACCTAAATTTGAAATATCTTATTCTTGCTTTGCTTTATTTCAGGCCCTGTATTCTCATCTTCGATTCTCTGGTTGGTGCACCACGCTACAGAGTTGCAGCAACCCTACGGGAATATTTAGGTATTGAGTATAAGGTAAAGCAAGGAAAAGTCAAAGAATTTTCCAAGGACACAATCAAGGGAATGCTTCCTAAAGTTCCTCAACAGACGAATTTCACTGACTGTGGGCTATATTTACTACAGTATGTGGAAATGTTCTTCAAGGTTAGTAATGCACATGTAATAATTGAAATTGACTGTCACAGCTTTGTTGTTTTCAATATTGAATGCTTTTCGTATTTCTCACAGGATCCAATTAGGGATTATCATCCTCCCATCAAACAACTCCAAAATTGGTTCCCTGAAGAGATTGTTACAAGAAAACGAGAGTTTATTGTAAATCTTCTTCACGATCTCATGACAGAGCAGAACATAGACCCCTCTTCTCTCAATTTACCTAAGCTGGTATTCAATTACAATTCTTTAAAAGCTCAGCAGACTGCTGAAGATGAAGATGCCCAGGCTCGGTTGGCAGAAGCTGATTCTGAGGCTGATTCTGAAGTTGCAAGGAAACAAATGGCAGAATTACAAAGCGATGCAGCTTCGAACAATGTAAGTACTGTGACTAGCACATGTAGGCAGTTGTCTGCTGTACTCTTTTGTCTGAAATTTTCAATTCTTAATTTCTGTTTTTCTCACTCTCAGAATGCTTCAGAGCAACCAATGGAACAAGATAATGGCTGTGAAAATGAAGAGACTGTGCCTCCTAGTTCTGAATCCTCAGCCGTGATAACTTCCGATGAGCTAACAGTTGGTAGCTCTGCTGCATCAACTAACGCCCGTCTCACAAATACTACACTCAAACAGCCTTTAGTTCCATACCCTGAGTCATCTGATGACAGCAATGAAGCATCGGTAGTGAAACGTTCTCAGTGTGAAGATAGTGAAGAAGTGATAGAGAGAAAGAAACGGAAAGCTGAATGAGAACCAGACATTGTTTTGTTCTTGCAACAGTTGACATTCTCCTACATTTTGTTTATCATGTTATAGACTGTTAACTTGACTTTTTTAAGGTGTAATTTTTTTAAACTTTGTTAATTTTTTGTGACCTTAACTAAGACATTCTTAACTTTGAAGCACACTTTGTGTCATTTCTTTGTTGGAAAGTTGTTCTTTAGCTCGACCTTGTAAGACTTTGTAACTTACTGCACTAATGCATGAAATGTGTGGTTGCATTACTTGCTGATTATCATCTAAGTGTTGATCTTCTAGATCTGCCACTTTTTTGGTTTCTCGGTGTCTGTTTCCACTGATGTTGTTTCCCTTATATAAACTTCTTTACCTGGTATTATCTGCTTTACCAGGTTATTGGTTTGTTGGTTACCATTAAGACCTGTTTTGGCAGTTATTGTGCTATTGTACATTCTGTTCCTACCTACTCAGATGTTTTATTTGCACATGAAAAGACTGCTTTTGATTTTCTAATTTGTTTGTTACTGTTTTGTGGGTTGCATTCTGTAACTACCTTTAGATCTTGCTTATAAGGGACACATTCTGATTTTTGTGATATGGAAGCTATGCTAGCTTATGCCTAAGGGTTGCGATCTTTAATTTATTTTTATCTGTGTGGTTCTGTATGAAATATCATTCAAAAATTTAAATAATTGTATTATTTTACTAGAAGAAGGTTTATTGTGTAATATTTATTGTTCCCCCTTGCTTGTGGCACTATTGAGACCTTTGCAGATCACACAAACCAATACATGGACACATTTGTGGAACACTCCTGGGAACCATGCAAGGCCTCTCGCTAGAGTTTTGCAGGCATCTCTTCTACTTGCCCATTTTAAAGAGGATATTTTTTCTCATGACAGTACTATTACATAATTGAATTTTACATAATTTGACTTGTTCCCAACATCTCCTTTATGTTAGGATAGGCATTTGCCTGTTAAGAATACTTTTGTATGTAAAATTCTTAACTTAGAGGTTTCAAAAAGGATAAAAACAAAAAAATAAAAATAAAAGTGACAGATGCTAAGATTTATGGCAGGAACTCAAACTGGTCAAGGTAGTCAAAGGAATCTGTTGATATTTGCTTTTACCAGACTGATCTTACCGTTGCACATTGATTTGAGCATTTGTCCAAACTGAAGTCTTGCGTGAAGACTTGTAAGTTAATTAATGTCTGTGATAATCGGGGGAGGTGTGTTATTTGCTTCAGCTTGCGACTCTCATAAGCAATTGTGAGGATATAACTATTACATTGTGTAGTGTTATCAGTGTAGTAAAGGCTGAAATTATTTTTAGACTGTGAGGAGGATCATAATTTCAACCTGAGTTGAAATTACTTAGCAATAAGTTAGTTTTGCTGTAATGAATATCATTTTAGTTTATTCTGAGGGCATTGTTTTATGTCTTTCATTTGTATTGTAGTTGAATATCAGAAATGGTAAAACCCTGTACCGTGTATTTTGTAAATAAAAAATAAATGATTATCAAGAGAGTGTTGTATGATTCTTCTCCAGTTGCCGATTGAGGCACTGTTGATCTTCTTGCTTCTGAAGGTTTCCTATTGCTGCACAGGAGGATCTTTCTAATACTCTGATTGTCACTGCATCCATGACACAACTGCAAAGGAACTGCAAGGGGTAAAGAGGAAGGGGTGTGGAGGAAGGGCGTACACGGTTGCATGATCTGGTGCGTCCAAAAACATGCATATTCATATTCATCCCCGCCTATGTTAATTGCGTTGCCGCCTCAGAATCCGTGTTTGGATGGATCTGAATCTAAATGAAGCCGCCCAGGCCTGGGCCAGGGGCCAGGCCGCGGTCCCAGCCAGTGGGAATGCCGTTACATTCTGCCGGCGCAGCTCGCGTAGCGGCACACTGGTATAATAAATTTGAATGGAATTACTAGGAGTCGTATGTGGGCGACTGAACTTTATCACCGGATAGTTTCATGGGAGTTCCATTGTGGGGGTCAAGCACACGTCCCAACGAACAGTCTTGCGAAAAACTAGAGCTGTATGAGCATGCGCCAGAAAGTTAGGCAACCCATCCAGGCTCTTTACCGCACCAGAGCTCAACTCGCATCGCTGGCGACTGACTCTACTAGACTCGGAGTACGTACTACGTAATGAAATTATCCTGCCAAAAATAATTATCAAAACTCATCAATTTTTTTTTAAGTGTGCATTGAAATTCTAAGTCATTTTATTCCTCTTGGTCGTGGCAGTTCTAGGGCCGGGATTCACTTAGCGATCGCAGCCAAGTGCGCCCGGCCCGCCATAGTTTTTAATTAAATTAAGGTTTCCTTTTATGGGGCATCGTGCTCGGCCGTGCCGTGGCGTGCCGTGGCCGTGCCGGGGCCGTGCCCTGCCCTGCCGCTCCACCAGTCCCTACGGTCCCTACGGTATCCAGGGCGGTGCGGCAGGGCAGACTGCCCCACAAAGACCGGAAGTGGAGCTTTAGTCTTCAGTGTCGCGGTGAGGGAAAGGCAGTGACAAAAAATCAACACTCCACATATGCAAAAAACAATCAAGATTTCTGTATTTTTTCAAAGTAGAAAGTAGTGTACCGGTAGTAGACGCTGCCCCGTTCATACAGATACAAACAAACGAGGTGGTTGAGGAAAATGTAAACAAGCAAGGATGATATTAAGGTTTCAAACGGAAAATATTGGATTACTAACTAATACTAACAGTCACGCTCATGATAAAGATCACGCTAGAATGGTTTCAATCAGGATGAACGGGGTAATTAGAAAGCTCACATTTAGCCACAAGTCTGTAATCTCTTGTGCAGTCAACGACGTACGAACATTTACACAATACATACAGCGTATATAAAATAGAACAAACACACAGCTCCATTAACATTTAAAGGAAAAGAAAACAATCAGGTAATAAATAGAGAAATGAAACACGAAACACATGAATTTTGAGCATTTACACCATTCAGAGCGACATCAAAACGTACGTAGATTAATTAGACAAAAAATATTTGAATGATATTCAAACACGCTAGAATGAAATAATTCATGTTTTCGCATATCTGGATGGACAATTTCTTTTCAGTTTGAGAAAAGTTCAAAACGCATATTTAACATCACGCACTGCTTTTCAAAACACCTAAGGTCACTTTATTCTTTCTCTCATCACTTTAGTCACTTCTTCCACAAAATATCGTCACACACTTTTAGTCCGCATCGGAGAGACGCCCTGCTCCACACACTTGGCTCTGGGCGAGGGGGAGGGGGGCAAAGGGGAAGGGGGGCACTCGCTAGGTCGTGCTTCAGCAGGCCGAAGAAGTACGGCGCGGCGAAGGCGGCGTCTGCAGGAGTCGAGCCCCGTTTCGGTGTTTGGACCGCCGCTCAGCGCCGCTTAGCACCGCTTAGCGGCCCGCTTAGCCGCGCTCAGTGTCTGCTTACCCGCCGGAACCGCCAGCGCCGGCTAAAGCGGCGGCTAAAGCGGCAGCTCAAGCGCCAGCGCGTCCCCCGGCAACAAGTTTCGTCGGCGGCCATGTTTGCCAACAAGAGAAACTTGGGCCGGAGCGACTAGCGAGCACTGCCTGCCTCGCAGTACTGTCTGGCACGGCTCGGCGGCGGTGCTGGCGGCACCTTGAGACAACAACGGCCATCGGTCTGGCCGCCGACGGGGCGCGCGAGGCCGTGTCACCGCCAGCGAGGCGCTCACGCTCACAGGGCTTCGTCGCCCTCCTCCGCCACGTCGCAGAGGCCGTGTCCGTAGCCGAGGCTTTGGCTGAAAGTCCTGAGCGGCAGCGTGCTCGGGGCCAGGCCGGTCGGCGGCGGCGGCGGTGGCGGCAGCGAGCCGCCCTCGTGGTCCGACTCGTACTCGGGCGGCGGCGGCAGCAGCGGCGTGGCGCCGGCGGAGCCGCCCACGTCGAGCGGCGGGCTGAGGTCCAGCTGCAGGTGCAGGCGGTCGTCGGGGAGGGTGTGCTGTCAGAACCGCGTGGCCGTGACGGCGGGCAGGGGCTGCAGCGGCTTGCCGTGCATGCCGCCAGACATGCCCGACATGGCCGACAAGGCCGCCAGCCCCTTGCCGTGTCCGCCAATCGTGTTGCAGCGCGTCTCCAGCAGCGGCTGCAGCGACGATATCTGCAACAGGGGTCACGCTTTGCAAACGCGCTGGAGGCACACTGGAAGTCCACCGTGGACAGAGCGAGAGCGCACAGTGGGCCGGAAGACCGGCGCCGGCGGAGAAACTCTAGACGCGTTTAGAGCTCCTGAGTCGCTGAACAGAACTCGAGCCGAGCGTGTGACCCCACCAATGGATTCCTCGTTCAGAGAGCAACCCATTTGTGGGGATCACACGTTTGGTCCGAGTCGCATTTAGCGACTCTGAAGCTCAAAACGCGTCCGGCATTTTGACCGCCTCCTCCGACGGCGAGCGCGGAGGAAGCGGAGCCCCTGCAATCGGGAGGGTAGGCAACGCCAAGGCAGGCGTGCGCGCCGCGCCAGTGCGCTGCCTACCCTGCAGGCTGATGTCTTCGCTCGGTCTCCCTCGCACTCGTGGGGCGTTCCGCCATTGCGTTGCGAGGGTGCGAGAGAGACGGAGCTTCTGGACTCCAGGCGTCGACCTCGCGTTCGGCTCGCTGCGCCGCGGGCTTGGCTTGGACAGGCGGGGTGCGGCGGTGCGGTGCTAGAGTCTCCACGTGCTCGTGACTTTCAAACACACACACACACACATATACACTCTCTGGGCTGGAGCACGTGTCCGACCTATCGGCCCGTGGCGGAGCTTTATTCTCCATAATCGCCGTACACTGTACACAGCGATGCGTTTGATCCGCGTGTCGTGGGGGCGGCCTTCTCAGCGGGGCGGCGTAGCTTGTGATTCGTGTACAGTAGACTGCTCACTGCGTGTGTAAGTGCGCGCGCGTGTGTGTGTGTGTGTGTGTGTGTATTGTGTCGGGATCGGCCGGAGTGATGTTATGCAAAGCACGAGTGCGGGGCGGTGCGGGGCTGCGGGACAAACAGGTGGAAAGGGCGCATCAGGCGGCGAGGGAGCCGGGGGGGGGGGGGAAGCGGGTTATCTCTTGTTCACAAGGTAAGCAACTGACTCCGCCGTGCCCGTGTGTACACTACACGACAAAACGACGACGCGGCGGTTAGTTCATCACTTTTCTTGCGAATCGGAATTACGGCAGAGGGGAGGGGGAAAGGGGGGGGGGGGCTAGTACGCGAGCAGGCAGCAGCTGCTGCAGACTGGAGTCGTTTTCGTCGCTCTGTCTCTCTCGCACTCACGGGGGCGTCCCGCGCAGGTGCGAGCGAGACACGGCGGCACAGCGACGAGGTGTCGCTGCCGCGGACGGCTGCGACGGGCGGCTCTCCTTCGCGGCCGCCAACTTTTTCAAGAGCACAGCGACGCTAAGCACGCGGCTGAGGCTGGAGCGATAATTATCCCGCACTCATCCTCGGCGCGCCGCCTGTCCGCCTGTCTGTCCGTCCGTCCGGGGATCAAACTGGAGCAAAGCCCCGCCAAACGAAGCTGAAGCACCGCGAGCGGCGGCGGAGCGATTCGGGAGATCGGTTTTTCGCAGTCTCTCTCCTTCTCCCATATTTAAGAAATGAGGGATTCACTTGAATGGAAAAAGAAAAAGGTGATCGATTAAACCACGCGATTCGACTCCATATCACTGTAAAACTCATCGACTCGCCGTTCGAGTCGAAGTAGCCCCCCTCCCCTCCGCGGCTCCACCAAACACTCATTAGCGGGCTGCCTGGTCCAGTCCTCTCCGCGCCGCCGCCGCTCCGTTGGGGCGCGTGGCCCTCGGCGTGGCCGCCCCGCCCGGGCTGTCATCAAGATAAAGAAGGCCTGCTTTGTCAAGTATCGATTGACCGAGGGGACGGGACGAGTTCCGAGGAATTCTGCGCGCCACTCCGCGCGAGCGGCGGGGCAGCGGGGCAGCGCCAGCCGGGAGTTGGGCTCCGCGATCAACTAGTTGAGGAAGAGTTGACCCTCCTGGCCCGGCTCGGCCCGGCTCGGCTCGGCTCGGCGCGATAGGCCCACACAGTCTCGCTCGCCCGCATCCATCCAGGCCATCCAGACCAAGCCGTCCACCCAGCCTGCCGGCAGCCGGGCTTTAAGGGTCTCGCTACTGAATCTGCTTTCTGCCTCATTCCCTGGCCCCGCCTGGCCCCTAGTCCAGGGCTGCGTGGGCCTCCACTGGACACGACTCAGTCCGGCCGGGCCAGATGGACCCTGTTTGTACGGGGGTAATGGCGCAGCCCAATTTGCGGGCTTTGCTTGCCTATCCGCTCTCCCGCCCCACCCCGCCCCGCCCCGCCCCGCCCCACCCCGCCCCGCCCCACCCCGCCCCGCCCCGCCCCGCCCCGCCCCGCCCCACCCCGCCCCGCCCCGCCCGCGCTCGCCCGTCCGTCCTCCTACCTGCTTCGCACTATATATATAGGGGAGCATAGCAAACGACGGGAAACTTTTGGTGCAGTCGGTCCGCACTTTTCCGCGAAGAACAAGAAGGCCAAGTTCTGATTGGCCGAGAAAGAGAGAAAGAGAGATTGGGAGAGGGGGGTGGGGCATCCGTTGAATATAGACTCCGTCAGACTGGGACGCGACGCGATTCGTATCCAGGGCCGAAAGGCAGCTCGTGCCGTCTGCGGGACGTGTTATGACGTCGTTTTCCACCATTTTGCCTTTCCATTCACCGTTGTTTCGTAGGAAATTGAAATTCTGATGTCGATTTTTGAACAGACGGCCGCCTGAAGAAGGTGGTGGTGGGGAGGTGCGTGTGTCCAACAAATATGTACAGTTTGATTTGTGAACAAAATAACTGTGCGTAGTGATTGGGGGTGCGGACAACCGGTGTGGTGTTTCCAAACAACGTGTTTCTCAGCCGGTGCGCAAAAAAGGGTGTTTCCCTCTCTGTCCTCGTCAGAGAGTCAGTTGGCTTACATGGAGCTCGCGTTCGAAGGTCAGTGCTTTTAGACCGCATATCTCGCCTGGAAACAACAATCGATTAATTGCTTTGCACCGTGTCTGAGTCGACACAAGGATGCGGTGCCGCTCCTCTCCAGCCCTCGCCGAGTGCAGTGTAGTAGTCAGACACACCGCCGCACCGCATTCACCTGGTCCGAGGCCAAGCCGCTGTAGAGGTGGTACAGGTGGCTTGGCTGCCTCCGCCCGCTGGGCCAGGGCTGCGTCCGAGGCCGTGGCCAAGGCTGCGCCCAGACACTCACTGAACTCTCCCGGTGCTCCGACGCCATGACGGGGGCCTCCGCGGCCTCGCCGACGACGTCCTCCACCAGACTGTTGTCCCGGCCTCGGCCTGGGCCCCCGGACGGCCCGCCGCGGCACATGGCGATCTGGGCGTACATGGTGGGCTCGTGGCCGAGGCCCTGGCCGTGGTGGGGGCCCGGAGGCCGCCGCAGACACGACACCAGGCCTCCGCGCTGGCCCGGGTGGGGCAGCGTCATGGACGATCCCGGGCCGCCGTACGGGCCTCGGCCCGGACCCATGGCGCCGTACATGGGGCCGCCCATGGGCCCCCCCATGGGACTGCCGAGAGGGCCCCCCAGAGGGCCCCCCATGGGGCCCCCCATGGGGCCGCCCAAGGACAGGGGCTGCGGCGAAGGCGACAGGCTGGCCCGCTGAAGGCAGGGGTCTCCGTGGGGGCGCTGCAGGGCGAGCTCGGCGTACGTCACTTCCCCGTCCTGGAACAAGCAGAACATTGATACAGCGCGGAAAATGAAAACAATCCGAAGCAATGTCGGCGCGGACAATACGCGCGTGATTCAACGTGAAGCTGACGCGACGCCTCCGCCTCGCGCACCATCCCCGCGGACACTACACTCGCTCAGTCTCAGTCCAAACAGAACCACCGCGCGCGCATTCAAAAGCAAACTTTTTTTTTTTGCTCGCACTCAGCATAGCAGAACAGTGCTGAGCTAGCCAACACACAACAGCGCAGTAAATCCCCCCGAACAAATGAAAAACGAAATAAATATACATAACAAGGCGAGCAAGGCCGCGCCGCGCCCCGCCACGCCATGGCGCCGTCCTCACGTAATTTAAAAGTGCGCCGCTTGATGTAAAGGAAACAACAACTGCGTTATCAGGCCAGTGTTCGTGTCCGCGTGTATTTGTGAGTGTGAGTGTGTGTGTGTGAGTGAGTGTGTGTGCGTGCGTCCCGAACCTCATCAAGCAGCGACAATGGCAGCGTGACCTGGCCGACCTCGCAGAGACAATCCCCGCGCAGAGCCACGAGATAGCTCCCTTCCTGGTTTGGGTTTGTTTCGTCCCATTCTCCGCGATCCGGTTGTGCTCACCATCTTCGGTCCGCCGGCCATGCTGCCCATGCTGGGACCCACGTGGTCGATGGTGGTGGGCGAGTAGAGTCCGAGGCGCGGGTTGAGCGTCGAGTAGAGCCGCCGGTCGTTGAGGTACTCGAAGGCCTTCTCCTCCGGGTCCACGAAGTCGTCCGCTGGGGGCAAAGACAGAGGCGGGTGAGGGAGTGTAGAGACATTGGCAATTTCCAGGGACTTCCTGGTAAAACCAGGAACCGATTTAACGGTGCAGCCAGGACAGGCCAGCACCAGGCAGGCAGGATCATGCAGGACGAGAAAGGACAAGGTAGAACAAGCCAGGACCATCCAGGACCAGCTAGGACAATCCAGGTCCGTCCAGGACCAGCGAGGACCAGCCAGGACAAGCCTTAACAAAAAGACCGCGCCGGCAATCCCAATACAGTGGCGTCGCATTGTCCGGCAAGCGGCGCAATCAATTTTACACGTTTTTATGATCGCGCCTGCACAATGAGAGCCACCGCACTGGAAGCCGAGCGATTCCTGCGTTTTTTTTGGTCCCTCTGTTCGATTTTATTTTTATTATTTTGCCAGCAGCGAGTGCGCACGTGTTGCATTCATGTGCGTGGGCAATGCAAAGGAAACTGTCAAACATGCGCTAACCATATATTATTCATTGGGGTCGGATCAGCGCTGCCCTACTCAGTATTCAAAAAAGGGGGCCGCGGGTCTCGGATTGCCTCATCACTACACTTTCGAGCCAATCAGCTCGGGGGCAAATTTGACAGGCGAGCGTGTGCGTGTGTGTAGAGCTAATCATTCCGCTCCCATGCAGGTAATTACTGAGGATACAGGGGGGCAGGCACACGCACCCACCCACTAGCGAGTAATTGAAAACGAAAGGAAAAAAAACAAACGAAACGCACATAAAACAAGAAAAACGGCAACTTATCACTGGTTTGATGAGATCCATGGCCCCAGTGGTGTTGCGTGCCCGGAATGGGATAGGGGATGAGGAGTGGGGTGTCGCTACCAAAAATTAATTATAGGCCTCAGAGGGAAAATAGCTTCCCGTAGAGAGAGAGAGAGAGAGAGAGAGAGAGAGAGAGACAGAGAGAGAGACAGAGAGAGAGAGAGAGAGAGAGAGAGAGAGAGAGAGAGTGACGGGGACGCAGACACCGCAGCAGAGGCGCATCGCCGCCGCAGCAGGGGAGGCTGCGTGGCCTCGATGTGGTCAAGCAGCACGCGACAGCCTATCCAAAGAGTCGTCTGTCTCTCTCGCACTCCTACGGGGCGCGCCGTGGGTGCGACAGAGACAGGCAGCCTGCGGGGTCGCGAATCGCAGAAGCGCACGTGGGCACGGGGCGCAAGGACGGCCTGGATCGCCTGGCACCCCGGACAGCAGCTTCCTCTCTCTCTCTCTCTCTCTCTCTCTCTCTCTCTCTCTCTCTCTCTCTCTCTCTCTCTCTCTCTCTCTCTCGCACCACTACGGAACGCGGAACGCCCCATCAGTGCGGGAAAGAGAGAGAAAAGAGCGCCTGCAGGGGAGGCCAGCGTGACGTATATTCACACACAGGCTGCGTCCGAGCGGTCCGAGTGGGGCAGGCGGGCAGGCGGCCGCGTGACGAGGTCACTTTGTGTGCGCCGCCTCGCCTCCTCGCCCCCGGACACAGCCCCCCTCCCCAGACCCTCCCCCCGCCGCGGCTCTGCGCGTCGAACCGTCATCAAACGAGAGCAATCGAGATAATCGCTCGAGTTGTGGGTCCCCTGGCAGCGAGGCAGCGCGTCAAAGGCGAGGGGGAGGGGGAGGGGGCAACGGCACGCACGAGTGCTCTCCGGGGTCAAACATGTCGTGTGGGCCCTGCAGCCCGTGCCGCAGTGCGCCTCGCAGTGTGCCCGGCCCTGTAGGCTCATTTTCAAACAGCGTTCCTGTCTCGGTCTCTCTCGCACCCTTGCGGGACGCCCCACGGGTGCGAGAGAGACAGAGAGACTGCACCGACGTGAGGAATCGCTCGGGTGGCGCGGCCAGGAAGCTTCCCTTCGGCGTCCAACAAGAGCGCGTACTGGATGGACGCGAGGTGGGCCAGCAGACTGATTCCGAGAGTCGTTTTGGAAGCTCTGTCTCTCTCTCACCCATGCGCAACGCCCAGTGAGTACCAGAGAGAGGCAGAGCGACGAAGACGACTCTCGGAATCAGTCTTGAGGCTCAGGTGGACAGTGCGCGATGGACGGCCACGCGTCCCCCGTTCCTCCGCGACACCGCCGCCAGGCTGCTGACCAGCAGCTTGCTTCCCAGTGCCGTCGCTCTGTCTCTCTCGCACTCACGCGAGAGCCGTGAGGGTGCGAGAGAGACAGAGCGACGAGGGACGGTCAGCCTGCAGGACGGCGCCCCCCGCAGACGTGCGTACAGGAGGGGTCCCCAGTTTACGATCGACTCCGTGTGATACATTGTCCGGGCGAAAGGCCGCCGCCGTCCCCTCCGAGCGAGCAGAGCGAGCAGAGCAAAGCCCGGCCGGGCGGCGCGGGGCGGGGCGGAGTGGGGTGAGGCGAGGCGGCGTGGACCTGAGGTTCTGGGAGGAGGAGTGTTTGATGGAACACTTAGGCTGCGGGGGGCAGTGCCGGCAGTGTCGGAGCGCGGACCTAGAGGGACCCTGGACAGTGCCTCCAACTTTGGGGCATTAAGGAAACTATGTATGGGCTGTCCCGCGCGCCACTCCAGTAGGCGGCGACCCCCTTTCCACTCTCTGGAGGCGTCCTCCACTGGACGGAAAGATCTCCAGCACCTCAGGAGGCCCGAGACGCCCATCGACCCATCGAGGAATTTCGACCCCAGGGAGGGACAACATTTCGGTGAGACATGCAAGGACACTGTGGACCTATCGCGGAGTTTGACCAGAGACAACATTTCGTTATGGAACTATGCAACGCTGCAGCCCTCTGGGAGGTAGCATCTTAACTCGTGCACCGGTACCGACCGCAGCGTCAAGTTTCGGACAAGACGCAGACAGCCCCCCCCCCTCCCTTTTCCCTCCCCGGGTCGCTCTTTCAGGCTTTTGCTAAGGCCAGGGACCTATTTGAGAAGTTGGGTGCTTTATCACGCCGGCCGTGCCGGCACTTCACCTGCCTCTCTCGCACTCACATTAACTCACGTAGCGGCGGCCCGCGCCGGTACTTCACCTGTCTCTCTCGCACTCCACCGCGCGCTCCCGCCGAAAAAAAGCACCGATAGCATCAAGAACAAACCACTGCAACAAGCTGGAGCCAACTAACAACAACAAGGAAAATCGGTGCGTTTGAACCGCGGGCCGCGGCGCGCTCCTCTCCGGCGCCGCGAGCAAAGGCAGCCGTTTGATTCAATCCGGAGCGCTGTCGTCGCTCTGTCTCTCTCGCACTCACGAGGCGCGCCGGATGGGTGCGAGAGAGACAGAGCGAGGGAGGTGCTTCCCGGAACCAGCGCCTTCGGAGCCACGCGCGCACTTATGCGTGCCTCACGCGGAGCAACGCGGAGGGGTCCTTTGAGGCGCCGGGATCCAAAGAGCGCTCCCTCAGACGCAGGAGGCACACTCGTGGCGGGCGGAACCTGGCGGCCGGAGCCTTGGCGGGGGGCCCTGTCGCCTGTTTCTCTCTCTCTCGCACTCGTGGAGCGTCCTGTATGGGCGCGAGAGAGACAGCCTGCCGGCGGCTGCGACGGCCTTCTCGGCGTCGCGGTACCAGTTTGTTGAGGTAAACGACCCGGCCGCACAACCGCCAAGGACCCCCCGGGGACGGCCCCTACACTGCTTGCCTGCCTTGCGTGCCTGTCGGTGCGCCTTTCGGTACGCCTTTCGGTACGCCTTTCGGTACGCCTTTCGGTACGCCTTTCGGTACGCCTTTCGGTACGCCTTTCGGTACGTCTCTCGGTACGCCTTTCGGTACGCCTCTAGGTACGCCTTTCGGTACGCCTCTAGGTACGCCTTTCGGTACGCCTCTAGGTACGCCATGGGGAGCGCAATCCCCACGTCATCAGGCCCAAGCAGATGACGACCAAACACGTGCCTGGCTGTTGGGGACGGGCAGAGAGAAGGAGAGAGAAAGAGACAGAGAGGGGGAGAGGGAGACTGTGCAAACGCGCGCGCTGCTCGGCGTGGTCCAACTCAAAGAGAACTCGAGGAAGAGGGGATTGTTTTGCTCCTACGCGGCGTGGCGCGGCGTGGCGCGGCGCGGCGTGGCGTGGCGTGGCGGCGTAGTAGCTGGCACGGCGTTGCTGGTGAATAGTAGTTTAGTGGGGTTGAAAAGGGAGCCGAAGGGGTGGGGTGCGAGGGGGTGGGGGTGGGGGTGGGGTAGGGGCTGAGGGGCGGTGAAACAGTGTACCAAAGTCGGGCTCCAAGAGTGCCGCGGGCAACGACACATTGTGCACAGGCTGGAGCCTCACAGACCCACAGGCAGACGGCCGGGTACGTGCACCTCTCTGGCTCGCTTCGAATTCATCGCGCTTGTCTACCCGCGAGGGGAAACAAAAACGCAAAAAGAGAGACACAACGGCGAAATCGTTTAGCCGGGTACGTCGTTGGCGTTTGGCGCGCCCCGCGGCCGGTCTGCGCCGGCCCGGTCTGCGCACTGCAGCAGACTAGAGCGAGATGAACTCGATGAGCGAGAGCACCATTAAAAAAGCTGCCGCTGACGAAGCTCATTAAGGCCGTTAGCCTGGCATGCTGCATTGGCCTGCAGCGCGCCGCGCCCCGCCGCGCCCCGCCGCGCCCCGCCGCGCCCCGCCGCGCCCCGCCGCGCCCCGCCGCCCCGCCTTGCCGCGCAACAGCTTGCGCACATTATGGCCATGCTCGATACCCATTCGCGCGCCAATTTGGGGTGTCCGGAGCTTCGATTTAATTTTGCCGTCGCCGTTGGCCGGCTCGGCCCGCGCTCGGCCCGCGCTCGCCCAGCCGGGCGCTTTATGGTCGGCATAAATAACCGAAAATAGGGCGGCGAGTGCAGCGCGCACCGCGGCGCATTAAAGAAGTCTCTCTCGCACCCTGACGGAGCGGCCCGTGAGTGCGACAGAGACGGCGTGACCGAACGACGCGGTGGGTCAGCCGGGAACGAAACTGAACCCTCGGACCCGACCCCTCTTGAGCCGCGTAGCCGCGTTTGGCGCGTGTGGCCCATTCAGCCCCAGGGAACCGGGACCGCCTCCTCCACAATCACTTGTGACAGGCTGTTATACGGTATGGCCCTACGCAGGAAACGCCCACGCACCTTACATGAAAAGTTACCCCGTGTGTGTGTGCGTGTGTGTGTGTGCGTGTGAGTGTGCGTGTCCGTGTGGCTGTGCCAAACTTGGCCGTAGTCGCACTTCTCCGGGTGCCGGATCTTCACGACGCTCTGAATGGGGCGGCCCGGGTCCACGTCGGCCCGGGGCCTTGCAGCGTGGCGGGGCGTGGCGGGGCGTGGCGGGGCAGGCCACGGCGTACATGAACACCGAGGGGTTACAAACTCGGTCGGGGTGAAACTCGCCGGAGAAAGTCCCCGCGGCCGATGGCCCCGATGGCTCATGGCGGTCGCATGGCGGTGGCCCCCCGCTGCTGGTACCCGCGGCGGTCGCCCCGCTGCGCGTCGCCGGGCTGCCTCCGAAAGCAGTCGCTCCGTCTCTCTCGCACCCGCACGGCACGCCCCCACGAGTGCGAGAGGGACGGAGCAGCGCCGTGCGGCATCAGCCTACGCCGTCCTCGCCGCGGATCAACACAAATGCTCGTTTAATCACGGCACGGCGATGGCCCGCCTTGGCCTGACTGCCTGCGGAGAGGGAGAAGGGGGGGGAGGGGGGGAGGGGAGGGGGGGGGGGCGGGTCGGGCCGGGGATCCCCTTGCCTCGCTTCCGAGCGAGAAACTTTCCGCGGAGGTGGAGTTGTTTCATCAGAATGACATTAAGGGGATACAAGATGGAAAAAAAAGTGTCACCGGCGGCCTGCGGGAGGGAGCGAGAGGGAGCGAGAGGGAGGAGAGAGAGATAGAGGGTCGCGTTGATGGAGTGACGATCCAGCAAAGGGCCCTACCCGGCCGGCCCTCTCTGCAAAGTCCTGCCCCTCCCGCGGCTGCTCAGGCTGGCCTAAAGGCAGGCCTGGAGGCAGGCCCCCATGCCCCTGCCTGATTGAGTCACCTCTCTCGGCCAGCTCCAAGGCGCGGGCTCGCGCGGGCTGCGGGTTCGAGTCCCCCTCGCGGCGACACTTCTTGTTAATTCCCACCGGTACACTGTATTCGGGGCGTGGTTGGCGCCAGCCGCGACAGCCCGAAACGCTCCCCGTTTTCCGCGCGTTCCGTCGCCGCAAATGTGCACCGCACACACAGCCGCCTCCAGCTCCGTCCGTCTCTGTCGCACTCGCAGGGCGCCGCGCAGGGCAGCGAGAGAGACAGAGCGACGGAAGGGGGCCTCGGACGCAGGCGGCTGAACCAGAACGCACAGGGCACCTAATACGCCTGGCTCGCCTCCAAAGGGGTGGCAGCGGCCGAGCCGCCGAGCTGGCACGGCGGCAGCACGGTGCTGTGGCCGACAGGGCAGGAAGGCAGGAAGCGTGCCGCCCGGCGCAGCCCGGCGTCCCTGGAGCAGCCAGCACACTGAGAGTCGCTTTCCTCGCCCTGTCTCTCTCGCACCCACTCGGAACGCCCCGTGAGTGCGAGAGAGACAGAGCGACGAAGACGACTCTCGGAATCAGTCTGCTGCTCCCCTTCGTACAAGTGGCTGTCCCCGTCTCGCTGCGCTGTGTACGGTGTACAGTGTACAGTGCACTGAGCGCGGCTCAGCCACGGCGTCCACGGCGTCACGGCGGCAGGCCGATTCCGAACAAGTGTCTATCTCTCTCTCACTCGCTCTCGCAAGTCGAAGGGCCTCGCGTGGGGGTGCGAGAGAGAGAGAGAGAGACAGCGGCGGAGCGCTGCCCGCGGCGCGGCCCCCGTTATGGCGGGAATGGCGGATTGAATCGCAGCTTTACGAGGCGGCGTTTAAAACACCGCGATGGTGGCGGGACGGCCCGCGGGATGGAACCGCGGCCCTGGCACGGGGACACAAAGTCCCGCCGGATTATACGGCCGTGCCCCGAGTTAAAATTACAAAATAAAGTGATATAACGGACCAAGCACGCGTGCGCGCACTTTCGGGCACTGCACACTGATTCCGAGAGTCGTTTTCGTCGCTCTGTCTCTCTCGCACTCATGAGGGCGCTCCGTACAGGTGCGAGAGAGACAGAGCGACGACTCTCGGAATCAGTCTACTGCCGCAGATGTGACTAGAGTGCGCACGCAGCACGGCGGCGGCGGCCGTGCGCGCTGCAGAACGAACCAAACGAATTTGTGACGGTGACAAATCTGTCAATCTCGACGAGATTCGCCGCGCGAGCGCCATTAGAGAGAGAGAGAGAGAGAGAGAGAGAGAGAGAGAGAGAGAGAGAGAGAGAGAGAGAGAGAGAGAGAGGGGGGGGGGGAAGGGTAGGGGGAAAGCAAAGGGGCGAAACCATGACTCGACCAGTTCCCGCTAGCTCGGCTGCGGATCGCTGGCGGGCCAACATCACATCGCCAATCTGGCGTTGGATTGGGGCGATTTAAAGCGGCCTTGACGCCACGACCAGTGCCTCACCCCGCCCCGTCCCGCCCTGCCCCGCCCCGCCCCGCCCCGCCCCGCTCAGTGACAGTCGTTATGAAAGCGCGATAGTGTCTCGCGGGACGACCGGGACGGCACTGCGCGGGGAGTGGCCGCTGTGATCTGGGTGTGCAGGCCCTGTAATTGTGGGATCACCTGTCGAGGGGGGAGGGGAGAGGGGAAGGGGTTGAGCACCCAGGGGAAATTACTGCCAATAATTATCCGCATGTTTTTCCCATCGGCTGCGTTTTGCTTACCGTTCTCGTTTTGGGGGGCGGCCGTCGCACAGTGTAGTCTCGTGGTTCGTGGGAAGAAGCAAACTAGGCGTGCAATATGGCTAAATAAGGCTCGACTCCGATATCACGGAGTACGAGTCGTAAACTACGAAAACAAAAACAATAAGGGAGAAATAATAAAGAGAAAAAAACGACAACAAACGAAAAATAAAGGGGGCGAGCTCTCACCACTCTTGTCCGGGATGAGGTCCGGGTTGTTCTCGTCGCCGAGGCCGGCGCCCGGGCCGCCCTGCTCGGCGTCCGCCTTGGCGGTGGAGATGGTGGCGTTCTTGTCTCTGCGCGAGCCCTCCTCCGACTTCTCGTCGTTGGACTCGCCGCGGCCGCGCATCCGCAGCACCACCACGATGAGCACGGCGGCCAGCACCAGGGACGCCACCACGCCCACCAGCAGCCCCACCAGCGGCGTGATCTGCAGGGTGGCCTGGGTGGCGGCTGCAGAAACAAACAACGAAAACAATGGAATGAAATTGCACTTTTCGGCAGTTTCAGGTGGAAATGAACCCGGCGCACAGTGGGCCAGAAGACCGGCGGAGGCGGCTAACACCCTAGACGCGTTTTGAGCTCCAGAGCTAAATGAGACTCGAATCGCACGTGTGACCCCACCAGTGGATTGCCCTCCGAACCATTGGTGGGGTCACACGTTCGTGTCGAGTCCTATTTAGCGACTGGAGCTCAAAACGCGTCTAGAATTTTGGCCGCCCCCGCCGCCTTTCTGGCCCACTGAGCGGCGGCCGAGAGTTTTCGATGCCGGCCAACTCACCCAGCCGGCGTTCGGCGCCCTTGAGCGTGAAGGCGTGCATCTGCACGGCCTCGCTGCGGCCCTTGGTGTTGTAGGCGTACAGCTCGACGCGGAAGTCCAGGCCCGACTCCAGCCCGCCCAGGTTGAAGACGGGCGAGCGCGCCGTCACGTTGGACACCAGGGCCTGGGACGTCTCGTCGTACAGCTCCAGGACGAACTCCTGGCGGGGCACGCCGCCGTCGAAGCCCTCGGAGCAGGCCACGGAGAGCGACTCGGTGGTCTGGTTGGTCAGCGTGCAGTTGATCGGCGAGTTGGGTTTCCCTGCAACGGCCACCAAGAACGTCAACTGGCTGTACCAGGCGCAGATACGGTGAAGGTGGGGGAGAATAAGGGGTTTTTGCCCCTCATGCACTGCGCTGCACGCCGCGGGACAACAAGCTCGTTGCGACGCTTTGACAGTCCGTTCCCGTTTCACAGTGCGGCGTGCGCGGCGCGGCGCGGCATGGCGCGGCACGAGGCTAGATAATCCGGGCTGACTTACGACACCAGGCACCACGCGTCACGCGTTGGCGGCGGCGGAGGCACGCCACGGCCATGCCGAGCCGCGAGGAGCGCCGCAACAGCCGGCAGCCCGGCCCGCCCCGCCCCGCCACACCATAAAGCAGCTGGCGTGTGCGCACTCATTTACCAACCGCCATTACCGAGCGAGTTAGTTCCAGCTGCAGCCACGCGCGCATCGCGCCGAGCCGAGCCGTGCCGAGCCGAGCCGAGCCGAGCCGAGCCGAGCCGAGCCGAGCCGAGCCGAGCCGAGCCGAGCCGAGCCGAGCCGAGCCGAGCCGAGCCGAGCCGAGCCGAGCCGAGCCGTGCCGAGCCGAGCCGAGCCGAGCCGAGCCGAGCCGGGTCCGGGTCGCGCGACGGAGAGACTCATGATGGAGATGCAACGGTGCCTTTATTGAAAAAGTTGGCGCGTGGAATCCACCTTGCCGCGCTTGCATCCAACTTGAGCCCTGCCCGCGGCCCCGCGGCCCCGCGGCGCGGAGTTTTTTTTTTCTCCTTCCTCGCGGGGAGGGAATTGAATTCAATCACCCAGCCGGCCGGGCGGCTGCCGCTGCCTGCCGGCGACGCCGAATAAAAGCTCTGCACACGAGAACGGGGATCGGAACGCGAGACGCGGAACGGGGGCGGAACTGTCAGAACCTGTGCGCCGCCGCGCCGCCGCCCCGCGCTCGCAAAATGCAAATACAAAACACTCGCACACGACCGCACTGCACTGCACCGGGCCCTCCCCTCCTCCGTCACGGCGGCGTCCGCGTCCGTCAGCCTGTCATGCAGGCCTAGGCCGCCCGCCGTGCGCGCCGGTGCAACGGGCTTGCCTACCCGCCGGGCGCCCGTTACCATTACCATTACGGGCTAGACCACACATGATCGTATGCCACGGCCGCGCTCCGGGCGTGCCCACCGGGGGCCGCGAGCCCCAGTAGGGATGTAAAACTAAGGTGGCTAATCGCACTCCGTAACAAAGGTGTTCTAAGGGAAGGCCCAAAGACCACCCACCCGTTGGCGTGCACGTGCACGCTGACGCTGTTTCACGCTGCTTCGCGCTGCTTACCTGCGGGGATGACGAGGAAGGCGCAGGGCTGCTTCTGCTGGCCCAGGAAGTTGGTGCCCCAGCACAGCAGCGTGCCGTAGTCGCGCTCGCTCTGCGGCGTGTGCGTCAGCAGCGACTGCGCGCGGTCCGCCTTGTGGCGCGAGGCGGGCAACTCCACGCTGTCCGACGTCGTGTTGAGGCGCCACGTGAAGGTCACCTCGTCCGGGTTCGAGTCCACGTCGCAGGGGATGGTGATGGTCTCGCCGCGGCCCACGCCCCACACGGCCTGCTGCCCCGGCTTGCACACGGGCCGGTCTGCAACAACGAGAAGGACGATGGTGTCACTGCGTGCCCGGCGTCGCTCTGTCTCTCTCGCACCCCCAAGCAACGACGGTCGAGTGCGAGAGAGACAGAGCGGCAGGGCAGCCGGCTGCCGCCTCTACAGCAGAGCTGCCGGTGGCAAAGAGGAAATCGCGGCGCAATCAGCCAGTGGTGGCAGGCGCACAGATTCCGAGAGCCTGATGGCGTCCCTGGCGTCACTGCGACACGCTGCCCGGCCCTTTGAGCGCGTCGCGTCGATTCCATCAACCGCGATCAACCGGCGATCACTCCGGACGGCGGCAAGGCTGCCGTGATCGCCGGTTGATGCAAGGTTGATGGCCCACGAGGAAAAGTACACGCTGTAATGCGGGCAAATGATAGTCCTAAAAATAGATCGCTGTTTTTGATGCGTCGTTTTTGGTGTCGTTGTTTTTCGGACGCGCCACTGCGGTTCGACCGGACCGGGGCGCGTCCGTCCCGTCCGTCCGTCCGTCCCCGCGGGCCGTTCCGAGCGCGGCGTGTGTGTCGTGCTGGGCGCGCTGGATGACTCGTTCCAGAGATATGGATCGCTGACCGCGGACAACCCCGCCCCGCCCCGCCCCATCGGGTCTCGGCCTGCCATCATTACCGGCCAAAAGTGGGCCCCGGCCGGGGTCGTGGCAGGGTGGGGCGGGGCGGGGCGGCTTAGAGGCGGTCCCATTACCAATTGTAGTTCCGGCCTTCCGGCGTGGCCCACGCGTGGCGACCGCACCACGCGTGCCCCGTGCAGGCCGTGCAGGCCGTGCAGGCCGTGCAGGCCAACCGAGCAGCGGTCTGCCGGCACGCTGCGGGCCGCTCTCGAACACGGTCCTTTCGTCGCTCTGTCTCTCTCGCACGCATACGACGCGCACCACGAGTGCGAGAGAGACAGAGAGTGACCATCCGTCCACTGCTGCGACGAGCCCGCCGCGACGTACCCGTCAATGTGGGAGATTTACCGCGGCGGCCCTAAGCCGACTTGGAAGGGCTTAAGGGTCACGATGAAGTTGGAGTAGCTTTCACCATCGAGTTTGACTTTATCGACGGCTAGACCGGGAGGAGGGGGGCGGTCCGCGGAGGGCAGGGGGCCCGCAGTGCGGGGCCCACTAAATAGAATGCACCCCCTCCGCCCTCACCACCCCACGGCCTTGCCGGCCCCGCCGCAAGATGGACAAACAGAATGATGAAGACCGGAAACCGGCCGGCGGAAGCGGTTTAATTTCGGTCCGGAAGTACCGCCAAACAAAAACAAGCCTCGGAAGCGGAGCCGGAGCCGCGGGATGAAGGCCGTGAAGACGCTGCAGCAGCCGACCGATTCCGAGAGTTGTTTTCGTCGATCTCTCTCGCACCCACACGGGAGGCCACAGGAGTGCGAGGGGGACTGAGCGACGAAGACGACTCTCGCGGAATCAGTCTGCAGGTCTCGGCCCGGCCTGGAGGCAGCCTCGGCCGGCCTGCTCGGTGCCCTTGTTCGTCTTATTGCCGAGGGCAGCCGCCCTGGCTAGCCCTGGCTGCACAACCCATCGGCATATTCACCCCGCGGGGCCATGCATAAACCATGACTTGCTTGCTCCTGTCCTGGCGAGGCTATGGCGACAGTGCCGCGGACCGTCTTCGCCCCGCCCCGCCCCGCCCCGCGCTGCGGCTACGGACCCGTCCATGCGTATATTGGTGTCGGCGACACTATTTCGCTTGGCCGCAACGTCAAGGTCGACTTTTCTCATCTCTCTTCGTCCTTGTTCGGGCGCGCGCGTGGATCGCCCCCACCCCACCCCACCCCGCCCCGCCCCGCCCCGCCCCGCGTGGAGGCTGCAGGTACTCCCTGCGTCGGCACGCCCTCCGGGCTGGTCCGGACCGGCACGGCCCGCACGCACACCAGGGCACCGGGAGGCCGCGACGAGATGAAAGACACCACAACAAAGACGTGGCGATGGGCCGCACTTGAGAGCACTTATTGAGAAAGCTCCACACACGATCCGGTTACTTGGGTCGGCCACTTCACGAGGCGCGCCTCCGCCCCGCTCCGCCCCGCCACCGCCAGCCCCTTCGCACACATTTTGACTCACGCAGTTGTAAGTCTTCAGGAAATGGAAAATTCATATGACTCTCTCCCCTTCCACACACACACACACACAAACACATCCCGCTTTAACAGCAAGCTCTTAGGAGAAATCAGTTCCGAAAATTATTATTGACTGGTGAAATGTATGGCCGTTATATTATTCAGCCCACTATAAATCTTCCCCCGTTGTCGCTTCGCTTCGGAAAATAATTATCGTGTCGAAAATAATTCGTCCCCGGGTGTCATTTCAGGCGAGGCAGCGCGATTCTTTTTTTTTTTTACTTTTTTTTTGTCAGTGTAGGCCGAGGCGGCAGCACTTTGCTGCCCTCTCCACTCGATCTATCATTCCCTTATCACCTCTTTGCCGCCCCTCGTTCACGCCTTTCCCCCTCTCGCCGCTCTCGCCCCTCCCCCCTCCCCTCCACCCCCGCCAGCCAAATTGCGTCTACGAGTAATTATTGCTACCTTGTTGCGCCGCGTGCTCCCCGCACTGGGCCACGCCACGCCACGCCACGCCACGCCACGCCACGCCACGCCCACCGCGACAAAGGGCCTAATGCATTGGGCTTCAGTCAAAAGCAACCACAAACCCCTGCCACTTAACTTAACAACAAAATTTTTAATCTTTATTATTTTTTTTTCGCGTTTACACTGATACGTATTGCGAAGGCGGGAGGTCGCCGGCGGCGGGGCCACGGAGTTAGTGTTACTTGGAAATTGCACCGGGATAAACTATATTTCCAGACGGACTGCACGAAGAGCCATAAGTTTTCATTCCACTCCGTCTAATGCTCGCTGGCGGCGCTGGCGGGGCTGGCCTCGGCCTGGCCTCGGCCTGGCCGGCCGGGCCCTTGGTCCTTGGTCCGCCACAATTCAGCATCGCGCCGCCGCCGCTGCGTCCTCTCTCTGCTCGCCGGCGTCGCTCCGTCTCTCTCGCACTCGCGGCGCGTCGCGTGGCCGAGAGAGACGGAGCGACGTTGTTCGGAATCGGGCCGCGCTATGCCGCCCCAGCCGACCAGTTTCCGACGCCCGGGGGCTGGAGGGCGCGCGAGGCCGCGCCGCCCTGGACGCCCCGTCCTGGACGCCCCGCCCTGGACGCCCCGCCCTGGACGCCCCGCCCTGGACGCCCCGCCCTGGACGCCCCGCCCTGGACGCCCCGCCCTGGACGCCCCGCCCTGGACGCCCCGCCCTGGACGCCCCGCCCTGGACGCCCCGCCCTGGACGCCCCGCCCTGACGCCCCGCCCTGGACGCCCCGCCCTGGACGCCCGCCCTGGACGCCCGCCCTGGACGCCCCGCCCTGGACGCCCCGCCCTGGACGCCCCGCCCTGGACGCCCCGCCCTGGACGCCCCGCCCTGGACGCCCCGCCCTGGACGCCCCGCCCTGGACGCCCCGCCCTGGACGCCCCGCCCTGGACGCCCCGCCCTGGACGCCCCGCCCTGGACGCCCCGCCCTGGACGCCCCGCCCTGGACGCCCCGCCCTGGACGCCCCGCCCTGGACGCCCCGCCCTGGACGCCCCGTCCTGGACGCCCAGCCACAGGGCCGGCCCGCTAGGCCAGACAGCGCCAGCACAACAGACGTATAAAACGAATATGAGCTCGCACCAAAATATTGCTTTCATCAGGAAATTGGGCACGCTTTGCGGGGCTTTGCAGTGCAGGGGCAGGGCCCGCAGCGCGTCCTCGGGCACTCAGCCAGCCCCGCGCTTCACAACTCGTCCCTCGGCGTCCTTGTCAAATCCACCACCGCGGGGGCCCCTGGTCCCTGGTTCAAATACCGGCAAATGCGCCACAACGCTTGAATGTAGCCCCCCCCCCCTCTCTCTCTCCAATGTCAAGCAATTTCAATTTCTCTCTCACCCCGTCTCTCTCTCATCTTCCCTCTCCCTCCCCCCTCTCCCTCTCCCTCCCCCCTCTCCCTCCCCCCTCTCCCCCTCTCTCCCTCCCCTCCCCGCACGTGGTTGCTAGTGTATTGGATAGGCAGGCGGCCACCACTTTCGGCCACGTGGCGGTGAGGACGGCGAGGACGCGGGAAACTTGGGCGTAGCTCCGCGTAGCGCGGCGTAGCGCGGCCTGGACCGCCCGGGCAGCGGGGGGTGGGGATACGCACTGTTGTACGCACTGCAGGCCTCACCGACTTTCACTTGGGTGTGCGACTTGGCGTGCCCAGAGGGGCGGATAAAGAAAGAGAGAGAGAGAAGGGGGGAGAAAGAGAGAGAGGAGAGGAGAGGGGGAGGGTAAATAATAAGAGAAAGGGGCTCTGGGTTTAGCGGCCTGACGAAGACGGATGACGGCCGTTATGTTCACCGTTTGCTCATGTAAAGGTCAGCCCAAAGTTCCAAGGTCTGGGCTCGCCAAAGCGCGCGCGGCCGTTCGGATCGGCCCCAAGGGCCTTAAACACCCCAGTCGTGGAAGTCCACCGACACGGCCAAAGGTCGCGGCCCGGACTGCGTGGCTCGTTACCAGTGTGGGCCACAAGCGTGGGGTCACTTTACAAGCGTTTGGTACTTTACAAGTGTGGGACACTTTAAGTGTGCGAAGCTTTACAGGCCTGAGGCACTTTACAAGAGTGTGGTGAGTGGTACTTTAAGAGTCCGGAGCTTTACAGGCATGCGGTACTTCACAAGTACGTTGCGTATTACAAGTGTGTGGCACTCCATGTGTGGCATTCATTCACAAGCGTGCGGCACAAGTGTGTAATGTTACACGTGAGTGACTATACAAGTGAGCTTTAAAAGTGTCTTTTGAAAAGTGTGTAACGGCTTATGTCCCACTGCCGAGTGCACCCCCCTCCCCCCTCCCCCTCCCCGCCCGCTCCTCTCTCCGGGCCAACAAGTTTGTTTGATCGACACTGCGGGTGGCAGCAGCCCGAACGAGGGAGACGGAAAAAAAAGACAAGAATAAAATGGGAGCAGAAGGAAAAGGCAGGCAATCATCGTGAGACGGGGCCAAAGTAAAAGGAAGGAATGAATCGTGTAATAAAATCAGCCCCCAGTGCGGCCACCCCTTCGCCCCCTTCGGACGCTACATGCTCGACGTTTCCTCCGCGTCGCTCCGTCGTCACTCCGTCCCTCTCGCACACCGACGCGGCGCCCCGCGGGCGAGAGAGAGACAGAGCGGCGATTACACGGTCCAGAAGCAGCCTGCAGTGCCACACTCCCTGCCAAATTTGTCTGTCAGTCGCCCTCATCCGCGCAGCTGGCCGAACAACGCACTGCAATAAACTTGCCCGGGGAATTCACCAATTTTCGCGCGCGGGGAGTTCCGGTCCGCCTTAACTAGCCCGCCTCGCCGCGAGCGTCTCTCTCGCACTCATGGGGCGTCCCGTGTGCGTGCGAGAGAGACGGAGCGACGAGAGCAGCCAGCGTCGCCAGCGAGGCCCAGAGGCGAGGCCCCGGCCCCACAGGGCGTGGCGGCGCTGCATCTGATACGCTGCAGTTTTTCACGGCCGCTTGACGGCGTGGCGGGGCGGGGCGGGGCGGCAGGCCAGTCAACAGCGCAAAGACATAGTTTCACGTCGTTAAAGGGTAATGGGGTCGCACGGCGGGGGCGGCCGCACTGCCGCTGGAATCTCCTTACCAGAAATAAAGAAAAGTCTGCGCGCAAAAATAAAACAAAAATAAAAATAGCGGCGTAAACACAGAGAGAGGGAGAGAGAGAGAGAGGACACGCAGAGGATGAGGCAAAACATTGCAGATATTTTTCTCTCTCTGATGCTTTTACTTGACCTGGCTGGCGGGCGCGCGGGGATGGAAAATTCGGTCAGAAGGAGGAGAAGGTCATGGGCGCAGTGAGGGCTGAAGGGGGTTGAGGGGGGGGGAGGACTCCGGACGAGGAAGCCGGGCGGCGGAAGCTCGCGTCGTCCGCGATGTTTGATAAGAGACTCCAGACACTGATAAGTGGTTTGTACACGTTCTCCAGGGAGCGGTCCCACTGTACTCTCGCAGGGCCCCACCACTATGCATGAGGCGGGAGGTGTGTGTGTGTGTTGGTATGTGAGTGTGTGCAACCTCCCAAGGTGCAACTGTGTGTGTCAGAGAGGGAGAGCGAATGGAAGGGTGTGTTCGTGCACGTGTGTGTGTGTGTGTGTGTGTGTGTGTGTGTGTGAGAGAGAGAGAGAGAGAGAGAGAGAGAGAGAGAGAGAGAGAGAGAGAGAGAGAGAGGGAGGGAGGGAGAGTCGGCGCATGAATTAATCGCGGAGCCTTGAACTGGATACGAATGCACTTTCCGCCTCGCGTGCTTCCTCGCCCTGAAAGCCCTGAAAGCCCTGAAAGCCTGGCAAGCAGGCGGCCGGTGCATGGCTGCATCCATTTTTTATTTTGTTTTGCCCCCTTTGCCTGGGGAGGCAAAAGCTCGGGCAAAAGGCGGGGCGTTTCCCCGCGTCGCCGTCCCACTTAACGACCTGTTGGGCCGAGTTGGGCTCGGTTCGGCTGCCGGCGTAGCGGGCCGACGGGCCGACAGTGGAGTGGGCGTGGCCGCGCGCCGTTCCGTCGACTCGAGTAGTGTAGTGACGCAGGGAGCCGCGACTCGCCCGCGAATAAAGTTGGGGCCATCATTATCGACGCGCGGCAGCGAGACTGATTCCGAGAGTCGTCGCTCTGTCTCTCTCGCACGCGTGCGGCAGGCCCCGGGAGTGCGAGAGAGACAGAGCGACGACTCTGGGAATCGGTCTGCAGCGCAGCCCGGAGGGGGATGATGAGAGGGACTGGCATCGGTCGAGTGGCGGCCTGGAGGGCCGGAAGGGGCGCCCGAGGGGGCCAGTCGAAAACGGGGAGGGGGGGGGGAGGGGGGCACGTACCGCAGAGGCCAGACAGAAGTCGTGGCGCGGCCAGCACGATTGCGGGTGTACTCATTACGGGCCGGGAGGGTTAATGCGAAAAGTTTGGGTGGCGGCCTGGCGAGGAGGAAGGCGGCAAGAGGAACGTCTAGAGGAGCGGAGCACAGCGGAGCACAGCGGAGCACAGCGGAGCACAGCGGAGCACAGCGGAGCACAGCGGAGCACAGCGGAGCACAGCGGAGCACAGCGGAGCACAGCGGAGCACAGCGGAGCACAGCGGAGCACAGCGGAGCACAGCGGAGCACAGCGGAGCACAGCGGAGCACAGCGGAGCACAGCGGAGCACGCGGAGCACAGCGGAGCACAGCGGAGCACAGCGGAGCACAGCGGAGCACAGCGGAGCACAGCGGAGCGGCAAGACGGACGGACGGCCGAGCGAGGCGGCGCGAGGCGAGCCGACTAACGCCCAGGGAGAAAACTTATACGTGTCACTGGGCACGGTGGCGGGGCGGGGCGGGGCGGGGCGGGGCGGGGCGGGGCGGGGCGGGGCGGGGCCGCCTGCCGCGCGGCGGACCGGCGCGCGGAAAAATTGAAATGGATGGCACTGCGAGAGTGGCCGAGCGCGCCGCGTTCAAGATCATGCGTAAAACGAGGGGAGCGACAAAATCCTAAGCAGGGCGGAAACAAGATCTGGAAACTCCCGCGCGCGTCCCCGCTCACCCGCCCGCCCGGCACGCCGACACGCTAAACAAAAAGAAAATGTTTTTGAAAAGTTACCGGTGGCGTGCCGGGCGGGGGACGCCGCCGCGGGCACCGGACGACGGCCCGCGCCGCGGCGCGCCGCTCGCGGGGCTGACAGAAAGACGGAGTTGTTGTTTACCAAGGCAGGCCGGGGCAGGCCGAGGCAGGCCGCACCGCCGGGGAGAGTCCAAAAAGAAGCCGCCGGGATTTGTCAACGTCAGGCGTCGAAGCCTGCCCGGGAATTAGCCTCGGTCGAAAGCGCGAAAAAAAAGAAAAGAAAAAGACACGTACTTATCGCAAAAAAAAATCTCATTCAACGAACGTTAATGAAAGCAGATGATCCAACGCGTTTCACAACTGCTGTGACAGCCGAGAGGTTAGAGACGTGGGATCGAGTTACCGCAGGCCGGCGTTCGAATACCAGCGTCACAAAAGTTTTTTCGACTTGCTATCCTAAGGGTGGTGGTTCGAGGCCATCCGAGCGGAGCCGTGTGCAACAGGCCCACATGCCGGAGGTTCGACTCCTAACAAATATTTCCATTTAATTTTACTGCCTCACCCAGTGCGGTTCAAACCCGTAAACGTGAGCCCGCTCCGAGCATGGGACGTGGTGGTCCAGGGAGTAGAGGCGTCGGTTCCCAATGCAAGGGTCGGCGGTTCGACTCCCCCAACTTCTTGCGAAATTTTGACCGGGTCGGTCGAGTCCTGTTGCGTCAAGAACCTACCTCACGCCGATCCCCTCATCATGGGCCGTGGTGGCCGAGAGCGTTAAGTCGTGTGATCCCGGTGGCGGGGTCCGGGGATCGAATCCTATCATTTCATTTGGCTGAGCGTTAGCGAAGCCCTTGCCGTGTTTGGGCGCGCTGAAAAGTGACTGGTCGTGCGTCTGTCTGTCTGTCTGTGAGTCTGTTTGTACTCACCAACGATTCTCAGCAACTACAGTGGCTATAGTTTCAAGATTTCGTATTTAACGTCGCCTTAGTACCCCCCAACACGAGTTTGTTTCAAATCGTTGTTTAGTATCGTTTGAAATATTCAAAACATATTTTTGAATCAGGTCATTAGCGTGGTTAGGTTGGCAGCGCGGCAGCGCTTACCAATTTCTCATACCTGCGGGTCCGCGGCTCTCAAATACGGGACTTAAGCAAATAAGCAAATAAAACGAAATAAAGAGCAGAAGGGTTTAGAAATGAGATCGGCCTTAGTTTTTCAACATTCTAGAATGATTAAAACCATTTTGGAACACCAACACAGCGAAATATGGAAAAGGGATTCGAAAATGATTTACGTGTTTCGTTCCCCTCTCCCCCCTCCCCTGTCAGAGGGGAATCATCTTCAGGTCAGTGCACTTTGACAAAGCTTTGTAAAAAGGATGTTTTTATTTTGACCTTTTGTATTGTGTGCATCTTCTTATTTCATTCTAGTGTCATCCTCTTTTTAAAATTTTCAAACTAGAGGAAATTAGGGAAATGCATAAATAACTTGTGTTGAAATTGGCAGGCATACTTAGTTTGGACTCGAGAAATTCATTCTATTGCAATGCTGCAAGCTGACAAGAGTCCAAAAGTACTAACATGAGTTTATTAATAGAATCAATATATGGTTGTGTATATTTAATCCTAATGGAGTTTGAATTGATGTTGGTTTCAAAGAGACGACTCAGGTTTTGAGCGGTGAGTGAATTGGTGATTGGATTTAGTGAGACGATTCCTTTAACTTCACCGAAGTTAATGTAACTGGTACTACTCAGTAATGTTTACATGAGTAAGATAAATTATGTCGGTTCATTAAGCCTTGGGTAGCCTTGGCATTGGACTCTATGTGACGAATCACTGGATTTGACAATAATTTGTCCCCGTTAACTGGTTTAGATCAGCCTACCCTAAACTGACTCTCTTAATATTTACTGTGATAACATGTTCCAACCAATATTGTTTTATTCACTGGTTCACAATGAAAGAATAACAAAATGTTTCATAAATATAACTTATACAATTGTGAGTTCATTAGTTAAGGAAAAAGAGTTATCGAATAGTGACCCAAGCATACGAGTAGCCAATTAAGCGATTCCATGTTGGCAATTGAATTTTACTCGACTGAGGGATTTGCTTTGGTGTGGCATCAGGGAATTGGTGACGACAGAGTGTGCTTCATGAAGACAAATAGGAACAATATACAGAAATTGAGTTTTAAGTATTGTATGTAGTTTGCAGTGTACTGGTCACAAAAACTACATTTATTTCAATGCCAATCCTACATTTTCATCTAGAGCTACGCAATTTGGGGCAAAACTTTCCAAGTTGAGATTTATGTATTTCCCTGTAGTTTTCAGTGCGCTGACCTCAATATTGACATCTTAATTGTCCCCTAACCCAAAATTTAACCGATTTTTGGTTAAATTTTTTGAAATGAATTGTACAGTGATTCTTGCAGTTTTTTGAGTGCTGATAACGAAAATAACTCCCATTTTAACACCAGACCTTTATTTTCATCCCATATTAGATCATTTTGGACCAAAAATTTCAAGTCAAGTTTTATATTGTTTCCTGCAGTTTTTTGTGTGCTGAACTCGAAAATGACTTCCAAAATTTTTCCCAGACTCACACTTACCCGAATTTTGACCAATTTTGGACCAAAATTTTTAAATCGAGTTTGACATTGATTCCAGCAGTTTTTGGTGTGCTGATAACGAAAATCACTTTCATTTCGACTCCAGACTTATATTCTCATCGCAAATTAGATCATTTTGGACCAAAATTTTCATGTTGAGTTTTACATTGTTTTCTGCAGTTTTTGGTGTGCTGAGCTCAAAAATGACCTTCAAACTTTTCCCAGACTCATATTTAACCGAATTTTGACCAATTTTGGACCAAAATTTTTAAATCGAGTTTGACATTGATTCCAGCAGTTTTTGGTGTTCTGATGACGAAAATCACTTCCATTTGTACCCCTGGTCTAAAGTTCACTGAATATGAGCCCATAAGATGGACACTTCGTCTAATCAAGCAAAGTCCAAAGTGCACAAAAATGTCAATTCGCATCGCTCAGCCACACTACGCGCCCAGACTGAACGGCGCGTACCCCTAGTTACATTTTTCGAACGCATTCCTCCCAGTGCAACTCAAACCCGTCGTCCAACACGCTGCCAGACGTACAAGCGTGATAGCGTAGTGGTCAGAGTCACATTCACCTGGCCACTCCGCTGTGGGTGTCTAAAAAGCAATCCGCTTCGGCGGGTTGGCCTCGGCACTGGAGCGATGGAGTATTTGATCCATCAATCCAGACCATCCGGTGTGTGGTTGCGGGTGGTGCCTCCTTGACTCGTCGGGGAGGCGATGATAAGTCCTTTGAAGCTGGCCTAAAACGCTGTATGTTCGGTACGGGAGCGCCGGACAGTGGGGGTACCATGGGGTACACAACCAACCCTACGAAAACAAGAAGCTCCCACCAAACCTCTTCTCTGTCTGAGTCTCTCTCTGTCTCTCTGTCGTCTCACTCTACGTCCCGCCCCTCAAAGAGCTTCGTACTGGGTGCTCTCACCCAGCTGCCTGAGCTTTGGGGTCCTACTGGGTCCCCCGGCGAACGCTTGGGTCGCTGACGGGATTAACCCCAGGTACCTGATAGCACCGGTTCCCATCCCGAACACAAGTAAAGCAGGAGGCCTCCCCATTAAGACTGGGGAGGGGGTGTAGAGTTCAATTTTTTTTCTTTTCCCTTTCAAATTTCTCAGTCAATACTCGTTCGGTTTCCTTATACGGGGTAGTATGCGGGCTCATTCCAAAGATAGTAATTAAAATTGTGTATGAAAAAAAATATATAGACCCGAGCGAGGTGGCCGGTGTTGGTACTAGCCGTGCCGAGCTGTGGCCTGCACCGCCCGCCGCCGAGCCCGACTTGAAGCCTGACTTGAAGTTTTGTCAGGTTTAACCTGACGGTCACTATGCGGCTGGACAACTAAAAAGGCATTTCAATCTAACTCGAAAATGAGCTCAAAGGGTTCAAACCACGCCTCAAACCTCAAAGTGAAAAAAATTCACATGGCATCCAAACAACTTAAAATTTTGAAAATGTAATTTTTTTTTAAATGTGAAGTTTTTTTTTCTCAGATCCACCAACCACAATCCGAGCCGCGGCCAGATGCTGGATAAAAAAATGGCGGCGCAACGTTATTTCGAATGGTCGACTGAACATTGCGAGGGGGCGGTAAGCGGGGGAAATGGTTCCGGTTGACTTAGGACGGCGCAGGGCGGCGCAGGGCGGCGCAGCAGTCACCCTTTCCGGCCGCGTGGGCCCCGCCAATCAGATCCACCACTGTGGACAGTCCGTGCGAGTGAGAGTGAGAGAGAAGAGGAAATTGAGAAGAGGAAAAAAAATAAAGCCCTGGAAGTGTCCGGCCTTGAGATGGAAGCCGCGGGCGGGGAGAGGGGGGGAGAAGGCGGGCGGCGAACCACGCCGCAGCGCCGCGCGCTCTCGCCATGATACAGTTTTCTTCGTTACCTGCTAAGCCTCTGGGAATAGATATTTTCGGCGCCACTATATAAGATGGAAACCGTCCCCAGCCCCACCCCTCGCCCTAAAGTTGGTATTCCCTGCGGACCGGACTACTCCGCTACCCTGCGGCCCCGTCTCCCCCCCCCCCCCCCTCCCGCCCCGGCCCTGCTCTGTCCGCGCTGATTGGTCGGAAGTGCACCCGGGAAGCACACGAAACAAGAATGCCGTTCCGGGCCAACCTTCAGGAACCGGTCGACCGGCGGCCCATGTATACTTAAGGAGGGATGCCCTGAAACAGGGCAATTTCTCTTTTCCGTTCTTTTTCCTGTTTTGTTTGTTTGTGTTCGTCGGAAACAACGGCGGAGTGAAGGAGCAGGTGAAGCGTGGACTGCTCAATGAAACATAACGACCCTGGCGCCGCCCACACCACCCCGCCCCGCCCCGCCCCGCCCCGCCCCGCCCCGCCTGCCACGCGTAGCCCGAAAAAGGACAAAACTTGAGAATGGTTAAGAGGGCAGTGCAGGGAGCGAAGTTGGTAATGAGCTCCGCTCGGTTGCTGCGCGAGTAACGCCGAGACGCCACGTTGACCATTTGTCTCTCCAAAGGGCGAGGCGAGGCCTGGCCCGGCCTGGCGGAGCGAGCGCCATTTTCGAATGCCACCGGCCTGGCCCTCTTAACGCGCCACAGCGGCGCAACGGCGAAAACGAGGCAACGGCCACCGAAGCACGAGGAGGGTCGCCGCAGTCTCACTCGCACCCCTACAGCGAGTGCGACAGAGACGGAGCGACTCTCGTTCGGACTCCACCTGTACTGCAGAGTGGCACACTGTGAAACCAAGAGGGGAGAACTCTGCCTGGTACTCACACTTGACGTCCAGCCGCACGGGGTTGCTCTCGCCGTCGCCCTCCTGGTTGTACGCCACGCACGTGTACATGCCGGCGCGCGCGCGGCTCACGGACTGCAGCACCAGCGACTGGTTGCTGATGATGGTGCCCGCGGACGCGTTCTGGATCAGCGGCTGCCGCTGCAAAAGAGGAAAGCAACAAAAATCCGTCAGCAAACACAAATCAGGGCCGAGCAGGCGGAGTTTGTGCACACAGTCCGCGCGGCACCCAAATGGAGGCAAAAAGGTGCCACTGTTGATCCACGTCGCATGCGCTCGCCGTGACGTCATTTCATGTCAATATGACTTCTTTCCGGCGGAATTCCGAGTTTTTGTTGTACTTTTGTTGCACTATTCACACTTTTTCTTGCAGTGTACCCTCAACGGGCAGGGCGCAAAATAAGGCGCTTGGCCGCCGTGAAAGCCGCCGGAAACGTGCCCACTTTGTGGCCACTTATGCCCGACGAGGCGCTCAAGTGTCGGTCTCGTTCTGGCCGCGGCCTGGCCCGGGGCGGCCGCGGTGACAGGGGTCATCCATTAGCCATCGCCTTGCCTCAGCCTTGGCTCAGCCAGCCCAGCCCTGAGGTTTCAATTAAAACTGATGGCCGGGCCTGGCCGGTCCGTCCCGGTCCGTCCCGGTCCGTCCCGGCCCGTCGGCCGCGAGGACTGCTTTTCGGAGGAGCGGCGCGCTCTGCCACCTGGTAATTAATGGATGATCCTGGCCGCGCTCGGCGGCTGCGCGGCATCCGTCTTCACTCCGCAGCGCGGCCGCGTTGTCATCCTTGGCCGGGAATCAAAAGCGGGGAAAGACGGTGGCGGCCCGCTGCGGCGACCTGCCCTGCGGTGGCCCGGCCCCGTGGAGTTATCCCCTGATCCGGCTGAGCCCGCCGGGCCCGGCCGTGCCCGACCACATCTCAATACTCCCCCGGCACACCGGCCTCGTTTGGGCCTCCGCCCGCTGCCTGCACACTGAGAGTCGTTTCCGTCGCTCTGTCTCTCTCGCACTCACGGGCCTAAGTGCGAGGGAGACAGAGAGAACGGAAAGGACTCTCGGAATCAGTCTGCTGGTTTCGTCCGGGCCGGCTGCTCGTGTATTTCCCAGTGCCGTCGTCGCGGGCTGCGACGTCGTCCGTGTCAACAAGGAGCTCGGGTAGCGCCGCGCCGGCCTCGGCCACGGAGCCCCGGGGGGCAAAGGGACGACGCCACGGCCTCGCACAGTGGGCCAGAAGACCGGTGGAGGCGGCCAAAACTCTAGACCCGTTTTGAGCTGCAAAGTCGCTAAACAGGGCTCGAACCGAACGTGTGACCCCACCAATGGATTCCTCGTTCGGAGAGCAGTCCATTGGTGGGGTCACACGTTCGGTTCGAGTCCTGTTTACCGACTCTGGAGCTCAAAACGCGTCTAGAGTTTTGGCCGCCTCCACTGGTCTTCTGGCCCACTGTGCGGCGGCCCCTCTCGGAACAAGGGCCGCCTCATTTCACAGTACATAGCCTCTATGTCTCGGCCTCGGCCGTCCCTGCCTGGGCGCGCTCGCCGCGCTCGGCGCAGTGGACCGCCGCCGACATGAGCATGGCGCCGCGTCGCGCTATCCCGCGTTATCCCGGATCGGACCCGCACCCTTTGAAAACCAACGCCCCCGGTGCCTTGGTGTGCTGCTTGGCTGCAGCGGGGGGCCGTGGGGGCCGTGGGGGCCGTGGGGGGCGGAGGGGGGCGGCGGGGGGCGGCGGGGGCGAGCCAACCACGCGGACATCTGATCCCTTCCTTTGGACGAGGAAAAGCGGTGATCGGCACGCACGCCCGGAGTCGCGCTGTCTCTCTCGACTCTGGAGCGACTCTGGAGCTCGAGACGCGTCCAGAGGTTTTGCCGCCGCCACCGGTCTTCTGGCCCACTGTGCGTTGGTGCGGTCACCGCCCTAGACAGCGGAGTTTTCCGCCTCGTGAAAGGCTGGGGACTCGATTAGCTGAACCGCCATGGCGGCGCGGAGTGGAACGACCACACCATTTAACACGGTCTCTCAGCGTCGGTGCGCTCTAAGGGTTGCGAGAGAATGCTAGAGCGTTAGAACCTGTCGGTTTGACAGTGAGCTGGAAACAGACGACGAGCGTAGCCGCGCCACCGCGGTGCATCCTACTCCAAGGACCAAGGTGCTTCCGTGCGGACATGTGCGCCCTCGTGTGCGCCAATGTCTTCCAGTGGGCCAGCACCGAGGCCAGCACCGAGGGCAGCACGCCGACGGGCGGCTCATCGTGTAAGCACGCAGCCACGGCAGACGTCAACGGGGTTACGGGGCCTCAGACTCGAATGATAAATTCGCGTCACGAGCGCGGCCAGCCCCCCCTCCCCTCCCCTCCCCTCCCCCTCCCCTTGCCCTCCTTGCAGCGCAGCGAGCCTGGAGCGAGCTCTATACATTGTCGCCGGGCCTCACTGTGGTGAGCCACCCCCAGCCAGAAGTCCACTAACATTCCACCAGGGCGATGTATGGCCGAGCCTGACCTCCTTGTCTGTCGCCGCACCGCCGCACCGCCGCCACCCGCAGGGCCCGGAGGATCGTGATGGTGTCCGAGGCCGGGGACGCACAGTGGGCCAGAAGACCGGCGCAGCCGGCCAAAACTCTAGACGCGTTTTGAGCTCCAGAGTTGCCAAATGGGACTCGAACCGAACGTGTGACCCCACCAATGGATTGCTCTCCGAACGAGGAATTCATTGGTGCGGTCACACGTTCGGTTCGAGTCCCACTTAGCAACTCTGGAGCTCAAAACGCGTCTAGAGTTTTGGCCGCCTGCGCCGCTCTTCTGGCCCACTGTGCGCCGGCGTGGTACAGTCGCCTGCAAAAGTGGCGCGCATCACCGCCGCGCCGGCGACAGGGACAGACAGGGACTCATTGGGCTGCGTGCGGCACTGCGTGGCACTGCGCGGCACTGCGTGGGGGCCGCGGCTGGCTTGGCGCCGCGCGTCTGCCGGCACATCCATCGTGGCGGCGGCGCCTCGGCAAACGACGTCATATTCGCGCGGCGGGGACGGGGCGACGCCGACGACGGCGACGACGGGGAGCCGCAGCACCGCGCCCGACCGCGCAGCACCGCGCAGCACCGCGCAGCACGCCAAAGCGCCTCATCTGGACGGCGATGGCCGGGAAATCGTCCGACCGACCCTGTGCGCCGTGGGGACGTAAAAAGAACGCGACGCGTTGGGGCGGGCCTTGGGGCAGGCCGGGTTGCATCGAGGGAGCGAGTTCGGTTCTCGAAAGGCTCGTGCAGGTAATACGTGACGTCATTTAGGGGTGGGGGAGACCGTCAGGGGTACGGAACGGAGGCCTACGCAGTGATTGCAGGGAAGCTCCACACAAAACTCTATATTTAGCAATCTTCAAACAGTGAAGCTTCCAGGATAAAGCAACGTGAAAGAGTATCCAGTGTACCACACGTGTTCCTGCCATTGCACCACACATAACACGTCCGCGTGGGCAATGGTCCCGCCGGGGCTTCGTTTACCGTTGACCCGCGCGTTTTGGCGGGGCTCCAATGACAAAGGGCCTCGCTGCCTCCACTGCGAGTGAACGCAGGCAGTAAGGCAAGGCCCGCCTCACCTGAGCGCCTCGAGCGCCGTGAGCGTGGGGCGACTGCCGGAAGCTCGCTTACTTTGGCAAGGACACTGGAAGTGAGTGACACTCGAAGGGGAACGGGAATGAGGCGAAGACGGCGGTGCGAGAGAGCGCGCGACAGAGGGCGTGCGTGGGTGCGCCCTGCGCCCCCACTCTGCGCGCCAACCCGCGCCAGGCCGCCACTTCCCCGCGCGGTCCCCTGCGGAACTTAGGCCCGGTCTACCACGACATAACAATTTAACCCCGGCGCCTGCTTTGCTTGGGAACGGCCACCCAGGGGCCAATGCTTGCAATCCCGATACTGCGCGGGGAGGGGGCGGCCGAGGGCGGCACGGCGAGCACTGCCAGCGCCGCGGCAGACAGAGGGAGGTGTGGCGACGGCGCCACCCTCCTCGACGCCGTCCTCGGCGTAATCTCGGGTGGCCGCCGAAGTGGTCGCGGTGGTGGCGGCCGGGGACAGGACGCGGGCCCCTAAGGACCTCGATAACAACTTGAGCGCGGCGCGGACGAGAGCACTGAGCCTATCGGCCGCATGCAAAGTGCGCCTGATGGAACCAGCCGCCTGCACAGTGGGCCAGAAGACCGGCGCAGGCGGCCAAAACTCTAGACGCGTTTTGAGCTCCGAAGTCGCGAGTCGCTGCAGGGTGCCGGGCCGCCGGGCCGCCACCCCCGGCGACCTCGAGCAGCACCGAGCCAGGGCCAAGCCAGCGCCCCGCTGCCCCAGTCGCGCTGATGTGGCCGCTGTTATAAAAAGAGCTGTAAAACAACTGGAGCGGAGACGGTAAAGGCAAGGCGGTGCAGCAGCTGCAGCTCTGCGCCCCGCCCCGCCCCGCCCCGCCCCCCCCGCCCCGCCGCGCCTTGGCCCGCGACGCGGCGACCTGGAAGATGATCGCGGACGTCTTCACCCGGAGAATATGGAGTCGGCGCGCGGCGGAACGCCGAGCGCGGAATCGGGAACCGGAACTTTTGGGAAAGGTGACCGCACGCCGGTGACTTACCTCGTGCCGCCAGCCGACGCGGAAGATCCTGGGGTTGGCCTTGATGTGGCACTCGAAGAACACGTCCACGCCCTCCGTCATGGCGCTGGCGTTGAGCGGCCGGCCGAGCTGCAGCGTCACCACTGGCACGTCTGGGGCAGGCAATGGACGCCGTTACCGTCGTTGTCCTTCTGCGGGATGCCTCCCTCACAGTGGGCCAGATCGGCGCAGGCGGCCAAAACTCTAGACGCGTTTTGAGCGCCAGAGTCGCTAAACAGGCCTCGAACCGAACGTGTGACCCCACCAATGGATTTCTCAGTCGGAGAGCTATCCATTGGTGGGGTCACACGTTCGGTTCGAGTCACATTTAGCGACTCCAGAGCTCGAAAGCCGTCCGGGACTTTCACCGCCTGCACCGGTCTCTGGCACACTGTGCGGTGCTTACGTCGCTTGTCTCTCTCGCACTCACGGGGCGTCCCCTGGCCGTGCGAGAGAGACAGAGCGACGGAACCGGCTTGCTCAGATACAGCAGGTAGTACTCACGGTAGATGTCGAGCGTCCAGCTGTCCACGAGGGCCGAGTTGGGCAGCCGGGGGTTCTCGGCGCGGCAGCTCAGCACCATGCCGGAGTCGTCGACCTTGGGCGAGTACAGAAGCGTGCTGATGGTGGAGTTCTGGTCCTGCGACGTCTGCAACAGAGCCACAGTGGCGCCTTAACACGACGTGTGTATCGACAGGCTTATCTCCGGCGGCGCTATTCGGAGCGCCAGGGCTGCCTGCTGGGCCTGGCCCGGCCTGCTGCAGACTGATTCGTCGCTCTGTCTCTCTCGTACTCACGGGGTGTCCCGTATAGGGGCGAGAGAGACGGAGCGACGAAAACGGCTCTCGGAATCAGTCTGCTGGCGGGGCTGGCGGGTAGATGGAGCGTTTTCCACAGACGCCGCGAGGCGGCCTTACAGTGGGCCACACAGGCCGATTCCAAACAATGCCCCGCCTCTCTCGCACTCACGGCGCGGTCCCTAGGGGCGCGAGAAAGACAGAGCGACCACAGCACTGTTCGGGATCGGCCTGGGGGACGGATCGCGAGTCCTTGAATAGGTCACGAATCAAACACATGTGATGTAGATCGATGTAGATTTTTCCTCAAAGGGCGGCCTGTCCCCATTACCACACGGCCGCCTCGGCGTCGGGTCGGGCCTCGAAACGTGCCCAGTGCGGGTCCCTTGGCGCCGCCTCGGCGAGACCCACTAGCGCTGCCCCAAGGACACGCAAGGACACCGGCAGCAACACTCCAAACTTGTTAGCGCTGCGTTTCACGGAGTACACGGAGTGGCCAATCCACGAGCCGACAATTACGGACCCATATTCCCGGAAACGACGAAAGGAGTACGGCGCCTTATGAAAACCGTTTCTCTGGCAGCGCACAGTGGGCCAGAAGACCGGTGGAGGCGGCCAAAATTCTCGACGCGTTTCGAGCTCCAGAGTCACTAAATGAGACTCGAACCGGACTGTGACACCACCAATGGATTCCTCGTTCGGAGAGCAAACCATTGGTGGGGTCACACGTTCGGTTCGAGTCCCATTTAACGAATCTGCAGCTCAAAACGCGTCTGGAGTTTTGGCCGCCTCCGCCGGTCTTCTGGCCCACTGTGCAGCGTGCTGCTTTTACCTCCGTCTCGGCCTTGCCTTGCCTTGCCTCGGCTGCAGCGGCCAGGGACGAGGCCCGGGCAGAGGCCCGCCGCCCGCCCGCAGGGGCCAGTCCGGAAATGGAAATTTCTTGACACGACGGACAAAGCCGGGGCTTTGAGCAGCCCTGATGGCCATAAATGCATTACTTCAAACAGAAGGCGAAGATTGGATTCGGAGAATGAGTCCCCTCAGGGCCACCAGGGCCACCAGGGCCACTCCGGCCGGCCCCTTTGGCCGACGAAGGCCTGGCCTGGCGGGGTGAGCAAGGGCTTGACAAATAATAATTCTCCTTGAGTAGATTGTTTTGTCGCGTTCGGCCGGCCGGAGCAACGGGAGATAAAAGAACAAGTTGAGGGGATTTCGAACGCAAAGTGTGAATAAAAATAAAGAGAGTCCACTGTCGGGTCGGCGCCCTGCAGGCCCGAGAAGGCGAGGCCGAGCGAGGCGCAGCCTGAATGGAGTTTTGTTGCGGAACTGCAGGGACAGATTCAGGGCCGGAGGGAAGGGCTCCGGGCAGGCGGACGGAAGAGCAGAGAGGGTGAAGGGCGTGGCAGGGCGTGGCAGGGCGTGGCAGGGCGTGGCAGGGCGTGGCAGGGCGTGGCAGGGCGTGGCAGGGCGTGGCAGGGCGTGGCAGGGCGTGGCACGGCCTCACAGGGCATGCCTTAGCATAATTGGGGGCAATGAGTGACGCCCGCGTGTGGCTCGGGCCGGCACGAGAGACGAGAGGGACGAGAGGGGTCGAGGTTTCAGACTTTGACACTTACTTCTCAATGAGGATTTGGGGGCTTTGCAAAGGCGAGGTGCTCACGACGAGACACGGTTTATTGAACCGTCCCGAGCCTCCTCGCCTCAGGCCGCGCCGCCGCGCCCGAGCCGCGCCCCAACGGGGACCAGCAGTGATTCCGAGCAGTGCTTTCGTCGCTCTGTCTCTCTCGCACCCTAACCGAAGCGTGCGGGTCGCTCGAGCTGACCTGGCCGACCGTCTCAAAAAGTCGCATCGTAGGGTGCGAGAGAGACAGAGCGACTGTGCCGAACCGTACTGCATGGATATTGCAAACGGAGCGCGCGCGGACGAGTGCACGCGGCACTTCTGTGGACAGATCGAGAGGCTTCCGTGATGGGAGCCTTGTTGGAAACTTTGCATAGAAGGCAATCTCGCAAGTTTTGTGTTGTTCGAGGGCCCGGGCCTCTACGCCGCGTGTGGCGGAGGGAGAGAGAGAAGCGAAAGAGCAAGTCACTGGCGCGCAGCCCGCGTCGAGGCGACGCGCTGAATAACCCGCCGAAAACATAAACAAACAGGAAAACAGAACGTCTAATCGTTTTTCAGTGAAAGTCATCTCGGGATATTAAACCATAATTAGCCCGCCATTATGGAAACGACGGCGCGCTTCCGGTTTGGGGTTGGACGGGTTAGACGCGGCGAGCCAATCACACCCTGGCCTGTTGCTTTACACAGCCGATCGGTTCGAATATTTAAAATGCCCCTTCCCCCGCCTCCCCATCCCCCTGCCTGCCGCTGGATTGTTTTTGTCAGATATTCAATAACGCCCTGCCGTGCCAGCCTTCGGTGTCGCCTTCGCCACGGTCTTCGCCGCCGTCCCCGGGGTCGCTTTCCCGCCGCATTGATTGATTGTTGACTTATTCAGGGGTCAACGCCCCGGGCGACCTGCAAGGCCTGCAAGCTCTGCCAGGCCCAGAGGCCACGCCAAGCCAGGCGCGGGGAGGAGCCGCGGAGGTGCAGACGCCCACCGCCCAGGGTCGGCCGCCAAGTCGGCGGCAAGGGTCGACGGCAAGGGTCGACGGCAAGGGTCGACGGCAAGGGTCGCGGCAAGGGTCGACGGCAAGGGTCGACGGCAAGGGTCGACGGCAAGATTCGAAAGCAAGGGTCGACGGCAAGTCGACGGCAAGGGTCGACGGCAAGGGTCGACGACAAGGGTCGACGGCAAGGGTCGACGACAAGGGTCGCCGCAAGGGACGGCGGCCACACACCGCGGCTGCCACAATCGAGTCCAACTAATTTCACGTGTCGAGAAAGGGTCGACACGTCAACGACGCGAACCCCCGTCGAAACCAACAACGACTGCGGCTTGCGCCCTTTCGCGTCCGCCGCTCGGCCAGCTCGGCTGCGACGGGTGCCGAAGTGTTGAGGGTGGCGGCCCTGTGGGGTGACGTGCAGAGGCGCCGCGCACTGGCGGCGTATCGGCGGATCTCCCAGCGACAGGCAAGCGCGCGAGTTTGGCAGCGCACCGCTCTCAGCGGGCTGATGGCGAACAGCGGTCTCGTCGCTTGTCTCTCCAGTGGCGTGCCGTTAGGGCCGCAAGGGGAGAGAGAGAGAGAGAGAGAGAGAGAGAGAGAGAGAGAGAGAGAGAGAGAGAGAGAGAGAGAGAGAAGACGCTGCGGGGAGTCCACCCCCTCCCTCGCTTCCATTAGCACACGCGCCCCCTGGCGTCATCGCGGGAACCTTGTGAGGCAAAGTCCCTCGCTCCTTCTTCCAGATTGAAACGCAACTGTCTAATTCCATCCCGGCAGTGGCTGCTCAACCAATGCACTCGCATATTGCTCTTTCGTCTGTTTCCGTCTGTTGCCGGGCCGGGGGGGGGGGGGGTGACAGGCGCGGCGGACAGCCATGCCGCCCAGTGCCGTCCCGAGACGCGGAAAAACAAGAGCATCCCGAGAATACGAGCGGCAGAAAGCAGAAATCAGCGATCCGGCGAAATTGCAACAAAAACGGGAAAACGGGGGCAAGCGAAAGAATCACCGTGGAGCGCTTACCTTATTAGCGCCGAGTAATTCAATGAGTGGATCTTGCCGGCGGTGCAGTGGCTCGCGAAAGAAGAGGAAGGGGGCGGGGGCAGAATGAAAGTTAAATTTGTTGTGCACTTTTTTACTTTTCTCGTACCTTTTTCCACTACTGCCTCTCCCTGACGAGAATCGGCTTATTAATGGTCAAAGTGCGTCGTCATTTTCCTCCCTCCTGTAGCGGGAAAGTCTTTGACAACGAACCACACTAGTACGTTGCTTATAAGAAAAGGAAAAGAAAAGTACCGAGGCACTTGGCAGCAAAATGCTATGGTTTTTGTTTTCAACAAATTTCTGCAAGCCTGAGGAGATTTCAACTAAGAAAGTCCGGCTTGCTGAAAAATAGCTAAGATGCCTCTGTTTCGTGTGCTGCCATTAATTTTCTTAGGCTCGCGTTCGATCGTCTCGACGAATCGCCGCCGCCAGAACCTCTTTTCGAGTGGCGAAACATAACAACGGCGACCACACTCGCGTCCATCAGTGCAGCAATTACTGCAAATCCTTGTGAGGAATAATAGCGGAATCACGAGGCCGTTATTTCTTACGACTCCCCCCCCTTTCCCCCTTCCCCCTCCCCTTTTGCCCTTTTCCGCCAGGCAGAACTACCCCCGACCAATATCCCCGCGCCGCCCCACCCCGCCGTCCCGCGGGACCACCCGGCGGTGTGCTTGACTGCGCTGAGCTCCTCCAACACCGCCGCGCACCGCTACGTCACGAGGAGGTCGGTACCTTTCGGGGAACCGAACTCGATAGCTCAGGAGATTAATTAACGGCGCGGCTGCGGGGCGCCGAGGACGTGGAGGGCGCCGCGGGGCACCGAGGACGCCGATGAGGACTACGCCAATACAGCGAGGACGCCGTCGAGGACTACGCCGACCAGGAGGACGCCACCGAGGACGCCGTCGAGGACGCCGCCGAGGAAGCCGACGAAGACGCCGACGAGGACGCCTTCAAGGACGCCGCCGCCGTCGTCCCCGGAAGCCTGCTCACCTCTTCGACGTCAAGGAAAGCGCGCGTTCCACCCCGCGGCCTGCTCCACGGCCTTGGCCCATTCCGCTGATGGCATTCCCGTTCAACACCTTGTCTTCGACTTGTCTTTTTCTGGCTGGCTGCTTGTTTGCGACGTGTCGGCGGGGCGGCGCCGCGTCACAATGCCTTACAATGAGGACATGAAAAATACAGCAGCAAGCGGCAAGGCGTGGGGGCGTGGGGCGGGGCGAGGCGAGGCGGGGCGAGGCGGGGCGAGGCGGGGCGAGGCGGGGCGGAGCGGGGCGAGGCGGGGCGGGCACATTGTGCCTTTATGTCCCCTCGGCGCTCCCGTGCAAAGACGTTCAAACGGCGCGGTTCGTGGAACACAGGGCAGTCGCAGTCCACTACGAGAAACAACCGCAGCGTGGCGCATTTTGTTTTTCCGGTGGAGTGGAAGGTGAACGGGGGCGACGAAGCCGATAGGACGGCGGCGGTGTCGTCCGCTGCTTAGGACTCGTCAACTAATCATGGCGACTCCTCGCCTGCTTCCCGTTCCCCTCAGCACGCCACATCCGGCGAGTAATCCCGGGGGATCCCCGGCGGGGCGGTCCTTCGGAGCGGTCCTTCGGAGCGGTCCTTCGGAGCGATCCGAGAGGACTCGTTCCCGCTTTAATCACCGGGCATGAAATTAACAGTGAAGGTGAAAAGGACGCGCTTCCCGTCCTCCACCCACCCCTCCCCTCGTGCTCGGCCGCCAAGCAGCCATCTTCCCGGCCTCGGCGGCCTCGGCGGCCTCTCGACGCGGAGCGGCAGAGCGGCAGCGTGCTGAAAAGTCAAAAGCCCGCGTCGGGGAGAGCTTTTGAAGCACCCCTCGATGGCGAGGACCGCTGGCAAACTCTCTCCCCTGCGACCGCGGTGATGCGCCGCACCTCGCCACACACACACACACACACACACACACACACACACACACACACACACACACACACACACACGAGCCAATTTAGGACAAAATGAAAGGGACGCGGCCGACGCGGTTGCGGCTCTTTCGAGGGGGAAACGAATAGTAAATTTCATGTCGGCTGGATTCCGGATTATACCGCCGAAGTGCCCGCCGATTACCTCCGGGTTAAATAGCCTTTATTTTCCAGTATGATCCTTATTTCGCTGGATGACCACCGGATTACCCCAGATTACCAACGGATTACCTCAAAATTTCTGGTAATCCGGATCGTGGACAACTCGAGGTGGAAAAGCACTGACCAGGCATGCACCTACGCTATATCTCGCCCCGAAAATATCGGGATTTGGCTAAGGAAACCCAAAATTAGATAGAATTCGTCCACCGGCACGCGTACTGTTGTGTATGGAGCGACCCGACCGCGACGCGAGTGCACCAATTTGCGGGCAACTGGATTACCCAAGTCGCTACCCCCGCGGACACTTCGCTTTGATCAGGCGCGGCGCGACCGCGTCGGAAAATGATGTCGGCATGGGGCCGGCGCGGCTGGGCGGTGGCAATGTAGTCCTTTTTCGTGGCGGCGCCATGACTCCGGCGTGGCGCCGTGGTCAGCGGCCGTGGCTTGCGGTGGCGGGGACCAGACCGGCAGATCCACTGCAGACTGAATCCGAGAGTCGTTTTCGTCGCTCCGTCTCTCCCGCACCGACACGGGACGCCTCACGAGTGCGAGAGAGACAGAGCGACGAAAACGACTCTCGGAATCAGTCTGCAGGACTAGGAAAGCGCAGCAGCAGCACTGCAAACCAGGGCAGGGCGGGGTGGCCAATCAGCGCGGTTCGTCAATATTTAGCTGCTCGAGGTTGGGCGGGGCGGGGCGGGGCGGGGCGCCACTGGTTTCAACGCGGGGCCAAAGGGACTCTAATGAGTGAACCCCGCTGCGCCGCACCGCGCCGCGCGTTGACCGGGGAAGATGACCGAGCCGCGTTGGCGTTTGCGTCGGCCAGGCCCGGCCAGGCCGCAGGTCGCGCCACGCAGCGCCAGCTGGCACCGGCCCCGACGCTCTGTCTCTCTCGCACTCGAACGCCCCATGAGTGCGACAGAGACGGACCGACACTCAGAGGAATCAGTCTGCGACCGCAGCGCAGAGAGCGAGCCAGGACCACTTTTCTGGCGGACACATGCCCATGGACGCCCCACGGTCCCAAACAGAGCGCAAAGGATGGTACTAATAGATTCCTCGTACTGTACCAAGAGCAACCCGTTGGAACCATCACGCGTTCGATCGAGGCCCTCCTTTCTCAGAGCTGCAGAGCCCAAAAGGTACTTCTTTTCGCTCAGTTTGAAACCCACCTGGAGGACGCAAGTTTGGCCGTCGACGAGGTCACGACGTTGTTGTGGATTGAACAGTGCGCCTCGCGACCAAGCAAGCGTGGCCTACGCGCTGCTCAGGAAACCAGCAACACCACGCCGGAGTGTTGACTGACGAGACAACCGGCGCGCCACCCGGAGCGTGAATCCGACGGTGTGGTATACCTGCGCGCCCCGCCCCGCCCCGCCCCGCCCCGCCCCGCCCCCCCCCCCCCCGCCCCGCCCCGCCCCGCCCTTCTTGGTGACTGCAGGCGGAGCTGCAGCAGCTTCGGTTTCAAGGCGGCATGAAGTACATGAAAGTGGCCGGCAGCAGCGCCGGCTGGGCGGGGCGGGGCGGGGCGGGGCGGAGCTCATTCTGCGGCGCAGATAAATATTTGAACAGTCTTTTCCTTGAGGACGGCGAGGGGAGCGAGGGCCGCGGCGACCGGGAATGGGTCCCGTTCAAGAGGGCGGCAAAGTGCCCCCGAGGCCCTGCCAGGCCCTGCCAGGCCCTGCCAACACTCTCACTGCTGTCACACCCCACCGTGCGCGGCCGTGTGTGTGTGTGTGTGTGTGTGTTGTGTGTGTGTGTGTGTGTGTAGGTGTGTGTGTGTGTGTCTGTGTCTGTCTGTCTGTGTGTGGCTGTGTGGGTGCTTGTGTGTGTTTCCAGTGCCTTTCTTCCCAGCACACTTTCCTTATTCCATTTAGAAGGGGTGGACAGCTGGGCTCTTTAGCTAGTTGCTCCTGACCGTCTATAGGCGCACTGAAGTCTCATTGTATACGAGGAGCCCCCTCGGGGCACCGGCAAACATTTCTGTATTTAAAAGTTCAATCAGCTCCACGCGAAAAAAAAAACGCGCCCTTTTTGTTTGAGTGGGAGGGGGGAACGCTGCGCTCATTCGCAATATCCGATGCCGTCAGGTAGTTTTTCGGTAACGGAACGGCGGGGGAAAATATTCCGCCGTTCTCTCAAAGAACGAGACAACACTGGGGGCAAGCCGTGGCCGCGCAAATAAGAATTGGTCGGGAAATACGATTTGAATGTCATGTTTCTCAACCACCCCGATGTAATACACTCTGGAGCGCGCGCGCTGGGCGACTTCAAGGGCAGCGAGGCACACCATCGCCGGGCGGGCCGCTTCAAATTACCTTCCACACCCGCATTGGCTTACTTTGTTTAAGTCCGACTTAAACGCGCTTAACGGCCGGCTTAAGGTGCTTACGACTAGTGCCGTCCCGGGGAGGGGGGGGGGGCGCCCCGATTCGGCCGGGCCGTTCAGGTGCCATCATCGTTTCGCATGCCGTTTGCCTGTCGTGTGTCCCCGTCTCTCTCGCACCCCTCCGGCACGTCCCATGGGTGCGAGAGAGACAAAGCGCTCTGCGCGCAGAATCAGCCTGTTCTATCTAAGCGCTCGCGCACCTCGAGTAATTTAGCAGCGGCCGCTTCCGAAGACTCGTCGCTGTCTCTGTCGCGCGCGTGGAGCGTCTCGCCGGGGCGCGAGAGAGACAGAGCGACTCTTCGCCTGACAGTGGCCACGCCGTTTCGGCTGGAGTGCTGGAAAAGAGGCTCCACTCCTCGCTCTGACTGGACGGGCAGTCGGGAGAAGGTCACACGCACGGAAAGCACTCTTGGCGAGTAACGAAGTAGGATGGAGACGCGTCTAAAAGACTTCACCAGGCAGACCGTGATTCGAAGTAAAACTCGACGTACGCGTAAAACGTTTAGAGATAGAGAAAAAAAGTGCAGAAAAAGTACGGAACATGCAGGTCAACTTTTCACCTGGATATGTATTTCAGTTTACAACCAGGGGAGGTACGTACTTTTTTCGTACCCCACGTTTTGTGCATTGCCCGTACTGATCCTTCTTCGCAGTGTACTCACCACTTCCTTGTTGTTCTTGAGCTGCGTGTTGCCCTTCCACCAGGAGATCTGCGGCGAGGGCCGCGCCCCCACCACCTCACAGGACACCTCGTAGCTCTTCTCGGCGCTAAACGGCCTGTTTTCCCCGAGCAGCCGGACGGACAGCGGTCGCACTGCAACAGGGAGAGAGAGCGACGACGTTAGCAACTCGGCGACACAAACGCCACACAGTGGGCCAGCAGACCGGTGGAGGCGGTCCGACGGAGAATATTGACAAGGGGGCTACGGAGAATAACCACAAGCTGCTTTCAGAATTTTCCGTGGCTTTTTGCCACAGTGAAATGCAATCCAGTAGAACCATCATGCGTTCAATTCGGGCCCGTTCTAAGGACCGCAGAGCTCAAAACGCGTCCGGACCTCCATTTTTTTTCCCCTTCGCGAATCGTCGCTCGTTTGACGGGCTGGGGGCAGCCTCTGGGGCAGCCTCTGGGGCAGTCGGACGGCCGTCCGCTAATTTACGAGAGCGCTTTGCATTACGAGGAGGAACTGGAACAATGGCCCGCTGATTCGTAAACGCCTGAGGTATGCAAATGCGCGGACGGGCTGCCTGCCTGGTGGTTCGATGATTCCTTTAAGACGAAAGAGGACAAGGTGGCTCTGCAATTTAAATGGCGCGCTCCGGGGTGAGGCGGGGCGGGGCGGGGCGGGGCGGGGTGGACCTTGGCGTGGCGCGAGGGTCACTTCCGTGGATAATAGAAAGAACAGCAGCATTATCCGCGCTCCCCTCTCCGCCGGCCATTTTGTTTAGACTTGCAAGAACCCAAGGGGATTTTTTTTTCGCAGCGAAAAGCTCGGTCTACCTAACAGAGACCGCACCACTATTTGCGTCGGAAGGGACGAGTTGGGGGAAAAAAGCTGTGGTTTTGGTCAAAGATATATTTAAAAACACGCAAAAAAACAAAACACCTCAACTAAATTTAACAGGAAGCGGGTTACGAATTATGCGTGGCAACTTTACAACGATTCAAATGATATGAGGGGCAGCGGCTCGGTGGTGGTGGTGGTTAGGGGGCTACTGCTTTGCATCGCCCAGCAAATGGCGAGCAGCGCCGTCCATGGCGTGAAACACAGCCACCTCAAATTCACACACATATGTTCACGCTGCTAACCCCCATCTTCTTCTCCCCCCCACCAACTCTTTTTGCATTTTTAAATTTTTTCTTTTCCTGCTTTTACCCCAGTTTTTTCATTATTTTTTTCTCTCTTTTTACATCAAGACCTCACCTCGTGCACCGCCTCGGCGCGCTCAGCAGCCGGCATACGGAGTCACGCACGATATCGCTCCGCACTCACACACGTGCACACGTGGCAAGCGTGCGAACACACATACACGCCCAGAGTAATATTTCTCTGTCTACATTTTTTCACGAGCGATAGAAAAGAGCGCCACGCTTGGCTCAGCTCTCCCCTAACCCCTTCCCCCACACACAGACACACGCACACACACACACGCACACGCTTACTCACTCACACATACTCACACAATCACACCTATACACACAAACGTGTACCCACGTAAGCGCGCGCGTGGTCACAAATACGCGTGTCTGCGTGTGCATGTGACACGGGTGGCAATAACACATTCCAACGGGAGGCGAGAAATCCGCGGACCCAAACAAAATACTTATAATAAATACGTATCTGATACCCGTTATTCGGGCATGAAAAATAAAATACTGTAAAATAATGAGCGGATGAGTCGTGACGGGAACCACACCGTCGCCGCTTCCGCTTTGATGCAGTCGAAGCGCGGAGTGTTGCACAGACGCCACCGCACTGTGGCGCACGGCCACCACGCCACTGTCGAAAGCAACTTTCTCATCAAAACTTGGATTTCAATAACGCAAGCGAATGGGGGAGGAGGAGGGGGAAGGAAGGAGGGGAGGCGCCAGGTGGAGGTGTGTCGCGCCGCTGCCTCGCTTCAGTGTTCCCTTCGAGGGGACACTCACAATGAGATCCACCGGGGGGGGGGGGGGGGGGGGTAGGGAGTGGGAATGTTCACATGACGTAGCGCGCCCTGCGATGGGTTTTCCATCCCCCTCCCCCTCCCCCTTCCAGTGCTGCCACTAATGGCTGTTCCGGGAAGCCGAGTGCGCCGGCGCGGGGCCCAACATTGAATGAAAAGTCGTCCCGACACTATCAGGCCCCCGCTAACTTCACTTTGCTGAATTAATTACTGAATTAATTAATCCGACTACAATGATCTGCGGGGCGGCGCGGCGGAGGCGGCGGCGGCGCGGTGCCGCTCAAGGTGTTACAGTGCGTCGTCTTGCTTGGATCTGAGACCCGGGCTCTCCTCTCCCTCCGCCGTCGGCCGCCCGCGTCCTCCCGCCCGCCGACCTTGTTAAATCGCGCCGTCCCTCGCTGCACGAGTGTACGACGTACGACATTCAATTCTTGCTCAAGACTCGGAATGGAAATCAACAGTATGCATGGCGGGCCTCGTCGACGCCGTCCTCCTCCCCCCCCCTCCCTCCCTCCCTCCCTCCCTCCCTCCCTCCCTCCCTCCCCCCCACCCTCTCCCCTTCTGCTTTTCCCCTCAGCCGCCCCGCCCCGCCATCCAAAATGCGCATACCTATGGGACGCACAGCTCGGCGTCAAGGAGCATAAAGAAATTGGGCCAAGGCGAGCCGAGGGCAGAAAATCTCTGCGACACAGCGCGGTTGGTGGCAAGGGCAGAAAGTCCACATCTTGGCGGAAAGTAGAAATTTTGATTGACACTTTTGATGACAATTTGAAGGCCAAGTTTCCACCAAATCAGTTGATGACATTGCTGTCGCCCTTGACCTTTCATGAAAATGCCATCCACTGTATGGCTGCGAGAGAGACAGGGCGACGAAAGCGACTCTGGGAATCAGTCTGCAGCGCGACGCGACTTCAACAAATCCCAGTCGTTCCGAATGCACTTGGGCTGCCATCCCCAAACTGTCCACCCTGCAATCCTGTGCAGAGGACTCTCTAACTCGACGATCACGGCGATCCAAGAAAATGAGAAGACGGGGAGGGGGAAGGCGCGGCGCACGCATGGGGAGAACAAGTAAAAAAAAAATATTCAGATGACAGCGCGGCTAGGCGAAAGAGAGGGCTGCCGAGAGAAGAAGAAAAAAAACGACATGCAGAAAAAAAATCTGCGAAGGGCTCGGCGGGGAATGCAAAGCAGAATGGGAGGAGCTGCTTCGCTCCAGCGCGAAACGCGGCGTGTGAACAAGACGAGGCGGGGCGGGGCGGGGCGGCGCTGGCACGCCAGAGTGCCTGGCTTGCCCTCGCCATGATGTATGGCGCGCATTGACTATTATGTGGGTCAACGCATGCACGCACACGCAGGCACGCAACAAAAGGGGCTCAAAGTAACTCAATCCGCGCTCCATTTCGCTCGGTCGCCGCCGCGTGCTTGTGTGCGTGTGTGTGTGTGTGTGTGCGCGTGAGTGTGTGTGTGTGTGCGTGTGTGTGTGTGTGTGTGTGTGTGCAGCCGCGTGTCGCTGCGCGTGCGTGCGGACGAACACCGGCTGAGCCGTGTTATCTGTGATTCCACCTGAAACATCCCCCGGACGAGGCCGACGCCGACGAGGACGTGGCGTGCAAGGCCCCGCCGCCCCCCGCCACGGCGGCGTTCATGCAGCACGCACGGGGCAGTTTGAATTAAAAACAGGGAAAAGACAAATACACGCACGCACACTCACCCACACCTACACATTGGAGCGCTCTCTCTCTCTCTCTCTCTCTCTCTCTCTCTCTCTCTCTCTCCCACAAGGAAGCGCGCGCATAAAAAGGAGAGTGTTGCGTGGGAGCGCCTGGCGAGGCTGCAGTCCGCGCGCTTGGCCGTTCGGCGGGCGTGCCTACCCCGCATCTCGCAGGCGCTCTTTGAGTGAGTGAGCGACGCGCTATTTTCTCTCCGTTCGTTTCGTTTCTGGCGTCTGATTCCGCGAAGAAAGAATTCCTCGTCTCTCTCGCGCCGATACGGAACGCCCCATGAGTGCGAGGGAGGCAGAGCGACGAAAAGGACTGTCGGAATCAGTCTGCAGGGGCACTGCCGCGTGCATCGCCGCCGTCTAATCGTTCGTCTCGGCTTCCTCCGCGACAACGGAGTCCGATGCATCAGGCGGCCGGTCAGTCAGTGCTGGCAGCCGGCTGCTGCGCCTCGCCGCCCCGCCGGGGCTGGCAGCCAGGTGCGGCCTCCCGTCCAGGTGCACCCCTGCCAGGGCCTTCCAGGGCCTTCCGGGCCATCCAGGCTCCGGCCTTCCACACGCGCCGGGCAAAGTTTGCAAACTAATAATGGGTGTTTGGGATGAATAATGGAGCAGCATAAGGCCGGCAAGGGCGGCGCGGCGCAGCGCAACCGAATTATCATTATTGTCTCGAAAGCCTCATTGAAATTTTCACGCAGTCACGCTTGCCGAGGGATTAGTTTGCAGTGGCCGGCGGAGGAGCAGGGCCGCGTCATCGGAGCCATCACGCCGCGCAGCGGGCTGCCTTCGAACGCTGTCTCTCTCGCACGCACGGAACGCGCCATTGGTGCGAGGGAGACAGAGCGAGGAAAGCGACTTTCGCCGCATCAGCCTGCGGGGTGCTTCTCTCTCTCTCTCTCTCTCTCTCTCTCTCTCTCTCTCTCTCTCTCTCTCTCTCTCTCTCTCTCTCTCTCCGTCGGGAAGTGAGGCTGTTGACCCGACGATGCAGCAATGCACGGCTAATGAACAAGTCGGCGAACGATAAAGCAGCGGAAACGGCTTCCGAGTTGCGTCCTGACAAGCAAAATATGAGGTGCACGCAAATGTCGCAATAATGGAAAAAGAGGGGAGGAAGGCGAGGACAAGGAAATCAGAGGGAATGGGAGCAGGCCTGACGGAAGGAGGGCCAGAGGCGGCCAGGGCCGCGGCCCCGCCACGGCAGTGTAGTGCGGACGTGTGCCAATAATGCCTGGCAGCCGCCTGAGTGCCAAGAAGCGCCAGGCCCGCCCGGCCCTCAGGGTGCGGAGCGCAGCAGTCTGCCAGCCTGCCTGCCTGCCCGCCTGCCCGCCCCCGTGGCTTTGGAAATGAGAGCACTGGCCCCGGGCGCCCCACGGCCACCCCATCCCGAGGCGAAGTGCGACCACAACATCCTCAACAACACGGTGCCGGCCTGCCCGGCCTGCCCGGCCTGCCCGGCGCAGCATCGCCCAGGCAGCACCCTGCATCCTCTTAAAGTGGCGTGCAGGTAGCGCATCCGCCCTCAGCAGCCTTCAGCGCGGGGCTTAATTATCGCTTTTGGCTTCGATATATCGAAGTATACAGCTAAGCGCGCCCCGCCCTGCCCACCCCACCCCTCCCCTACCCGTCGCCCTCGGCCAGTGCGTGGCAGAGTCTACCCGGAGTCTAACGAGCTCCTCGGCTTCGGACGACCCCGCCTCCAAAGGCTTATATTGGCAGCAGCGCGCTCCTAACCTACTCACCAGCACGCCCCGCACAACGCCAAGCGCACAGCGAGGGCCCCCAGTAGATGACAGAGAGGGACAGGCAACCGCGAAAATACTTCTGTCTCGATTTTTTGACCAGCGGCACAGTGAGGTCAGGCAGGTGAACTATACGCGAGGCTGCTTACAGATTCAACACCTCCCGTTAAACTGCGTGCTTGGCGATGCCGCTTTTGCCTGTGGATCTCGAACGAGATCTCGAAAGACAAAGTGGGCCTACGTTTCGGTTCGCGCCTCACCTCGCAGTCTTCTCTCCGGCCACATTTTATCACTCCTTAGCGGCCTCTGGCCGCATCGCGTTCGAAGAAAATGGATTAAACATTCCACAGGCATTGGCGCCCCGCCCCGCCCCGCGCGCGCTGACGAGAAGAATTATAAAGCACTTAAGGGCAATCCACAGTGCCTCGCACGGAGGCTGGCAAGGCGGCCGAGCGATTCCGAAGAGCGGTTCGTCGCTCTGTCTCTCTCGCACCCTTACGGAGGGCCCCATGAGTGCGACAGAGACAGAGCGACGAAGGTGCCGGCCGGCAAGGCCCAAGGCGGGCCAGGCCAGGCCAGGCGCGGCAAGGGCAGGCCCTTCAAATAGATGCATTAGCACCTGCAGGTAATAACACGGCCTTAATGAGGATTTGTAAGGGCGCGGCTCGGGCGATTAAAGTTGGAATAAATGTTAATTATTTCGGTCATTTAGGAAGAGCTATGCGGGCGCTACGCGGAGCTACGGGTGTAACGCTCCACCGGCCGGTCCAGTTCAGGTCGACGTGGAGGTGCGAGGGCTGGGGGCAGGCCGGGGGCAGGCCGGGGCGGCCGGGGCAGGCCGGGGCAGGCCGGGGGCAGGCCGGGGGCGGCCGGGGCGGCCGGGGGCGGGCCGGGGGCAGGCCGGGGGCGGGCCGGGGGCAGGCCGGGGGCAGGCCGGGGGCGGGCCGGGGGCAGGCCGGGGGCGGCCGGGGGCAGGCCGGGGGCAGGCCGGGGGCAAAGGCTGGGGCTAGGCTGGAAGCAGGCCGGGGCAGGCCGGGACCGCGCCGCCCTCAGTGTTCCTTCGCTGATGCTGACGCGAGCAGACATCAAGCGATGAAATTATTGACGGCTTGGCTCTGGCAGCCATCCCCCACCCCTCCCACCGCCCGCAGCCAAACAGGCGCGCCATGTCGCGTATTGGCAGCAGCAGCAAACCGAGCTGCCAGCTTCTAGTGTACACAGCCCCCCGCCGTGCCCGCTGTGCCCGCCGGCCCCGCCGTGGCCGCGCCACTGCATACTCGCATACGCAAATCGCCATCTTTTCCCTGCGACACTGCATTACTCCACTTGCTCTGCGGACAGCTGATTTTCAGAGTCCGTTTGCTTTCGTTGCTCTCTCTCTCTCTCTCTCTCTCTCTCTCTCTCTCTCTCTCTCTCTCTCTCTCTCTCTCTCTCTCTCCCTCTCGCTTCTTGGTGTGCGTGCAGTGCGGCCAGCCAACGCCGTGCTCTCATTACGAGCCCCGGGGGCCTCTCATCGCTCTGTCTCTCTCGCACTCGCGGGGCGTTGCGTGAGAGAGAGAGAGAGAGAGAGAGAGAGAGAGAGAGAGAGAGAGAGAGAGAGAGAGAGAGAGAGGGGCGCTGTTCGAGCTGCAGCGCAGGGCGGACGAATCAGGACAAACATTTGGCCTGGCAGAGCAGCTCGTAGAGCAGTAGACTGATTCCGAGAGTCGTTTACGTCGCTGTGTCTATCTCTCTCTCTCTCTCTCTCGCGCGCGCACTGATGGGGCGTCCTATAGGTGCGAGAGAGACAGAGAGAAGAAACCGACTCACTGAGGGAAGGTCAGGGCATCGATTGGGAGCGCAAAGCTCGTCATGGAGCTGGTCCAACTGCATGGCGCCGTGTTCGTCTGTCTGTCTCTCTCTCCCTACAGTGTGCCACACACCGCGCCGCAATCAAAGCGCTTCAAACTGTTCCAATCTCCTCATTTCAAACTGCAAGCCGCGCGCGTCGGCCCTCTGCGGGCTGCCTCCGAGCGGCGCTTCGTCGCGGTCTCTCTCGCCCCCGTACGGGACGCCCCACGAGTGCGAGAGAGACAGCGCGACGCGAGCGCTGTTCGGAAGCAGCCCCCCTGGATAGACCGAAGCCCTCGCGGTGCCGCCCTCGGCGAAGCCCACCCGCAGCCAAACGGTCCCCTCGTCGCTCTGTCTCTCTCGCACCCGCACGGGACGCCCCACGAGTGCGAGAGAGACAGAGCGACGCCGCGGGCCGCCCGCACCCCTCTGGCAGCCCCTCCCCGCCCCTGCAGTGCGTGCGATTGCAGAGCAGCGGGGAGCGGCCCGGCCCACCGGCATTTTGATTGACGCGTGCAACCCGCCACGCTCTGTCTCTCTCGCACTCACGGCGCGTTGCGCACGGGTGCGAGAGAGACAGGCGCCTCGTTCGGAATCAGCTGCCGACGCGGCCAGGCCAAGTAGTAATTGCTGCGCGTGGAGTCGTTTGTTGTTTCTCCTTCTTTCTCGCAGAGAGGAAGGACAAATGAAATTAACCAGTGGCTGGGCTGGGCTGGGCGGTCTCCTAGGGCTGCGGCACGGCGCGCCGCCGCGCTTAAAAGCGCCCCTTTATCTAGCCCTTGTTTACCTGGAGCCTATCTCGCACCGCCGAGGCTACCGCGATCCGCGCGGCGGTCGCACCCTTTTGTCTCCCTCGGGCCCTTTTCGGCCGTCGCTCTGTCTCTCTCGCTCTCGCAGCGCATCCACTGGGGTGCGAGAGAGACAGCGCGACGAAAACGACTCTCGGAATCAGTCTGCAGGGCGCAGTGGGGCTCTGCGTCGGCCCGAGGGAGTGGGGCTAGCGGGGCCAGCGGGGCTCGAGCAGAGCGAAGGGCCGAAAGGGCGCACCGACGCAACAAAACAGACTTCTTTTTGCGCGTCGCCGCGACGTATATGGGACAGGAAGGGCGGTGCTGTGGAGAGTTCGGCATTCGTGGTGGCGAGTGGGGGAGGAGAGGAAGGAGGGGGACGGTTTGCTAACGTCTCGGAAATAGTCCAGGCAACCAGACGAAAAGGGTTGGCGCAGGAAATGGAGGCAGGGACAAGGACGTGGGGTAAAGAGGAGCGGAGAAATATTTGGGAATCCGTTTGCAGCATCTGGAGGAAAGCAATTACAAAATGTCTGCTGCCGGAGACCCCCCCGGACCCGAACCCCCTCTCCCCACCCCGCGCCCAAAATAGGTTCGGTAGTGTTTCGTTTACGCAACCGAATGGAGTGGTGTTTACGGGTGTAGTGCGCCCAAAGCAGCGTCAATTATGCGGGGCACTGGTACTGGGAATATGCAATGCGGCAAGGCCGGCCAAGGCTGGGTTATGCAAGCCACCAACTACCATCAATTTTTTTGGCCAATTCTTATGGGCTTAGGCAGTTTGGGGTCCAAAAAACATTATTTTTGTGCTATCCCATCGTGATTGGCATCTCTTGGAACGACTTTTTAACATGGTGTCCAAAAACATTTTTCGGCGAAATCAACTTTTTTTTTTTTCTTTGCTTTTGTCCCCTTTTTTGAGGTGTGCGAGTGTGTTTGACCTTGGCCCTCTTATCAGCCTCCACGACCCCCTCTCCAAGATGGAGGACTGCAAGGCGAGCACGGCGGCCAAGAGGCTCAGGGGCCGGTCCGGCCCACCTGGCCTCCTGGAGGCAATCCAAAGGACTCCCCTGCGCATGCGACAAGCCAAAACCCGAGGACCCGCCCGGAACTCCCTGATCCCCGGCATGCCCCGGCACACAGTCCATCACCCCGGACGACGCTCTGCGGACACTGCCCGGGACGGACTCGACCACGCTCGCAGCGGAAAATCCGGGCGCAAAAACGGGGAAAACACGCCGCACACATTGTACCGGGAAGCTGGAAACCGTAATGGGTAGGGTGAGGCCGAGGAGGATGGGGGCTTGGATGGAGTCCAATGGGGCCGCTACCCGCGCGGCGTGGCCCGGCGTAGCCCAGCGTAGCCAGCCCGGCCTGCACCCGCGGGACTGGCTCGGTTAGACAAACCCGCCACCCCGAACCACCATTCCTTACGTGCCACGGGCGTGGGCCGTGCGCAGCCGAGGCGGCAGAGACACGCTGTAAGGACTAAGGACCCCACTAATCCTTAATCCCGGCGCGTAATCACAGGTGGACGTCACGTGGAGCCGAGGCAGCCCTTAAATCGAACAATGGCCGGGAAAGGAAGGGCAAAGGGCCTCGTTACTTCGCGAGCTGCGCCGGGGAACGACTGCCAAGACTCGTCTGGAACGACCGTGCCGGCTGTAACGACGGTAACGACTGTGACTCCAGCGACTGTAACGACTGAAACAACGACGGCAACGAATGCAACGACGGTCACGAATGTACAACGAATGTAACGACAGTAACGACGTTAACGACGGTAACGCCTGCAATCGATGTAACGAATGTAACGAATGTAACGACGGTAACGCCTGCAATTGATGTAACGAATGTAACGAATGTTACGACGGTAATGCCTGTAACGAATGTAACGAATGTAACGACGGTAACGAACGACTGCAGCGGAACGATGCCCACTTGGGCCGGCGAATCAGAGTGGATTGAACGCAGGTGGGGCGGGGGGTGGGGGTGAAATGGAAATAAAGGACGGATGGGCCGGCGGTCAATAAACCGGACACGGATGATTGAGGAGGCGGATTCGAGGAGAGGGGGGCGGGGAGGGGGCTGTTCGAAGAGGTCGGACAAGGATAGGCCCCGCTGCCAGATGGAAATTTACTGTGCGTGCACCTAGGCCGTGGCGTGGCGGGGCCCGGCCGAGGGCGGCGGAGCGCGGCTGGCTTGAAAGATATTGGTTTCCGCGGCCCAGGTCCCTGGTGGCAGCGCCGGCAACGCCCCCGACGCCCCCCAGTGCCGGCAGCCCCGGCACCAGGAGGCAGGTTGGTTTGGTTCCCGTTGGTTCGGTCCCTAAGAAGAGGGCATTACCTCAGCGCCACTTCGGCGGCCGAGTCGGCGGCGAACCCTCAAATGGGATTGGATGGGAGGGAAGGAAGACTAAATGTAAAATCTGGAAATTTCCATGCGGCCCCCGCCCCGCCCCGCCCCGCCACACCAAGGCAGCAAGCTCCACGTCGTGGGAGGAGCCATTATTCCGAGAACGGAATCCGGGCAACACATTAGAATCCCCCGCCAGGCCACGGCTGGCTGGTCGCCGCTCGTCCGGGTTCGCGGCCCGCTTGCCTACCTCGCGAAACGAGCACGCGCGGAATGAAAATCGGTTATTTATCCAGAGTCTGCCGTCGACGGCCGCCGCGGTCAACCCCTTCCCTGCAGGGCCCTGCGAGCTTCCCGGAGGTTCGTGGAGGTTTCCGAAGGCTGCTGCAGGATAATTTATACCCGGGGCTCGTGCGGCGCGCGCGCCACACACACACACACACACACACACACACACACACACACACACACACACACACACACTGACCGGCCGGGGGTCGCGTCAGGACGCTGTGCAATTTCGCCGGCTTGCTGCTGCTGCCATTGTTGTTGCTGCTGCTTTCCATTTTACGATGTATCGCCGTCCACGTGGTCGTTGTTTTTGTTGTTGTTGAGGCCCGGCCGGGCGATTCGTCTCGAGAGCGGACGCCGAGCCAGGTAACTATGCTATAATGAGATACCTGAACAGCCCCCCCGCCCCTCCTGGAGGAGGCTAACCCGACCCTCTTGAGCAGCAAACGCCTCACCAGCCGCGCGGCGTGGCATGGCGTGGTGTGGCGTGGCGTGGTGCGGTGCGGCGTGCCACGCCCTGCCCCGTAGTGCTCTACCCCCAGCAACACCTTCCCGAGCGCCGCATCCGTTCCCGGCCACTTCCGGTGCAGAATCATAGTGCCACGGGTTATTGTTTCCGGGAAGGAAAAAAAAGGATGAAAACAACAACATGGATGGGACCACGCGATACCGGTGGCCCGGCCCGGCCCGGCTCGGCCCGGCTGCCTCCGGCCTGCCGCGGCCCGCGCCGCGGGGTGGGGTGAGATTGAAAGAAAGAATCGTTCCGGGCTGCAATATTCCACCGCGGCATCGCGGCAGCGCGGAACAGAGTGGGGGCGCACAGTGGGCCAGAAGACAGGTAGAGGCGGACAAAACTCTAGACGCGTTTTGAGCTGCAGAGTCGCTTTTAGAGGACACGACTGCAGCTCAAAGCGCGCCTAGAGTTTCATCCACCTCCACCGGTCTTCTGGCCCACTGTGCGGAGTGCCGTGCCGCCCGACCGCGCCAACTTGGGACTTGATGAACGGGCCGCACAATTAGGAGACGCAAAACTTGGCGATTAGACTTGTTTCAGGTGCAGCCCCCTCCCCCTCCCCCGACTAGGCACAACAGGCAAGAAGGCGCGCACCTTGCGCGAAACACCAGTAAATCATGGGGCGCCTGATAGGCCAGGCTCGCCGGGCTCGCCAAGGCTTGCCGGCTCAAGTTTTGTTTTCGCCAAGCTGTCGGGTCGCGCCAAGCGCGGGCCTGCTGCCAGTTAGGCGGTCGCGGCCTCGGCCAGGACCAGTAGGGCTAGGACCAGCAGGACCAGGACCAGCAGGACCAGGGCAGGCAGGCTGATTCTCATGGTTGCCTCGTCGCTATGCCTCTGTCACACTCGTGGGTCCCCCAAAAGGGTGTGAAAGAGACAAGGCAAGGAAGCAACCACTCTCCGAAATCGCTCGAAAGAGCACCAGGCTGGCCAAGAGACTCGCGGGACATGCTTGTTTCCGTGAGGAGCCCGAGCCGCGCCGTGCCGGGCCGTGGGGTGCGGCACGTCCCAAACACCTGCGTCTGGTTACAGAGACACACGTCGAATCGAGAAGTCTTCGGCACGCTCGCGCCAGCAGGCTACACTGCCATTGCCAACATGATGCAGTGTCTGCCTTACTTCCTACTACACTCTAAATGTTCTACAGTGAAGATTCTCCATTTTATGGTGGTGCAGCATCGGAGCGTGGCGCGGAGCGTGGCGCGGAGCGTGGCGTGGAGTGTCTCGCTGGTGCCCCGCCTGCTCGCACACGTCCTAAAAGTTCTCATCAAACTTTGGGCATCAAGCTCCACTCGCTTCGGGTCTGCTTGTCTTGGATGCTAGCACCACCCTCATGTCCCTTGCTGATCCGTTCTCCCTCCCCCCCCCCTTCCCCTCTCGCATCCCGTCCGAAAGAACTCAGGCGCACGTCACTGGAACAGAGCGGCTTCAAAGCAGCAGCTCGCAACGCGCACCTTTACAGCGGCATGGGGATGCTGCTGGGACGTAGGCAGCTGTGGCTTATTTGCGTGAAAACAACAACTACACCGTCTCGCTTTAAAAAGTAGGAACGCTTGTTCGCTCGCGTAGACAGACCGGGAAAGGCACGGAGACACTCTTACATCTCACTACTCTCTCTCTCTCTCTCTGAACAGCTATTACTCTGCCGGGCACGTACTTGCTGACCTGCTAATGTCGCTTCAAAGAGCTTAGCTCAGAACAATCGCTTAGCACATTTGCAGACGAGCAGGGAAGCTAAAAACTTAGCAGACTTGCTTTAATTTGCGTGTGTAATAAATTAAGCGCGCTGCTAACGCTCTTACTGATCACGACCCAGCTAGGATCATCCTCCCTAATTCCTCGCAGTAGGACGCAGACCGGGGGAAAGGAACATCGGCATAAAAGTCTGGGTCGATCCGATTCTACTCGTCTTGCTCTCTCCTGCTCCTAGCTTGGCCTGCTCTCTGCACTGGCTAAGGTTCTTCCATTCGCTAAGAACAGGGCGTTGATTAGCACCATCCTGCACCTGAGAGAGCAGAGCGACAAGGACAATAAAGTCACTCTTCTTTTTTCATTGCGACCTTTGTTATTTTTTAAGTGCGCTCTCTCCACGCGCGCGCGCGTGAGTTGGCCTGCCAATGACAGGCCCGTGACAACGAGTGCACAAAACGGAAAAGAAAAAGAAATGCAGTAAAAAAATATACAGAGACAAGAAAAAAAAAACGCACACACAGGCTTTACACGCACGCGGCCATACATCACGGCGAAACAATCCTTCCGAATGAATCGTTTTGCTGGTCGTCAATTATTTTTTTTACGTCTGTGTATTGTGCGAGAGAGAGAGAGAGAGAGAGAGAGAGAGAGAGAGAGAGAGAGAGAGAGAGAGAGAGAGAGAGAGAGAGACAGACAGAGAGGGGGGAGGTGACTGCCCCGACGTGTGACGAGGCAGACAGGATGTGGCTGGTGGAGGAATTCCCTCCAACTTCGGTCGGAACGCGCGGTTCAAACCCACCGCCGCCTCGGCCGCCCCACTGCCAAATGAAGTCCTAAACGCCCGGTCTCCAATTGCGTCTTTGATGAGACGGCGCGGGGGGGGGGGGGGGGGGAGGCGCAGTGCGGCAGCTGCGACACTCAGTGAAAGTTGTCGGGAAGTAGAAGGGGCGGGGAATCAATGGCTTAGCGAAGACAGTGGCCGCTGCTGCGGACCCGCCGCGCCGCCCAGTCCAGCCGCGGTCATTGCCACTTCTCGACGCCCCGCGACGCCCCGCGACGCCCCGCGACGCCCCGCCACAACGCGGAGACCGGCAGGACAGTGGTACTCGGGGCACGCGCGGCTCTGCGCTGCCGCGTGGCGTGCCGGGGCTTGTGTCTGGGCGCCGTGGACAGCGGAGCACTGGTGCCCTCCTCCATATTCAAGCCACACACCCTGTCGCGGGGCGGGAGGGGCCGGCGAGGGTGTCGAGGGGCAACGGATCATCGCGGCCACACCTGCTGCCTCGGAGTCAAGCGGGCCGAAGGGTCGCCGAGGGTCTGGTCACACGGGTCGGATGACGGGTCGGGCGAGCGGCCAGAGGGTCGCGCGGGTCGCGTTTTTGAAATGCTGGCGACTAGGGGGCGATTCAGGTCGTCCAACGCATGCGTGAAAGGTTGAATCGTTGAAAGTTCGAAGCAGGGTCGAAGAGTCGAAGGGTTCAAGGGTCAAAGCGTTAAAGGGTCGAAGAGTCGAACTGGTGCTGTGGGTATCGGTATAGGATTGCCTCCACTGGTAATGGCGGGTTGCCGGCTCCAGTGTCGTTTTGAATTTGCCCTGGGCCCGGCTAGGCACGGCCTCCCCGATCTACCGCAACGCTGGCGCGCGCTGGCGCCGCGTGAGGCCGCTGTGGGGCACAGTGCCACCGCCACGGCGCGCCACGGGCTCAGTCGGCCGGCCGCGCTAGCTACGCGCTGGCGGCGCAATCTCAAATGAGATCGGACCTACTCGTAAGCCGCGCTGGACGAGGAGATGCACCCTGCCACGCCACGCCCCGCCCCGCCCCGCCCCGCCCCGCCCACGCCACGCCACGGCACGCCACGCAGCCGGTACGCTGTGACTAGACTCGCATTAACTGCGAGGCGGCGCCGCGGACGGGCAAGCAGGCCGGGCGGGCGAAGGCGTCGCCAAACGAAAGTGAAAGGAGGGGGGTTTTTTAATTAAAGGGATGATCGCGCCGGAGACGCGCGCGACCTTCCAGATAAGGCGGCGCGGCGGTGGCCGAGTCGGTAGGGGCGATGCTGCCGGAGCCGAGCGTCGCGGGTTCGATTCCACTCAGCCGCGGCCGTTCGAGTTGGAACGACAGTGCCGCCCGGTGGCCGAGTGGGTTGGGGCGTGGCCTCCGGAGGCCGAGGTCGCGAGTTCGACACCACTTAGCGGCGGCCGTCTTCGCCCTTGTCGGCGCGCGTGTCGGCGACGTGTCGGCGACGTGTCGCCGGAGTTTGGCTGCGGCGGCGCTGCGGGTCGCAGTGCCACCCGAGTCGGCCATTCATGTGGATTGCCATCTTCACCTCCCTTTGAGCCGCAAAGTTTGCCAAGGGCTGGCGGGGCTGGCGGGGCTGGAGGGCGGCCGGGCGCTTTCGTCCCTTTGGTGGCACATCAATGGCCGGGCCCCGTCTTTTCTGCTCTACTTCTATCAGTAATCTCCTCCGAGTTCCATCACTTTAAACGCAGCGACGCGACGCTCGACGCTCACGTAAGTCGTACAACTTAGATTGAGTCGCGTTCGAGACGTCGAGCAAATGACAAAGGGAATACTCAGCCAAGTTTCTTTTGACTCGTTGGCCTTAGGCAGCCTTTGGGGCCCTAGGCAGGCCGAGCCGCGCGCCCTCTATCGCCCGTCGATCGCCGCCTTTTTGACACAAGTTTAATGGCAATGACAGTCGCCGAGTGCAGACCGAGAGTCGTTACCATCGCTCTGACTCTCTCGCACTCATGGGGCGTTCGGCATAGGTGCGAGAGAGACAGAGCGATGAAGATACTCTCAGAATCGGTCGGCTCAGGGTCTTCATCAGAGCCTCCAGCAGCCTGGAAGCCTTCCCAGTGGGGCGACCGGGCACCGTGAACGGCTTTGCTTAGCTAACTCGCATCGCGTTGGAGCGCCGCCTTCTTTTGCGATCCCAAGCCGCGCGGAACCCCGCGGCCAAGGCGGAAACAACTGCCACTAGCGCGGGGGCCGACGCGGGCGTAAATTAGTTCGAAAAAGAGCGCGAATTACGACAGATAAATTTCCCTCGACGTAAATGAGTGCGGACGAAGCGAGGGCTCTCCCCCTCTCCGTTTCCGTTTGCCACTATCACCCCCGCCCCGCCTTGCTGGAGCGTCGGCACCTTGCCCGTGTTGGTTCACTTCGACTGACCCACCATTTCGTTCCCGCCAAACACGCGAGGCTGGTCAGCGCAGCGCACGCATAATTTCAAAACGTTCTCAGCAGACTGATTCAGTAGCTGTCTCTCTCGCACCGTGGGAGCGAGAGAGACAGAGCGAGGAAAACGACTCTCGGAGTCAGTCTAGCGTTTTTGGCAGTGTTTTTGCCGGGGCAAAGGGTGTGCCGGCCGGACTGGACTGAGTGGCCGGGGCTCCATGGCACGGCAGAGCGCGGCACGGCACGGCACGGCACGGCACGGCGCGGCGACCTTCAGATTCCACGTCCTGCTCGTAATTCGGGGCTGGGATCCGAGGGCCCATCCCTCCGCTAGGGTCTGCGGCGTCCGCCCCCTCCCCCTTTTTCCTCTCCCACGTCACTCCTCTCTCTCTCTCTCTCTCTCTCTCTCTCTCTCTCTCTCTCTCTCTCTCTCTCTCTCTCTCTCTCTCTCTCTCTCTTCCTCGGAGCCCCACCGGCAGTGCGGAACATTAGTTCCATCATCTGTCGAGAGGGACGATCGGTCGGCACCATCTCTCCTCTCCCCCCTCCCCCTCCCCCCATCCTGTCCACCGCCCGTCCTCACACCGCGTCGAACCGCACAACAACCTTGCCGCCCCCCTCCCTTCCACACCCACAAACTTTGCCAATAAATAAACTGTTTCTCAAATCAAGCCGAGAGGTTTCCCCCGCGCGCCAACCGACTGAGGGCGGTAAGACGTGGCGAAGGGCTCGAAAGGGGGGGGGGGTGCGTTCCGAGTGAAGGACGCACGCAGTCACTGCGCGGCCGGACGGGACACTAAGCAGACAGGCGCGAACGGCAAGCCGAGGGGTTCTTTGAGGGCGGTGGCGCGCAAGACGCTGACTGCTGTCCCGGCTGCAGGCTGATTCCGAGAGTCGTTTCCGTCGCTCTGTCTCTCTCCCACTCACGGGGCGTCCCCTGTAGGTGCGAGAGAGACAGCGCGACGAAACCGACTCTCGAAATCAGTGTGCCGGTCCACTCGCACGGTAACGTCGGCCGAGACACGGCGGGCCGCCCATCAGGGAGTCCTGAATGAGGCCCTTGTTGACAAGGGCCCCGGCCGGACACCGCCGGTTTGATCTAATTTCAACTGATCCGGCCGCTGCGGGAGTTGGCCGCAGCCCCCTGCCCGTGCCACAGTGGGCCAGAAGACCAGTGCAGGCGGCCGAAACTCCAGACGCGCTTTGAGCTCGAGGGTCGCTAAACAGCACCCGAATCTAACGTGTGACCCCACCAATGGATTCCTCATTCGGAGAGCAATCCATTGGTGGGGTCACACGTTCGCTTTGAGTCCTATTCAGCGACTCTGGAGCTCAAAACGCGTCCGGCGTTTCCTTCTGGCCCACTGTGCGCTCCGCGGTGCGCCCCCTTTGTACTCACGGTTCATGTCGAGGCGCACGGAGGACGTGACGGGCGCGGCCAGCATGTTGTTGGAGGCCTTGCAGGTGTACTGCCGGTTGAGCTGCTTGCGCTGCAGGTGCTCCAGGCGCAGGACGTTCTGGACGCGCCGCTCCGAGCGCCGCTCGTAGGAGTCGTCCAGCATCACGTTGTCCGTCCACCACGTGACGCGCGGCTGCGGCCGGCCTGCGGGAGGAAATTAGACGACACTGTAGGGAAACACTGCAGAGTCAAAAAAAGAAAAAAAAAAAAGGATGAAATTTGGGCTTGTTTTCGCCTCTCCACGGCCCGGCCGGTCCGAAACCCCCCGCTTCCAAATGAGTCGGCGACTTCTTTGTGTGGCACGCTGCAAGCGCGCCAAAACTCCGGCCACATAAAGCAGGAGATGAAGGAGGAGAAACCAAAGGGGCGGCTTTCAGCGGCCATATACCCCCCCCCCCTCTCCCTCACCCCCACCCGCTTGCGCCCACCCCCGAGTGTTCATCGGGAAAGTCAAAGAACGCTCCGTCCGCGCGTGTTTGTGAGTCGGCCCGCAAGATTTCTGCTCGTTCCCCCGGCAAGTAGGCAATTTGTGTGTCACCGCCTCCCACCGCGTCGAGCCCAGCGCGCCCAGCGCGCCCGGCCGCACGTCATGCATGTTGCATATTGTGCGGTCCTCTCTCTCTCTCTCTCTCTCTCTCTCTCTCTCTCTCTCTCTCTCTCTCTCTCTCTCTCTCTCTCTCTCTCTCTCTCACGTCATCGGCGCTGTCCTCCCCTGAATCGAGGGAATCCTGCCGAGCCGACGGCGTGTCAGGGGTGTTTGACGCTCGAGCGACGCTCAAGAAAAAGAAAAAAAAGAAAAACCCGCAAAATTTGCATTTTGTATCGGAATTGCGGCGGTGCACTGTAAACTCGTGATGGAAAACGCGGCGCAACAACGTGTTCCACTTAACGTTGCAACTGTGTCATGCATTTCGCCCAGCGCACATATAACACAAGGAGCTGCAATAGCGCAGTGCGGGTCTGCATGCAGTAAATTGTAAAGTTGGCGGACCTGCTGCAGCGCCGTGGTGGCCTGGCGTGGTGTGGCCTGGCCTGGCGCCGGCCGGGCCCTCAACGCATCCTATGCAGCCTAGGCCCTAAGCCCCTCGCCGCAGTTTACACAAGCACACACACGCACACACACACACACACACACACACAAGGGCCGGCACTAGAAAAGTTTAAAATTATCACCCCGCCTAACCTGCTTTGCGGTTTTGGCCCGCAGGCCGCTCATTTCCCCTACTACGCCAAATGGCCGGACACAAAAGGACCCCCGTCATCGCTTACCTCCGGACGCCTCGCAGGTGATCTCCACGGTGTCGCCCTCGTTGTAGGGGCCCAGGATGTGGTGCCGGATGTGCTCCCCTCGGTTGTCCATGATGAGGAGCTGCTCAGGGGGCACTGTGAACACAGACAACAAAAACACCCGTTAGACTCTTTCGTTTTGCTGTTGCTGGCTTGCTTTTGCGCTGGATAGGGGTGGCGGCCAGCGCTCAGCGGCCCAGAAGACCGGCGGAGGCGGCAAATATTCTGGACGCGTTTTGAGCTCTAGAGTCGCTAAACAGGACTCGAAAAAGTGTGACCCCACCAATGGATTCCTCGTTCGGAGAGCAATCCATCGGTGGGGTCACAGGTTTGGTTCGAGACCCATTTAGTGACTCTGGAGCTCAAAACGCGTCAAAACGCGTCTCGAATTTTTGCCGCCTCCACCGGTCTTCTGGCCCACTGTGCTCCTCTATTCTCCAACTCCACCACGGCTCGGCGCCTCACACCGAGGAGTGCTTATTAAAATGATTAGCCACGGAGCATGCGGATCTTTGATAATTCAAAAGGGCCAAGGCCAAAGACACCAGCGAGGGCCGCACCAAAAGACCCTTGAGTGCTCCGCACTGAAAAAAGGGAAAAAAGGCAAGGAAAGGGAATGTTCATTTAAAGATGCTAAATGCCGGGCGAAGGGTGATTTTTTGAAAGAAAACGGGAAAGAAAGAGGGGCAATATTCTCATGCCGAACACAGGAAGTTAGTTGGCTGTAACGGTCAGCTAACGGCAGCATAGCCAGGACATAACCTGTTGATCTTCATATTACCAGACCAAGAGGCACGAGATCGCTCCAAAGGTCATTTTTCGAACAGCTAGAGACGCGGAGCTGATAAGCAAGTGAGGCTTTGTTGGCAATCTTTTTTTTTTCAGGAGATCGAATTTTTTTTCTCATGCAGCACACTTTCTTTGCCTGCGATGAGGCTATCGCACGTTATTAGCATAGGACCCCGCTCACATTGTTGGGCAACGCAAAAAACAAGGCCGCAGCGGGGAGGGACGGAGAGGAGAAGGGGTATAAACAAAGCACCCGCTAAGGTGTTTTGGTGCTCCTTCTCTGCTGTTATACAGGTTCCAGGCCTCACAGGTGGCTACAGACTGGAGCGCGAAATTCCCTCGAAAGGTGCGAGACCCGTGTGTCGGCAGCAGCGACGACAAGACTGGCCCACCTCGCTGGCGACAGCTCCCAAGATTGAAAGCAGGACCCTGCCGAACTTGTCACGGGGCCAAATTGAAAACACAACACAACAACGGCCGGCGACACACGCGCGGCTCGTCACGGCCCGGCTGCCGCACCCATTTGAGAAACGCGAATTGTGAACTTGGTTCCCGCCCAAAAGTTTGGAGTGGTGGATCCGAAGGGTGGATCCGCCGTTAATTCGGGCCGCTGTCGGACGGCTCTGTTGTCGGACGGATTTGTTTGCGTCCCACTGACTGTTGACACGGCGATTCGCATTGCTGTGCACATTGGCCGCCGATAATGCTCCGTTCAGCGATACGAGTCAGTGGCGCAGCAGCGGTGAAAATGTTCCATATTATGGTGGTGCAGCTGACCTCGTAACATACCATTGAGAATTCACTGTACCTTATAGATATTTTGACGAATTTTGTTGGTATTATGGAGAAAATCCTCACCACATATTAATGTTGGACGCTTTTCCAATCTGGCAACCTGGCACGGAAGAGGTGAAATAACAGCCCCCCCCCCTTCCCGGCCTTCTCGCCACCGAATTTGTTTTAATTCTGTGCCCCGACGGCGTCTGATGACGACAACCCAATTTTCTGCCAACAGGTCAGGCTGGCGGGTGAGCTGCGTCAAAACTTTGATCACAACGAAGGGAAACTCTTTGCTTTTGTTGGCCCGCTTTGCGGCGTTCTCGCTGCCGTTGAACGTTTTAACAGATTCTGCGCTGTCGCCCCCCCCCCCCCCCCCCCCGTTCGTTGGCCGGCCCGGCCCGCCCTCAGGCCCGCCTAGGACCGGGCGAACGGGCAAGTGGGTTGTATTTCATATTCTGGCAACTGCCCAAACAACGCCACAGGGAATTCCCGAATCCATGAATTTAAGTTTTGCCATCAATTGGGCCCGGACCCCACCCGGCCAACTTCATGCACTTCGCACACACCTTTCAGAGCCAGGTCTTTCGCCCCAGGCCCTTTGGCGCGGCTGGCATGGCTCCTTGTCACCCTTTTTTCCGCTACGAGGAAAGCGTGCGTGTGGAGCCGGGGAAGTGGGTCAAGGGAGGCGGGAGGCATGGAATGCCGGAGTCGCTCAGTCACCTGGGAAGCGTGCGGTTAGCCAGGCGGCATGTCTGAGCCACTGCAGACTTCTCCAGCCATCTTCCATCATCTTTCTCAAAACGATTTTAGCCCTTACAAACACACGTAGCTTGTCATAACAAAGTATTTTGAGCATACACATGCTTACAAAGAAAATACCTTGTAATTTATGAAACTAAATTCTTCGTAAAACAAACTTGTTCGTTCTTATGCTCTAAATTCTTCGTAAGGTTTCAAGCGTGATGATTTTCATTGACACCGTGCTTTTTAAACGATGGAGGTGGAGTCAGACAGTGGGCAAAACCAGCAAATTTCCAAAGAAAACGTCAAATAAAAATGCGATTTGTGGCATGCTCTCCTCCGAGATGATTGAGCCGTGTCCAACCCTAACCTCACTTCACGACGTCTCCGACCGGATTCTCTCTCCCGCTGAGAAGTCTGCGACGGCAGTCTGCTCAGGCGCTGTCAAGGGGGTCAAGCGAGACACTCTGCGAGGACCGGCCTGCATTAAACATGGGCTGCTGAGTGAATATTTGAAATTACCAGCACCTGGGAATAAAGCGACATCGCGGATGGCGGGACCGCGAGGCACCGCGAGGCACCGCGAGGCGGACACGGAAAGCGACTTAGGTAGTGCCAGGCCTGGGCCAGGCCTGGGCCGAGGAGGGTTGCCAACCTCACCCACCTTGCCACCCCAGAATTCAAAACAAAGAGGGAAACTTTGGGGCGATGTCATCGCAGTGACAAATGCGGCCCTTAATGGAATTGTGAAAACAAGGTGGCGGAGCCGCGCCGCTCTTTTATTTACTAAAGCGAGATCCTTCTGGCATCCTAACCTCATGCCGCCAGGCCGCGCCGGGCCGCGCCGGGCCACGCCGGCCACCCGGGCCACGCCGGGCCACCTCGGCCACGCCGGGCACGCCGGCCACGCCGGCCACGCCGGCCACGCCGGCCAGCCGGCCACGCCGGGCCACGCCGGCCGCCCGGGCCACGCCGGGCCACGCCGGGCCACGCCGGCCACGCCGGGCCACGCCGGGCCACGCCGGGCCGGCGGCGGGACTGATCAAGCAGATGGATAACGAATAAAAAAGGCAAAAAAAGGCATCAACGATAAAATAAAGACGGGAACCCCGAAGAGGCAGAAGGGAGGTTAAACCAGGAGGATAAATAAAAGGGGACTGGAAAGCACACACTCAATCGTCGGCGGCTGGAGAAGGCTGGAGCAGCAGGCTGGAGCAGCAGGCTGGATCGGGGTGGCGCCCGTTCCTCCCTCATAGATCCGCAGTAATCCGTTTCGTTGCGACGCGAGGTTCTCGCGAGCGCCGCCAGAGGGCGGGCCGGCGGGCCGGCGGAGTGGAGTCTTGTTGGCCGGGGTCAGCCTTTCTGGGTCAGCATTGTCATGGCCGGCAGCAAACACCGTCCCCGGGACGCGCATGCAGCACTGCTACACCGCAAGACACTGCCGCATAAAATTGGCGACTTATCGACTCTGCGGCGCTGCGGTCTGGCCGCCCCGACTTCTGGCCGAGCGCGCGGCACAGCCGAGGCACAGCCCAGGCACAGCCCAGGCACAGCCCGCGCGGATTAAGGCGCCTTTTATACTTATTTATATCGCTGATCGGTAAAGGGAAAGTTCCTTTATAAGCCGCTGCCTCCAGCCCGTGCTTTATGACCAAAAGTTGCGCCCGTGAAATCGGCGCAGTGGGACCGGCCCCCAAAAAAAGCGTCATCAATATGGGAAAAAATAATAACAACAAAAACAAGACTCGGCCATTTTCATTTTCCCGCCCATGCCACCCAAAGTGTGGGTGTTTCGGAAGGGGCAATCCCGCTGAAGGGGGGAAGGAAAAAAAAACACACTGGAGAAATTTCGCCAGAGAAGGCTATTCCACTCTCTCTGTCTTTCGTTCCGGACGGAACCAACAGCTCTAAAAAGAATCACAGCATAGGAAGCGAAAAAAAAAAAGTGAAGGTTGAAAAAAAGGCGGGGCACCCCGGCACCGCCACCGCGCCCTCTCATCCCTTTAGATTCCGTATCTCGACTTCGCAGCGCCTCGCCGCTCCGCCTCGCCGCCCCGCGGGCCGTGGGCCGAGACCGTGGGCCGAGACCGTGGGCCGAGACCGTGGGCCGAGACCGTGGGCCGAGACCGTGGGCCGAGACCGTGGGCCGAGACCGTGGGCCGAGACCGTGGGCCGAGACCGTGGGCCGAGACCGTGGGCCGGAGGGCTGGCTGTCACACGGCCAACCGGCACCATAATTCGCCTTCTCGCGCCCCGCCCCGCCCAATTATTCCACACTGTATAGACAGCCACCTGCAGGCCTACCGTCTCCCTCGCACTCACGCGCGGCGTCCCGTGCGAGGAAGACTGTTCTTCTGGGCCGGCTCGTTGTTTGGGCCACGCGGCGCCACGCCCGCAGCGATTTGGACGCGTTTCAACTTTATCCATCCTCGCTTAGCGACGACGACGGAAGGCCCGAAGGGCCCAAAGGGCCTCAGCCTTAAATTTATGGCTCATTTTTATTACCGTGAGCACATGCGCGGACATGGGACGTGCATGGCAGGCCCCGTTCTGGGCCAAATTCGGTGAAAACGAGCAAGTGTTGAAAGAGAAAGAATTTGTGAGTATGTACTTAATGTTTATGTACTTTCATTGTCCATAACTAGTGTTATATTTGAGCACATGTAAGCTATGTACAAATCAAATACATCAATCAGACACAATATCTCGAAAAGAGAGAGAGAGAGATGGAGAAAACGGAGAATAAAACGCACGAAATGCAGCCGCCGGATTCGATTGTTGTAGCCCGTCTCGCGTGTCGCAGAGGCAGTGCCTTGCAGTGCCTTTGCTGCGCCCGCCCGCCCGTCTCTCTCTCTCTCTCTCTCTCTCTCTCTCTCTCCTCTCTCTCTCTCTCTCTCTCTCTCTCTCTCTCTCTCACTCTCTCTCTCTCTCTCTCTCTCACCGTCTGACGAATGAGCGTCTGCTTGAAAACAATCCCGCTGCATCTGCGCTGCCGGAATGGCCCCACTCCACTGCCTTCACCTCCAGCGTGGCTCTCCAGCAGGCAGATTCAGAACAGCGCGCCTCTGTCTCTCTCGCACCCCGGCGGAGCGCCCCGTGAGTGCGAGAGAGACAGAATGCACTTTTCGGAATGAGGCTGCAGTGTGCTAGCCATCCGTCGGCTGCCGATAGCGAGTCGAAGCGAGCCGAAGCGTGAGGCGCCCGTTCCTCCGGTTCCTTTCCATTCACACAGACGTTCCGCCTCCGCCGCGTTCCTCCGGGAACTGGGGCACAACTTGTGGGATTGAGCTCGTGTCGCAGACCGTCCCAGGCCGTCCCAGACCGTCGCAGACCGTCGCAGACAGGGTGGCAAAGCTTGCAGCCAAAATGTGAGCCTGCATCTCGAAGTGTGCGCGAAACCGCACTGTGCTGCCCCCCCCCCCCCCCCCCCCCGCCTGCTCACCAAAACTGTTTCCGAAATTTCCACCCCGAACAGTTATGTGAGTTCCTCCATGCTGAGTTTCCACCAAGCCACAGCTAACAACGGGACATTTTCGTTATTTGAGTTCTCGACCATTTTGGGGCAGCGCTAAAAACAGTTAGCAAATCCAACTATTATTTTAACAGACTTTAATTTGCTGTCCTGATAAACACTCTGTGGTTTCAATTCGCTCCACACTCCTAGATAAACGGTGAAAGGCTGCACATCATGGTGAAGATTTTCTTCACAAAAGAGACGAAATTCGTCAAATTATCTGTGAGGTACAGTGAATTCTCATACGTTATAAAGTCAGCTGCACCTCTATGATACATACAACTTTAAGAGTGCATAAAGATGTGGTTCATCGAAACAGCACGATTCCTGTGTTATGGCGAACGATCCGTCCCGGAGAGCAACAATCTCTTCCATGGCACCAAATCATCGACCGTGCTTCGCCTTCTCCGCGTTGCGCGAGGCCACCGTGGAGGTCGTTCTCTGAAACAAAGCCCGCGGCCAATAGCAAAGTCCAGCCACATTACCATCCCATACCTGCCCTACGGGTCCACCTTCTATGACGCTCCAACTTCGGGCCGCCTTCTTTCCGAACTCCAGCTGATATATTATTGCAAGTTAGGATGGGCTCCCCTCCCCGTCCTGCTCCTCCTGTGTCTCGCTCTCGCTCCTACACTGCGAACGACGTGGCCCCGGCCGGGGCCGCTCTGCCTCGGCTCTGCCTTCGCCGTGCCCGACAAGGACAGGTTCGACGGGAGGGCGCCCTGGGGACGGGGCGGGGGACGGGGTGGCGGCGGGGTGGGTGGCTGGGCGGCGAGGTCTTTGGACTCGGCTGGCTTGGCCTCTACGCGGCGTCGCAGGTACGACTCTCGCCGGCGGCGGCTCCTCGGGCCTCGAGCCGCCCTGGACCTACACGCTAATTGGTCTTGGCCACCGAGCACCCTGCAGCACCCATGCGGCGCGCCGAAAGGCAAGTGGACCGCCAACCGGTGCTGTAGACACTGACTCCGCAGGCATCGCTTCGTCGCTCTGGCTCTGTCGCACGCAGGGGGCGCTCTATCTCGCGGCAGGCGATTCCTCGAAACCAGGCGGCTGCAGCCTCCTCCCTGCAGACTGACTCCGAGAGTCGTTTCCGTCGCTCTGTCTCTCTCGCACTCATTGGCGTCCCGTCTGGGCGCGAGAGAGACCGAGCGACGAAAACAACGCTCAGCAGCAGTCTGCTATGCGTGCCCACCGCACCGCCTTCGCCAGGATGTGGCGTGGCCCGGCGCAGCCGGTACACTAGAAGCAGACAAAGACGCCCGAGGGCTGAGCTTCCGCAGCGTCTAATGACGTGACGCAACCCGGGGCGGCGGCCGCGGCGGCCGTGGCGTAAGCAGGGCGTTTGTTACATAACTAACGCGGCCTTGACGCCGTCACCGCGTTTTTGTTTACATTTTTCCATATTTTTTTTGTCGGCGTTGGGCCGCCGTCGCACAGTGGGCCAGAAGACCGGTGGAGACGGTCAAAATTCCGGACGCGTTTTGAGCTCCAGAGTCGCTAAATGGGACTCGAGGGGAATGTGTGACCCCACCAATGGACTGCTCTCCGAACAAGGAATCTATGGGCGGGGTCACACGATCGATTCGAGTCACATTTAGCGACTGTGGAGCTCAAGCCGTCCGGGGTTTTGACCGCCTCCACCGGTCTTCTGGCCCACTGTGCGCCGCGCAGAAAGCATGCCACCACCCCCTCCACCCCTTTTTCCGAATGCAAATTCTTGTCCGCTTCTTCTCCGCTCTTTACGCGGCCCGTCGATGCGCGGTCCTGGTTTAGTGTGTGATCAGGCTGTAATCCGGTTTCAACGCCGCCACGCCGCGCCACACCCTGAATATGCATGAGCGCCGCGAGCGCCACTCACCTGAATTAAAGGCCAACATTATTGACTTATACATGAACGGTGGCTCATCACTGTGGCAATCGGGGAAAGGGGGGAGGGTAATCCTTGAGGCATTTTACACGGCAGCGGGGTAAATCACCACCGCATCATGCCGCCGTCACCTCTCTGTCTCTCTCGCACCGTACCGCAAGTGCGAGAGAGACAGAGTGACGACACGACACTGAAAGCGCACGTGCCCGCGGAGGTCACGGCGGTGCGAACGGCCGCGCGGATGAGCCGCGACTTTATGAAGTCAGTTTTACCGGCTTTATTATTACCGCAGCAGCTACACCACCGCCACGCGGCAACGCCACTGTAGGGACTGTGGCAACCGCCAGCGCCTCATTAGCACGTACGTGATCACCCATACAGGGCACTACTACCCGCACTACACGTGCGTGTGTGCGTGCGTGTTGTGTGTGCGCGTGTGTGTGTGGGTGAGTCTGTTTCCGAATCTTAATTAGAGGGTCGGGGAACTCACCATCATGCTTCGATTGGGGACTCAATCAATAGCAGATTGCCGCGACCCGGATGGCGACGAGTCCTGCCTGACAAACAGCTGTGCCCCGCTCTCGACACGGGGTTGTCCCCCCTCCCCCCTCCCCGCCTCCTCGTGACACGAGCACTCAGCGTTCTTAGTGGTGTCGCTGCAGGCAGCACACTGTGGGCCGCCGCCACCGCCTTTACCGACACGCTATGTTCTTTCGTCCTCGACTCGAGGCGGGAGGGGGGGGGGTGTAATACACAAATCAGAAATCGACTTCCGGACACAAGAGTCCTCGGCTGTCTCCGCTCTTTCCCCCCAGTGCTGTCATTACTTCGGGCCGCTGGAAGGGGAGAGCCAAGCGGCGCGAGGACGTTGAAAAGCTTGGACTTTAAAAACAAACAAAAATATCTGGAAATACAGAAAAATCTAAAGAAAGCAACGCAAACTTCAAAACTAATTTCCCCTGAAGGTGCCCAGCTATTTAAAGGAAGATGCAGCGCAGCGGTGTGTCCAGGCCGCAGACTGACTCCGAGTCGTTTTCGTCGCTCTGTCTCTCTCGCACTAGAGGGGTGTTCCATGTAGGTGCGAGACACAGAGCGACGAAAACGACTCTCGGAATCAGTCTGCTGCGACGCTGGCTTGTCCGCTCGGGATGTGGCTCACGCTCGGCTCACGCCCTCGGGAGGGCCGCGTGGAGGGCGAAGGCGAGTCCGAAGGTCCGAAGGTCCGAAGGTCCGAAGGTCCCCGCCGTCCTTTCGAGTGGGTCCTCTCCACTGAAAGCTTCCGGGCCGACACCGGGGAGAGGGAGACCAGACAAGCCGAGGGTCGCTTTCGTCGCTCTGTCTCTCTCGCACTCATGGGGCGTCCCGTATGAGTGCGAGAGAGACAGCGACGAAAGCGACTCTCGGAGCCAGTCTGCAGGGAGACCGCACCGGACCGGAATGGAGCCGAGTGTGGCCCGACTGCCCGACTGCCAGTGCAGGCGCAGGCGGCCCACTCCCAGATTGACTGAGTCAAAAGCTCTTTCAGCCGCCGGTCGCAAAATAGCTCACGAGTGGCGGGTGGTGCGGTTGACCGGTAATTTGCGGTGACTGGGCAGGAAAGGGGTCCTGGAGGAAGGGGGTCTGTATTCGTTAATGTCCCTTCTTCAATCCCGCAGAGGAGAAGGCAAAGGCGAGAAGACGCAAAAGGCTTGTGTTTCGTGCAGTTGGCGGCGAAGGCGGCAGACTCGGTCCGTTTCGCGCACGCCATCCGAAAGCATCCTAATTCCAAGAAATGTGGCAAACTTAGTTGGCGGTATGCGCGCGCTGCGCGCACTGCCACGCCCCGCCACGCCCCGCCACGCCCCACCACGCCACGCCACGCCACGCCCCGCGCCACAGTCCTCAAGCCACGCTGGCTGGGGGAGCAAGGGAGTGTGTACTGCAAAACAAGCCAGGGGCTGTTTATGCTGTTTGAAACTCTACACCAGGGCCCTGCCGCCACCCCACCCCGCCCCGCCCCGCCCCGCCCCGCCCCGCTGCGCCACGCCGTCGCGTACATCTGGTTCGGCTGGCTGGCGCTGGTTCGGCGGGCGCTGTACATTCAAACTGGTGTCGGCCCGCTGGCGTGTCAACTCCCATCGCGTCACGGCGAGCGCATTTCCACGCCGTAACGAAGAGTGACCCGGACACGGTAACGCGACGCGAAGTGCGAGGCGCGCGCAGCGTCGCATTCCCGCAGCCGTTGCCATGGCGACGCGGACAAGTACGCCACCATAAAAATGATCAACGGGGACGCCACCGCGTAATTGTTGTCCAGCACACTGATTCCGAGAGTCGTTTTCGTCGCTCTGTCTCTCTCGCACCTATACCCTATACGCGGGCGGCACCAAGGCGGCACGTCTCGAGAGGTCCACTCCACTGATATGACCGCGAGCCCCAAATTGTGCGCTCCGAGCGAACAAAGGCTGACTTTGCAGGCGCGTGCCGTGACATGGCTAGGGTCGCCGACGTCGGGGGTGGGGTAATGGTAGGTGCCAGCTGGGGGTGGGGGCTGCAACCCGCACGTCGTGGCGTCCAAGGGGTTGCAACAGGTAACTGCCACTGACGGTGTAGTTCTTGCTGTACTCCTTCGCGTACTCCTCGGTGTACTCACGGATGACGGTGAGGTTGACGCGCGCGTTCCTGGTGGGCGAGCGTCCGAAGTCCACGCGGCAGCGGTACATGCCGGCGTCCAGGTCGCGGGCGCTCTCCACCGTGAGCTGGGCCGGGTTGTCCGCCGTCCTGAAGAAGGCCCTGCCGCCGAACGTGTCGTCGGCCCAGTGCTTGGCCTGCGACAGGGCGCCGCCCCGCGCGTCGTAGCTGCAAAACGACAAGGCGGTGAGAGAGGCGTCGCCTGCACTGCAAGTCTATTACTTTACCATCCCACTGAAAATTTGGCCTTCTGACTCTGGATTTCTCTCCAAGAATGCCAAAAGTTTGCACTCTGGCGGCCAGGGACCCCAAATTTGGGCAATCTGAGAGGGCAACGCGGCCAATTCGAATCGGAGCTTGGAGTGGCAAGAAAATTATCTAATGGATTTGTAGTGTGGCGGTTGAGCCGGGTCGCTAGGTTCAAACCTCCGTTTTCTGCACTGTTTAATTCGCTTTTGAGGCCCGCCCGCTACGCCTTGCTACGCGCGGCTGGCCCGGGTCATCTCCGTTTGCGGCCCGCCAGTGGCGCTGCACGCTGCGGGCTGGTTCCAAACGGCGCCTCGCGGCTCTGTCTCTCTCGCGCCGACACGGCACGCCGCTCGAGTGCGAGAGAGACGGAGCGACGCGTTCGGGAGCAGCCCGCGCTGGCCTGCGTGAAATGGGCCAAGTTTTCGAGATGCTCTTCGTTCCCTTCTTAATTCACACCAACTTACTAGCATCTACGCCCGCCCTGCCGCCCTGCCCTAGCCCGCTGCCCTGGGGCGCGCAGGGCGGAGACCGTTCCGCGGGGAGGTCTCGGTGTCTCATCCCCAGAACACCGATGACCCCGCCCAGCGTAGTGCCTCGCCCTAAACACCTGCCGCTCGTCAAAACGGAGCTACTTCTTGCACCCGGGTGAAAATGGGTGAAAATGCATCGGTGTTTCTGAAAGTTTATTAAGGAACCTAACAAACTCTTTGAAGTGAAGAGCTGCACACTACAAACTTAACTGTATAGCCTAGTGGACAGTTAGGTTTGTAGTGACGTGATGCTTACCTGTAGATGGGCTTGGGCGTGCCCTCCTTGAACCAGATGACGAGGGTCGCCTTGTCACCCACGATGGGCGGCGTGATGTCGCACGCCAGCTTGGCCACGCCGCCCGCCACGGCCTCCGAGTGCAGGGTCACGACTGCAACAGAAAACAACCAACAAAACCGTAAATAATTGCGCACTTCACCACGCGCAGTCCCTTTGTGTCTGCCGGGCCGCAGTCGCCGCGGTCCCAGTGCCCACTAAATGAGCCAGCACGCCACAAAGGAGCCCCCCTCCCCCCTCTCCAGCCACGACCCGCGGGCCCCGGAGCGTCCCCCAAGGAGGCAACCCCATCGGCCTGCCTGCCTTTGACACCGCCAGCGCGCGCCCTTTCCACTGCCTTGGGAACAAACTCTCGACTTTCCAGCGCACGCACACGCACACACACGCACACACACGCACACACACACCACACACACACACACACACACACACACACACGCGCGTGCTGGCACGCGCCTAATGTAAACAGGACGTCATCTCATTATTAAAATTGTTCTAGCAAGGTCCAAGCAGCAAAGCCCGGCAGAAACACGACGTAGGCGTTTTTTCGTCGACTTGTTTTTTTTACACAAGTACATGGTGTATTGGGCAGCAGGGTAATGAAGAAGAGAGAGAGAGAGGGAGAGCGTGAGAAGAAGAAGAAGAAAAAAGGAGGAAAGTGAGAGAGAAGGCAAAAAAGAGGAGAGGCAACGAGGAAAACTGTGAAATGAGAGTCCCTCCACTCCAAGAGGAGGCCGGGCCGGGCCTTGCTGGCCGTGTGGGAAGCGCCTGCAACAACGGCAGTCGGCAACCCCAGGGCAGGCCTGTCCGCCGGGCTGCCTACCTCCCAGGCGCTCCAGGGACCGCGCTCAATACCAAGATTGTGCTGGAGGGTCCAGCCCAGCCCGGGCCAGCCCCGCAGACCGATTCCGGGAGTCGTTCTCGTCGCTCTGTCTCTCTCGCACCAGGGCGGGCGCCTCGTGAGTGCGAGAGAGACAGAGCGACGAGAACGACTCTCGGAATCAGTCTGCCTGGCGGTGCTGGGCCGACGGCCCTCGCGCGCTCCGCGGCTCCGCGGTGGAGGGCGTGTGAGTGTATGTGTGCGCTGTTTACAGTCCGACTTGCCCGGCAACGAGCCCCACACAAACATCGGGCGTTTAGGGCCGGCCCCAGTACTCGGTGCGATTGCTCCCTTACGGACAGTTGCGGGTCCTGCCGAGGTCCTTGCTGGCGGCCCAGGAGAGCGGTCAGAACAAGGCCCACGCGCACAAGACCCTCTTAGTCTAAGCAGGCCGGACTTAAAGAATGAGACAGTGCCCCCCACCCCCTACAGTGCCCCGGCCCGCCTGACCCGCGCGTCGGGTCGTCAGACGATGGGGATAAAGATAAAAATAAACAGCAGCGGGACTGACGGCAGCGTCAGATAACAGCGGTAATTTCCGAAGTGGCCGTTTAGCTGTCTGATGAGCTGAAAAGGTGACGGTTTTCCGGCGGCATGGCCGCCAGCTGCCCGACTCCGAGAGTCGTTCTCGTCGCTCTGTCCTCCCGCACCTATGCGGGACGCCCTACGAGTGCGAGAGAGACAGAGCGGCGAAAACGACTCTCGGAATCGGTCTGCAGGGCGTGGCCGGCTGTCCGGCAGGGACGCGGCTGGCTGACCGCCCCCGCTCACCCGCCTCACCGACCACGGCCCGGCCTGCTGCCTGTCGCCCGTCAAAATCCGCCTGCCACGCCGCGTGGCCACGTGATTAACGACGGAAGCGGCGCCGGGCGCGGCGGCGGCGGAAAATCTTGAGAGCTTTCCCCGCTTTCCCGCGGGAGGGAAACAAGGTCGTGTTTGCGCGCGGCAAACTCAGTAACCCGGGCGCGGCACGGCGGAGCGGCCGGGTCGGGCTGACATATCCGGACCCTGGCAAAGTCCAAGTCAATAATCGCAAGGTGGGTTCACGGCGCGGAGCGCTGTCTCTCTCGCATCCGCACAGTGCGAGTGCGAGGGAGACAGAGCGACGGAAGCGGCGCTCAGCCTGCAGCACCTTCCCGACCTTGCCAACACCTCGGCGGCCCGTCGCGGTCCCGGCGGCCGGGTCCTCAGCGTCTACAGCGCCGAGTGCAGCCCAGCGGGGGCCGACCGTCCGACACTTTTATGAATATTTGATGGTGTCGGGGCCGCAGGGCCGCGGGGCCGCGGGGCTGGCCGGACGGGGCCTGCAGGTAGGAGAAGGGGTGCCGGAGTGCTTTACGGCGACGGGATCGCTTTATGAGTCATAACGTGAAAGCGGTTATTAGAGCTGCAGGCTGGAGGGAGATAAGTTAATGCGGATTATTGTGGCCGGCTTGCCCGGGGTCTGGCCCGGGGCCTGGGGGGAGGGGCGGTGTGTGCAAGCAGCCTGAGCCTCTTACCGCTGCCTTTGCAGTGGCGCGGAAAAAAGGACACGGTTTTCGCGAAACCGGACGCCGGTATAAAGGACGCGTCACCTGCAGGGAATAATTGCAACGAGCAATCAAAGTCCAACGATCGACTGTTTATCGGTTCGGCTGCAGTGGCACTAAAGTGCGCGCAGCGACCGTCGGACCGACGAGGTAACGTTCGCCGTGCTTCGGCAACTCCCTTTCGCGATAAAGTCGGAAATATTTGATCTGGTCCCTGCCGCCTCCGCGCGCATCTTCCTCGCGAAAATGTTGTTCGCATCTCCGCCCGCCCTACGGCCGCCCGCGCGCCGCCGGAGCGAGAGCAAATATCCACTAATGGACGCAGGGCGATGCCGAACGGGGCGCTCTCCGTCCTCGCTCGCACTCGGGGGCTTCCCGCAGCGGTGCGAGAGAGAAGGCGCTCCGGTCAGAAGCAGCCCGCAGAGGCGAGGCGATGGGAGCCGGCAGGTACGTTGTTTCCTGGGAAGGCGAGGCAGGCCAACGGCAGGCCGCGCGCACAAGCAAGCCCTCCACATCGTGCCCGTCAACACAGTCGCGGAATCCATCTGCCGCTTTCCGGCAGGACGGAATTTTCAATCTGTGGCGTGTGCCGGCCGCCAGCGGCCCGTTTCCGTGGATCGCGGAAAAAAAATGGGAACGGGTGGCAGCGACCACAAACAATCCAAGCAACTGCCGGCAGCTGCGTGACGCCGCTGGCCGAGCGACCCTGGCGAGGCGACCGCCCTGGCGAGCGGCAAGCAGCCGGACGGAAGGCGCAGGCTTTGCAGGTGACAGCCCGGTGATATACGGATGAAAAATTCAGCGGCCAAGACGTACTGCTCGGGCCGTTTGTCGACAACGGCAGGCCGGGCCGGGCCAGGCCGGGCCAGCCGGCGTGTCCGCCCCACCCCGACCGGCAGCTAATATTTCGACCCTGTCCGGACCGAACCGAACCCGGGGCCGGTATACGACGGCACACGGGGTGGCGGGATTCCAGGCGGCACACTGATTCCGAGAGTCGCTTTCGGGGCCCCTGTCTCTCTCGCACCTATACGGGACGCCCCGTGAGCGCGAGGGAGACGAGGCGACGAAAACGACTCTCGGAGTCAGTCTGCAGGGCACGGCGCGGGGCACGGCGCGGGGCGCGGAGCATCAGCGATTCCGGGGGCATATTTTGCGTCCGGCGAGACCCGGCATCCAATCCCCCTACTTGAGAACCGCCCCCCCCCCCACACACACACCCCTACACGGATACGGGGGAACGTGCATCAGCACCATGATACACTTGTCACACGACTGCTCGACGCCTCTTGACGCTCTCCGCTTACTTTGACACAATGACACAGACGCCTTGGCCGCGGCACGCATTCAAGGCGAGGGCCCCAGCACGCCAACCGGCAGGGGGCCTCGGGAAGGCGGAAGCGGGCCAAGGGCGCAAGCTCCGCAAACCGTACCAAAAAGCGGGTACACCCATAGCGAAAAAAAAGGGTGGCAATAAAAACCTTGGCCTGCTGAAACAGAGGTTGTAAGAACTAAGCAACACGAAAATAAAGAAGTGACTATAGAAAGGGCAGCGGGTAAGGAGGTGGGGGGAGGGGGGGTGTAACGCTGGGCCCAAAGCAGGCAGGAATGCGCAATATCCGTGGGGCAGGCAGTGATGAAGTGCCCCCTGGTCCACGAAGACCACGCCGCGCTCGGTGGCTCGGTGGGCGGGGATCTCGGAGCCTCACCCTCGATCCCCCAAAGCCCCTGCTGCCAGGCCCGCCAGGTAGGCAGGCAGCCTCTCGGCATCCCTCGGCCCCACGCCGCGTCTCTTCGCCTTTCAGTGTTTCGACAACAGTAACTGGCGTGGCCGGCGGGAAAGTGCGTGAACCGGGGCAACGAGGCCGACGAGGCAGTCCGACTAACTTCAGCCCGCCAAAGTGGTAAAGTTAAGCGGAAGGGGTTAATACACAGCGCAAGGTAAAGGGGCCGCTTGATTCTCGGCGATAGCAGGCCATTAAAATTATGCAAATTAGATTAAGTTTGCGCAGGCCATTGGAAAATATTCAAACATATTCGAGGGAAGCTGTTCCTTATCTGGGCCAAGACCGTGCCTCCACCTGGGGTGTCTTCCACTTCGCCGGGACCCTTAAAAATTGAATGAAATATTATGACCGCAGTTCACCCCTTGTTGACCTTTCTCAAGGTGGAAAAGGTGATGGTATCGTGGGTGTGTCTTAGTTATTTATGAGCGCTCTTAGAATAATCTGAAAGATTTCCAGAAAAAAATTACGAGATTACCTCGTGGATTGCCTGTTATTACATGGTAGCCGTGCCACACGCTCCTTACGCGTAGAGGGGGACTGAAGAGAAAAATAAGGCTAACGCTAAACAAGAAAGGCTAACCCAAACAAGAAATAAATTAGACTTGTTTTCAATATCGCAGATTTGCTAAGGGAAGGCGCGTCATCTTTCTCCGTGACACTGTTACCCCGCAGAAGGACGACCAGTACACAAGGGGCCTATATAACTGAGACGTATTCCCGGCAAGGAAAAAAATGTTGGTTCCGAAAACACGGCTGTCAGCCGAGCTCCGGCCCAGACGTGAAAAGAAACTCATAAATATGGATAAATATCGATGCCATAAATCGGAGCCATCACCCGCCGCGGTAAAAAGATCACGGCATCATCACACGGCCTGCCAGGGCCCCTCTTCCCTCCGGAGCCAAATTCGCGCCCAGATAGAGGCCCAGGAAAAAAATGTTATCAGGAGTAACGGCTCACACTATCGGCGTGAAGCCGCAAGTGGTATATCATCAGCTAGGCAGAAAAAAATGACGCATTACTACTAGATTGTGGTTGAACGACCGAAAACTGCACGTGAGGCAGGATGGTGAAATCAACTACACGTTCCAGCCCGACCAGCCACTTGTCACCCCGAATCCCCAAACAGAGGCCCCCATTTGCACGGCCGCCTGATTTGCGGCTTGTTTGAATTCGCCGCCGGAATGGGCGCCGCGCTGCACGGCCGTGCGTCTCGAGGAGGCCGTGCTTTAGTTACCGCGCAAGGTGGCCCAGGGGATAAGGCGCTGGGGCCGTGGGGCCGTGGGGGCCGTGGGGGCCGTGGGGGCCGTGAGGGCTTGGCCGGAGAATAAACAGGCCCGAGTTGTTACCCATCGCTTACGGAGGCCTGAGCTATTTGTGGCGACCCAGCCTTCCTGCCTCCATAGTCAGGCCAGGCGCAGGCCGTGGTGAGCCAGGCTACCAGGAAGGCAGCAGGAAAAACCCGGTTGGAGGTTTCTGCGGAGTTTGAGGACTTCCGAGAGATCCCGTTGGACACGCACAAAGGTACCCATCGATAGCTCTCTGAACGAGAAATCCGTCAGGGTCGTGTCTAACACAGTGGAGGACAGCGGTCGATGCATGGTCACGACCACCACCCAGCCGGGTCATTGCCACGACCACGGCTCCGGCGTGGCTTTTAATTTATCGAATGATCGGGCAGCGCCACGGCCATGGTGGCTGTGCTCACTCTGCTGCTCGGCTGGCTGTGCTCGGATGCGGTACAAAGGGAATCAAAGTGGCGACGCCAGCTGGGCTGCACCGCTAGCGCCGCTAGCGCGCTCTGGCGGCGTTGCGGCGCAGCGGCACCGCCATTCCACTGCGCGCCAAATTAATATGTGGACACCACCGTGGGGCGGGGGAGGGGGCACTCCAAGTTCTAATCATGGCTGCAGTGCCGGGGGGTGGGGGCATGCCGTACTCCTCTTGGCAAAAACAGCACGCACCTGGGAAGCGACCGACAAAGGGCGACGTGTCAAGGGGTGGCGGCCGTGCTCGTGGTGGTGGTGATCGTCGTGACGTAAAAAGTCGTTACCGTTGTCGAAGAATACACTACAAACCTAACTGTCTACTACTAAGTACTCACTTACTTGTAAATGCATGCTTGCACGGCCAATGTGGACCACGGGGAACTCAATGACAAACTCATCTCTCCGTTAATGTTTTGCATCTCTCTCCGTCGCACGCTGCGCACGCTGCCTGTCTGCTTCTTCTTTATGCTGCCGAGGCTGCCTTTTTGGTGGAACCGAGGGCTGGTTTAATATCGACGCTCCGTACCTGCCGCGAGTCTTATATCGTCTTATATTCAGAATACCCAGGCCTCGCCAGCAGGGCTGGTTTATACACTCACACATATAAACCTCCGCCATGTGATTGAGCGAAGTGGAAAAACTGGGCATAGCGGGCCGGCCGCCATTTTATTTCCAAGTCAACATGGAGGCGGACTATTCAAATGCCTCTGACTTTATTACTTTGCTTGGCGGCAGCAGCGTTATTCTCATGACTTGGCGGACCGGTCCAGCTGTGCACTCAATATAGAGCACAACGACGAGCACACACGCACACACACATAAACGGGCACACACACACCCACTTTTGATTGCGCTATTGCAGTATTTGTTGGAGGAGGCTTATTTATATGCGTCAAAAACAATGGCGGAAAAAGAACAGTGCGAAAGGTTCGTGCATGACACCGTTAAAAAAGGAAAACCGCTGAACTCCCCTTGGAATTAGATCTTCCAATGAGGAAAGTGGGAGAAAATATTGTTTGACGATAGTTTCATACACAGGCACTAATTTTAAAGGTAACTCATTCTAAGGAAAGACGGGTACCCCGCAGACAAGAGTAGTGCACTCTCGCCGCGTGTTTCAAATGTTTAACGCCGGGTTGGTTTGTCTTAGTGGAAGCAGACCCCAGTTATCTATTTATTAGTTTTCACTACTAAGCACCCATCAAAATATTCGATCATCTGTCAGCGCTGTGTCGCGTCACTAAGAATCCCACCGGAGCTGACCTCAATTGGCGATGTGGTAGTCGTTGACTTGTTGGTCGTTGGTGCTACGCGCTTCGATCCTGCGCGAGCGTTGCAGTAAGTATGCGACCCTGGCCGCCGACATGTGGGTCGCTAGGGCGGAGCCTTGCATAAGCCACGGACCAAAGCCGAGGCCCGCAGGCCGGCAGCGCTAAGGCCAGGTGTGGCGTGGCAGCGCGTAGCGGCGGCAAAGGGTTCCATGATTAATGCGCTCGGGTGGACGCCTTCGTTTTGAAAACACAGCGTGTGTAGGGAGGGGCCACTCGGGGCGAGCACGCACGCAGCCCTGCGGCGGCTCCGCTGACGAGCACCTCGACCCGGGCCTCAAAGTCTCGTGTTGCGGCGCGACGCGTGGTGGGGTCCCTCCTAACTTACGGCCGCCCCCTCCGCAACCTCCTTGAGATCGCATAAGCACCCCCACCCCGCGCCGTCTCACTCTCGGAAGGCCCCTAGACCCTGATAAAACCACTTAGAGTCAAAGTTAATGCGGTGTGACGCACCCCCGCCCCTTCGGCGGAATCCTAGCAGGTGGGGAGGAGGGGTGACAACGTCGAGTAGTGTTACTCTAAGTGGTTTCAGTCACCGCGCGGCCCCGATGGTAGCTCATTCGGTAAAGAGGCTGTTGACGTGTGCGCTGAGGTTCAGCGGTTCGATACCCGCGCTTTGGCGCGTTTCGCGTAGGGAACTTGCGCCCCTCCGGTGCGGTTCGAACCCATGGTCATCGACCTCGATAACAAGCGATGACGTTGGGCATCCAATCAGGCAGGCGATCAGGGCGGCAAAAGTAGGGCAGCACGGCGTGGCCTGGCCCTGGCCTGACCTGCCTCACTGCCGCTCGTCCCAGGACGTCCTTCCTTCCGGGGCGCACGAGGCGTGTCCTGGGAGAGAGGGACGTGAACAGCAAGCTCAGCGAGCGCCACGTAGGTGGCCCTTAAAGTCACTACAATGTCCGCTTTGGCCAGGTGGCCTGCACCTTGCTGGCACTAACAGTCCCTTCCTGCTCTCATTCAAGGAGCGGGACGGAAAAAAAGATCCAACCAGCTCACTCGTGTCTATTGTAAAGCCTTCTTTTTCCAGCTCGCTACGCCAAGATTTCAGTGCGCTGAGGAAATTTCAGGCGTCTTTTAAGTGCAACAGTTCTCCGGTCCGCTTTTAGTTGCGCGGAGGGTGTTCACCCCGGTCCGAACCAGTGGCCACCTCGGCCATGGTGTTGGCTGCATCTTGTGCCGGCCACAGCGTCCACCCTGCCTTGCCCCGCACTGCCGGGTCGGCGGGCCGCCGTGCCGAACACTGCGGAGCTACAGCGAATAACAAAACACGGCCTTTCTCGTCCCAACCCGTCCGACCCATCCCATCGCAGTGCCGCGTCCCCTTTCAGTCAGACCAGGGGATGTTTTGCCCTGATGAGTTCAATTTGAGCCCCCGCCCCCTTTCCCCATGCCCGGACCACTGCAACGCCACGGCCACAGTGCCATCCTGCCCCCTCCACCGGGCCAACCCCGACCCCACCGCCCCGGCAAACTACCCCTGCAGCTTTGCGAAACGCCTGGTATGGGTTTAGGGGGGCTGGGGAAGAATACGAAAAAAGAGTAAAGACTCGGGGTCTCTTTTTCCTGTAGCAATTAAAGGACCTCAAAGGGCCACTTGGCTCTATTGGCGTAACTATAGACGCCGCTGACGCCTCTCCTCCATTGTCGAAAATAAATTGGCGGTGGCGGCGCGAACGGCTTGGAATGCTTTGAAATGAAGATGAGGCCGTGCTGCCTCGGCCCGGTGGAGGTGGAGGTGTCTCCCTGACTCCGAGGCGCCGCCGGCTGTTTGCCTGACCGGAGAGGGGCTTTTAAAACAAGCTGAATTAGAAAGCCGTCGGAGGGCGACGCGACACCAGCAGTTAAAATGCAAAGAGTCGGTCAATTCAGTGGCGAAAGGGAGAAAGGGAGGAGAAACAGGATGGGGAATTTTGTGTTCCAAGTTGTTCCCGAACCAGCGGTTATTTGTTTCCGAGTCCCAGACAGCCCGAAGGAGGCCCAGTTTTAAGAGGGGCACACGAACGGGTAGGGAGGGGGCATCGCTCTGGTGCAAAGACTGGGAGAGGGGGCGGGCGTGGCGCTCCGATAGTCTTTCGCCCCAATAATCCGAGTCGGGTCCGGCCGAGCTGGCAGCCACTGGCAGCCACGGGCAGCCTCTGGCCTACCACAGCACAACTAGCGCAGCTGGCCGAATAAACCAGCAACCCCTCGGCCTAGTAATGATGAGCCCTTCCCAGGGCGGGGCAAACAACGAAACCAAGTGCGAAAGGCTGCCTGTTTCACTTCGGCCAGGCACGTCTGAATCGATATTGGACGAACAGTCAAGAATCGCCAGACGTTTTTTGCAGGTTGCTCAAGAGCATATTGGATGACACTATTCCAAGAATGAAGTCCTCTCCACTTCCTGTTGCAGAGTGATTCTTTTATAATTTCCAATTTCCACACTTCTATATACTAGCCCAGGGTGCCGCCATCTCTTGACATACCGTAAACGTGGAGAGCTGCATGCAATGTAGAGACTGAAACTTCCACACCTCCATCGACACTCGTTTTTACAGTGTGGTGCCTGCTGAGCCGGATGGCAGCTCTAGCCTTGGGGGGTTGCGTTGCCAACCCCCGGAAATCGCCCAAGACGCTTGACGGTCGCTCAAAAATTGATAGTAATCACTGTGGATCGGTGGTCGAGCGCCACGCCGGAGGACACCATGTATGATGAAGGGCCTCATATATTCAAAGCGGGCTCACCTCCACCGTGGCCGGCCTCGACCAGGCCTCGGCACGTAAGGCGGGACGGTGGAGTGGAGGGTCCGATGAAATATTCGTCCCGCGGACGTAATTCAGAGACATTGTCGATCGTAATGAGTTTCGCCTTCTCTTTTTCAGACCAAGCACCACTTCCTGCGGATTCCCTTTTGGGCTGAAATAGTGCAGCCCTGGCATGCACCGCAGCGGCCCTGCCGGGGCCCAGCGCCCCCACGTCACTGCTTCGACGTATCTCCTTTCAGGAGCGCCCTGATAGCATCTGATAAATAGCCTATTGGCGCTAGGTCGCGCTAGCCGAGCGGGGAGGGGGATGTGAGTGCAGGGCCCGGCGAGCGGGACGGAAGGAGAGCTCGGGTGAAGGCTGGAGTGAGCGAACAAGGCCGGAGAAGTCTACGTCGCTCTTACCCACTGCCTTGCACTGCACTGCTAAGGGTAGCAAAGCCAAAACAAATCGTCTTCTGTTTAACTGTTCACTATTTTCCAAAAATTACTGGTCCATGATAGTTTTCGTGTCATTAAAAACTTCAAAACGAGCTTTTGTTTTGTTTTTAAATTTAAAAGGAAAGAACTAGCAAGGGTTACATTATTCTTTAAATACTAAATGACCTCGTCCACTTCCGTTCCACTCGGGGCAGTTTAAATTGATCCGTCCTTTCCGATGGGGCGGCGTCGCGGAACACTTTGAAATAATCTGTAACCCAATCCGTCACCGCGGCCCCGCCCCCACCCCCTGCCGACCCCGACGTCCACCCTCCGGGCATCCGTAATTGCCTGCCCACTAATTATACCGTGTTTTTCCCCGGAACTTGGCCGCTTTTTGCGGTGCCGTCACGCCGCGCCACGCCGCCCCGCGCAGCCCCGCGCCCTGACAAGCAGAGTGACCAATAGCAGCGGCCTACAGCAGCCCCGCCGCCACGCCACCCTGTGTCCGGCGGACGAAAAAACACTTCCCGAATCTCTGTGAGTGCACCATCCCCATACAGCGGCGTTGTAAAAGGGGTCAAGGAAGAAGAAGTGGACATGGCACTGCGCGGGTCGGGGCCGGGCCGGGGGGCCGGGCGCGGAGCGGGAAAAAGGGAGGACAAGCAGTGCACTGCCTGGAGGAGGGCAGCACGGCACTGCGCGGCACAGCGTGGATGCAGCATGTCCGATATCGATGACTTCAAAGTTGCAAGTAGAAACACCAAACGTTGGCAAACATGCCGGTTACCCTTAAATTGCAAATAGCATGCGAACGATGCTCAAAGTTGCAACTGTGAACATGACACTCTAAAGTTGCTGCATCATTGACGAACCATGACCGGCTGACGTCCTAGAAAGTTGCAAATACATCATTGACGAACCATGACCGGCTGACCTCCTTGAAAGTTGCCAATTGCAAATTTTGTGAACCGAGACCGGCCGACCTCAGGATCCCCGACAGTGTAGTAATGCGACGCGGGGTTGTTTCTATTAGCCTTCCACGCCGCGAGGCGCGAGGCGCGAGGCTGCAGTCCGCCCAGGTCACGCAACGCCATGTCGCCATCCCGCGAGTCTCGGGGGGATGCCAGAACTGAACCCGGGACTTCATTTGCAGTTATTGTTGCTTTCTCGGCGCGCGAAAATTCAAATAAGGAACGCTGGGGAAGGGGGCTCTGTGGAGCTACACTGCAGAGAACTTGCGTGGGCTATCGACGGCGGGCAAAGCGTTGCGGGCCTGGCGGCGCGGCAGCCCTGCGCGACAAGGAGTTTGCGCGGGTCAGGGCCGGGCAAAGGGCGGGGCGCGGCGGCAGGCCTCGTCTCTCTCACCGTCGCCAGGCTTCCCGTCAGGAGCGAGAGGCAAAAGCCTGCAGCGGGGCCGCGCCGCCCCAGTGATAAATCACGAACGGGCGTTTGACACATTCAACCCTATAAACTGGAACCTGACGTGGATAAAGTGACGCGAGCGCCCCCTCCCCCTTCGTACTCCCTACCCAGCCTCCTTCCAACCCCTCTGGCACTCCCCGTTTCACGTCTGAAGCAAGGGAAACACTTATTCCTCATGCTGCATCGTTTTCGGCAAATGACACTCGGGGGTAAGGGGTAGTCGTGGTGGTGGTGGGAAGCCACGCAGTTACCCCCACCCCCTCCCCTGTTGCTTTTCAATTGTGACATTATCTCCTTCCATTTGAATTCCGCGCGTCGCGCTGCGAGCGAGGCTGCGCCACCGCGGTACACGTCGCAGCTGTAATACTGAACACCGCGCGCTTTAATGCGTCCGAGGCCCGGAGGCGAAGGACAACCCCCAAGTGCGGCCAGCGGCGGCAGGTACTTGTCGGCGGCGGTAGGGGATCGGGCGGGGCGGGCACCGCCGCGAGCTCCAAGCCGGCGGGATGAAGTCCGGCACTGCAGCACTCCGCTCCATTGACCACCAAGACCCCCGAGCCCAGCTTGGCTGCCCCGAGCCTCCGAGGACAACACGCCGCAGAAAAAAAAAGAGAAAGGCAAAGTGGAAAGAAACAAACAGCTACGAATAAACAGAAATTTGAAATGAATACGAGACTTCAGCAAGTAAGTTGTCTGTTAAAAAGGGCCCGGAAAAATTTCACAAACACTGAAAAAGCACTTGTGTGCTCTGTGTGTATGTACTCTGGCACACAAGTTCCTGAGTGTTCTCAGTACACACTTAAATGTTTCTCTGAGTGAACTCAGTACACACTTAAGTGCTCTATAAGTGCATACTCAGCAATCTAAGTGCTCTATGAGTGCACTCAGCTCACATTTAAGTGCTCGATGAGTGTACTCAGTTCAGTAAAAACTTAAGTTTCCAGTGAAATTCAAAGTGCTAAAAGAAGCTGTAGGCAAAAATTTTCAAAGTTTTTTTTTTTTTTTTACTTTTTTGCTCGTCGCCGTCAGGGCCAGGGCCTTGGCGGGGGAAGAAAGACCGTAGAGCTGTGGGGCTGTGGGGCTGTGGGGCCGCACGCAGTACCACACAGCGACGCCGGCCCGTCGCGGCCACACTGGCAGTGGGGCTCGATGCCTAATTCCGTTTCGCGGAAACTAAATTCCCGCCTCGGGTGGCCAATACGTCTCTGTCCCTCCCGCTGCTCATCCGGCGGCGAAAATTAGTTAGGCCCATTGTCAGCACGTTCGCAGGGAGGGGAGGGGGGAGGAGGAGGAAGAGAGGGAAAGGGAGGGGGAAGAGGGGAAGGGCCAATACGCACCGCCCCGTCTGGTCTTTTAGTTCCGGGCAGCCACCTCCGCCGTAGGGGTGCGAGAGAGTCGGAGCGACGAAAGCACTGTTGAGAATCGCTCCTGCCGTTTGCCGAAGCGTCGATAGGGTCTCAAGTGCGCGTTTGACCCTTTCTTGCATCGCGTCTCGCAGTGGCGGCGGCGGCGGTCCTCTCCAGGCGGAGAAGTGGGCCAAGCTGTGCTAGCGCCGCGCCGAGCCGAGCCGTGCCGAGCCGAGCCGTGCCGCGGTACACATTTCAATAGCACGACGCATATTGCTGCGGTTCCCAGCAGTCTGCAATCAAAGGGGCGCTTCGTCGGCCAAGAGTTGGAGCCCATAACAACGCGGGCGAGAGAGAGAGAAAAGCAGAGAGGAGGGGGAGAGAGAGGGGAGAGAGAGGGAAGCGAAGGAGAGGGGGGGGGGGTATGTGGGGAGGGAACAGCGTCAAAACCGGCGTCTGCTGATTGCGCCGGACCTAGGGCTGGGAAGACAGAGAGCAGGTGCCAGGTGCGCCGCAGGGGGAGTCGAGGAGGACAAACCCCGGCAGACTGATTCCCCAGAGGGGTCGTTGGGGGCGCCGCTCTGTCTCTCTCGGGGGACCCCCATAACGGGACCCCCCCCCACCCCTAGGGCGAGAGGGCAGAAAACGGCGAAGACGACTCTCGGCATCAGCCTGCAGGCAAGCCTCTTGCAAGCCTCGGGCAGGCCCCCGGCAGGGTGAACAGGTGAGTCCTGGTATCGGCACTCCATCAAGCTGGCCGCTTTCCTGATGAGGCACTCACGGCTGCAAGGAAAAAGCAGGAGAGAGAGAGAGAGAGAGAGAGAGAGAGAGAGAGAGAGAGAGAGAGAGAGAGAGAGAGAGAGAGAGAGAGAGAGAGAAAGAGAGAGGGAGGGAGGGTGGGAGACGAGGAAAACACGGGACGGCGAAAAAATGGTGCCGGGTCTGAGAGGGTAGTCGGTGGGTAGGTGTTCGCAGTGAGAGGCGGAGACAAATTACCCTAAAGTGGAGGCGAGGTGGCGAGACATAAGTAGATCGGGAGCTTTTTTTTTGCCGTTGCCTCCTGTTTCTTCCCTTTTTGACGAATCGGCCCACGCACCGCACCGCACAGCACCGCGCATGGACCCGTTTTGTACCATCGTTTCGGGAAGAAGACAAATCGAGTAAGACTCGCATTCGTCAATGCCCCGGCACGCTGCAGCCCGGCCCGGCCGCACCAAGGAACAAGGAAGGCAACCCAACCAGCCGGCTGCTCGCAAGACACCCCCTCCCCCGGCCGCTCGTCTGTTTTTACGTGCCTGGAATTTGTCTCTACATTACATCTAGCCGCGCCCCACCCGCCAAGCTGGGAGCGAATGCTTAAATCGAGGTATGAAAAATCGACGCAGCCGCGTCATGCACGTGGGACCAGTTGCCAAGCAGGCAGTGTGGGAGAGAGAAAAAAATCACGAGCGCGTCTGCGCGTGTTTGGGTGTGAGTCTACGTGCGCCAGTATATGTGTATGTGTGTGTGTGGCAGCAAGGGGGCTGTGCCCTCGTCATAAACACGCGTGGACAGGAACTGTAAAATATTTATGTTTCGTCCCGTAAAGTATATATTTGCCATCACGCTATGTGCATCTATTTTTACTGCCGTTGCCACTGTGCTGCTGGCTCGCACCTATACACACACTACGAACACACGGACGGACACACACACACACACACTCACGCGCACACCCGTACCGCGACACCCGGTTTGAGCCAACGGGCACCCCCGCGGAGGTATACCCGGTGTGAAATGGACTGTATACAGCTGCGAGCGTGCGAGTGAGAAGGCGGGCATATCGCTGTCGCGATTCGGGTCCACATTCCGTACACCGTGTCGTAGCAGCCCAGGCCGTGTCCGAAACTCAGATAGGCTGATCTCGGCTCCACGTACACGGAGAGAGAGAGAGAGAGAGGGGGGGGGGCAGCACGGCCAGATAGGCCGCGGTACACGCGATGCGAATGTGTTGCATACCTCGCAGGGCCACGCCACGCCACCAGCGGGCGTGGCGGCTGGCGCGGCTGTCGGGCCAGTGGCGGCTCCGCCCCGGCCAGACCCGGCGTGCAAACGGCTACACAGATAGCCCAACATTTATGGCCCCCTACATTTCCAGCGATTTTATTTTCTTACTTTTCCTTCCTTCCGTCTCCGGGCCGCTCCGGGCACGCGGGGCCGCGGCGGTATGCCCCGCCATAAACCATTGCAGGCCGCCCTTTTCGCCCCCTTAAGTACTGGGTAGTGCCGCCGGGGGGACACGGCGCGCGGTGGGGCGGGGCGGGGCGGGGCGGGGCGGGGCGGGGCGGCAAGCGCATCACCGCGGCTTTGAGGCACGCGTGGAAGACGAGTACCCCGTCAAGCTCACCGTCGTCGCAGAGTCAGCCTTCCCCCACGCCACTGTCAAACCACCAAAAGTCAACTAACCGATTTTCCGTTCAAGAAACGTATAAAAATAGGGGGGAGATGTGCGGTTGAACACGACAAAACACCCAACTACGCCGAGTTGAACAAAGTGGCAACCATTTCCGGTCAGCCACTCCCCGCTTTCCGCGTGTGTTTTTAGCGAGGGGGTGTTCGGGGCGGGCTCCCAGAACTATCCCACCCCCGCGGCAGCGTGGCCGAGTGTGGTCCCCCAGTGTGGGCCCGCGGAGGGTCGCGGAGTGGCCGCGGGCGCGAGGCGGGACGGGCGGGGCGGGGCGGTGCAGCCGTCCGTCTCTACGAGACCGACCTCATTTGCACCTTTAACGAACAGAATCACGGGGGCGTCCGTGTGGTTTTGGTTTGGTTTGGCTCGCACATCCCAACCCTTGCTCGCTCCCTTGCACTCGCCTCGCGCGCACACCACGCCACGCCATGGAACGCCCCGCCCCGCCCCGCCAGGCCGGGGAACGGAACGGAACGGCACCGCAGCCCCGCCCAGCACCGCCCCTCTATTTACCCACGGCTTCTGCTCACTGACCTTTCCAGCGGGCCGAGAAAGTAGCGGGAATTGGGCTGAAATTCAAACCGGGACACACACACACACATTTGCAAGCGCGCGGGCCGAGTTTGCACTACGGTTTATGGCGCTACACTCTACGTCCCAACGTAACCATGAACGTAAGCAAACCTTGAGGACAATTTGCGGGTCAGCTTAATATGGACTACATTTCAAGCCAAGTCAACAAAAATTTTAAACAAAGCTATTTACAGACAACGCACAGTCTTCAAACTATCCCATGCTAATAGCGAAATTTCAGTGGAATGAATTTTCCGCTCCGGTGACTTTGGGCCAGCACGAGCACTGCTAGCAGACGGTCGGCACCGCTGGCAAACTTGTCTCTGACCGACCTGCAGAGCTGTCTCCCCAGAACTCGCGCGCACGCCGAAATATAATAACCATTCGGGAACAACCACTGCCAGCTTGCCGCTGCTCCTCCGTTCCCTGGCCGCCCCTTGCAAGGGCCTCAAGTTGCCGATAATGATTGCCACACCGCAGTGCACACAACACGGCGACGACAACGCCTCGCAGTCCAGCTGACTGATTCCGAGAGAGAGACAGGGCGACGAAAACGACTCTCGGAATCATTCTGCAGCACCCTTGCATAAGACCGATGAAAAAAAAGTTTTTGCGCGAAAGTGGCGCGGCGTTTGCACGGAAGGCGGAGAGGCGAGGCGATACGCCAGCCAGGGCCGAGGGCAGGGCACTGGGACCCTGCTGGCCTGTGCAAAGAACGCTTCAAAAGCCCCCTCACAGCGTGTCCCACCTCCCACTTAACGGGAACGGGTTAACCTTGCCGGAGAGAAGGAGTGCTCCCAGCAGGATGCATGTATTCGTTCGTTGGTGCATTTGTGTGTGTGTGCACTGTTATTCAACGAATGTGACGTCACGTTCGTTTGAATGTGAATTTTGTCACATTCGTTTGAATGTGATGTCACATTCCTTTGAATGTTGATCCACGCTTTAACGAATGTGACACCCGCATCAGACGGCCGCATGATGGCCGTGTCACGTTCAAACGAATGTGACATTACATTAAAACGAACGTGACAAAATTCACATTCTAACGAATGTGACGTCACATTCGTTGAATAACAGTGTGTGTGTGTGTGTGAGTCCATGTGAGTGTGAGTGAGAAGTGCGCCTTCCAGAGTGTGGTCGTCACGACACCTTGGGCCGAGACATCGATCCCCCACGACAAGAAGAAGGGTCCCGCCCTCAAGATCCCCAGCGCGCGCTGCCCGCCCTGTCCATCTCCTCCACACACACACACACACACACACACACACACACACACACACACACACACACACACACACACACACACACACACACACACACACACACACACACACACACACACACACGCACACACACACACACACACACACACACACACACACAGGGTCGTATCTTCGACAAGCCGCCTCACGAGATAGGGCCCCGGCTGCTGTGTCTGTTGTCGGTCGCGCCACTCCTTGTTAGTGTCACGTGACCTGTACCTGCGCGGGACGAGCGCAGCAGGAGTAGGAAGCTCCCTGGCGCGGCGGCAGCGGGTCCCTCCGGGTCCCTCCGGCCGGCCGAGTGATATAGGACGGCTGGGCGGCCCTGGCGGGACGGGACAGTTGGTAGGCCACTTGACCCAGACACTCGCGGCCCTCGTCAACCCAAGATGGTCGCGGACACGGAAGGCTGCCTTCGCACACACAGACAGACAGACAGACCGACAGACAGACAGACACACAAAACACACACACAGTATGAATGTTTCATGAAATGCAAGCTTCGCGCGGTGCACGGAGCCGCGACGTGACGCCGAGACAAGGGAAGAACAACACGGACGTCGCGCTGCGCTAGTTCCGGGCAGAGACAAAAGCGCTCGCCTCTTCGGCACCGCCTCTTCGTCGCTCTGTCTCTCTCGCACTCACGGGGCGCCTCGTGAAGGTGCGAGAGAGACAGAGCGACGAAGGTGACTTACAGAGGGCCAGAAGACCGGCGCAGGTGGCCAAAACTCTAGACCCGTTTTGAGCTCCAGGGTCGGTAAACAGGACGCGAACTGAACGTGTGACCCCACCAATGGATTCCTCGTTCGGAGAACAATCCATTGGTGGGGTCACACGTTCGGTTCGAGTCCCATTTAGCGTCTCTGGAGCTCAAAACGCGTCTAGAGTTTCGGCCGCCTCCACCGGCCTTCTGGCCCACTGTGCGACTCTCAGTCTGGCGCGAAAATGCTCGGCGCGTCCGCCGGCGTGCTGGCCTGGTCGCCGATGTCCCGGATGGCGCGTCATGGCGGTGGGAGAGGTGTCGGCCTCGCCGTTAATGCAGACGAATGGCACGGCGACGACGTGGCTCGATGAATAATCTCGGCGGCGTCTTGCCAGTGCCTCGGCTTCGGCATGGCCTCCAAGGCATGGCCTTCACAGTGCAGTGGCTGCCTCGGCTGCAGACTGATGCCGAGAGTCGTTTTCGTCGCCCTGTCCCTCTCACACTCGCGGGGCGTGCCGCAAGGGTGCGAGCGCGACGGAGCGACGAAAACGGCTCTCGGAATCAGTCCGCTGCCTCGCTGCCGTCACCGTCACCGCCAGCGCCCCGCCGTGTTCAGCGGGCATCAGTCACCCCGACCCGCGCGCCGGAACAGGAAGTAGCTTAAATGCGTGTCGCTGGCGTCGTTTATATTCGTTTGCGATATGCCTCCGCGTCAAGTGTCGTGTCAGCCGAAGCGATCCCGGAGAAGCGTCGTTGCCCGTCGCTCCGTCTTCCTCGCACCCCGTGCGGGACGGAGGCCCGTGAGTGCGACAGAGACAGAGCGACGCAACTGTCTTGCGGGTCGCCGCTGGCGTGGCGGTGCATATCGGCAGGCGCCACCGCGTGCTCGCGTGAAGCCGAGACCTCGATTCGCCACCCACGACACTGGAAGCTGAAGTTGGAGCCGAGGAGCGACGAGATAGACATGACAAGGTGGGCGAGTGAGGCCCAACAACGGCCCCGTTCTGAAGCAGTGGGGGGGGGGGGGCTGCCCCGCTCTGGCGGTCTGGCCGACGACGGCTGCGGCCCTGCCATGGCCCTGCCCCGCCCTGCTGCCCCCGAGGGAGAAAACGACTCATTACGGTCCGGGTTGACGGTGCAGGGCTCGCAGGCCCGCTGGCTGCTTCCCCGGAGCGTCGCTCTGTCTCTCTCGCACTCGTGGGGCGCGCCGTGGGGGTGCGAGAGAGACGGAGCGACGCCGCTCGGAATGAGACCACCACAGGCCTGCCCTCGACGCCGAGGCGGCCGGGGCTCCACGCCCACCCCCTCTCACCGCGGGCGCTGTGCACCTCTGGGGAGCCGGCCCGACCTGGCCCGGCCCGGCCCGGCCCGGCGCGGCCGGCAGAAGAAGCAGGCGAAGTAGTACGCGAACGAGAATAAACCGCCAGAGAGCCACGTCCGTGGACGCCGAGGCCCAAGGACCGATATCGGAGCCACCACTGCGAAACAAGTGTCGACGACCACGTGAAAAACGGGGGCTGGTGTGACGCTTCACGCGGCGGGTGTCCAGTTTCGACCCTCTCTGCAACTTGCCGCGCGTTTGTTTGGATGGAAGAGTTTGGATTCTGAATATCGCTTTTTTTCCCGCCCGTGCGCGCGGGGGTGTGAGGTCGCACAGGTACGCTTGTTCCTATGCGTGCCAGGACAGCTGCTGATTGTGTTGTTGCGACGGTCGGCAACACTTTCGTTTTGATTCATGGCCTCCAAATCCCCCTCCCCGCCCTCCGGTAACCCCCCCCCCTCCCCACCCAGGCAGGTTGCTCACGTACGGCAGGGTGTCCCTTAGTAATACCCAACTCGTTGATATATGTGCCTGGAGGTGTGTGTGGGAAATACTTCCACCCCACAGGACATGCATGGCGAACGGATGCACGGAAGGGGCGGGAAGGGGGCGGGGGGGGGGGGGGGGGGGGTGCGAGAAGAATTGGCCAGTCCAGCGGTCCGCGTGCGTTTCTCCGACGCCCGGCGACGAGACCGACGCGACAGTGCATTTAAACGGTGTTTCTCACCAACTACCCTGTGGTCGATTCTCGAGTCGATCACCTGAAGACGGTTTCAGCAGCCCCGACAGGAGGGATGATTGATACCTATTGATACCTGATTCCGAGGGACGTTTGTGTCGCTCGCTGTCTCGCACTCATCGGTGCGAGGTGTGGGAGAGACAGCGCGACGAAGACGACTCCCGGAATCACTCTGCTGCGATAAGTCGAAAGCACGAGGCGGCCGATGAGGCTGCAGGACGGAAACGCGAGTAAAGAAGAAACGTTCTCGTGGCGAATTGCACCGAAGCCACCCTATCCACATTATACTGCATGGCGATTACAGCCCGCCTCTTCATGATAGGCCGAAAAGGGGAGGGGGAAGGGGGTCATGAAGATGGCTGGCGCTGTGGCTAGCATGCGCTGCGGAATTGGAGGGATAAAATAAGAACACACTAGCGCATGAATTATGGAAGCCGCGCGGGGCCCCCGGCCCGCCACCACGCCCCGCCCGGCCCCGCCACACCGTAACGCTATACAGTGTGCGCTGCGTGTATAAAGGGCCAGTTAGCGAGGACCTCTATATCGGTATGAGAGGGGGGGGGGAGGCTGAGCCCGCCGCCCGGCCCTGCCCGTGAAAGGAAAATGATGCACTTGAGTGGTGCGCGGGGGAGGCGAGCTAGTTTGGGAGGCTGCCCCTCCAGAGCACGGCAGCCGACAGCAGCGGCAGGCGGCACGGCAATGCTGGGGCCTCGGCCACTGTTATCGTAACCCAGTGGCGATGGGGTACTAGGTGTGTGGGGCCCTGCCGCGAGACTACACTGCCAACCGGCTCGCATTTTAGATCGGCACGGGAAATATTCAACAGTAGCGCGTGCGTGCGTGCCTGTGTATGCGCGTGTGTGAATGTGTGTGTGTGTGTGTGCGTGCGTGTGCGTGAGTTCGAGCCGCGTATGGAATATGATTAGCCGTCCCAAACGGCCTATAATTCTCGCTTCTTCTCCCCGGCGCGCGGCTCCGCCATGGCTCCGCCGTCTCCAGACAATGTGGGCCACCGCGACGTCATACATTTATAATCTTCGCCGCGTCCCACCCCGCCGCCGTCGCGCGTGCGGCACGCGAAACTATCGTAATGCACACCTGTGGCGGCGTGGCCCGCGCGGCCGGCCCCCGAAGCTCCCCGCCGCCGCTTCCTCTCGGTTCCCATTCATTCTGTACGTTTTCTTTGTTGTTTTTGATGTTTTTTCCGAAGCGAAGAACCAAAGACTGCCGCTCGGCGGCATCCGCGCGCTCCGCGTGTGTGGCACACTGTGTGGCGCTGAGGTCGCGAGGCCTCCGGGCTCCTCTCTTTTTCCCTCCGTAATTGAGCCCCTGCACGCATATTGCCAACGTCGAGTACACCACTTTTGCTCCCTCGCGCCGCCGGTCGGTCGGCCGGTCTGTCTGCGTGTCTGGCCGTCCGCTCGTCCCGCGTCGGACAAAGAGTAACGTGTCGTTCAAGCGGCGCAGAAAGGGAGTCGGTATGAATTAATCGGCGAAGCGGGACTCGAAGGGGGGAAGCGGACGCGCCGCGCCAAACATCGCTTTCGTCCGTCTCTCTCGCACTCGCGGCGCGGAATCAGTCTCCGCACAGTGGGCCAGAAGACCAGTGGAGGCGGCCAAAACTCTAGACGCGTTTTGAGCTCCAGAGTCGCTAAATGGGACTCGAACCGAGCGTGTGACCCCACCAATGGATTGCTCTCCGAACGAGGAATCCATTGGCAGGGTCACACGATCGGTTCGAGGCCTGTTTAGTGACTCTGGAGGTCAAAACGCGTCTAGAGTTTTGGCCGCCTCCACTAGTCTTCTGGCCCACTGTGCTCCGGCGCCAAGCACCTTAGCGTCGCAGGCCCTTTGACTCGGGATTCCGCCAAAAATGCCCGCCCTGCCTCCATGCCGTCGCGCCAGCGCCGCTGCTCGCTCTTTGCCGCGCCATGTCGCGCACCAAAACTCCCAAAGTAAGCTTTGGCTCCTCGGGCCACGAGGCCACGCTACACCGTCGACAGTATTTTTCCTGGTTCAAAGAAAACAAACATAATGGTTTGATTTTTTTCCACGAAAAATATGTTTTTAAGTGCATGGACTCTAAACGTCGTGAAGATTCTCCATCAAAGTTCTCTAAGTTTAGGGTGGTGCAGCTGACTTTGTTAACTTATCTCTGTAACTACAGTAAATTGCAAATTTATTTTGTCAAATTTCGTTAGTTTAATGGTGAAAATCTCCACTATGATGGCGCAGCTTTTTCCCGGAAGACGTTAAGAGTGTCGATCCTCACTTTATTTTCTTGCATGAAGAAAACAACAAGATATAGATCTTTTTCTTCTTCTTCTTGCAAAAACCAAGAAACTTAAAAAATACGAAAACCTCTTGTACTGGGGTTGGGCACGCTGGCCAGGTGCGACTCACGCCCACCGGTCCACCGCGTTGCTGCTCACCTGCAACACAAACAACAAGTCTCGTAAGAGGGGCGCGGCACAATGCTTTGACGACTATGAATCCCTGCACTCGGCCAGCGACGCTCCGACAGCGGAATTCCTGTGACGAGGGCACAAAGTCGGGTCCAACGCGGCTGCCATGGTGCTGTCCCAGTGCCCCGGCAGCCCCCGGCCCAGCCCGGACTGCAGAAACCGCGCCGTACACCGTCGGTAATTAGCCCAAACTTCGTCGCGAATGTTCGGCTGTTGGAAATAAATTCGAACATATTTCGAAATTTCTGTAAATTCTGATCCGAAGCAGACCGGAATGCCTAAAGGCTCCGATTTTCAAACAGATTGTTTTCGGTAACCCTGCTGGAAACTTGTAGCAACATTGGATTTTTTTTGCATTTGGATCAGAGGCAATTATTTCTCCCAACAAAATTCCCCGTTGTTTCCAATACTCTCGTCCTAGTTCCACGGCACCGCGCTCCGCAGAGTGCAATCACGTCAGCGTCAGCTAATCCACGGGACGGCGCGCCGCGGCGGGGCGGGCGGGGCAGTGCGGCCCTGGAACCTCGATACCGGGAAAGAGACGCGAATCATTTTCCAGGGAGAAGAGAGCGACCTCGTTTTCTGCCCCGACGGGTGCCGCTCTGTAAACATCGCAGGGGAAGCCCGCGTGGCCCGCGTGGGGTCGACGGCCCCTATCCGGCCGGCGGCCCATGCTTCGCTTATTCTCGCTTTCGCGTCTCGGAGCCTAGTTACTGCTGCGCGCCGCTGTATCAGACACTGCTTGTTGCGAAATAACGGTTGCACAGCTACACATTCAACCAAAATTTTTTAGCAGACGATACCTTTACTACTTCAAAACATTCCTAGAACCAGTACCAGCAGTGCAGAGCGTTAAGCTTTGTACTGGTCGACTCTGGTACATTGGCCGGAGGCGCACGCAGTTTATTGCAGTGTGGGGCTGACCGCGGGATCAACCGGCATCGCCTGGGGCGGCGCGGGGCGAGGCGGGGTCCATCCAGGAGATTGCAGCTAATTGATTGTGTGCTGGCCAGTGGTGGCCGCCGCCGCTCTGGATTAGTGTTCTGGCCATTCTCTGGGCGCAGTCCGCGCAGCACAGCAAGCCGACGACTTGTCCGCTGCCGCTGCGGCGCGCCGGGCCTTGACTGCCATCATGCCACCGGCTAAATGGGGGCATCACGGCGCGCCGCAGCCAGCCACAAAGGCCGTGGACTCCCAGAACCAAGCGGACAGAGCGCCGCGAGCCGAACTCCGAACCGCGAACCCAGAGCCTCAAACCGCGAACCCAGAAACGAGAAACTCAACGTGAACCACCCAGCCGGCTGGCATCCCCCTGCCTTGAAACCTCGGCGGGAAATCGCACTCCGGATCAAAGACGTGCTAAAGAAAGCTTCAAAGGACACTGCCCCGTAGAGGAAGGGAGTGCTTGGATTAGCTGCCAAAAGTTGACCCAATACACGATTTCTGCACACGGTCGCGTCCGTCACCGTTTTGAGCAACTTTCCGCCCAGGCTACTCCCAATTCAAGGCGTTCAAGCCGCGTTGTGCGTTCACGCTAGCTGATCCTTGGCAAGCAATTCACAGTGTGGTTATCGCGTTTTAAACTTGGCGGCTTCGGTTAGAGTTGGGATTATCGAGCACGGCCATTTTTGCGCGGCGGAAGCGGCAGTAGTCGCGAACCGCCAATTATCGGCACAGCGAACAAGTGGGCGTTTCATCCCCGTCTCTCCAACCCGTTCCAAGGGCGCGCCCCGCCCCGCCCCGCCCCGCCCCGCCCCGCCCCGCCCCGCCCCGCCACGCTCCGAGGGAGCCAAGTGCGCGGCTGTTCTCTGCTTCGGGTCCCACTAATGGGCTAACTATTGCAACAGCGGGCCGCCCGCGCTGCAGACTGATTCCGAGAGTCCTTTTCGTCGCTCTGCCTCTCTCGCACCTCTACGGCGCGCCGCCCATGAGTGCGAGAGAGACAGAGCGACGAAAAGGACTCTCGGGATCAGTCAGCTGCCGCGCTGCCGGGCCACAGCAGCTGACCCGGGTGGGGCCGCGCTGTGTGGGCGGTGTAGGCCTGAAGAACCTTTCTCCGTCTCTCTCGCACCCCAACGGGACGCCCCGAGAGCGCGAGAGAGACGGAAACGATCCTCCGGAGTCAGTCGCCAGGCGGAAAGAGGTCCAGGAAAACACTGAGCAGCACCACGGTGGAAGTGAGAGCGATGGCGTCGTCGCCCGAGGCCGCTCATATCCCCGCCAATTGGCTCGCCGCGCACATCGCCCGCCTTTTGTTCCTCGCTTTTTTCGCCGCCACTTCTCCGGGCAATTGAGAGAAATAATCCAGCAAAAGACAATAACATTGTATCTCCACTCACTCGGGCGAGCGAGCACGGAGTCGGGGCTTAATATCAGGCGTCAAGGGGGCCGGGCCGCTGGCTCAACCCCGCCGCGGGCCTGTGCTCACAAAACATCCTGCCGGGTCGCTCTGTCTCTCTCCCTCCTGCCGAGACAGCCGGAGCCTCCTTCACCACTCCGTCATCGTCAGTCAGCTAATAACCCCACGATGGCCCTTGCCGCCTGGCCGGGCCGGGCCGGGCTGTGCCGGGCTGTGCCGGGCTGTCCGCCCGCCATTGATTTGCCAAAGAGCTTCCACATTCCGGGCGCCTCGGCCTGTGCCTTGGGGCCCTGCGCCTCGGCCAGCAGAGTCCATTTTGTCGCGCTGTCTCTCTCGCCCTCATGGGGCGTCCCCGATAGGCCCGAGAGAGACGGAGCGACGAAACGACTCTCGGAATCAGTCCGCTGTGCCGGCCGCCGGCCTCCGCCTGGCCTAGCCACTGTGCGGAGGAGGACCCTCTAAGTAATCGGCTTGCCATGCCATTCAGCAACTCCATCCGGCCGTGATAATTAAGCAGCCAGAGGTTATTGGACGGGCCGTGAGGTTGCTACCGGCACCGCTTGGTTACAGCACTGCTCTCTCTCTCTCTCTCTCTCTCTCTCTCTCTCTCTCTCTCTCTCTCTCTCTCTCTCTCTCTCTCTCTCTCTCTCTCTCAAAGACCCAGTTGTGCCGACGCGTTGTAGTGACCCGTTCCAGAAAGACTCAGATGGTAATCCAGCAGCAACCGGCAGCAACTGAGTCTTTCTCGACCGAGCGGCTGCACTCCAAAAGTTCAGATAAATGTTAAATGAAGATTCTCTATATGATGACGTAATCAAACGTGAATGGAAATTTGTGACAGTTTTATGCACTGACCAGGAGCCTGCACCCCGCGATCCGCATTCAACCTTCCCCGCCGTGCGCGCCACGCCACGCCACGCCGCGCCACGCCACGCCACGCTCCGCCGCCCGCGGCCAGCGGTGCCTGCAGGGCCTGCAGGGCCCAGGGGCCGTCCTTCAAGGAGCCGTATAACACGGAGCGGTCCTCGGAGAGCAGTGTCGTGGTCCTCTCGCATGCAAGATTGATAAAACCCTGAGGCACGCTCGTTTGCCGCCGTCTCGTCCCCCTCGCTGCAGCGCGCTGTGGAGCCCTGCAGACTGATTCCGAGAGTCTCGCTCTGTCTCCCTCGCACCTGTGCGGCACGCCCCGCGAGTGCGGGAGGGACACGGCGACGGAAACGACTCTCGGAGTCAGTCTGCTGGGTGTCCTGGCGCGGCTGGCGGCTGCGGCGACAGGGACTACGCCGCACGCCGCCTGGGAGGTAGGCTTCGGCGTGGCTCGCAGCGCGCCGGAGTGCTCGTATTGCCTACCCTCCAGGCGCTCCTCGCTGGAGGCAAAGCGTGTCCTAGTGCTGGCAAGGCCACGCGCGCGTGTGTGTTTGTGTGTGTGTGTGTGGCGTAATTAAGAGTGGCCATGATTTACGGCGGTCGATATCTGGATTGCTTGTCACAGTCCGGCTCCACCCCCAGTCGGGATCGCGTCGTCCAGGGCGTGGCGGGGCGTGGCGGGGCGTGGCGGGGCGTGGCGGGGCGTGGCGGGGGGGCGTGGCGGGGCGTGGCGGGGCGTGGTGGGGCGTGGCGGGGCGTGGCGGGGCGGCAAAGGGCGCCGATTGCAAGCTCGGCGCTGTATGTCGACGGAGTGGACGTCGTCCCGCGTCGTCCTTCTGAGCACGTGACGAGGCGACGACGCATAGGGCGTGCTCAACGGACTGGACGTGACCAGTGGAACGTGATCGGAAGAGCGTGGCCGAGGCGAGCGAGACGAAGAAGGAGAAGAAGGAGGAGGAGGAGTGGCCCCTGTTCGCGCGCACACAACCTTCCATATCTGAGGCAATATTTAAAACGAATGGGGAGCGCGGCGTTCCGCTCCGGGGCCCACTCCATTCCGAACGAGCACACCATTGCCACCTTTTCAGCGGCCGGACCCCCTCCCAGTTCGTAGCCTATTAATCATTTTCTGTATACGTGTATCGCCGTGGCCCATGCATATTAACATTGCAGTTCGATACCCCCCCTCTTCCCCCTCTCTACCCGGGTGTCCGCCCCTGCGAAGCGATTACAACCTGGCGCCCCGCTGGACCCCATTCCAGGGCGGCCCTGGAGTGACCGCGCCGCGATGGGTCCCCGACGGGCTGTGACTCACCGAAAGCATCAAACCAGGCGGGCCGGGGACTGCCTGGGGCAAGGCCGGGCAAGGCCGGGCAAGGCCGGGCAGCGGGGCAAGTTCCGTGCGAATCTGTCCCTGCAGGGAACTTGGCCCCAACTATATATTCTATACGCAAAACACACGCAGCCGCGAGAAACACTTTTCCCGCTGGAAGAAGGGGCGGGGGAAGGAGGGGGACGGGCCTAAGTCCACGATACAAGTTGTAATGGACGACCCGCGTCACAATCAGGGCAAGGAGCTGCGGGCCAGCAGACTGATTCCGAGAGTCGCTTTCGCCGCCGTGTCTCTCTCGCACTCGTACGGGATGCCCCATGAGTGGGAGAGAGACAGAGCGACGAAGGTTCCTTCGGAACGGCAGGCCACGTGGCGACCAGGGGACAGTCGCACCTTATCTGGCCGGGGAAACTCCGTCACCTCAGCGCGGCCCGGCGCGGCGCTCGGAACCAAATTTCGGACAAGGTTGGGGCAGGCGGCCCGGCCGCGCAAGTTGGCGGAGGGCTTTGGGATTCGGCGCACACGCTGCGCTGGACTGGAGAGTCTCCGAGACTCGGGGGGTCTTGACGTCCACGGGGACGCGTGGCCTCCGCTATCTCCCGCGTCCCCGGGACTGACACCGCATTTAGATGGTGTCTGATACGCCGGCTTCCTTTCGGGTTTGTCTGACTTTGCCGGACTGGAACGCCGGCGCATTCCCGCGGCCAACTTCACCACGCTTCGCCGGCAGCAGACTGATTCCGAGAGTCGTTTCCGTCGCTGTCTCTCTCGCACTCACGGGGCGTCCCGTATCGGTGCGAGAGAGTCAGAGCGACGAAAACGACTCTCGGAATCAGTCTGCAGAAGCCCTAATTAGAACCAACTCACTTACTGTAAATTCCGTTTGGGCGTTTCGGCCCGGCGTGCCTCGACGCGGCCGACAAGCCACCCCTTTTGTTTCATAACCCGCCCTCGAACTCCGTCCGCCGCCGACCTCAAGGAAACATGAGTTTACGTAAGGCTGAAATGGGTCTTAAATATTAATGCCCCCACCTATCCTCTTTGAAATAATACACCGACAGCGGAAACGGGAGACTAACTGTTTTGCCTAGCCTCGGAACGGAAGTCATGGGCGGAGCCGGCACTGGAAAATAGAAAAGCCTGCGGCGTTAACGGTTGCCTGGGAAATTGGGGGTCCAAGATGGTGGCCCATGAAGATAGGTTATTCCTATACTACTCCCTGCCACAAAATTTGAAAACCTAAAAGCTCGTGAAAGAAGGTTACCTAGACTACACCCTGTCACAAAATTTGATAAACTAGAAACTATTACTGTGCACGCATTTCGTAACGTGAGGTTCAATCAAAAGTAACCACCGTAAGAAATGTGACAGCGAAATCCAGCTCCCGCTGGAACGGGATGCCATTACCATCCAAAATCCGGCAGCGATTGAGGCGGGCCTCAGGACGACGACGCGAGGGAACGCCGCGCTGGACCCCGGATAAAAATTGAGATATTGTCGTAAGCCCGAGCGGACGACGGTCAGGACGGCGGCGGAGGGCGGCGAGATGATCAAAGGAGTCACGAGGTAGACCCCGCCCCGCCCCGCCCCGCCCCTTGCTCGCACGCCGGGGGCGCGGCGGGAAGCCCTTGTCGTCTTAATCCGCTCCCGCGAAATATATTGCGGCTGTCTCGCTTAGAAGGACAAGCAGTGTGTGTTCACAGAGAAGTGTGTGCGCACGAGGCCGTGCGCCCTGAGTGTGCGTGGGCGTGAGAGTGTGTGAGGCCGTGTGTCCGTGTGAGGTCGCACGCGCGCTTCGTCCGTGTGTGTGTGTGTGTGTGTGTTATGGAGCCCGCGCGCGTCCCCCTCGAACGTCATACGCCACCATAAACCAAAGAGGGAGAAGGAATAAAATGGAGGCCGGCCCGGCACATTTCTCAGAATTAAGGATGTATAAGTTGCGTCGCCCCGCCGCCACGCGGCCGCTCAAGGTCGGAGCAGCAGACTGATGCCGAGAGTCGTTTTCGTCGCTCTGTCTCTCTCGCACTCGTGGGCGTTCCCTACAGGTGCGAGAGAGACAGAGGGACGAAAACGACTCTCGGGATTAGTCTGCTGGCTGAACAGTGTAGTCATCACCGTCTCTCTCGCACACATGATGCGAGAGAGTCAGAACGGGAGCGCTCTGCCGTGCCGCTGAGGGATCTGTTCCAGCCGTTCAGTCTGCGGCAACCCGTCATCGACTTATAGTGGCGGCGCGTCCGGTCAAGGTCAAACCCAAGGTCACACTGTCACGCTTTGAAGGGCGCCGACTCGCCCCGCTCCAGCACATTGCGTAATTGACTCAACATCGCCGTGCTCATGCCGTGCTCGTGTCCACACGCGGAGCGGCGACGACACTGGAGCCGCCCACCTCGCCGGACGGGGGGAGGGGGAGAGGAGGGGGGAGGCCGCGGCCTTGAGAAGTTGGAAGGCGCGTCGGGGCAACTAATTGGGACCTAAATGCCGAACGGGGTTCGGGGCGGAGTACTCCTGGTTCGGCGGCCTTCTGGCTAGTGTCGCCTCCATCGCCACTCCTGCCGCCCTGCCGCCCTGCCGCCCTCTAGCGACTACTTGGCGGTCGCGGCGGCCGGGCGGGCCGCAGGGCCGAAGGGCAGACGGACGGACAGACAGACAGACAGACAGACAGACAGACAGACAGACAGACAGACAGACAGACAGACAGACAGACAGACAGACACACAACAGACAGACAGACAGACAGACAGACAGACAGACAGACAGACAGACAGACAGACAGACGGACGGACGGACTGGCAGGCAGATGAACGACATGCCGGGCGCCGCTACGCTGCCCATCCCATTAGCAGGCATACCCGACTGGCGGCCCTTGCGCTGGCCAGCAGTCCGCACCGCGTCGCTCCGTCTCTCTCGCACTCACGGGCCGCCCCTGGGGGTGCGAGAGAGACGGAGCGAGCGCAGGCCACGCAGCCGGACGGCGGCGCCGCCCTGCCACGCCTACGCCGCTGCTTTGGAGTAAAGGACCGACCCACCCACCGCGGTACATTCAAGCCGTTAATTTTGTAGCGCAGGCGTGCATTGGCAGTGTAGCTGCACTATGGGCAGCATGCAGCGAGATGAGGGCGCGCGGGCCGGCAATGAGATAGACAGTGCCAATGGCACTACTGGGAGGCGAGGACCCTGGAATTATTCACCAACAAGACGAAGAAGGGGGGAAGGAGAGAAAGGAGTGCGCAATGAGAGGCGACAGAGATAGAAAGAGGCGGTAAAAGGAAGATAAAAAGAGAAGGGCATATAGCGAAGGAAACAAAGAGCGGTATAGCGTATAGCGATTGCAGTGAGGCCCTGCAGGACATCGCACCCGCATGTGTGTCTGTGTGAGCGTGTGTGCGCGCGTGTGTGTGAGTGAGCATGGCGGTCCTATTCGTATCCCTATCCCAGCCCAGCCATGCCAACTCAGCCATTATTTTCAAGCTCTCGCCTCCAACTGCCAACACAACGGTCAACCCCCCACGACTAAAACGGCTAACTGCCCGTGCCGTGCGTCCGGGTGCCACGCAGTGCCACGCCGCCCCGGCAACGAGGTCGAGCGAGTGTGTGTGTGTGTGGGGGGGGGGGGGGAGAAGAGGCAAATAGACAGACCGAGAATGTGTCAGTGTGTTTTTTATGTGGGTCAGGATACAAGTTGGGATTTATTATGAACAAAAGATTTGTAGTGCTTTCTTAAAATTTAGTCCCCGGCATTGAAGCTTTTGGCCAAACTGCGTGGCTAGCGTGGGAAGGACAACGCCCCTCCCCCCTCCCCTTTCGCGCGTTTCCGTCCGAGAGTGAGTGGGCATAAAAATTAAATGTAGAGGAAAAAGATGAACCAGGAGCCGTTACAAGCATAGTCCATTGCACGCCACCGCACCGCGGGTATTAAAAAAGTAGTAAAAAAGCGCAAAAAGAAAGCAAACTTTGGACTTTGGAACGTTCCTGCGACAGAGAGAGAGAGAGAGAGAAAAAAAGAGGCAGCTCGCGTATCTGCCGCTGAATAGTATCAGGGAGGCGGGGCAAACAGCAAACAGACGTCGTTAGTTTCGGCACCCGAAAAGTTAGCGAGCGAAAAGCTGAATTCATTCCCCAGCGGTACGTGATCCACGCGGACGTAAAAATTCAAAACACTTTGGAATTTTTTTTTTTCTTCTTCTCTCCGCAGCGCGCGCCATCGCCACCCTGCTGTCCTAATGAAATCATAACTGAATGGCGAAACTTTGAAAGCGCCATGTGAAAAATACATGCCGTCTGAGGAGGAAGTGAGAAAGATGACTCTCGAAGGGCGTCGCGGAGCGCGTGGAGCAAGGAGCCGGCGCGGGCAGGCGTGAGAAGACGCTGCCGGAGAGAGAGCTTCGCGAGCAGAAAGATTTCGCACAGAAACGAATTACCGTTGCCAGCCGCAGCGGCTTGCGACAGTACTTGAAGGCGGAGAGGAGGTTACCGAGCAATATTTTTTTTTTTCGTTCCGCCTTTCTCTTTAAACATCATCCAGCACGACTGCCGAGTGCCGCTCCACGGTAAAAACGGAGGCGGCGGAGGAAGTAAAAAACGGCGTTTATACGCGCCGCTGACGGCGAGGTACTTGATCGAGCGGATGAGCCGAGCGCAGAGCGCGGCGGTTCCGGGAAGCGGTGGCGGCAGCGCGTCCACGCGGGGCGAGGAGCACGCGACAGCACGGGAAAGCGCGAAGCAGGCGAAGCAGGCGAAGCAGGCGTCGCGCGGCGGACCCGCGGGGAACCCGCTTAGCCCTTTCCCAGCAGATTCATCGAATTTTCCCCGAGGACGAGGACAGCGCCAGCGCCCGCAACTGCCAGCAGGCTGAAGCGGCGCTCCGTCTCTCTCGCACTCACGGGGCGGCGCGACGCGGTGCGAGAGAGACAGAGCGGCGGAGCGCCGTTCCGGGAGCGGCCGGGCTTGCCGCCAGGTCACCGCCTGTCAGTTTAGGGCGCGCCGCTCTAAAGGGCTTGACGTCGCCAGATGTAATGAGTTCCCTAACGAAAATACAAGGCGCTGGAAAGAGGGGAGTTGAGAGACGTCTGACACAATATGAACATTGCGGCGGCGGCGGCGTCCCGGGTCGCGGCCCAGTCGCTTCGCGGCGGAAGCGGCAAACTCCAAAGTCATTCATCGCGCGCCACAAAGGACACGCGAGCCGCCGAGGCCGCCAAGGCCCCGCACTCGGCGAGGCGGCCTCGTCGTGTAATCTAGTCATTTGGAGGATCGGTGGCGGCGGGGAAGCCGTCGAGGAGTTCGTCGAGGGGCAGGCCGTCGAGGGGGAGTACGTCGAGGGGGAGGCCGTCGAGGGGGAGGACGTCGAGGGGGAGGACGTCGAGGGGGAGGACGTCGAGGGGGAGGACGTCGAGGGGGGGAGGACGTCGAGGGGGAGGCCGTCGAGGGGGACGCCGTCGAGGAGGTGCACAGTGTGCCAGGAGACCGGTGGAAGCGGTCGAAATCCCCAACCGGTTTTGAGCTCCTGAGTCAGTAATGTGACTCGAACCGAACGAGAGACCCCACCAATGGATTTCTCTCTGAAGGACGAATCGAATCCACTGATGGGGACACACGCACGGTTCGAGTGCAGAGCGACTCTGCAGCACAAAACGCGTTTCGAGTTTCGGCCGCCTGCGCCGGTCTTCTGGCCCACTGTGGGGTGGCCGTCGAGCGAGACCGCGGCGGCGCCGGCGCCGACGGAGACCTCAGGAGTCAATCTGAGGCGCCCCCTCTGGGCGCGCCGCCAGACTGCTAGACGCGTTAGTGCATCTCGTAATTGCAGCGTCGGCAGTGAAACTGAGGGAAAGGTCGTCGCGGAAATGCCGCCTTTGCCTCCCTTGCCTCCTTGGCCCTTGCCTCCGACAGCCGCGCCGTTTCTCCAACGGATTATTGCCCGTGAAATGTCTGACCTTCACGCGTCGTCGCGGCGGACGGCCGGGCGGTGGTGATCGAGGCCCTGCGCCCCGACGGTGCGGCGGCGTGGCGGCAGGGGCCGTAGACCGCACGCCTCACCCTCAGTCCCGGCGGTGCGGCACACTGATTCCGAGAGTCGTTTTCGTCGCTCTGCCCTCACACCCTTGGCACGTCCCGTAGAGGTGCGAGAGAGACAGAAAACGACTCTCGGAGTCAGCCTGCTGGCGGCGCTGGCACGCGGCCGACCCTCCGTCCGCACCCCGCAGCACTTACGCGCGGATTCTTCGCGAAGCAGCCCGTGCTTATGAGGAAAGTAGGCGTGGTCCTGCGGTAGTTGGGGAAGGAGATGCCGGCCGGGGCTGATTTCGTGGCTCTGTCTCCCACACTCGTCTGGGCGCGCGTCCCCCGCAGGGGTGAGCAGGGCGACGAGGCACTGTGCGGAATCGTACCGGCCTGTCGAACCATTCCGCCGCTCGCACTCCTCGCGAGAGAGGCAGAGGGCTGTGGCTGTCCCGACCCACGGCCGCCTCGCCTCGCTACAGGGCGCCGACCGCGCCTCGTCTTGCCCCCCAGGGCGCCTCCATGCAGCCAGATGCCACCGTCCTCGCCTCAATATCTCGCGGAGGACAGGGCGAGGCTCTAAAGTCCGGCAAACGGCTCACTCTGGAGAGAGAGAGAGAGAGAGAGAGAGAGAGAGAGAGAGAGAGAGAGAGAGAGAGAGAGAGAGAGAGAGAGAGAGAGAGAGAGAGAGAGAGAGTGTGTGTGTGTGTTCCAAAAACAAATCCCGCCAGTGTCGCGCAAGAATGGCAGCAGACGACACTGCAACAACACCACGAGAGAAAATGGAAACAACTTTGAAATTGAAAAAGGAAAGCCGTGTGCAGATAAAACGAGGTGCGCGCCATCAGCTGTTAATTTCCCCCCCCCCCCCACCGGGCGAGAGGTGGTTGAGCTCCCGGCCTGGCTCCGCAGCCAAGTGCCGCCATTGACGCAGTCTGACGGTGGAGTAACCGCGAGGCACTGCGCGGCAGAGCCAGGCAGCGCCGCGAAAAGGGGTAGCCAGCCCCGCCTTTTTTCATCATAATTTGAACACTTGCAATTGAGCTTGAGGGGCGCGGCGCAGCGCGGCGCAGCGCGGCAGGGAGAAGAGAATTAGAACGCGGGATGAAAAGGGAACAGCCGGAAGTTTGGGGATGAGGCGACCGTCGGAGGAGCAAGAGGACGCGGCTATGGGGGAGAGAGAGAGAGAGAGAGAGAGAGAGAGAGAGAGAGAGAGAGAGAGAGAGAGAGAGAGAGAGGGAGAGAGAGCAGCAGCAGCATCGGGGGGCGGGTAAAGGGGGGCTCTGCCGGGCTCTGCCTACCGCTAACCCCCTCGGCTATAACGAGAGGCACACAGCGCAACGACTGGGAGATAAGGCCCTCCATTGCACCGCGCCGCGCCGCGCCACGCCACGCCACGCCCCGTCATGTCCTCCACTGCCGCGTTTGCTTTCCGGGCGGGGCCGGGGTCGGTCCGCAGGTGCCTGGCTGCCTGCGTGGCTGCCTGGCTGGAGCACGCCGGCCCGCCCCCGCTACCGCCCTCGCTACCGCCCCCGCTACCGCCCCCGCTACCGCCCCCGCTACCGCCCCCGCTACCGCCCTCGCTACCGCCCCCGCTACCGCCCCCGCTACCGCCCCCGCTACCGCCCCCGCTACCGCCCCCGCTACCGCCCCCGCTACCGCCCCCGCTAGCGACCGCGTAGCCGCGCCCCACCAGTAAATTCGAAAGTTGCCGCCCGCCGGTCCGCCGGTCGCCCAGCAGTGTACAGTGTACACACTGCTGGCAGCCAAATGTACAGGACAGCGATCCCCCACAAGTAGGCGGATGGCCGGTGAAGCCGTAGGGCCTCGGGGCCAAGCGCGGGGCCCCCAGGCCCGGCGTCCTCGTCCGGGCCCTCCAATAGGCCGGCCGGGGACCGACCGGGGACGGGCTGGACTCATCTCCCTGAGAGCAAGTGAGCCCGCCGAGGACGCCGAGGCCGCCGAGCCAGGGCGAGGCTCTGGCTGCTCTGCCCACGGCCCAGGCCCAAGGCCCAGGCCCACGGCCCACCCTTAGCAATACCAGGGAATGCAGCCTGTCCAGGGGCTTAAGGTAAGGAAGGACTCGCGGGAAAAAAGGGGCCTGGAGAGGGCGGGGCGCGACAGGGGACGAGGGGAGGGGGAATTGTCCTGAACGCCGCAGAGCGCTCCATGGCACAGCGCCAGTCACATTCACTGCCGGACCTATATAACAAATTCCCGTTTTTATTCCAAGTTTTGTACCAGTTGCTAATGCCGGGCGTCGTACCCGTAAAGCACGGCGAAAAATTTTTAAATGAAAAACGCCTCAATTCAACAAAACCAATTTTCTGTGATTGCACGGAGGTAACCACGGGCCAGGTTGGGAAGTGGCCGACACAATGCGGATGGCTGCGAGACGAGAGGGCCTCCAGTGAATGGAGACGCCGAGGCGTTGCCGCGCAGCCTCACTCCAGGCAAATTAGGTTCCAGAACGCCACCGTCGCGGTGTTCCCGGAACGCTCGTCCCGAAACGCGCATCGTCGCTCTGTCTCTCTCGCGCCCCGCAGACACACACTAATTGTTTTTATCCTGAGACAAGTTTATTCACTTCACCGCAGCAATCACAGATGAAGTAGAAGAAGAAGAAGAAGAAGAAGAAGAAGAAGAAGAAGAAGAAGAAGAAGAAGAAGAAGAAGAAGAAGAAGAAGAAGAAGAAGAAGAAGAAGAAGAAGAAGAAGAAGAAGAAGAGTGGCGCTGTGGGGCGAAGCGTGGCTTGGCGTGGGGTGGGAGTGGGGCGGGGTCCGAAAGGGGTGGGTGACCCGGTGTCGGCCGGGGGTGGGGGTGGAGCCGAAGGGGGGGAGGGAGCAAGGGGGCTGGAGAAGGGGGCGGCAAAGTGGCCGATCCCGCCGGGCACTGCCTCGGCCCATTGTGCACACGCCGGCACACGCACGCCTCGCCATCGACTAATGACTTATTTTACGAATGAGCTCTCTCTCTCTCCTCGCCTCTTCTATCCTCGCCTGGAGGCCGATGCTCGAATTAGCCGCCGACCCAATTTGCAAAATTCCTCCACACGATTTTTTTTTCTCGAGGCGGAAGCTTTCGGGAAATTAAAAATTAAAACACGGCGGCGGTTTTAAAGGCAGAATGGCGGCCGCTTGCCGCTGTCACGGTGGGGGGGCTCCGCGCCACGCCGTGCCACGCCGTGCCACGTCGGAGCGTCGTCGTCGACGGGGCGGTCCCGGCCGGCCTCGGGGGGAAAGGCCGGCCCCAGGGGCAGCCCCAGGGGCAGCCGCTCGGGGCCAGATTATTAAAATGTATGTTTTTCAGGACGGTTTAGGATTTACAGTAAGCAAGAGGGCGCTTTCCGGAGCCCCAGCCCGGCCGGCCCGGCCCACGGATGCTCGGAGTGGCTGAGGGCGGAACAAAGAATTTGGTTGCCGTCAGCGAGGCCGGCCGGCGGGGCAGACAGGCCAGAGCCAGGGCCAGGCCCAGGGCCAGGCAGGGCGCGCCACCAGCAGTAGGCCGTGTACAATCAAGTCGACCAGGATCCCTCCGGATTTATAATTCAGCCAGCGCTGCGCAGCGCGAGGCGCGGCAGGGTTTGCATTCCGGATCCACGAGAAAGGGCGTCCCTCCGCCCGGACGCGCTCGAGCGCCTCGGAGAGTACTGGATTGCGGCCGACATCGCAGACGATTATTATTGCTTTTGTTGGGGTGATTGTTGTGATGATGATGATGATGATTGTGATGATGATGATGATGATGGTGATGATGTTATGATCATGATGATGACATTATGATGATGATGATGATGATGATGATGATGATGATGATGATGATGATGGTGGTTGTGATGATTGTTAAAATGATAATGGTGATCAATGACGATGATTGTGGTCGTGGTGATGCGATCGCCGCAACGCCTGACCAGCTGACGATGGTACGGCACCACCATTCCCTGACCTTGGCCAGCCGACTCCTTCGTGAAGATATCCACGCCCGACCGCCGCCAACGAAAATAGAGGACGGCATTACCGCGAGGGCCAGCCTGAGCCAACAGCGGCACATTCACACATTTAATGCTGGACAAACAGCCCTTCGATGGCTTAACCTGCAGAGCCACCGACTGAGCAAACTCTGGGCAGTGGGCGCGCGCGTGTACGTGCATGAGTGTGTGTGGGGTGTGGGGGGGGGGGGTGTCTGTGTGTGAGGGCCTGTGACGGCAACGTGTTTGATAGCGAACGTGCATGTGCACGTGAGCGTGTTAGTGTGAGGGTATGTGCGGGGTGCGTTGGGGGTGGGGGTAGGGGCAGGGGATAGGGGTGGAGGTGGGGGTGGGGTGGGGGTGTCCGCGCAGGACCCTTGTACCTCGCTCCGTCTAGGCCTTGATATACGCCCTGGACGCGCCGGGCGCGGCCTGCACACGAGTATAGATTGACTGTAGTGGGTGGTGACGTGGATTAGGTCCGGGGGACGGCGCTGGCTGGGCTGGGCGCAGGCCGGGCGCAGGCTCCCGCGGTGACTGACAGGGGTCTTGAGCTGCGACCGGCCTCGCTGTCAACGACGGGCCATTTTATGGAGTTTGTTGAATAAGATGGAGTGGAAAGGGGGAAGGGGGTGCGCGCCATAAGACAGCGAAAGCGCCCCAAAGGGAAGGGAAGGGGCGCGACGGCGGCACGGCGGGCCTTGGGCGGGCCGGGGTGGCTGTCAATGAGAAAGTGCCGGCAGCCTTTCCACGTTCAAAACGCCGAAAAAGGCTGATTTAGTTCGTGTGGTGGCCTGTGCTTGGATGCTCTTGTCTCATTGCGGGTGGGGCACAACCAGCGAGTGTCTCTCTCTCTCTCTCTCTCTCTCTCTCTCTCTCTCTCACACACACACACACACACACACACACACACGAACACCTCTGTCAGTCTTGTCGATATTTGACCCAGACACCGCCGAGAGGACTGACTAACCCTACCGCTGTCTGCCCTCGGCGGCCCTGGGCAAGGCCCTGGGCCGTCAGCTGGAGCGGCGCCCGGATTTGCATTTCAGCGAGCACCCATTACACCGGCCACCTGCCTCCGCGCGAAGAAACCGCCAGGAATACCTGTCGTCTCGCCGTCCTCAAACTTGACGGGGAAAAAAGGGGGAGGAAAACGGGCGCAGCCAAGGCGCAGCCAAGGCGCAGCCACCACCTAAAGCTGCCAACTTCCTCTGTTTCGGCGTGTCTAGTAAAGTTGACGGAGCACCCCAACTTTTCGAGCGACACTGAAAATTAGCCGACGTTGTACACCAAGACGGGTGCCTGGTGGTGGCGTGGCGTGGCGGGGCGGGGCGGGCGTGGTGTGGCGGGCCGATATTCACTGAAAAGAAAAGTTTGGCCCCAGGCGCTGCCTCGGCTCCGCTCGGCTCCGCTCGGCTCGAGGACATGAACCTTGTCATCCGTGACACAGGCTCCATGGAAGCAAAGGACGCGTCTTGTTATCATTACGACACCTCCTCGGAACAAGCGGCTATCTCCAAAGGGAGTGCAGACAAACGGCTATCTGTGAAAGTGCTGCAGACAAACGGCTATCTTTTGACCCCCTGATGACAAACGCTAACTGTTTTCTCCACTTCCCGAGTTTGGATACTTATATATTTACAATCAATTGAGCCTGTCAAATTTGACCTTATCCAACAGATGTCAAAAGTTTGTCAGAGCAGATTGACACACAACATGAGTCTGTCACATGCGTCTAACCTGAGAAAAACTCAAGGAACCCGGCCAACCCTAACCTCTCCCGAAAAGTCAGTTAGCCGTTTGTCTGCAGGGGGTCAAAAAGATAGCCGTTTGTCTGCAGCTCCTTCACAGATAGCCGTTTGTCTGCACTCCCTTTGGAGATAGCCGCTTGTTCCGACGAGGTGTCGATTATTCGGTTCATCGTGGCACGGCACGGCTCGGCGTGACAGTGTAGGGGCGGTCGGGCGGTGTCTTTGTCCCGGTAACGGCATCGGGCGGCATCGATTCACGGACGGCACGGCGGCATTCCAGAGTGGCGTTCCCTCACGACCACAAGCACGCCATGTCGGCGGTGGGGCATTCTTGCGGCCGGGCCGGAGTGGCGGCCCGACGCCCGCGCCTACACCCGCAGGTGCGGGCCGGTGGCAGCAGCGGAACTTTGGAAATAGAACCGGAAAAAAATTAACATTTTCCGAAAAAAAAAAGAAGTGTTGAAAACAAATCCCGACCAGCAGAGCAGGGGGAGTCAGTAGCGGAAAATCTGCCCCTGTCGTGTCGCCGCTCACTGCCGCGCGGCGCGAGCAAGACACGAGAAAAATGAAGCGGCCGCTTGTCTGCGAGGCTCGGCGGCGCTCGGCGGCGCTCGGCGGCGCTCGGCGGCGCGCGAGGATTCGGACGTTCCAGTTTATGGCTCGGCGGCGGAAAGGAGAACGCGTCTTCCATTTTTTATAGACAGACAGGCCCGTGACAAATTGTCCCCGAGCAAAGTGCCCTTCCGCCTTGCAAGAATGCGGTTCTGCAGTTGACGCGCTGCCACCGGCACAGCAGGCGGCCACGCCCCGCCCCGCCCCGCCCCGCCCCGCCCCGCCCCGCCCCGCCCCGCTATGCGCTTCGCATGAGTTATTGATGGAATCACGTGTATCAGACACGCGTCCCAGGAAGAAAAAAAAATGTTTCCGCATTAATAATGGATCGCTGCAGCGCGCGTGTCTGTTTGTGTGAGTGCGAGAGAGAGGGAGAGAGAGAGTGTACGCCAAGCACAGTCTACTTCTTGCATCTCCAAAATACTGCACCCTTCCCCTCGCAACCCCTAACTCCCTCCTCCTCCCTTGCTTTCCACACATGCCAGAGTACAGCCGCTGATCTAGTCCGTTGAACCTCCCAGATCCATTACATGCCCCCTCCCCCCAGCGATGACACCCCATTGCAGGCAGCCCCCTCCCCCAGAGCCTCACGTCCCCTCCTCACACTGTAAGTCCATAGGAATGGGCAAACTGGGGAAGGCCTTGTTGTTGACGGTAACGCAGTTTGGCCGTGTTGTGTGTTCAAATCCAACTCAAATGGGCGTATCCAGCCCGCCTCCCCGCCTTGCTCTTGTTTTACTTGATCCCCGCCTCCCGCGAGGACCAGCCAAGTGGTTAACTAGGGGCGGGGCGGGGCGGGGCGGGGCGGGGCGGCGGGCGAGGCGGGGCGGGGCGCGGGCGGGGCGGGGCGGGGCGGGGCCGCGGAGTAATGAAGAAAAAACACGTCGCCAAAAATCTGATTGAGGGTGCTGCAGCGCGGCCCAGTCCGTCCCCATGCGCAGAATCACAACTCGAAAGAAGAAGGCACGAAGAAAAATAAGAAGACGGAATGAATAAAATATGAGGCCATATAATTCGACGAATGCATCTCTCGGCGAGTCCGGCAAGTCAGCACCCCGCCGCCCCCCACCGCCCCCCACCGCCCCCTAGGGGGGCCCGCCCCTTAAACTCGTTGTTCCGTTCCTCGCTAAAGTATTTGCTTCGGCGTTCGAGGCGCGGCCGTGGAGGCGGTGGCGGCGGTGGCCCCAGGAAAAGGTTTAACGTCACTGCGAAAAAGGGAGACGGCGGGGAAAAAATTGTTCCGTTCGTCATCGTCACGGTCTTTTTACTATCCAGGCCACGAAATTCAAGGGCGAACTCCGAGGGCTGGCGGCTGGAGGGAGGGCAACTTCTTTTTCCAGCCCAAATCCCCCGGTTTGCGCCGCTGCGCCGACGAGCTCGTGCTAGCGCCACAATCCCAGGCCGGGCTGTACTGCAGGCGAAGCGGTAGCTGGAGGTTTTTACTCTATTGGGTCTTCTCGGAATGAAAGGCTGCTACTTCAGGTTATGAGCGCCCCCGCAGTGCCGTGCCAGTGCCGTGCCAGTGCGCTGCTTCTGCTGACAGGTCGGACCACCTTCCCGGCAAAAAGGGGCGCCAAAAAAGACGTGAGTTTCGAACGCGTGCGGCGCGCCGAGGCTGGCTTTCGTTCCCCAAACCGCGGCGTAAAAACTTTGGTCGCTTTATCGCTGAGGTCTATGTGTCGTCCCGGGCGGCCTGGCTAGGCCTGGTCGGCCGTCTGCGCCAAACACACTACTGCTTCGCCTGCTGCGTGCACTCCGACGCCCGCGAGGCGCCGCTAGCCCCGCCAGCCCCGCCAGCCCCGCCAGGCCCGCTGTTACTGCCGGCCACACCACCCTCCAAAAAGGCAGCCCCGCCAGTCCGCACGGACGGCCAAGCAGACGACGCCACGCAGCAGACGACGCCGAGGGTGAAAAATGTGAGCACTCTACGTCCAAGTCCCACGTCCAGCGGCACCCCGGCCTTGTTCTTGGCCACGCCGACGGCGTGGCGGTGGCGGGGTGGGGTGGGGCGGGGCGGGGCGGGGCGCGGTGGGGCGAGGCGTGTTGCCGAGTGTGACAGGTACATCTGCTCGGCGCGGTGTGTCGGGAAACTGGCTATCTCGAGGAGTCACCGGCCGCACCCACCCGTGTAAATGAAAATTTATGACCTTGTAGTCACACCAGCGCGGCACCAGCGCGGCAACGCAGAGATAGATTCCGGCACTGTTAGCGGCGCTCGGCTCCGCCAGGGCTGTGCCAGCAGACTGAGTCCTTTCCGTCGCTCTGTCTCTCTCGCACCTACACGCGACGCCCCACGAGTGCGAGGGAGACTGGGCGATGAAAACGACTCTCGGAATCAGGCGTGGGCTGCAGGGCTCTGGCTCTGCGGGCCGCAGGCGGCGGCTAACAGCACGTATATACGAGTGGAGGGCCTCCTTGTCCACGGCGATGTATGGCCGCTCGCAGGAGGGGCCATTCGTATCGATGGTCGGGGGCCCTTCGGCCTCGGCCCTTTGAGTCGCCCTACCGAAAGCAAAGGGCCCGCCGAGAGCCCGCAGCCCTTGGCGGAACCCTTGCACAGTGGGCCAGAAGGTCGGTCGAGGCGGCCTAAAACTCTAGACGCGTTTCGCGCTCCAGAGTCGCTAAACAGGACACCAACTGCACGTGTGACCCCACCAATGGATTCCTCGTTGGGAGAGCAATCCATTGGTAGAGTCACACGTTCAGTTTGAGTCCCATTAAGCAACTCTAGAGCTCAAAATGCGTCTAGAGTTTGGCCGCCTCCACCAGCCTTCTGGCCGCTGTGCCTTGGTGGAGGTGGAGCCTGGACGGCCAGCTGATCGCGTCGCTTTGCTGGGCCTCGTTTTTGCAATTATCAGAATTGCTGCAGGCGGCTGGGCTGCCGCCGCTCTCGACTGAAAGGCTTACCCACGCCGGAACCATTGTTCACTGGAGAGTCGTCCTCTCTCGGCAGCTCATCTCACCTGAAACAAATAAAGGTTCCGGGTAAGTTCACTCTGCGCCAGACAGACAGACAGACAGACAGACAGACAGACAGACAGAAAGGCTGGCAGACAGGACTGCCGACGTCCTTCCCCGACGGAAGAGCCGGCCTCCGTGTTATCTCACCACTTAGGCCTGCGCGCTCCCTGCTGCAGTAATAAGACTGACAAAGACAGAACGATACTGCAGCCGGGAGTGGGCTTGCTCGCTGCTTGCTGCTTTGGTGCAAGGATGTAGCGGCCCCGCCCCGCCCCGGCCGGCGGCAGCGGCGGCAGGCTTCAGGCGCCACCGCGCAGCTCGGCGCAGCCGGCTGCCTTGTGGCGAGGACGTACCCTAAATTGCAAACCACGCACGCACGCAGGCGGGCGCACCCGCACACACAGCCTCTCTCTCTCTCTCTCTCTCTCTCTCTCTCTCTCTCTCTCTCTCTCTCTCCTCTCTCTCTCTCTCTCTCTCTCTCTCTCACACACCCCCCCCCCACACACACACACGCATTCCTGTCTCACACTCACGCAATAATTACTGCCCAGTTTTTCTCTGCGCAGGGCGGCTTGCGCAGTCACAGAAAATGGGGAACCCCGCCCGTTTATTCTGTGATATCGGGCTGGCTGGCTGCCTGGCTGCCTGGCTGACTGGCTGCCTGGCTGCCTGGCTGGCTGCCTGCCTGGCGTTGCTCGCGCGTCCTGTCTCCAGCGAGATTCCCGTCAGAAAATTGATACGCACCCTGCAGGCTGAGAGTCGATTTCGTCGCCCTGTCTCTCTCGCACCTATGCGGTACGCCCCATGAGTGCGAGAGAGACAGGGCGACGAAAACGACTCTCGGAATCAGTCTGCTGGGAGGCGGCGCGCCGAGCGCCACGCGCAGTGCCATATCCATAGCGCCGCGTCAGCGTCAATCTTATTCCGTCTTTTCGAGTGGCGCGGCGCTCTCTGGGATCCGCGGCCCGTCGAGCCGCCGGCCGATAAAGGGGCGCGTTAAGGCCGACGCATAAAGAACATCACTTCCGCAAACAAAAATACGCACACTACACTATACACATTGCCGGGCATTCATCACGCTGGCGTCGCAGTCCCTGTCTCGCCTTATGTATCGCCACGACCAAGCCAAGACCTTCGTCACGCCACAGCTCCGGACGCGTTTTGAGCTCCAGAGTCGCTAAACAAAACTCAAACCGAGCATGTGACCCCACCAATAAATAGATTGCTCTTCGAACGAGGAATCCATTGGTGGGGGGTCACACGATCGCTTCGAGTCCTGATTAGCGACTCTGGAGTTCAAAACGCGCCTAGAGACTTGGCCGCCTGCGCCGGTCTTCTGGCCCACTGTAGTCCTTTCTTTTTTTCCCACCGGCTCACGCTGGCTTCAGCTGGATGGGGTCATAAATGTACTCCTAATGCGACTTGTACGCGCGCCACGACGCTCCGACCCCCCCCCCCCCCCCCCCGAAAGAAAGCAGGAGTAGTTGACTATTCACGGACGGCTGGGCCGGGCCTGGCCGGGCCTGGCCTCCTGGTCCGCCTTGTTATACATTTGCAAGTTGCTCTCCTCGGGGTAGTCTTCCGTACTGTTACCACTAGAGCCAGGCAGCCCGGGCAGCCCAGCCTGCCGCCTCCCACCACCGCGGCGCGCCGTCCTCCCGTCTGCCTTACTTCGCTCGTGAAAACTTTGCCCGGAATTCGCAACACAATGCAGGCCAGGAGGTCAATGTTTGGCACTATTCGGGGCCGACAACGCTCACAGATTTTACTTTCTAAATTCGTTGCGTAAACCACAAAATTAAAGGACTTGGCGGCAGCGAGCTACGCGGCCGCGGACACCGAGTTTCAATGGTAATGTTCTCGCCACGCAGTCGCGGGGAGGTAACTCGTGCGGAGCAATGCGGACAGGGCGCAGTAAACGTCCTTCCCAGGGAAATTTTTAGCGTCACTCAAATCCGTAATGTTTAGAGATGCGACGTGCAACACAGTCTACGGACCGAAAAATTCACATTCACTCTGAAAATTTGCATGACAAGGTACGACATTTTTCATCTAATTCGAGCCGAGCCTCAGGTAGTGAACAGGTGAGAGCGACGGAAGGGGCTCTCGCCTTGCTCTCTTGCTCTGCCAATCCCTGTGACGTCGACGAGACGTCTGCGAACCGACTCCAAGAGTCGTCTTCGTCGCTCTGTCTCTCTCGCACCAGTACAGGACGCCCGGTGAGTGCGAGAGAGACAGAGCGACGAAACCGCCCCTCAGTCTGCTGCGCGGTCATTGGTCCCCACGCACTGCAGGCGGGGCGGATTCCGGCGAGGTTCGTCGCTCCGTCTCTGGCGCGCTCGCGGGGCTTCCCCTGCAGGTGGGAGAGAGACAGAGCGATCCCGGCGACAAAGGCCCGGGCGGCGAGACGAAACAGGACCAGTTTGGCTGCGCCCGGCCCGCCTTGGCCTCAGCTGCGGCCCCAGCTGCCTGCCTTCGGCCCCTTCGGAGCCTTTGCCCTTCGTCGTGAACGTCGCCGTCCTCGGCTTTGGCGGCGCCGTTCGGCATATCCGTTTCCATTTTGGAGTGAAATTGGAGAGTGGTGTCGGCGCGGACTGTACTCGGCGGCGGTTATGGATGCGCCCGCCATCTGGAGGCCGTCCTCTTGAACGCGAACCCGCCACCCCGCTGGAGTCTCCAGTCGCGCGTCTGGAGTCTGGAGCGATCGGGTTGGTTGGCACGCCGAGGCGGCCGAGGCGACAGGCACACTGTCGGGCTGCTTGTCGGCGTGCTTGTCGGCGTGCCAGATCGCGGCGCGAGCAGCATCGATTGTTACTTTAGTGTGGTCTCGGCCTCTGCTTGTGTGTATTCGGATCCACCCCCCCTCCCCCTTTCCAGCCAGCATGGGTGCGGATTCCGGAAAGAGCTGTCACACAAGAAGCCGGCGTCGTAAAAAGTTGTGCTCCTCCAGGCCTCCTCTTTGACACCACTTTCATCACGTCCGCCCCGCCGCGTCCTTCGCCGCGCCTCTCGATGCGAGAAAACCGCACTGCGATGCAATACGCGCTGCTTCGGCGGGGGGCAATAGCTCAAGGCTCGACGACGCACGGGTTCGAATACCCAATACAACGAGGACGTATTTTATTCTTTCTTTTTTTTTCGGGTGGAGACATCTCCACATTACGGTCTTTTTCCTTATGTTACTACTTCGCGGCTTTATAGGTTGCACTATCCCTCTCGCGTCACTTCCAGCCCAACCCCTTCTGCACGCGCGACACACACACACACACACACATACTCACACTCACACAAGGCCACCTCGTCTGATGTGGCAGCGTGACTCGTAAAAGAATGTCAAAGTTGCCGTGTCTCAAAAAACTTGCGGACTGGCGGCGGAGGAGGGTTGTTTGGGGCGAAACCACCCGAAGTGGGCCACAAAACAATACCAACCCCCTTGCCAGAAGCGCGCGTGTGCGAGCGGGGGCAGGGGCGGGGCAGGAAGGAGTGAGGGGACGCTGGCCGCGATCAGGAGGACATTCCGACCGGCACGGCATGAAAACAGGCGTCGATCTTGGATTTTCCTAAGAACGGGGTACAGCAGCAATACCTCTACAGGCAGAAAAAAGCGTTCGTTGCCCACCTTCCAGGTGGCCTGTCTTGGAAGGGGGCATGAATAGTACCCCAACTACCTCCGCAGGGCAAAAAAAGGTAATGGTTTTTTCCAGGAGGAACTCACAGGAAATCACCTATGCCTGAACTGCAGGCCACCTGGGAGAACCAGGAGCCATTTTGGCCGTGTCCCCTTGGCCTGCAGGGCAGAGGGTGCAGGTGCATCAAGACGCAGCCGCTGCTCCCCCTGCAGCGTGCCTGCAGCGTGCCTGCAGCCTGGGGGTGTTAGCGGAAAATGGCCCGGCGCCTTACCACCTCGGCGGCCCGCCCTATTATTGGAGTTGAAGGGCTAACTCGCTTAACCCTTCGCAAGCGCCGTGCAACACCGTACAGCAAGTTAGCGCCTTGGCGGCGTAGAGGCTACACCCACGACGCCGTCTCGCCACCCCGATGTGCGTGAGGCTCCACCCCGTGCCGCTGCACCGCGTGGCGGCGCAGGGCGGCGCATGGCGCTACACCTACCGGGACGTGCGCGGGTCCGGTCCCTGGCTGCCCCTGGCCCTTCGTAAGGTTGCCTCGCTCCCTTCCTGCCTTCGGCACAAACTCTTGGCGGAGAGGGAGGATTTAAGGTTTCGTGACGCTGCGCCAGGATATTACACTTCCTGTGCGTGGCTCACGGCCCGGGCTCCGGCTCGGCTCGGCTCGGCTCGGCTCGGCTCGGCTCGGCTCGGCTCGGCTCGGCTCGGCTCGGCTCGGCTCGGCTCGGCTCGGCTCGGCTCGGCTCGGCTCGGCTCGGCTCGGCTCGGCTCGGCTCGGCAAGGCAAGGCTCGGCTCGGCGCGATGCGCGCGATGCTTTGTGCCACGGGGAGGCCGCAGAGCGCTTCGCTGCGGGCTGGCTGATGCCGACGGGCGCGCTGCCTCCCTCGCACTCACGCGGCGTCACGTGGACGTGCGAGAGAGACAGGGCGACGAGGCCGTGTTCCGCATCAGCCTGCTGGCGGTTCGGCGCGCGACTTCGCGGGGCAGGACTTGTAGCTGCTCGACAGCTGCTGCTCGGATTACTACACTCGGAGCGTCATGTGCGGTGGGCAGGTTCGCCGACTTCCAGCGTGCCGTCGCATAGTGGGCCAGAAGACCGGTGGAGGCGGCTAAAATCCCCAACGCTCCAGCGTCGCCAAATTGGACCTGAACTGAACGTGTGACCCCACCAATGGATTGGTCTTCGAACGAGGAATCCATTGGTGGGGTCACACGCTCGGTTCGAGTCCCACTAAGCGACTTTCCAGCTCAAAACGCATCCGGGATTTTGGCCGCCTCCATCGGTCTCCTGGCCCACTGCGCGTTAGCGCAGGCACACCCAAAGGTAGAAAGGCCCGCGAGCATCAGGAGCCATGCGAATGGATGTGGCCTTTAAAACACTGTCAGTGCCGCACCACCGCTTCCAGAACGATTTTCCCAGTGCGGCGTCGGCGGCTGCCTTTGCCGAAGCCACTTCGGGGCGCGTTCGGGTGACACTCGGCACACAACGAGGACGCCGGGGAAAGGGACACATTGTCGGGGACAAGTGAAATGAGCTGCTCGGAAAGGAAACGAGACAAAGAGCGGCCGTGTGCAAAGGCTTCCCCACCCTCTCTCTCTCTCTCTCTCTCTCTCTCTCTCTCTCTCCTCTCTCTCTCTCTCTCTCTCTCTCTCTCTCTCTCTCTCTCTCTCTCTCTCTCTCTCTCTCTCTCTCTCACACACACTCGCGCCGTGATAATGATGGCCCTGGTCGTGCTCGCCGACATTTTCCATCAGCTCTACCGCGGAATTTAGGCGACACTGCCGCGCCATTTTGACGACTTGGTAATTCTAGCACAAATATGCACCCGGCGGCTGCTGCGGGGCACTCGGCGCCAAAGTCACGTCACACGTCACGAGCCTTCACGTGTGTGTGTGTGTGTGTGTGTGTGTGCCTGTGTGTGTGCGTGTGTGTGTTTTACGGCGCGCGCGCGCGTTAATCGTCTGCCGCGCGTTGCCCGTTTCCTGAGGGCACTCAAACTTGCTCGCTGCACGTATTGGCACTTACTACAACACCTGCGCACCTGTTTGCGTGTGGCCGTGTCCGTGTTGGGGTGTGTGCATGTGTGTGTGTGCGTGCGCGAGGGTATTGCCGACGTGACCATGCCGGCGCGATGAATCCCCCGTGCTGTTTAAGTGCCGCGGCGGCGTAGTCGCAGCTTCAGCTGGCCGCGCTGGTGGCGGCGCTGCTACTGTACAAAACCAGAGGAACGCCACTCTGCAGAACAGTGCTTTTAGCGGGCGGGCGTGCCTCGGGGCGTTCCCCGGGCGTGCCGGAGGCGTTCCAGGCGTGGGCGTGCGGTCACGCAGCCACCCGGGGGACCGCACCGCAGACCCACTGGGATCCCTAGTGCTTTCCGATTGCAGCCCACGTGGGGAGAGAGCAACCCCCTCCCCCCCCCAACCTGCGCTTTTAAATCAAAGTGGAGCCGGAATAGTGGGGCGGCGCGCGTGGACTGCGGCGGCGAAAGGCAAAAAATGCAGAGAAAGAGAGAGAGAGAGAGAGAGAGAGAGAGAGAGAGAGAGAGAGAGAGAGAGAGAGAGAGAGAGAGAGAGAGAGGGGGGGGGGAAGGGGGCGGTGACAGATAGACGGACGGGACAGATAGACAGAGAGTGGGACAGCGGAGAGAGATAGAGAGAGAGAGGGGGGGGGAGAAAAGGGAAAGTGTGACCGCCAGTCGTCAGCAGGCTGACTGCAAAATAATAACGGCCAGGCCTTAAGGCAACTTTGTTCTGCGACAGAGCGCCTCGCCGCGGAACGGTCGGGGCAGGCCGCCGGGCCGGGCGGGGCAAGGGCAGGGCCGACCGGGGCCACCGCGCTGATTTATTGCCAAAGTTTGGTGGCTGCGAGTCCGAACGGTTCGTTTTTAATTTTTGATTGGCTACAACGCCGCGCCTCCCCCACTGCCCGCACCTTCGCCAACCCCATCCCCACTCCACCGTGGACAAAACGGCGAGGCTTTGTCGCCACGGAGCGTGGGTCACTCTTTTCAGACTTCTTCGGAGAGGTGCGCGTGAGTGACACCACCGGCCGATTAACTACTTGACCCGGAAGTGGGGAGTGAGGAGTGTGGAGTGTGGAGCGTGGAATGGGGAGTGGGGAGTGGCAAATCGAAGGGCCGGTCACGTCGTCACGACCAGGCCAGCAACCCTCCAAACCAGACAAGGAGATGTTGTAGAGGTGCGGGCCAACCGGGGCACCCACCTCTGCCGTTTTAGCCTCTGGCCTTTACAGCTCGGCTGGGGGCACGTATGCGCGCGTGTGTGTGTGTGCGTGCGAGAGAGAGAGAGAGAGAGAGAGAGAGAGAGAGAGAGAGAGAGAGAGAGAGAGAGTGGCCGAGAGTGTGAGTGAGGGGCTGCACGTTGTAATGTATATGTGTGTGTGGGGGGCGTGAGCGTGTGCGAGTGTGTTCGTGAAGGGCCGCAACGACCCTCGAAAAGCACGCACCACATTAGCGGGAGGGTCAAGAGGTCCGTGGCGGGGCGTGCGAGGCGTGGCGGGGCGGGGCGTGGCGGGGCGGGGCGTGGCGGGGCGGGTCGGGGCGTGGCGGGGCGGGGCGTGGCGGGTCGGGGCGTGGCGGGGCGTGGCGGGGCGGGGCGGGGCGTGGCGGGGCGGGGCGTGGCGGGGCGGGGCGTGGCGGGGCGGGGCGGGGCTGAAGGAGGAAGGGAGCCTCCTCCCCCGGCCAGCCCGGCGCCGACCCGGCGGTGCGGTCGCGCCCACAGCTCTCTCACGTTCCACACTACAGCGCTGCGCTGCTTGGCTGCCGCCCCGACGCCGCCCCGACGCCGCCCCGACGCCGCCCCGACGCCGCACCCTCCAGTCGGGCCGGTCCGAGCGGTCGGCCTGATTCCCCCGTTCGACTTTTACTCGAATTTCCTGCCAGGCCTTCCTTCCCTGGCAGAGCCGAGCCAGCCAAGCCAGCGAAGCCGGCACTTCATTGCCCGCAAGGCCCCTCTGCCGCGACCCCACCGCTATGAGAAATTGCGCCGCACACACGGCGGCGGCGGAGGCATCCATGCGGAAGGGAGACTGTTTGCATTCGGCTGGCAGGCGCGCTGTAGGCATCGGCTGGGGCGGGGCGGGGCGGGGCGGGGCGGGGCGGGGCGGGGCGGGGCGGCCGCCCCGTCGGTCTGACACACCCCATTGAAGGGCTGAACGCTGTCTTTCCGCCCGACGTGTCGTCCCCGGGCCCTGGCGGCCCTGGCGGCCCCAGGCAAGCGGCCCCAGAGCCGCGCCGCCATTTCCGCCTTCTTTCGGCCCTGCGTCATCCGCCACGCCCCCGCGCCAAGCGGCACCGCGGCACGCCGGGCGTGGCGCTGCAGCGCGTGCAGCAGGCCGCGGGGATCCGAACGAAACTCGGCGCCCTTCGGTCGCCTCTCCGCCGCTTCCGTCGACGCGGAGCTCGCAATCTCCAGCACCGCGCCCTACGCCTTCTCCACATCCTGCCCCCCCCCTCTCTCTCTCTCTCTCTCTCTCTCTCTCTCTCTCTCTCTTTCTCTCTCTCTCTCTCTCTTTTCTCTCTCTCTCTCTCTCTCTCTGTGGAACCTTGAAGCGCGGAACGGGAAATCGCGGCGCGGGGGCCGCCGGCAGCGAGGCAGCCACAGCAGGGCCCCGCCGCCGCGCCGCGCCGCCCTGCCTGCTGGGAGAGAATGGAGGCGAGCCGCAGAGCGCGGTCTTCTTCATTAGACTCCCAGCTGTGGCACGCCCCGCCCCGCTCCGCCCCGTGCGTGCGCTCATCCTCATCCGCCGTCCCCGTTATAATTAGCTCCTAGTCTTTATAAAGCAAATTATGGCAAGTAACGGCGGGGCCCGCCACCAATGCGAGGGACAATAACGCTTCCATAATGCAGCCGGCGCGCTTTTTTGCCCCCCGTTTCCGACCCCCCCTTTCCCCTTTACCCACCGCCCTGCACCGCGCCCTCCAAATCCCCACTCCAAAGCGTTCGATGAAACGGCGACTGAAACGGTTCCACAGTCAGCAGCAGCAAAGGCCTTCCGCTGGGAAGACCAACAATAGCGTTCCTGCCCAGGAAATGCGAGAATTCGAACGTTTTGAACATTTGAACAAGAAATTCCTTGTCGCAGCCCCGGGACAGCCCTCGATTTTAAGCCTTGGACAAATCGAATGTTTTCACCAAGTCTTTGAAAGAAAAACAAGGGCACAAAGAAAATACTACAAATTCTCCGAGTGTGTTCGTGTGACAAACTTGAAAGCAGTTTTTACCTTACCTGAAACTCAAAGGTTTTCACCGCATGTTTCACCGTGTAAGTGGTCGTCTTTTAACTCCTTTCCGACGCCTTTTCCCTGCCACTGCTGGTGGCGGTGCTCGCGGTGATAAATTAATGCCGCACGGTCCGTCGCGGTGCGGGCCGGCTGGTCCACGCCACGCCTCGCCGCGCCTCGCCACGCCTCGCCACGCCTCGCCACGCCTCGCCACGCCTCGCCACGCCTCGCCACGCATACAGGTGCGGCGTGCGTTTGAAACGCGGCGCCGCGGTGTACATCGTTCAGGACGTCGGTTTCCATTAGGACCCAGACAGCGAGCCCACAGAGACCGCCGTGGCGCGGTGTGGCGTGGCGTGGCGGGGTGGGGTGGGGCGGGGTGGTGCGGGGCGGGGCGGGTGTGACGGAATATAAAACGCGCGAGAGACGGGCATGCAGACCGATAAAGTGCCAGGTGGATTGGCCGCGCCGGGGAGGGGGAGGGGGAGGGGGATGCTCGTAATTGATTTATGTTTATTATGTCGGCCGGAGAGGCGGTGCGCCGTGGCGGGGCAGGTCGCGGAATCACACGTGAGGGGTGGGCCCACCCCGGCCACCTCCAGCCCCGCAGCCCCGCCAAAAGCGCCAAAGCGCTTCATTTGATTTGGCGACGGCCCGGCCGGGCCCTTTCATGTCGGCCCGGCAAATGGACTGCAAAATCGACCGCGCTCTCTCATTCCGCGTCGTTCTCCTTCGTCGCCACTTCGGCCAGCAAGGGTTGCCTCCTCGTCCTGTTTCTTCTCCGCGGCATCGGGAACGCGAACACCTGCAGCCCGATTCGGAGGGCCGATTACGTCGCTGTCTCTCTCACACCTGTACGGGACGCCCCGTGAGCGTGAGAGAGACAGAGCGACGAAAACGACTCTCGGAATCATCTCGCTGGAGCAGCGCCTCTCCGTGATGTAGGGCCTTCGCAGGGTTGGAGAAGCCAGAATGAGGCCCGGCGGGGCGGTGGGTGGCCCCATCGTAAACATGCACCCGGATTCGCCACACGTCAGCCGCGTGCAACGACGCTGCCGTAGTGTGCGCTCGCTGAAGTCACGGCAAGACAAGACAGCACCGCCGGGTGTCTGGGACACCATGCAGTGTGGTGGCACTGGCTATCGACGCCCAGCAGACGGACGGCCAGCATCGTCAGGTGCAGCGAGGCACCCACATCTCCCTCCCTCCCCCCACCCTCTCAGGCACACGCGCACACATACACTGCAAGAACGCGAACCATCCCGCAGAGTAAGCCCACCAGAACGACGAATTAGGCTAACCACGAGAAACTCGACGAGAAACGCTCACCATGACAAAAGGTAAACAAATACGTCAAACAACAAATAGTGTTAACTAGAGTGACACCTCAAAAATCTCATTCAACGAACGTTAATGAAAGCAGATGATCCATCGCGTTTCACAACTGCTGTGATAACCGAGAGGTTAGAGACATGGGATCGAGTTACCGCAGGCCGGCGTTCGAATACCAGCGTCACAAAAGTTTTTTCGACTTGCTATCCTAAGGGTGGGGCCATGAGAGCGGAGCCGTGTGCAACAGGCCCACATGCCGGAGGTTCAACTCCTAACAAATATTTCCATTTAATTTTACTGCCTCACCCAGTGCGGTTCAAACCCGTAAACGTGAGCCCACTCCTAGCATGGGACGTGGTGGTCCAGGGAGTAGAGGCGTCGGTTCTCAAAGCTAGGGTCGGCGGTTCGACTCCCCCAACTTCTTGTGAAATTTTGACCGGGTCGGTCGAGTCCTGTTGCGTCAAGAACCCACCTCACGCCGATCCCCTCATCATGGGCCGTGGTGGCCGAGAGCGTAGAGTCGTGTGATCCCGATGGCGGGGTCCGGGGATCGAATCCCATCATTTCATTACATTTTTCGACCGCCTTCCTCCCAGTGCAACTCAAACCCGTCGTCCAACACGCTGCCAGACGTACAAGCGTGATAGCGTAGTGGTCAGAGTCACATTCACCTGTCCACTCCGCTGTGGGTGTCTAAAAAGCAATCCGCTTCGGCGGGTTGGCCTCGGCACTGGAGCGATGGAGTATTTGATCCATCAATCCAGACCATCCGGTGTGTGGTTGCGGGTGGTGCCTCCTTGACTCGTCGGGGAGGCGATGATAAGTCCTTTGAAGCTGGCCTAAAACGCTGTATGTTCGGTACGGGAGCGCCGGACAGTGGGGGTACCATGGGGTACACAACCAACCCTACGAAAACAAGAAGCTCCCACCAAACCTCTTCTCTGACTGAGTCTCTCTCTGTCTCTCTGTCGTCTCACTCTACGTCCCGCCCCTCTAAGAGCTTCGTACTGGGTGCTCTCACCCAGCTGCCTGAGCTTTGGGGTCCTACTGGGTCCCCCGGCGAACGCTTGGGTCGCTGACGGGATTAACCCCAGGTACCTGATAGCACCGGTTCCCATCCCGAACACCGAAGTAAAGCAGGAGGCCTCCCCATTAAGACTGGGGAGGGGGTGTAGAGTTCAAATTTTTTTCTTTTCCCTTTCAAATTTCTCGGGTAATACTCGTTTGGTTTCCTTATACGGGGTAGTATGCGGGCTCATTCCAAAGATAGTAATTAAAATTCTGTATGAAACAAAATGTACAGACCCGAGCGTCGAATTCCGCGCAGGCTGCGCCTCATTGCCAGCCAGCCACACGCACAAGCCCGCCCCGGCAGCCAGCGCCTATTATATTGTTTAGGATACGCGCTTCGTTTATGAACTCGAAAGTAAAAGCACGCTGACACCTTCATGTGTATAGTAGTTTTAAGTATGTTTCAAGTGTGAAGGTATCATCTGCTAAAAACACTAACGCTGGGAGAGTATCCAGACGGCCGGCATATTTTCAGTCGCGGACTAATTCGGACTTGTTGCCATAAATAGGGGTGGGGCGGGGCGGGGCCAGAGGGGCGGCGCTGCGAAGAAAGGACAACCCCGGGATGATCCTGCAGGAGAAATGTCCGGGCCAAAGAAGGGAGTGCCAGGAAAAAGTCAGTCGCCATCTATTCAAGGCCAGGCCGGGGGCCGCGCCGTGCCGCGGGGCAGTAACATTTCAGCAGATTATGGCCAGTTAGCGCGGCCGGGCCGGCACTCCTCGCTCTGTCTCTCTCGCGCCCTTACGGCACACTTCGGGAGTGCGGGAGGGACAGAGCGCACAGTGGGCCAGAAGACCGGTGGAGGCGGCAAAAATTCTAGACGTGTTTGGAGCTCCGCAGTCGCTAAGTGGGACTCGATCCGAACGTGTGACCCCACCAATGGATTGCTCCCCAAACGAGGAATCCATTGGTGGGGTCACACGTTCGATTCGAGTATACTCTTTGGTGACTGTGAAGCTCAAAACGCGTCTAAAATTTTTGCCGCCTCCGCCGATCTTCTGGCCCACTGTGGCGCGGCCTCCCCTGCGAAGAGATGGCGTCTGTAACTGACTTCCCCACGCCCGGAGAAAAGTTGGTCCAAAACAAGAGGAGGGCGCGACGCCGTGACGCGGAGAGAAAAAGCCCGACGGGACGGACGGCCGATGTTACGTCGCCGAATCAGAATGTGTCTAGTCGGCCGCGGAAGGAGATCCGGCCCACTCGGCCGCGCGCGCCGAGAGCGGCGGAAGGCAGCGTAAACGAGACGGAAGGGAAAAAACAAAAGAGTAAAAGTTGGAAAAATGTTTTGTTTTTTGAGTTATCAAAACTGAGACTAAAGTCGTTCAAAAATCAGGATACATACATCTTCCAGTTTGCAAAGTCTTATCAAAAATCGTATAGAGGATTTTGAAAATTAAAGTCCATTAGGCGTGGGGCATCCTGAGACGAGGTCAAAAGGCTACTTCGTGCCAAAAATTTCATATTTCGCACAGGCTGAAAACTCCCCTATCTTTTTTTCTTGGCCAAAATACAAGTTAAAGCAGGAAAGGGACAAGGGACGAAGCAAAAGTGGGTCACCCACGCACACCCGTGCCGTGCCGTGCCGTGCCGTGCCGTGCCGCCGTGACACGTTCCGAAAAGAGGGATCCCCTACTCCGGCTGCCGGGCGGTCCTGGCAAACACCGTTGCCACGACTCACGGGAGGCATAATCATGGCAGGTCGCGCTCGCGTCTTTCGCCGCGGCGGAGCGGCGGAGCGGCGCCCGGCAGCACCATGTTCGCGCGGAACATGCAGAGCAGTGCGCGGCGCCGCGGGCCGCTACACTCTCTACAGGGGGACGGCCGGGGGGGAGGGGGAAGGGGGGGGACACGGCTCGCAATAAGGACGCGGCATTAACGCTACCTGCGTTGTTTTCACCCCGCGGGCCCCAGAGCATAGCGGCCATTCCGTCTCCACGCACACGTCTGTCTGTCTGTCTGTCTGTCTGTCTGTCTGTCTGTCTGTCTGTCTGTCTGTCTGTCTGTCTGTCTGCCTGTCTGTCTGCCTGTCTGTCTGCCTGTCTGTCTGCCTGTCTGTCTGCTTGTTACTCCCGGGCGTCGCCGCGGGGATCGTTTCGGGAGCGTTTCGTTCGTTTGCTGTGACGACAAGGGTACGTGTGTGGGCTAAGGACAGGCACGCGGGTCGCGGTGGGGTGGGGTGGGGTGGGGCAGGGTGGGCCGGGGTGAGGTGGGCCGGGGTGAGGTGTGGTGAGGTGCGGCGGGGCGGGGACGGGTGCGGTAGGACCGGGTGAGGTCGGATCGGGTGAGGTAGGGCGGGGTGAGATGAGGCGGGGCGGGGCGGGGCGGGGCGGCGAGCGGGAAGCGCCGCTATGAATTTAGCGAGCCACTTATCGGGCCAGTTAGTCTTTCGTCGATCCGGCGGACCCATGATGCGACCCTTTTGGCGTCAACACGCCCAGTGCCGCCACATGAGTGAGTAGGCGAAAATTCCCTCGATGCACAAGTGTTGAAAGGGTTGCAAAACCTCAGCCCAGGCAACATATCTTTGGCTTCGCAAAGGAAAAGTTGGCTTTTCTAGACACTTAACAGAGTGCATGCCATGCACTCTCTTGAGTTTCTAGAGCACTGGGCAGGCTGAGGTTGACGATCCTACCGACATCGGTGCATCGCGTGGGAATTTTGACCCACTTCTGTGGCAGCAGTGCCGCGTCCCGCAGCGAGCTCGGAGTCTAGTGCGGCGACAAACAGGCAGACAGCGCGGGACAGGAACTGAGAGCTAACCTCCGCCAACAATGCACACACACTGCCGCCGCGCCTCCTCGAGAACAGGCGCGGAATGCGGTGAGGTGGCGCGGGACAGAAAGGGATAGAAAGCGCAGCTAATGAATAGAAAGGGATAGAGGGGCGGGGAGGGAGGGGGGCTCGCTCGAGTAGCTATTGTTGCTTGGAGTGCCGCTCCGGGCCTTTCCAAAGCCGGAACGTCGCGCGGGGAAAGGGCTGCAGCTCACGGGGGGCGCCTTGAGGTAGGCAACGCGGTGGGCGCGGCTGTGCGACGGCACTGCCTACCCAGCCATTCGCAGGCGTTTAGCTCGGCTCCCTGAAGGTTAGGCAACGCGGTGAGTGCGCCTGTATTAGAGCACTGCCTGCGCCTCCATGAAGCCCAGCCCGCCCCACGCCGCCGGGCCCCTCGAAGGAGAGCACTGCCAGCCGGAGGCATCGCGGTCCCAGCAGCGGCACTCTCCACTCCGACGTGCTACTGCTACGCGCGGCGGCGGTACGCGGCACCACGGCAGACCCCAGTAAAGCCCCCGGCCTGTTTCCTGTGAGGCTCTCCCCCGCGATGGTAAATGAAAAGAATGATCAAGACCGCGTGGGACGTGTGCGTTAGCCCTTCCATCCTGGAGCACACACACGACCTCTCTCTCCAACACACACACACACACACACACACACACACCACACACACACCACACAGAGAGAGAAGAGGCGCGCACTCACGGACACTCCGACGCACGCGGAACGGGCCAGAGGGAAAGGGAGGGATCAGTTCGAGGCTCAGGGCCCGACGCGCGATGGGCGTCCGCGGCGGGGCGGGGCGGGGCGGGGCGGGGCGTCTAGGGACGGGGCCTACTCCAGCTCGCGACGTGCCCCGAAAGAAGATTTCCCGGCACCTGTCAGATTCAACGACACAAGCAAAGGCACGTGTCTGGCAAGTAAGGCCGCCGAGGCCGCCGCAGGGGGCGCTATACATTATAGAAGCGACGACGGCGAGCTGACCCAGTGAGGACGCCGACGACGAGGCCGGGGCTACGCATAATTATTGACTACGGTCAAGGGCACGCTCGGGAAATAAGGGAAGGGACAGCACGGCGACGGCCGTCTTGGAGGCGGCCAGCGCGCGGTGCGCGGCGCGCACGGTCACCCGTTGCTGTTGACGCGCAGACACTTTCAATAAACGGTGAGTTACAGCCCGAAGTTGGCTCCGTGCGCCGCGCGTCCCGCTTGCTTTACGGTCGAGGCAGCCGCGCCCGGCTTTTGCAGCAGACTGTACCGCGTGGCGCGGCCCTGCCCGCTTCACGGGCGTGGCAGCCGCGCCGCCCGCGCCTGCGGGCCGATTCCGAGAGTCACTTTCGTCGCTCTGTCTCCCTCGCACCTGTAAGGGAAGCCCTATGAACGCGAGAGAGACGGACCGACGAAAACGACTTTCGGAATCAGTCTGCTGGCTTTCGAAGCCGACTGTACCACCTGACGCGCTCCCTGACGACGAAGACGCCGCGAAGTGAATCGTCCTTGAATCCGGGGACTAATATCAGTGCGTGGCGCGTCGGTGCGGAGGCTCAGAGTGGGCCAGAAGACCGATGGAGGCGGCCGAAACTCCACACGCGTTTTGAGCTCCAGAGTCGCTAAACAGGACTCGAACTGAACTTGTGACCCCACCAATGGATTCCTCGTTCGGAGAGCAATCCATTGGTGGGGTCACACGCTCGGTTCGAGTCCCATTTAGCGACTCTGGGGCTCAAAACACGCGTCTGGAGTTCCGGCCGCCTCCACCGGTCTTCTGGCCCACTGTGAGGCGGCGCCGCTTCGCAAACAAACGCATTTCTATTTCGCCTCCACCTGAAGCGCGGCGGCGGCACGGGAGGCGGCACGGAGGCGGGAGGCCAAATCTGTATTATGTCTGCCCTTGCAGATCGTCTTTCTCTTTCTCTGAGCGCCACTCGCTTTCCCTTCCCGCCTTTCGCACTTTTTCCTCGTCTCCGCCGACACCTCTCCCTCGCGACGACTGCCGGGTCTAGCCCGCCCCCTCCCCCCTCCACTCAGACTCTTATCTCGTATAAAGCTTCAATCTTCTTCACCACCCCGTCCGCTCCCTTCGGTAAGGCGCACAACCAAATCTCCTATCAACTCTATTTTTATCTCTTGTCCTCAGTAATCCCGTCCTCTTTATTCCAATCCCGAATCCGCCGACAGCCTGGGACTGTTCCCCGCCTGCTGGCTGCGGTGCGACGGGGGAGAGAGAGAGGGAGAGAGGGAGAGAGAGAGAGAGAGAGAGAGAGAGAGAGAGAGAGAGAGAGAGAGAGAGAGAGAGAGAGAGAGAGAGAGAGAGAGAGAGACGAGGGGGCGGCGGCGGAAAGGGTGGACGAGAGAACAGGGACGGTGTCACCATCAACTCTCAGGATCTTGCGTTAGTCCCCGGCACTGAATCGCCCGCTGCTGCTGCCGCTGCAGGGCGGGGACGGAGAGCGCGCTGCGCCGCGCCACTGCCAAGCTAGATCAAGCGGCCGACGATACATCCGCCCGCCGTCCTTTACTGCGATCGGGAAATACGGGTCGTGCCGCTTGCCTCTTGGACGTCTTGGCAAGCAGGTGGAGGCCCCGCCGCCAGTGCTCGCGACGTCTGGCGCGCCCCGCCCCGCCCCGCCCCGCCCCGCCCCGCCTCGCCCCCGCTAAGCCGTTATGTTTGAGCCGGCGCGCCGGGCTGCGGGGCGCCGTGCCGGGAGGATGAGAGCCTTGAGGGGGTTAAATTTGAGTGCCACATCGTCGAGGGCCGCGCCGCGCCGCACGCTCTATTTCATACTTGAGGGGGCGCGCCAGAGATGCGCGTGGCGGGGCGGGGCGCCGCGGCCGCGTTCTGCATGCACGCACACGCAGACTGGCTGGCTCGCTGTGGTAGCCTCGCACAGCGGACCTCTCCTGGGAGGTATAGGCAGAAAAAAAATACCCGGGAGCAAAACACAGGCAGATGAATGCAGGCCGGTTTAAACTCCTTCCTTGCTTGTGCCTCTGGCCAATGCGCCAAGTCTGCCTCCTTCCCGCTTGCAGTGGTAGAGCTCTATGCATGCAACCCCCCGCCCCTCTCTCTCTCTCTCTCTCTCTCTCTCTCTCTCTCTCTCTCTCTCTCTCTCTCTCTCTCTCTCACTCACACACACACACACACACACATACATACACAGAGAAACATGCTACTTTTGTTTTGCGTCGCACAAAGTAATACGATGCTCGATCCTTTAATCTGAGCGGCGCGCTGCTGGTAAGCCACGCACGGCGACCTGCCGCAGCCCGGCCTTCCCCCTCAGGTCTGCCTCCAACGCGGCAGGCCGCGGGTCCTGCCTGGGAACGAGGCGAACGCTCCATTCAGGACTCCTTCCAGCATCCCCCTTTTCTTTTCCCCGGCCGGCGAAAGAGGCACGGCCACCCGGACGCCCCAAACAGCCACCCGGCCAGAGTGGCAGATTCGTCCGAGTCCGAAATTCGGCTGCCTCGCACTACACATCGGAATCGCTCTACGGAAGCGGTCGCTTGCGCACGATTGGAAAATTAGAAAGTTGGGCAACTCTTTCTTCGCATTACAAAATAAATAATTTTTACCTTACATGCCCAAAATACTTCGTAAAGGGTTTAAGAATGTATATGCTCATAATACTTTGACATGACAAGCTTTCTTTTGTTTGTGAGGCCTAAAATAGTTTGTAGCATTTTCAGAGAGTGTCGAATTGAAAGCAAAGGCGGGAACAGGAAGAGGTACCCCGGCCCGCGAACTGCTGTGATTCGTGTTCACGCGCATGGAAGAGAGACTATAATCGGCTGGGGCTCCCCCGTTCCCCTTCCCAGCCCCCGATTGTCGGCTTTGATTCGCGCGAAATCATTGCGTGAGCCGCAACTGATACGGTGAAAAGTAGACAGAAAATAGAAACAGACATAAAGATATTTTCAAAATCTAAAATTAATGCGTCGCATGAAGAGGCAAATTTCTCCATACCCTCATTTTCTTCGTGATTATGAAATTGATCCTTCGCAGCCATTTTCGTATGGAGAATTTTTCACGATTCTCCATATTTAGGAGATTTCTGACAGAAAAAGGGACGCTCGCGCAGCTGCAGCCGCTGTTGTTTCAGAGGTTTTCCCTAGATTCAGTGGTTGTTTCAAATAAAAACTGTTTAAACGAGAATATCGACTCACCACGCGAAAGCGTATATACTGCGGCAAAGGCCCGAAGCGACCAATCTCGCATTCTCATACCTGCAACAGAGAAAGCAAACACAAAAGTTAGGCACGGAGTACTTCCCCCACCCCTGGTGGCCCGGACTCTCTCGCCAAACCAATGCGACCGGATTGGAGCCCTTCCACACGGCGAAGGACCGGCCGTAACTTATTTTCCTGAAAGCGGCCCGAATGTTTCATGAACCAAAACCCTTAAATCTAGGATTTCACTCTCCAGCATAATACTCTCCTTCTCCGGGCTCTGGCGCCCCCTCCCGTGCCCCCCGCGGCCCCTCCAGGTCTCTCCAGCTTCCATTTCCTCATCGTTTCGCTGCCTTCGATCCCCCTCTCCTCCCCCCCCCTTCCCCCCGCCATCGCCAGTCGATCGGACGCCACATCGCAACGCTTGCATCATTTATGTGGCGCGGCGGGGCGCGGCGGGGTCCACGTGACGCAGCGAAGCACACCGCAGGGCGCGGCGCGCCGGGGGCACCCTGGAGCCCCGGAGTGTGAATGGGGCCAGCTGATTTGCTCGTCGACTCGTGCCAGGCGCGAGGCCCGCGAGGCCCGCCGAGCGCGCACCTGCACGCCCGGGAGAAAGACGCAAGCGACGGAATCAGTATCCATCGCGATACACTGTGCTCCTGTGCTCAGTTTTACTCGAGTGTTGTCCGCCGATATTTTGATAGCCTTGAAAACCCCTCCCTTAAGCGAAGTGTTTTTAAAATCTTTTTGCAGAGTGTCTGTTGGCGGTGGCGGTCGAAGCCAGGCCAGGCCACGCGGCAGGGGACGTCGCTCGCCGGTCATTACCGCCGGCCGACACGTGTGAAGTGTTGCGCTGAGTGTTGTGCTGATAATTAAATTATCGACGCGTGCCGCACCTGCCCTGCCTCGGCCGTAACGAAGAGTCGCTTTCGTCGCCCTGTCTCTCTCGCACTCGCGGGGCGTCGCGCACAGGTGCGAGAGAGACAGTGACGAGAGCGACTCTCGGAATCAGTCTGCAGGTCGTTAGGATAAAGAGCGTCCGGGAGAGTCCCTCAAAAGGACGGCCGCTTTGAAGGCGCGCGGGTCAGACGCTGCAGGCTGCCTCCGAGGATGTGGCTCTGTCTCTCTCGCACTCACGGGGCGTCCCGGAGGGGTGCGAGAGAGACAGAGCGACGAAACGGTCCCTTGGGCAACAGGAGAAGAAGCAGCTCGACTCGAGGGTCGAGGAGGACGCTCCGCGCATTCCAGTGTCTGTCCTGTCCCCTCCGAGGTGCGCTACAAGAAACAGCCGGCAGGGCGCGCCGCGCTACGCTGCCCGACCGGCGCTGCGTGGCGGGAATGCTGAGGGAGATGTGTGACGTCGTCCGAGGATCAGCCTTGATTTGGGCAAGGGTCGGCGGGGTGGGTCGGCGGGGTGGGTCGGCGGGGTGGGTCGGCGGGGTGGGTCGGCGGGGAGGGTTGGCAGCCGTCCCTCGGAAATAAGGTCGGGGGGGTCATTCGGGTCGCGGCAAAGGAGCCGCGGGCCGCCGCGCCGCGCACCAACACAACCCTCTTAACTTGCAAAGTCAGCTCCGGGCAGCGAGGCGCGCCGTGCCGTGCCGTGCCGTGCCAGGCACGCGCTGCCGCTCCGCGGTGCTCCACGGGGAATCCGACGCAAGCCAGTCTGCGGGATCCAAGGGAGGAATCCCTTGCAAGAGACGGCGTCACCGCGGGTAATCCACGAGGACAGCCTGGGACGGACCCCGCCGGGGCCCAGCCAGCCGGGGCCCAGCCCGCCCAGGGCCACGCCGCCCGCATTCCGAAAAGAGACCCGTCCCTTCCCCGGCAGGATTCCGTGCCGGACCGGACCCTGGCCTGGTTCTGGCGCCGTGCAGACAAGTCGACGGAAAGGACCTCTGCCGTCCGCATGCTTTGTGCCGGATCACAGAGAGCGAAGCGACGTCGCTGGTGATTTTACACACTCAGGCACCTCCGACCAGCGCGTCCTCATGCAGCAACCGCACCACGCCAACAAACGCAACGATCTTGGCGAGAAAAAAAAGAAGCAGGGGGTGGTACTCGAACCCGCGACTTCAGCGCCAGTGGCAAACGCACTGCCCCCTGCGCTACCGTTTCGCAGAAACGCACCGCCCTTCGCCGTGTTTGCCTCCCACGTGTTGCGCCGTACATCTCCGTGATTGTCCCGCTGCTTCCGGTCGACGGTGGCTGCGGGGCGAGGCAAGGCGAGGCGCTGCGAAGGGGTTGGATTTGATTGATATCCGGCGATGCAAGCGTCGCGCGGCCCGGCTCGGCACGGCTCGGCTCGGCTCGGTCGCGCGCACAAAGGCGTGCTCCCCTTATTTTCCGGTGACTCCCTTCGGCGATTGGCCCAGGCCTCGCCACGGCCCCCTCACGGAAGGCCACGCCCGGGAACGCCTTTGAGGAGTTGTTTTCCCCGGCGATTTCACGACGCGGCGCCGACTCGCCGACTTGAAACGGCTCGTGCCGACGCCGAAGGTCGGGTGGGTGCCTTGCCGCACCTTGACGCACAGTGGGCCAGAAGACCGGTGGAGGCGGTCAAAACACTAGACGCGTTTTTAGCTCCAGAGTCGCTAAACAGGACTCGAACCGAACGTGTGACCCCACCAATTGATTCCTCGTTCGGAGAGCAATCCATCGGTGGGGTCACACGTTCGGTTCGAGTCCCGTTTAGCGACTCTGGAGCTCAAAACGCGTCCAGGATTATGACCGCCTCCACCGTTCTTCTGGCCCACTGTGCGACGGCTCCCCAGGTCCCCGCCGTGGTGCTCCACCCCACTGCCCCTTGCTGCCTTGCTCTTTCCTGGTCGCCGCTGTTTTCCCTTGCGGGGTAGACTGCGGTGAAACTTCCCCAGTGTCTGGCTTGGTTAGAGCCACCGGCCCCAGCAGGACGCGGCCCACGCGGCGAGGCACGGCCAGGCCGGCCCCCGCGGGGAGGGGGTCCCAGAGCCCTCGCCGGGCTGATCCGGCCCCCCGCAGCGACGGCCGCACCTCGCAGATGAAGGGCATGACCTGGATCACGACAGCGGCGTGCCGCGCCGCTACCAGGAAAACCTCGACCCGCTTAACAGGGTCCATTAATCATAGGAAAAGACTCGGGGCGGACGGGGCGGCCTGCCTGCCTGCCTGCCTGCCTGCCTGCCTGCCTGCCTGCCTGCCTGCCTGCCTGCCTGCCTGCCTGCCTGCCTGCCTGCCTGCCTGCCTGCCTGCCTGCCTGCCTGCCTGCCTGCCTGCCTGCCTGCCTGCCTGCCTGCCTGCCTGCCTGCCTGCCTGCCTGCCTGCCTGCCTGCCTGCCTGCCTGCCTGCCTGCCTGCCTGCCTGCCCGTCGCCCGGCGGCTGGGATGACGGTGACGTCGGCTGCCCCGCGTTCAAACACGCAGCAGCGTCGTGTTGACTGCAAATCTCTCCACCCTCTCGAGCACCTCTCCGCACCGCTCCGTCTCTCTCGCACTCACGGGGCGCTCCGCAGGTCCGCAGGGGTGCGAGAGAGACGAACGAGCAAGGTGCGGCGGCGCTGCACCGCGCATTAGCCGGCATGCACTGCGACGGGCCCTCGGGGGTGATTGACAATAACAGCCCCACTTAGTGTCCTTCTGCGAAACTTGTCCGCAACCCGCCTTTGAGGTGAGGGTGAGAGAGAGCGGGGAGCTTTATGGCGGCCTGATGGGGAGGGAGAGGGAGAAGGGGAGAGGGGGTACAAGCGCTGGGAAACCGAGCCTGCAGCTAGTGGCACTTTACTGCTACGCCGCCCCGCCCCGCCCCGTGGTGTCACAACGCCCACCATTCCCCCGGAGACGGGCGAGGAGGGCACTGGTATAAAGGGCGTTGGGAAAGAATCTCGCCTCGACCCCTGCCGCTCCCGAAGGCCGCCGTCGCCGCCGCCACTTCGCCGCCCCACGACGGAAACGGTTTTAAAGCGCCATCACAATCACTCGGGCCAGAGGACGGACTTCGCCTCGCGGGGGAACGGGAATACTGGGAGCCTCGATCGGGTGCCGGGGGCGTGTCCAGTCGGGGCGGCGGCGTCAGCGCCAACGCCTCGGGGACGGACAAAGAGCAGCGGGCACTGCCTGTGTTTCAAGTCTCAAGTCCGCAGCCGGCTCCTAGGGAAACAAATATTTGGTTTACAGTTATGCAAATTCTGCTATTGTAGCTTTCGAAATTTTAGTCGTTTTTAAACATTTTTCGGGGTTCCACAAAAAACCCTATTGTTTACTGTCTGGCGCTCGTTTTCCTTCGTTTATTTTATAATTTTCGCAGTGGAGTGTTGGTCCCATAATGCCCATTTTCAGCAAGAGGGAGGTAAGTCGGGTTCTTGGACACCTTCGACAACAACTTTTTCTTGCGTGTTTTTGTTTCGTTCTGCTTTGCCGATATTTTTTCTCGTCGCTCGTGCCTGGGAAAGTTGGAAAGACGCTCCGCAAAGACGCTCAGCAAAGACGCGCTGTGTTTCGGGCGTGGCGCGGGCCAGCGGGCTGATTCCGAGGGTCGTTTTCGTCGCTCTGTCTCTCTCACACCCTTACGGGACGCCCCATGCGTGCGAGGGAGACAGAGCGACGAAAACGACTCTCAGTGTGCCGGCCGGGCGGAAGGCTAGCCTGGCCACACCAACACAGGCCCTTCCTTTGCCAATTACCGCGGCCCCAATAAATTTTCACGTTTCATCAATTTCGGCGCGCACTCGCTCGCTGATTAATCTGAATCACTCTGTCTGGCGAGCGGGCCGACCTTGTCAAACCGAATGCTTTTGGCGCCGACCCAAGGGGCCGCCGGGCCGGCCGGCCCGCTGGTATCAAAGCAATTAGAAGAAGTATGCGCCAGTATAATGCATTCATTGGGGGCCCAAGTGGCCCGGCCAAGCCCGGCCAAGCCGAGCCCGGTCGGGAGAAAGAAGGAGGCAAAACAACAAAAAGGCCGCCGTTGACAAAACGTGATTTCGGTCGAGAGGCATGAAGATTTAAACGGGTCCGCATTGGGCAAACATTGCTCGCTCCGTAAAGGGCCGGTTTCATTTTTAATCTCTCCTCCGTTGCGCTCCACGGCAGAGGGGCGGGGCGGGCGGGGCGGGGCGGGGCGGGGTGGGGCGGGGCGGCACGGGAGCAGCACCCGGTGGCATCCCCGCGGAAAGCCAAGTGTCAATCAACGCGCCGTAACGCGATTCAGCGTGCAGCTCAAGACAGGTTCCCTGATGCGTGCCTGTCTCGGCAAAAGGACTCAGGGCGAGATGGAACGTTTGAGGTGGGGGAGGGGGCAGGGGGAGGGGGTTGATCCTATATAGCGGCCCTTTTCAGCATGCACTGGCGCGCGGCCAAAGCCTCGTGGTCTCGCAGTCTCGCCACGAGGCGTGCGGAGCGGCGCGTCAGTGTGCCTCGCTCGCCGCCCCGCCTCGGCCCTGCCGCCACCAACGCCGCCCCGGCTATATCTCATTTTCATCTCACTTTCTGCCCCCCGTGGGGCCAGCAGGGCCACCGCCATGACCGCCAGGGCCGAGGCGGTCGCCGCGGCTACTGCCGAACGGGGTGGCGGCCGGGGCGGCGCCGTGATGGACGGCGCGGACCACTGACCCGAAACCCTCCGCGCGGACCCGCCGGTCACCGCGCTGAGGGGGTGTGGGGGCTCCAGCAGCGCCCTGCACACTGATTTCGAGGTGGATTTCGAGATGGGGCGGCGGAGCACGTGTTCGTATTACTTCCGTGAGGATGTTGGCGGTCCTGGAGCGAGCGCGGCAAGGCAACCAGGCCGCCGGCATGCTACACGAGCACGCTAACAAGACCGCGCGGCAAGCACGCGTGTCACTGAGAGAGAGACACAGTAACGTGGAATTGGTGAAGCTGTCGACGGTAACCACCTGACAGGCGGCTGCCCCGCACGCACCAACACAAACAGCATCGAACGCTGCCGGAGACAACCCCCTCCCATCCGCGTGTCGGGGCCGCCCCGGTTTGGAAAGCGTTTCCCTTGAAACGGGAAACTTTGGATCGAGGGAGTGGCGAAAAGACTTCAACGACAGCGCCAAACCGGGAGGGATGGGACCGGAGTTTGATTGCAACGCAGAGAGCGAGTCCGTTTCCAGTGGTGGCAACACACACAAACTACACACGCGCACGCACGCACACACGCACACAAACAAACGCGTCACGCGCGGCGCACACGGACACCCCGGAAACGTGTTAAGAAACAAAGTGTTGTTTGTGCCGCTGCGGCCGCACGTTTGTAAATTTCCTCCTTTTTGCTCCGGGGAACCTTATGAGGCGATATTTATGGTTAGGTCGGCAATCGCACGTACGGCTGGAAAAGGGGGCGGGGGAAGGGGGAGGGGGAAAGGGGAGGGGGAAGCAGGTGGCCGTTACGACGCGGGTGACAATTCCGCGCGAGGAGCGCGCAGGCCAGGCCAGCCGGTAGTGCGGGGGCGGCGACGCGGCGACGCCGACGAACGGAAACAAATGCCGAGTTTTAATCCTTGTTGCGAACAGTGTACAGGTGTGCACCCAAGTGCTGGTCCAGGTGAGGATGAAGGCAGTCGTTGCTGCCAAGCACAAGACATAAATCCAGAGGGGAGAACGCTCAATACACTAATGGCGGCGACCCGGAACCCCCGGCGCACCCCACCCCGCCCCACCACGCCTCGCCACGCCACCCCGAGAACCACTACTTATCAATCGGTTCCAGGCCAGCAGTCGGACACGCCGCCTGCGGGGAGGGCCAGGCGGGCGAGACAGGCGAGAACCATTCAGCCCCGGCACGGCGGCGGGTTTTAAGCCCGAAATATGATTGTATATTTTCCACGGGCCCTCGTGCATGGCTCCGGCCGGCCTCGCGCTCCGCCATGTTGGCGGCGGCAAGTTCGCGGGGACCCGAATGGCAGCCATTGTGGGGCCGTATACGGCCGGACATCGCCCCCTCCGCCCCCTCCCACTCCCTAAGCCCCCCTCGCCCCCCTCTCCCCCCCCCCTTGCCAACTTGCAGTTGGACTCGACGTGCTCCCGCGCGCCACTTCGCCGCACCGCCAGGCTGCTCGACTCGGCTTGGGCACAAACGGTGTGACTCGAGCAGTTTGAATCCCACCCCCTCCGGCACGGCACGGCCCGGCACGGCACCGCCCAGCACTTGCACACACGTGGGAGCGCAACTGTCGATAGCTTAGCTCGGTCGGAGCCGAGCCGAGCCGAAGCCGAGCCGAACGGAGCCGAGCCGAGCCGAGTCGGATGGGGTGCGCGACAAGGATGGCGGCGGCTGCACCAAGGTGCAATAAAGGACGGGGTTATTACATGTGTGACATTACGGCGCACGGAGTGCTGGGCTGCAAGTTCCTGCGGAAGGGGATCCCCGGGAGGGGGCGGGGGGAGAGAGAGAGAGAGAGAGAGAGAGAGAGAGAGAGAGAGAGAGAGAAGGAGGGGGTGAGTATTTCCGTCTATGCTGACCACACGGGCGTTCATTGCAGTGAACGCGACACGCTCCTTCCCCCACCCCTCCAACCCCTCTTCGCCCCCGGAGCGATTTCGCGCAAGCGTCGTTCTTCGAACAAGCCCAGCGGCACACGGCGTTGTCTACGTACTTGGAACGGGTAGTTTGGTATACACGCAACCCTCACTTTTATGCTGGTGGGCACGCCAGGGTGGTCGGCAAGGCGACGCCGCCGCTGCCACACACCCTCCAAACTCTTCACGTGCATGCCAAGCGTGTTGCCTGCTCTCAAAAAAAATCTGTCTGCGTTGATCGACCTGGATGCTGTGACAGTTTGACATTCCTGTCACCTTGTACGCACACTATAAGCGTGACACTGACATCCTTATTTTGAGGCCAAAATACACGGGCACATCAATTATACCGCATCATTCCCATTTGTGCGCAAATTGTTCCATTCATTTGTGTGTAGCAGTTTGGTTGAATTCCGTAGTAATGACAAAGGAATGAAGGATGATGAATGCACGGATGGATGAATGAATGAATGAACGGACGGCCGTGGCCCCTCATCTCCCGTTTGCAGGCAGCTAACGCCACGCACCCGGAAAGCAATTATTTGGCTTGTGTAGCTGTCTATTCCATCACAAGCGCGCGCGCACACACACACATCTACACGCAGTCTCTCTCTCTCTCTCTCTCTCTCTCTCTCTCTCTCTCTCTCTCTCTCTCCTCTCTCTCTCTCTCACACACACACACACACACACACACACACACGAGGGCGCTGAACGAGCCACGGTTGGCTTGGCGGTGCTGTACGGCCGGGCCGTCAAAGTGACGCCATGCTTCCGCGCCGTGGCCGTGCAGGCCGTGCTGGCCGTGCTGGCCGTGCTGGCCGTGCTGGCCGCGGCCGCCATCCGTCACCATGGCGACGGACATTATCAGCGCGGCGCGCTATCGCAGGTACAGCGCGTATTCATGCAGCGCTGCTGGCGGACCAGCGGCCGGCCAAGCGAGTCGCCGTCATTTCGTCTCTCTCTCGCACTCCCCTCACGGGACGCCCCACGAGTGCGAGAGAGACGGAGCGACGGGCATAACCGCTCTTCTTCTGTTCGATGCATCGCCACCACCAGCCGCGCCCGCGCCCCCCGACGCCCCGGCCGGCCTCGGCGCCACGGCCCAACACGCCCGGCCCTTCCCTCATCCAGACAGACTCCAGGCGCTTACTCAGCGTCAGCCCCGCCCCGCCCCGCCCCGCCCCGTTATGAGAGCAGAGAGGAGTTACTCAAGACGACCCCTCTCAGCCCCCTTGCGCGCCCCCTTGCGCGCCCCGCGCCTCCACCACCGCAACCCCTTTTCTTACTGCCCTCGTTGTGCTGCCCATGCAGGGCATCGCCGCTGTGTGTGTGTGTGTGTGTGTGTGTGTGTGTGTAGGTGTTGTTCAGGACTCCCCTCGCACCGCGGGCCAAGGTTTCTATTTACGGCGCGTCCTAACTCAGCCTCCATAGCTGCCGTGCGCCGTTCTGCCCCCCCCCCCCCCCATTTCTCCCATATGCCCCGCGTCGTCGCGCCGCTCTTCTTATACGGCCCTGGGCTCCACCGGCTCTGCCCTGGGGCCGCGGCACCTCGAGGAGGCCGTCTTCTTGTTCCAGCACCCTGCTCGTCAACCAGCAGGCGGCCCGCGCGGCCTCGGCCGGAGAGCCCCGCACTGCCCGGCCAGCGTGCCGAGCGCTAAGCCCCCGCCGCGCTGTGTGTCTCTCTCACCTTCCCACGGGACGCCCCATGAGTGCGAGCGAGACAGATGGACGAAAAGGACTCTCGGAATCAGTCCTGCAGGCCGGCCTGCCTGGCCAGCACGGCCCCAGGCGCGTTCAAGCATGGCTCCACCACGACCAGGCCGGCGGCGCAAACGCTTCGCCTCTTGATGCACGGCGGAGATGACCTCGTGTGTGTCGCCCGGCGGCGCGGCCAGGCCAGCGCGGCCCCTCCACGGGCACGGCGTGGCGTGGGGCCCTTGTGCAGGGGCCGCCCAGCCAGGCAGCCAGCCAGGCAGCCAGCCAGCAGCCAGCCCCCCAGGCACAACAATGGACCATTCTGACCAGCCAAGTGTCGCCTACAAAGAGGCCCTGCCGGCCTACACGGTGTCATGTGTTGTAGCCAGCCAGCCCGGCCGCGCTCGGCTCGGCACAAAAGCTCCACATAAATAACACGCCGCACGCTCGTCCGCGCCACCGCCATGTTTTGTTGATTCCATGTTTCAATAATTTTCATGTCCTTCCCGTTCGGGCTGGGTCGCTGACCGATTCCCAGAGTCTTTTCCGTCGCTCTGCTTTCTCGCACGCACACGGGACGCCCCGCGAGTGCGAGAGAGACAGAGGGACTAGGGTTCAAGGGCCTGAGCACAGCGACAGGTGTCTGTGACGCGCGGGTAAGGGACGCAACGCGGCAAACAGGGATGGTTTAGGTTAGGTTATGCCCGCGCGTGTCCCGGACGCATATATTTCCCCGCTGAGTCATATGGGGCGCGGTGCCTAGGCGGTGCCCTACCCCGTGCCGCTCCGAAACAACGCCCCCGAGCCCCCGGGCCTCTAGGCCCTGCACGCCTAGAACCAAGTTTTCTCAGGCATATGTAAGGTACAAACTATTTAGTTCGTTATACGAGGAATCGTAAAGTGCGAAGTATTTCCTGGGTGGCCTACATGCTCAAAATTCTTTTTTCTTTGTGAGGCTTTCGTGAGTGGGGTTTCGAGAGTGCGGCCCAGCGGCCTCCACGGGGAGAGGCATGCCTGACAGTGTAACTCGCGCCACCGCGGCGCGCCTCCGCGAAGAGGAGGTCCAGGAGGCAGGGGCGCTCCCAGGTGCAGGGCAGGACCGGCGTCAGGGTCTCTAAAGCAATTTAAAGTCTAAAAGTCCCATGGGGCAAAAGTCAAACGTCAGTTATCCTCATACGCGACGCTTTTCCTCGTTCTTGCAATGCATTCTTTCCGTTCAAACGCCGCCACATCCAAAGCGAAGTCACCGTCTCGCAGTCCCAGGGCCCCCCTTCGTAGTTCGCAGCGCTAGCGCCAGCCGGCCAGCCCAGCCAGCCGCGCTCCGCTCACTCAAGAGGGCGGGCCAAACCGCGGGTGAAATACTGCCCGGCTGGCCGGCTGCTCGGTCTGGCCGCCCGGCCTTCACGCTCACTCCGAAAACCCGATGCTCCGTCTCCCTCGCGGCCTCGCGGCACGCGCCACGAGTGCGAGAGAGACAGAGCGCCGCTGACCGCCCCGCGGCGCGTCGCGCAAGGTCGCGCCCGATGCACGCGTGCCGGCATAAATCAAAGGCAAAAACAAAAGACTGCGCGATGAGCTAAGTGCAGCATAATGGGTGGGGGGCAATTAGGCCCGAAGTGCCGTATTTCACCGCCGGGGGCGCTGCTGCCGCTGCCGCCGTGCAGGCACACGGTAAAAACAAGCGACGCTGTGGCCATCAGAAAGGAATTGGTGCAGGGCGGCCGGCCGGCACCAGACTCATTCCGAGAGTCGTCGCTCCGTCTCTCTCGCACCTACACGGGCCGCCCCGCGAGTGCGAGAGAGACGGCGCGACGAAAGCGACTCCCGGAATCAGTCTGCAGGGCGGCGCGCTGCTTGCTGGACGTTGCAAAGAGCGCGGTGGGGGCCTTGCCGGCCAGTGCCGTGGTGTTCCAGCGGGGGGTGATTTGTGCCTCCCTGCGTGTTGCGTGCTGCGGTTGTGTGCTTTTATTGTACACACTCCTTCTTCTTCCAGCCCCCTCCCCTTTGTTTCCCTTTTTTCCCTCCTCCCCCCTTCTTCTTTTTGCCCCCGTTTTTCCGTCATTACTCGTCCACCCAAGGTTTCCCAAGGTTTCCCAGGGCCGGCCGGCCTGTGTGTATCTCTTTACGCGGTGATGCCAATATACGCCGAGATATACGGCGCCTCATATCCAGCCTGATTGCTGGAAGAAATTCAAAGGAGCCCCCTTTGTCCCTTTATGGGCAGTAACGTCGTCGGTCGTCCGTCGGTCCAAGACGAATTTGAATATCAATGCGGCCCGGCCAGCCGGACCCGAGGCCGGACCACTCTCGCAATGAGAGCTTTACCCTGCCGCGCGCACCGCCAAAGGACAAAAATAAACATTTTTGGACCAACGGAAAAATAAAAATGTTGGTTCTGGTTTACGGCGCAATTCGAAAACGATTTGGTATGGAGATGGCCCCCGCCCCCACCTGTGCGGGCGGCCCGCCCCTTAAGCCCGAGAGGGGGCGGCCCAAAGGGGTGGATATAATAATATTAAAGCTGGCGAGTCCATTGAGGGGCCCTGCAGGGGCTGCGGGGGCCACGGCTCGGTTTTGGCTTCCGATCGCTTTGCAGCGCGGCGTCCTTCTAGTGGCGCGGCGCGCGGCGTCGCGGCTGGGGGTGGGGGGCAGCGGGCGAACGGGGACCACCGCGAGGGTGGAGGAGGAAGAGAGAAAAAAAGGGATTCGGCCTCAAAATCCCCTAACAATTGATGTGACGAGGTTCAGGGGTGCTCCCCTCCACGTTGTTGTAACGTTTAACCGCCATGTGCCCTAAGCGGGGGCCTGCCCGGGTCTGCCGAGGCGTGGCTGGACACTGTTTACCTGGCAAGATAACTACCTCCGGATATCATCACACGCTCCATTGGTTTCCCATTATTCCAAGGCGGCCGCGCACCACTACACCGCTTTCTGGGGACGCGTTTGTCCGATGTTTGTCCGCGATTTATCGGGGCGGCGCGCTGAATGGCTGTGATTGGCCAACAAAACAAGGAGGGAGGGGGTGGGGGTGAAAAAAGGAGAGCTGACGCCCATTGACTGGTTCGTCAGCGCATTGTTTGAAAAAGCGCTGACGCCAAACAGCTGCACGCTGCAGCCGCCAATGCAGCCGTCGGGCCGCGTCTGGCTTCTTGCTCCTCCTTTTATTCCCAAGCGCCCCGTGTTGGCGCGCTTTAATCGACGGGTCGCTTCTGAACTCGCGCCGTCTCTCTCGCACCCCTACGGGGGGCGCCCGCCAGTGCGAGAGAGGCACCGCGACACCGCGTTCGTTCGGAATATCGGCTTGCCCGCAGGCGGTGTCCGTCCGCCAATCATTGCCTGGTAATGAAAGCGTCTCTCGGCGACAACCGCGCCACCAAGCCCACAGAGGAAGCGGCGAGACAAAAAAAAGGAACGAATTCGAATCTCCTTAAATTCTATGACGGCAATAACAATGAATTTTTATCTACCCAGAGAGAGAGAGAGAGAGAGAGAGAGAGAGAGAGAGAGAGAGAGAGAGAGAGAGAGAGAGAGAGAGAGAGAGAGAGAGAGAGAGAGAGAGAGAGAGAGGGAGAGGGAGAGGCACCCAGAGCTGAGCGAGGAGAAGCAACAGTGGCTGGAAAGGAATCCTGGCGGCCGCCCCCTCCGGCCCCCTCCCCCTTAAGCACCGTGTTGGTAACGCAGTCTTTAATTACCTTATACAGCACATTCCACTGATCCTGACCCCACGGCCGCTCTGTCTCCGGAACGGGAGGCAGGCGCCCTCTGCCAACTTATTCTTGTTGTTGCTTTTTTCTGTATCCGCTTCCACGCCGCCTCCCCCTTTCCCTCCCTCTTTCTCTCAGCTCAGCCCTTCCCCCCCCCCCCTCTCTCCCCCGAATCCCCAAGCATCACCTGCTTCAGTGCGTCACGGCACCCGAAATAATGCCTCCGAAAATATAGATCCGGCCTGGAAGGAAACAATACGGCTCGTTCTCACGAGCAGCTTTCTCCCTCCCTCCGCCCCCGGCGCGCCACCTCGGCCGCCAGAGCGAGCGAGAGAGAGAGCAGGAAGTGCTGCAGATTGCCAAGGCCCTCGTGACGCGCGCACAAGGGTCCCTGCATATTTTTCCACAGCAGTTTGTCACGACTTTTCCGAGGCGAAATTTCACAATGTCCCCTGGCAGCGCCACTGATAGAAAAAAGTGCGGAAACAGAACGAAACGTCTCAGTCTGGTCGCAATCGTTCATTTGGAGCATTATGTGCCTTCACAGACACTGTATGGTTTTCGTGCCAGTTTACGAGGATCCAAATTGAAGACTACAGAGAGCCGGTGCGGCAGGTCCTTAATTTTTCCTTGCTTCATTTTCCATCCATTTTCCGAGCGAAAGTACGGAACTTTTTGCAGTGCTTTCCACGCGGCGAGGTTCGGCGCCAATTTATTCGGATGCATTCGAATGCGTCTCGATGCGTCATGACGCGCGCTCCGGGATTAAAAGCAACAATAACAAGAGCTTCGTTGTCCACTTTACTTTTGTCCAGAATAAAAAGAAGAGGGCGGTCGACGCCACACCCGTAAATTCGGTCCGAATCCGGGCGGATCGTGTAAAGTGATTTACCGCGAATTGGCTCCCGCTCCGTCCGAACAACATCGACCTCCACCAACTGATCGACCCCACGGAGCGCGCGCAGGCCTCGGCGCGGCCACGCCACCGACGCGAGTTTGGTCCGAAAACACTCTGACGTTAAATCCCCCCCAAAGTCTACTGGTGCGCAGAGTCCTGCAGCCACCACACACCCGGCCTGCCCCGGGCCGCCCCGGGCCGGACCGCCGTAATCTTGTCCCATCCACATACTCCTTCCCTGCCCTGCCCCGTTGTCCCCGGGCTTAGACCGGTCCGTTTTGCTTTTTGTCCGAGAGGGTGGACACCGAATGGGCGCTCACTGCCCCCTCCTCTCTTCCTCCCCCACCCCCTACCCTTTCCCTCTGACGTGATTATTGCTGCGGCCGCTGTGGCGCTAGTGTCGCCCACAAAGTGTGGCAACCCTAGACTGCTCCACCTCGCCTACGAAATGTGGCAACCCTAGGCCACCCTAGACTGCTCCACCTCACCTACAGAGTGTGGTAACCCTAGACTGCTCCAGCCGCCTTCAAAGTGTGGCAACCCTAGACTGCTCCAGCTCCAACTCACCTACAGAGAGTGGCAACCCTAGACTTCCCCCTACTAGCCTACTCACAAAGTGTGGCAACCCTAGACCGCCCCACCTCACCCACACGTCCCCCTAATGCCCCTTTCGGCCAGTGTGTCCGCGCGGGGCTCATTCGCCGCTCGACAGCGCGAGCCCCGTTCCCGCATTAAGCTGATTCGACTATGATTCGCCGTCCCATCCGCTCGAGTACGTCCACGGAGCGGCGCGGCCCAGACTGCTAATGTATAGTCGAATCAGCCAAACGTGGACAAGTTCTTTGTCCGGGAATCCCAATTAAAATTGATCGCGGTTTCATTAGAGGGGCGCTGGAGCGGCTGGAGCGCGACGCCGCCGAAACGGGAGGCGCGCTGGAGACTGACTCCGAAGAGTCGCTCTCGTCGCCCTGTCTCCCTCGCACTCGCGGAGCGTCCCGTGTGGGTGCGAGGGAGACAGAGCGACGGGACAGGCGGCGCGCCGCGGCGCAGGCCCTGAAGGTGAGGCGAGGCGTGGGCGCTCGCTCCACTGCCTTGCCGCTCTTTGTAGCGAGCCACTGTCCCTGCGGCGCGGCTCCCTGCGGCCCGCGGACCAAAAAGGGAAAAAAGGGGGAGGGGAAGGAGCGCCCAAAATACGACGGGGCTGTGGGCATAATTACATCGGACACGGAGAGAAGGACCGGCCGCTAAAAGGGAGCCAATCACAGAGATCCAGTCGCCTCTGTCGTGTTTAAGGAAAAGGAGGAGGAGGAGGAGGGGAGGGGGAGGAGGAGGGGGGGGGGAGAAGCAAAGGTCGTGCTACACCGCCCTGCTGCGCGGAAGAGGCTCCAACTGCCACTGCCGCTGTTTTTGCCGGGTTTCTCTCTCTTTGTTTTCTTTTTGTTATTCCAAATAAGGTGAGCCATTCTTCCTTTCGCGAGCTCGCCCCCCCCCCTCCTCCACGCCCAATTTTAGCTCGCCGGTCCGCCCACCCCGATATCCCACCCTCTCGGCCCTACACTAATACACGCATTTACATACTGGCGGCGCGGGCTCACAGCCTCACAGGGCTCGCAGGGCTCGACGCCCCCACAGTGTGCCCCACACACGCAAAGGGCCGCGCGAGGGGCGGTTGTCCCTTCTGCAAAGCTCAGCACGCCCGGCCGGCCGCACCACGCTCCATCATTGCCCGCCGATTCGAACCCCTCCGGAGCTTCGCCCCCTTTTTTTCGCTCATATTTTACATATTTGCAGGAAGAATTTTCAGCCGCGACCGCGGCGATTACTGAAAGTGCACGAGTGGGGCACAGCGGCACAGCGCGTGATAGTTTCTACTCAGATTGCCCTGCATCCTGGCGTGGCGTGGCGCGGCGGGGAGGGGCGGGGCGTGGCGGGGCGCGGCGGGGCGCGGCGGGGCGGGGTGGGGTGCTGCTCCGGGCCGCGTTGGGGCCGTAAATACTGGAGTAGCGGTGGCGTGGCGGGGCGTGGCGGGGCGTGGCGGTGCCGTGTTGCGCCGTAAGTACGATCGCACCGGCGATGATTCATTCATTCACTCTTGTTTCATTTTTGCTTGCTTCATTTTTCATCGCGCTGGCTCCTCGCGCGCTGATGGTTTTTCCATCACACGGTACGTGGAAGTATGTTACGCTCCACGCGCCCGGTGGGTGCAAAAGGGTTCAATTTTTTTCACCCTTAACTTTTATTTTTAATTTTAACTACCTATATTTCCCATTTTTATTTTTTTTTTTTTTTTTTCTTTGGCCGTCCGGGCGCTTTGAAAATCCGCGCGCGAATCTCCTCCAGGGCGAGCACGCGGCGGCTGGCTGTCCCTAAGGCGGTGTGTGCCTCCACTGTATGCCACGCCGCTGTGTGGCGGGCGGTTTAGCGCAGCATATTAAATTTCCCCGTAATGAAAGCGAATTTCACACCAGCGGGCAAAGTTTTCACCCTCAAGTGGCATTCTCCGCCGCAACTTGCGCGCTCGTGTGTGCCTGTGTGCGTGACACACACACACACACATAGACACACGCGCGCACACGTAGACAGAAGCACGTCTGCGAGCCAGTTTTTCGAAGCGCCCCTAAAAACGGGATATAAGGTCTGGGAGGGAATCGGACGTCTATCTTCGTCCATCGGACGCCAAGTTATACTGTTGGCCGGACAAACACGTCAAGACAAACACACTGGCCGCCAAAGCCTTGGGGGTGGACAGCAGGGCGGGGCTGACCTCGTCTGTGTGGGTGTGTGGGCGTGTGTGTGAGAGAGTGGCTGCTGCAGACGCCTCAATATTTTCCATTCACAGTAATGGGATTCACTCCACACGCCGCCTCTCGTACCCTTCTCGCAAAGCACGCTGGATTCTCCAAATCCCACGCCCTCTGCAAGCGCAACGGTTTTCATCATCTTTCTGCCACGTGTGTGTCCGTGTGTGTTTCCGTTGTGTGTGTGTGTGTGTGTGTGTGTATGTGTGTGTGTGTATGTGTGTGTGTGTGTGTGTGTGTGTGTGTGTGTTCTCGGTTGGTTTCCATTCGCCCGCCGTGTGTACCTCTATCTGCACCGGAGGGGTTATTGTTGAGGGAAAAGCCGGTTTGAAACAATAACAAAAGTATAAATAAAAGCGAAGCCTCCTAGACTTTCTGAAGCTATCCCGAGTCACCCCACCCCTTTTCCGCCCGCCAGTGTACAGTAGCCGTCTCGCGTCCTATATATCGTTTTCGCGCAGCCCTTTGTGTTACTCCGTGTGTGTGTGAGAGAGAGGGAGTGAGAGAGAGGAGGGAGTTTGCAGGAGTGTTTGCGAGTGAGTGACAGAGAAAGGATGTGTAGGCTCCCCATGTGTGTGTGTGCAGTGTGTGTGCGCGCGCGCGGTTTGGGTTTATAGTGTGAGGGGGCCGGCCGGCCTCAACTGGGCGATCTACATCTGGCCGTCCATGGCGGCGTCCCGGAAGGTTCAGCAGACTTCGGCCTTCGGCCCAGCCGCAGGGCGCGACGAAGCAGGACGGACCGGGGAAGCACCAGCCGCACCACCAGTTGTAGGAGTAGTAGCAGCAGAAGCAGCACCACCACGACCACCACGATGGCCAGGCCACCAGCACCACCACCACCAATAGTAGCTGCAGCGGCGCCCCCTCGCCAGCCCTCGGCCACGGCGCCCTGCTGGCCTCCTCCATCTTCCGGACAATCGGCAGGCTGGCCCGCTAAATAAAGCCTGCCGGTGCGGTGCATGCTGCCGCTGCTGCCACTGCTCCAGCCGCCCGGCGAGGCCCTCATGCCGGCCATTGTGGCCAGCGGCGAGGCGGCCGCCTTGCAGGGAGCAATTTGATTCGGCCCTTAAACGAAGGGCGAAACAGCGGCGGCGGCCCTGGCAACGCTGGCAGCCCTTCCTGGCGTCGTCCGTGTCGGACCGGCGGACTGTCGGACGAGGGCGGCGAGGGCGGCGAGGGCCGCGAGGGCCGCGGGCCGCGGGGACTAGAGCAGGGCCTTGCATGAGCATTACGAGGGGAAGGCCGGCGCTGTCGTCGCCAGGCGGAAGCGCCGCGCGCACCAAAGCGGCCAGGGCAGGGCCAGGGCAGGGCAAAGCGGGTCCCTCCTCCGTCCCCGGGCGAGGATCCGTCTGCATGGTACAGGGTACAGTACTGCATCACGGGCTCGAGGCCCGGTTGCCCTGGTGGCCACCACTGTCAGCGCTTGGCCCGGCCACAGCGGCGGCTGATTACGCAACCACCGCGCCCACACACCATAAACCTCGTGAGTTTTTGATTTCCGAAACGCAGACGGCGGATCGTCGCGACGGATCACGAGTCCTGGAAAAGCGGTACTCCGCCGGGGTTCTCCTCCTACCTTAACGACGTCCGCCTTTAATCCGCTTGAAGCGCGGGGGCGGCGCGGGGCGGCGCGGGGGCGGCGCGGGGGCGGCGCGGCCCCGCTTCGATAAGAAGCTCCGAGAGGTGGCGTCACCGGCCACGCGGCCACCGCGCGGCCACCGCGCTGCAAACCGTAATCCCCCCCAATCCGCTGCCGCCACGGCGCGCCACCTCTCCAGAGGCCATCGCACAGTGGGCCAGAAGACCGGCGGAGGCGGCCAAAACTCGAGACGCGTTTTGAGCTCCACAGTCGCTAAATGGGACTCAAATCGATCGTGTGACCCCACCAATGGATTGCTCTCCGAACGAGGAATCAATTGGTGGGGTCAGGCGATCAGTTCGAGTCCTGTTTAGCGACTCTGGAGCTCAAAACGCGTCTAGAGTTCCGGCCCCCGCCGCCGGTCTTCTGGCCCACTGCACAGCGCCGTCGTCGACCCGCACCCACCCACCCACACCGCGCAGACGCGTCCGGCCGCGCACCAGCGGACGCATTTCGAACAGTGGCGTGACGTCTGTCTCTCTCGCACACTCAAGGTCGAGCGGTGCCCCGAGTGAGTGCGAGAGAGACAGAGCGACGGGCGCGGAATCATGGTCCGGGCACGGACCGCCGCCCGCGGACCGGCGATTATGCAGCCCGCCGGACACACCTGCGCGACGTGACGGAGGCTGCCTACCCGCCGGGCGGCCCGACGCTCGAGCCTCGGCCACCACACTTTGCTCCGAAGAATAATAAAAACGGTGGGGATTACGATTCCAGCGGGACGGGATGGGGCGCCAGCAAACAGGGACATCATGCGCGGCAGCACCCCGCCCCGCCCCGCCCCGCCCCGCCCCGCCCCGCCCGCGCCCCCCGCCACGGCCAGGCAGGCCACACCAGCGGAAGGCCACTGCCATCACATTAATTCCACGAATGCCCGCTCTGTTCCAGGTATTAAGTGGGATGTGCACGACGACCGCGCCACCCCTTCCTGACCCGCCCCGTCCCCTCCCCCCCCTTTCCCCCTCCCCTTCCCCCTGCCCTTCCTGCCGCCGCATTCTCATGGCTCGGCGTCCGGACTGCGTGCATCGCCGCGCCGTCTCTCTCCGGCGCTGCAGCCTGCACTGTAATCCGACCCAAAGCGACCACGGCCGGGTGGCCGCTTCGGACGCGGCGTCAAAGGGCCCGGCCGTGCCTGGCGCCACCAGAGCGGCGCAGCGTGGCGCCTGATAGCGCTGTCTGCATGCAGAGGCCCGGCCGGCCGAGCGGATTAGGGCAAATTGTGACAGGAATCCCAACTATTGAGGACAGCTCGGGTTCAACGCACCGCGTCCCAAGTTTGGCGGCTCAACGTCGCCGCTCGGCGCGCGGGGACGCGATGACGGCGTGGCGGCCCTTCGGCACCTCGGCGTCGTGCCACATCGGTGTGCGGAGAGGGGAGTGGGCCAGAAGACCAGTGGAGGCGGTCCGAATCCCGGACGCGTTTTGAGCTCCAGAGTCGCTAAATGGCACTCGAACCGAACGTGTGACCCCACCAATGGATTGCTCTCCGAACGAGGAATCCATTGGTGGGGTCACACGTTCGGTTCGAGTGCCATTTAGCGACTTTGGGGCTCAAAACGCGTCTGGAGTTTTGGCCGCCGGCGCCGGTCTTCTGGCCCACTGTGCGCCACCTCGGCGTCGTCGGCGGCCACCTCGGCCGGTGCCAAAAGGGCTGAGTGGCCGGCGGCAAGAACAACAGTGGCGTGGACAAGAAAGCGTCGCCGGGGCAACGGCGTACCCCCCCCCTCCCCCTCTCGACACCTGTTTGGTGGCTGACCTCCGCGCTTTGGTCCTAATCGGCTTGGGCGTCGGGGCATGGCTGCCAGCACGGCCAGGGCGGCCAGGGCGGCCGGGCGCTCAGGCAGCCAGGCGGACCTGCTGACGGCTAGATGGTTAAGCTGACTCGGACCCTACTCCGCCTTCCGCCTCCGCCGACGCCGTCCTCTCCACTGTTATTAGCGCCTTAACAGTGGCGCGGCCGGCGCGACCAGCGCGGCGAGGATGATGTCATTCCAGAATGACGTACCGAACGGAGTGCTGGCGGTGCTGGCCGCGGATTTACCTGTCAACCGAAAAAAAATCTCATTCAACACGTTAATGAAAGCAGATGATCCGTCGCGTTTCACAACTGTTGTGATAGCCGAGAGGTTAGAGACGTGGGATCGAGTTACCGCAGGCGGGCGTTCGAATACCAGCGTCACATACGTTTTTTCGACTTACTATCCTAAGGGTGGTG